>NW_027590186.1:0-600000 GCF_964213995.1 Mustelus asterias
GGGGTGGTCAGCTCGGGGTCGGGGGGTGGTCAGCTCGGGTCAGGGTCGGGGGGTGGTCAGCTCCGTGTCATGGTCGGGGTTGGTGATCTCGGGGGTCGGGGTGCGGTGGTCTTCGGGGGTCGGGGTGTGGTGGTCTCCGGGGTCGGGGTGGTGGTGATCTCCGGGGGGTCAGGGGTGGTGACCCCAGGAGTCGGGGGTGGAGATCTTGGGGGTCGGATCTCAGGGGAGTTTCCTGATGGGGTCAGCACGATTATCTTGTGGGGGAGGGTGTATTTCCGGTAGATTTGCATTGGGGACACCAGGGTTCAGGTAATCCTGGCATTAACCAGTCCATCTCTCTCTCTCCTCTCTCTCTCCGCCTCTGTCTCTCTCTCTCTCTCCGCCTCTGTCTCTCTCTCTCTCTCTCCGCCTCTGTCTCTCTCTCTCTCTCTCCGCCTCTGTCTCTCTCTCTCTCTCTCCGCCTCTGTCTCTCTCTCTCTCTCCGCCTCTCTCTTTCTCTCCGCCTCTGTCTCTCTCTCTCTCCGCCTCTGTCTCTCTCTCTCTCTCCGCCTCTGTCTCTCTCTCTCTCTCTCCGCCTCTGTCTCTCTCTCTCTCTCTCCGCCTCTGTCTCTCTCTCTCTCTCCGCCTCTGTCTCTCTCTCTCTCTCCGCCTGTCTCTCTCTCTCTCTCCGCCTCTGTCTCTCTCTCTCCGCCTCTGCCTCTCTCTCTCTCCGCCTCTGTCTCTCTCTCTCTCTCTCCGCCTCTGTCTCTCTCTCTCTCCGCCTCTGTCTCTCTCTCTCTCTCCGCCTCTGTCTCTCTCTCTCTCTCCGCCTGTCCTCTCTCTCTCTCCGCCTCTGTCTCTCTCTCTCTCCGCCTCTGTCTCTCTCTCTCTCTCCGCCTCTGTCTCTCTCTCTCTCTCTCCGCCTCTGTCTCTCTCTCTCTCTCCGCCTCTGTCTCTCTCTCTCTCTCCGCCTCTGTCTCTCTCTCTCTCTCCGCCTGTCTCTCTCTCTCTTCTTCTCTCTCCGCCTCTGTCTCTCTCTCTCCGCCTCTGCCTCTCTCTCTCTCCGCCTCTGTCTCTCTCTCTCTCTCTCCGCCTCTGTCTCTCTCTCTCTCTCTCTCTCCTCTCCGCCTCTGTCTCTCTCTCTCTCTCCGCCTCTGTCTCTCTCTCTCTCTCCGCCTCTGTCTCTCCTCTCTCTCCGCCTCTGTCTCTCTCTCCGCCTCTGTCTCTCTCTCTCCGCCTCTGTCTCTCTCTCTCTCCGTTTCTGTCTGTCTCTCTCTCTCCGCCTCTGTGTCTCTCTCTCTCTCCGCCTCTGTGTGTCTCTCTCTCTCTCTCCGCCTCTGTCTCTCTCTCTCCGCCTCTGTCTCTCCCTCTCTCCGCCTCTGTCTCTCCCCCTCTCCACCTCTGCCTCTCCCCCTCTCTCTCTCCCTCCGCAGGCCGTGCTCTGGTGGACTATTGCTCCCTCAAGTTCATTCTGCAGCAGCTGCCGAGCCTTTCCTGGCTCTCCACCTTCATCCCGGGATTCATCAGGATTCCCAAGTGGGTCCTTACCCTGACCTCCAGTAAATTTTAAACCTCCCCATGACCCTCCACCTCTTCCCTTCCTCTCCCTCGCCCCCCCCCCCCACCCCCACCCCCCACCCAGGAGCGCTGGGCATTTCCCCGGGGAACCAGTCTCCTCACCCAATCTGGCTTTGGCCACTAACCCGCCCACAGCCTCAGGCCTCCTGGTGCTTTCAGCCCCCACCCGGATTCCCGGGTGTCACCCTCGGGAGCCTTGGGTGACACAGAACAGGACAGGCCCTTCGGCCCATCACATTGTGCTGGACGTGATGTCAATTTAAACCAGTCCATTCTACCTGCCCTCGGTCCCGATCCCGCTATTCCGTGCATATTCCTAGAATTATACCGCGCTCTGGCACAAGGGACAAAGAAAGTTACAACACAGGAACAGGCCCTTCGACCCTCCAAGCCTGCGCCGATCATGATGTCTGCTTAACCTAAAACCGTATGCACTTAGGGAATCCATATCCTTCCATTCCCATCCTATTCATGTATTCGTCTAGTTGCCCCTTAAATGCCGCTATTGTACCTGCTCCTGCCACCTCCCCGGGCAGCGCCTTCCAGACATTCACCATCCTCTGTGTAAAAACATGCCTCGCACATCTCCTCTAAACTTTTCCCCACACACCTTAAACCTATGTCCCCTAGTCTTAGAATCCCTACTGCACAGAAGGAGGCCATTCAACCCATCGAGTCTGAATTGACAACAATCCCACCCAGGCCCTATCCCCGTAACCCCACATATTTACCCCGCTAATCCCCCTGAGACTAAGGGGCAATTTAGCATGGCCAATCCTCCTAACCTGCACATCTTTGGATACTCGGGGACAATTTAGCATGGCCAATCCACTTAACCTGCACATCTTTGGAGTGTGGGAGTACTTGACTTTTCTGCCCTAGGAAAGAGCATCTGACTATCCACTCTGTCCATGCCCCTCATAATCCTCTATCAGGTTGCCCTCTCAGGTTCTGTCGTCCCAGTGAGAACAAACCAAGTTAATCCAACCTCTCTTCATAGCGAACAGTGGTTAGCACTGCTGTCTCTCAGCGCCAGGGACCCAGGTTCGATTCCTGGCTTGGGTCACTTGTCTGTGCGGAGTCTGCACATTCTCCCCATTTCTGCGTGAGTTTCCTCTGGGTGCTCTGGTTTCCTCCCACAGTCCAAAGATGTGCAGGTTAGGTGGATTGGCCATGCTAAATTGCCCCTTAGTGTCAGGGGGATTAGCAGAGTAAATACGTGGGGTTACGGGAATAGGGCCCAGGTGGGATTGTGGTCAGTACAGACTCAATGGGCTGAATGGTCTCCTTCTGCACTGTAGGGATTCAGTGATTGAGAAGAGGCCCTTTGGCCCATCGAGTCCGCACCAACACATTAGAAACACCTGAACTCCCACCTAATCCCATCTGCCAGCACTTGGCCCGCAGCCCTGAATGTTATGAATGTTAAAGGGTGTGAGGCACCCCGTCTCCACCACCCTCCCAGGCAGCGCATTCCAGACCCTCACCGCCCTCTGAGTAAAAATGTTTTTCCTCACATCCGCTCGAAACCTCCTGCCTCTCACCTTGAACCTTTCTGCCCTCGTGACTGACCCTTCAACTCAGGGGAACAGCTGCTCCTTATCCTCTCTGTCCATTCCCCTCCTAATCTTGAATACCTCAATCAGGTCTCCTCAGTCTTCTCTGCTCCAATGAAAGCAACTCAAGCCGATCCAACCTCTCTTCATAACTTAATATTCCATCCCAGGCAGCATCCTGGTGAATCTCCTCTGCACCCCTCCAGTGCATTCACATCCTATAATGTGGTGACCAGAACTGCACTCAATACTCCAGCTGTGGCCTCCTACAACGATACAACTCCATCATTACCTCACTGCTTTTGTAATCCATGCCTTGATTGATAAAGGTAAGTGTCCCATGTCTTTTTCACCACCCTACCAACATACCCTTCCAGCTTCAGAGATCTGTGGACAAACACGACAAGGTCTCTTTGCTCCTCAGAACTGCCTGGTGTCCTACCATTCATTGAGTACTTTCTTGCCAACTTACTCCTTCCAAAGTGCATCACCTCACACTTTTCAGGGTTAAATTCCATCTGCCACTTATCTGCCCGTTTGACCATTCCGTCTATATCATTTTGTAGCCCAAGACACTCAACCTCACTGTTAACCAATCTTAACCAAACTGTTAGCCAATCTTTGTGTCATCTGTAAACTTACTAATCCTACCCCCCCCCCTCCCGTCCATAGTCATCAATGTCATTTATATAAATGACGAATAATAGGGGGCCCAACACAGATCCCTGTGATACACCACTGGATACTGGCTTCCAGTCACTAAAAGAAGTTTAACAACACCAGGTTAAAGTCCAACAGGTTTATTTGGTAGCAAAAGCCACACAAGCTTTCGGAGCTCCAAGCCCCTTCTTCAGGTGAGTGGGAATTCTGTTCACAAACAGAGCATATAAAGACACAAACTCAATTTACATGAATAATGGTTGGAATGCGAATACTGACAACTAATCAAGTCTTTAAGAAACAAAACAACGTGAGTGGAGAGAGCATCAAGACAGGCTAAAAAGATGTGTATTGTCTCCAGACAAGACAGCCAGTGAAACTCTGCAGGTCCACGCAACTGTGGGAGTTACAAATAGTGTGACATGAACCCAATATCCCGGTTCAGGCCGTCCTCGTGTGTGTGGAACTTGTCTTTATATGCTCTGTTTGTGAACAGAATTCCCACTCACCTGAAGAAGGGACTTGGAGCTCCGAAAGCTTGTGTGGCTTTTGCTACTAAATAAACCTGTTGGACTTTAACCTGGTGTTGTTAAACTTCTTACTGTGTTTACCCCAGTCCAACGCCGGCATCTCCACATCATTCCAGTCACTAAAGCAGCCTTCAGTCATCACCCTCTGTCTCCTACAACTGAGTCACTTTTGAATCCACTTTATCAGATTACCCTGTATCCCATGTGCAGTTACCTTCTTTACAAGCCTCCCATGTGGGACCTTGTCAAAGGATTTGCTGAAATCCATATAAACTACATCAACTGCATTACCGTCATCTACACACCTGGTCGTCACCTCAAAAATTTCAATCGCATTTGTTAGGCATGACCTCCCTCTGACCAAGCCATGCTGACTATCCCTGATCAAGCTTTGCCTCTCCAAATGGATGCTCTCCTTCAGAATTTCCTCCAATAATTTCCCTACCATTGACGTGAGACTCACTGGTCTATACAAAACAACAAAGAAAATTACAGCACAGGAACAGGCCCTCCAAGCCTGCACCAACCATACTGCCTGTCTGAACTAACACCCCGTACCCTACTGGGGACCATATCCCTCTATTCCCATCCTGTTCATGTATTTATCAAGACGCCCCTTAAAAGTCACTACCTCCCCTGGCAGCGGGTTCCAGGCACCCACTACTCTGTGTAAAAAAAACTGCCTCATACATCTCCTTTAAACCTTGCCCCTCGCACCTTAAACCTGTTCCCCCTAGTAATTGACTCTTCCACCCTGGGAAAAAGCTTCTGACTACCCACTCTGTCCATGCCCCTCATAATCTTGTAGACTTCTATCAGGTCCCCCCTCAACCTCCGTCGTTCCAGTGAGAACAAAGCAAGTTTCTCCAACCTCTCCTCATAGCCAATGCCCTCCATACCAGGCAACATCCTGGTAAATCTTTTTTGTACTCTCTCTAAAGCCTCCACATCCTTCTGATAGTGTGGCGACCAGAATTGAACACTATATTCCAAGTGCGGCCTAACTAAGGTGCTATAAGGTTATAGTTCCCTGGTTTATCCTCCAACCCTTCCTAAATAGCTGAACCACATTAACTGTTCGTGTTCATATTCATGTGCTTATCTAAAAACCCCTTAAACGCCCCTATCGTATCTGCCTCCACTACCACCCCTGGCAGCGCGTTCCAGACACCTACCACTGTGTAAAAAAAAACTTGTGCCTCACATCTCCTTTAACTTTCTCCCACTCTCACCTTCAGTGATTGGACATGATACTAGGCGGAGAAATTTTGATTGGGTAACTAAACCCCCCCACTACCCAACTCCGGTAGAGTCGAATCCCATCCACTCCCCCCGCCCCTAACTTCACCCGATCCACATTGGCGATGGTGTTGGGGAAAGTGGCAGGGGGGGACATAAGAACATAACTAGGAGCAGGAGTAGGCCATCTGGCCCCTCGAGCCTGCTCCACCATTCAATAAGATCATGGCTGATCTGTTTGTGGCCTTAGCTCCACTTACCCACCCGCTCACCATAACCCTTAATTCCTTTACTGTTCAACACTTTATCCTTGCCTTAAAAACATTCAATGAGGGAGCCTCAACTGCTTCACTGGGCAGGGAATTCCACAGATTCACAACGCTTTGTGTGAAGAAGTTCCTCCTCAACTCAGTCCTAAATCTGCTCCCCCTTATTTTGAGGCCATGCCCCCTAGTTCTAGTTTCACCCGCCAGTGGAAACAACTTCCCCGCTTCTATCTTATCTATTCCCTTCATAATCTTATATGTTTCTATAAGATCTCCCCTCATTCTTCTGAATTCCAATGAGTATAGCCCCAGTCTACTCAGTCTCTCCTCATAAGCCAACCCTCTCAACTCTGGAATCAACCGAGTGAATCTCCTCTGCACCCCCTCCTGTGCCAGTGTATCCTTTCTCAAGTATGGAGACCAAACCTGTACACAGTGCTCCAGGTGTGGCCTCACCGGTACCTTGTACAGCTGCAACGGCAGGTGGAACAATCATTGCAGCAGTCCACTATGCGTGTTTGCTTGCTCGCTATCTCTGTCCGATCGACCTCCTGTGTTTGCCCTCCACCTGGTGGTGTCAACTCCTCAGGGCGTCTTGGAGGTGGGCGTACCCACTCGGTGGATAGCTCCAGTCAAGCCCTTGCCCTCACCCCCCCCCCCCCCCCCGCCCCCAACCCGTCCCTCCCTCCCCTGACGTGACCCTCACAAAGCAGCCACCGCAGTCTTGACTGGACCTGGAGGGTCACCCGACGCTGGCTTCCCATGGAGGAGTACCCCCGGGCTGGGGAGTGGGATGCAGAAACCAACGCAGGGATAGAACGTGAATGGCCTTCCCTGGTTGCCCCCGCCAGACTCTTTCTTTCCTCTTCCCCAGCCCAACTCTCTCTCCACAACTGCTATCCTTCACCCCCCCACATCTGCACCGGTCGCGCTGTGTGTGTGGGCACTGACACTCGAGACTGCCTGGCTTCGCTGAGAATGATGACGGGTTTTTTGGCAATAAAAGGATCTTTTGTAAACCTTTGCGACTGCCTCAGTGTGTGTCTGTGTGTGTGAGAGAGTGATTTTTGTGAGTGTGTGTGTGTGTGCACACAAACATCTCTGCCTCTGCTGGCTCCATGGGTCTCTCACACATGCCTTGAAGTTGGAAGGTGGCCTCCTCAAGTTGACCGTTCGATCCAGTGCCAAGGAAGTGTTTGTACTGTTGGAGGGGGAGCGAGTCTTGCAAGGGACGGTGATCCCACGGCTGCGATTGGAAAAAGAGTCTGTGTGGGGAAGAGATTGCCGCAATGTCCTGGAGTCAACACCTTCCAAACCTGCCACCTTGACTGTCTAGAAGGACAAGAGGTAGCAGACACATGGAGAACACCACCCACCTGCAAGTTCCCCCTCTGAGCCCCACTCACTGTCCCGACTTGGAAATATATCAGCCGTTCCTTCACTGTGGCTGGGGTACAAACCCTGGAACTCCCTCCCTAATGGCACTGTGGGTGTTACCCACACCACACAGGGACTGCAGTGGGTTCGAGAAGGGTGGTTCTCCCACCACCATCTCGAGGGGCAATTGGGGATGGGCGATAAACACTGGGCCCGGCCACTGATGCCCGCGTCCGCAAACACATTGTTAAAAATATCACCAAAATGTTAATTTGGCATTTTATTGGATGGTGCTGTTCGCAAATTGGCTGCTGCCATTTCCCCACACAGCCAGGTTATTTTTTTAAAATGAGCATTTTCCTGACAATGGTTCTGAATCTACACCGGGCAAGAAATATACGCCATGGTAAATTGTCCCTTAGTGTCCAAAGATATGCAGGTTAGGTAGATTGGCCATGGTAAATTGCCTCTTAATGTCCAAAGATGTGTGGGTTAGGGGGATTGGCTATGCTAAATTGTCCCTTACTGTCTAAAGATGTGTGGGTTAGGGGATTGGCCATGATAAATTGTCCCTTCGTGTCCAAAGATGTGTAGTTTAGGTGGATTGGCTATGCTAAACTGCCCCTTAGTGTCCAAAGATGTGTGGGTTAGGGGGATTGGCCATGCTAAATTGTCCCTTAATTGGTTGGGGGAATTCAAGGTTGCGGCGAGAAGGCTGGAAAGTAGAGTTAGCGAGCATTCAGATGGGCCATGAGCTAATTCGAGGGGGCAGCAGGCTGGAAGGGCTGAATGGCCTCTGCTCCTATTTCTTACGGACAAAGGAGAGATTGCAGAAACTGGGGTTGTATTCGCTGGAATGGAGAAGGGTAAGTGTTGATTAAAGTTTACAAGCTTCAGGGGAACTGATTAGGGTTAGATAGAGGGTGCTATCTCTGCTATTTGGTGACTGAAGGTTGGACAGGCGTGGACAGAGCCTAAGTGTTCGAACTAGACCTAACGGGAGAAAAATTGGGAAATGCTTGGACGCACAAGAGCAACTGATGCTGGGTCAATTATTAATCTTAAGTCTTGCAACGGAGAGATTGGTATCCATGGACGTGGGGCGAAGGTGGCGTATGGAATTAGTTACAATCAACTCCAAGCTCACCGAATGCAGGAAACGGGCCGGAGAAGGGACTGAATGGCCGCCTCCTGTTCCTGTGTAACAGGCTGGAGAAGGGGCTGAATGGCCTCCTCCTGTTCCTGTGTAACAGGCTGGAGAAGGGGCTGAATGGGGCCTCCTCCTGTTCCTGTGTAACAGGCTGGAGAAGGGGCTGAATGGGGCCTCCTCCTGTTCCTGTGTAACAGGCTGGAGAAGGGGCTGAATGTGCCCCCCCCGCCCTATTACTGTGTAACAGGCTGGAGAAGGGGCTGAATGTGCCCCCCCCCCTCCCCGCTATTACTGTGTAACAGGCTGAAGAAGGGGCTGATTGGGACCTACTCCTGTTCCTGATACTAAAGGGCAATTTAGCATCGCCAATCCACCTAACCTACACTCCACCACCATTGGGAACATTCTTTCTGAATCTAACCTGTTAGAATTTTATAAGTTTCTATGAGATTTCCCTCTCATTCTTTTAAACTTCAGTGAATATAATCCTAACTGACTTACTCTCTCCTCATATGACAGACCTGCCATTCCCAGGAATCAGCTGGTAAACCTTCGCTGCACTCCCGCTATAGCAAGGACATTCTTCCTCAGATAAGGACACCAGAACTGCACACAATACTCCAGGCGTGGCCTCAACAACGCCCAACACAATTGCAGCAAAACATCCCTATCCCTGTACTCAAATCCTCTCGCTATGAAGGCCAACATACCATTTGCCTTCTTTACTGTCTGCTGAACCTGCGGGCTTTCAGCGACTGATGCACGAGGATTCCATGGTCTCGCTGAGTATCCACCTCTCCCAATTTACACCCATTCAGGTGATAATCTGTCTTCCTATTATTGCGATCAAAGTAGATAACCTCACATTTATCCACATTATACTGCAGATGCTATGAGGAGAAATTTCTTCACCCAGAGCATGGTGAATGTGTGGAATTCACTCCCACAGAAAGTAGTTGAGGCCAAAACATTGTGTGATTCCAAGAAGAAATTAGATATAGCTCTTGGGGCTAAAGGGATCGAGGGGTATGGGGGGGGGGGGGGTATTGGGGGGGGGTATGGGGGGGGGTGCGGGGGGGTATGGGGGGGTGCGGGGGGGTGCGGGGGCGGGGGGATTCAGGATATTGAATTCGATGATCAGCCATGACCAAAATGAATGGCGGAGCGGGCTTGACGGGCCAAATGGCCGACTTGGCAGCACGGTAACACAGTGGTTAGCACTGCTGCCTCACAGTGCCAGGGACCCGGGTTCGATTCCCAGCTTGGGTCACTGTCCATGTGGTGTCTGCATGTTCTCCCCGTGTCTGCTTGGGTTTCCTCCAGCTGCTCCTGTATCCATACCCAGTCTGAAAGACGTGCTGGTTAGGGTGCATTGGCCATGCTAAATTCTCCCTCAGTGTAACCCAAACAGGCGCCGGATGTGGTGACGAGGGGATTGTCACAGTAACTTCATTGCAGTGTTAATGTGAGCCTACTTGTGACACAAATAAATAAACTTTAAAAATTTATCTTCATTGCACATTCGTTACATACACAGCAATTAAGCTTTTACATTTTAACAGCAAATAAAAACTCGGTCTTTTACTATAATGACTGATTCATTAATTGTAACTCAATTAAGGGTCACTGCTTATTCAATCACCATGATGCCCCCTCCGTGGCCAATTCCTGAACGCTCCCCCGTGCACATCCACTCCCCTTGGCAGAGATTCACCCCCCCCCCCGCGATCACCCTCCCCCATGCAAAGCTCCCCCCTTGGCGTCCACCCTCCTTGCATAAGCACCCAGTCATTATAAATACCCCTTCACTAAGCCCCACCCTCACCCATCCCCTTGGCACTGCCCATGGTACACTTATGGTGCTCAACTGGGCACTGCCAGGGTGCCAGGAGGGTACTGAATGTGGCATTGCCCAATGGGCACTGCCCCTGACCACCATGGTGGCTTCAATGGCCTCTGATCCCACACACACAGCCCCCCCCCACACAACACACCCAGTGTGGCCCAAGCACCTGGTCCCCGCTGGTGAAGACTAGTAGTGATTCTCGGCGATGTGATGTCTCGCCAGCGAGTGGGGGAAGCAGCCATGCTGAACCCACCAATCACATTGTAATGTCGGCAACTCTGTGCAAATAACCTTCACTCCCTTTCTGGGAATAAAGCCGGCAAAACACGAGCCGGGAAGATAGCAATCCTTTAGTCTCGCACGCTATCTTCCTGGCTCACCGGTCTAATCGAGCGGCGAGTCGAGCCGGTAAGATCGCCCCCTGTATCTTTCTTTCACACTCAGACTGAACAATCAGCCTTATTCTTGAGGCAGATTTCACAGAATATAATGTCCTCTCGCTGATCAAAATCAAAGAAGAAATTCTTAGTTTAAACAATTCCTGCTCGCTACACAGATTCCACAAGCATTGAGGTGAATACAGTGTGGTAACAACAAAATGACAACAATACAGTTCAGTAACAACAAAACAAACTTTTCTAAACTTCATCTTTTTTTTGTTATATTCCTCAACCTAATTATTTTAATTTGATCAGTTTTTGTTAGGGATGGGTAACTTCTGTTCTTTATAAACTGGTTCACTCATTTTGTTAATTCTACATGGGCTCGGAGAATCAGAACCCAGACTTTATCATCCTTACTCTTTTTCTCCCTTTGCCACCACTCCCTCTGTTTTGCGGGAGGGTCGTGGGGATTCCAATCAGAACTAATCATTTCATCATAAAAGTAAAATACTGCGGATTCTGGAATCTGAAACAAAAACAGAAAATGCTGGTAAGTCTCAACAGGTCTGACAGTATCTGTGGAGACAGAATAGAGCCAATGTTTCGAGTCTAGATGTCCCTTCATAAGAGCTCTTATGAAGTGTAATCCAGACTCAAAACGTTGGCTCTATTCTCTTAACATTGTGTCGATAAGTTTCTTGTTCTTAGTTTCCAAATAGCAGGTAAGAGACCTGTCCGGTCCCCACTCGAGCTCTGATTATAATCCTATCCATGCTTGGATAGGATTATAACCATTAGAATGTACGCTCAGAGGTCTGCTTTCCAGTCCAGTGCTACTTGGAGTATACCGTCACTTCACCGACTATCAGGTCACAAATATATGATAAAATAATTTAAATAATGCCTGAGAACGCTTTGAACCAACTACCTATCATCATTTGTTGATTGGTCCGACCCCCTTTTTACAGATTCAGGAATCTCACCAGCTGAAACCAGCCGGTCCTGGAATAAGTTTAATTCTAACTCATTCTGAGTAAATATTCTCACCAGGTCCTCTGTCAGGGCCCTGCTAAGCAGCTTTAATGGTCCGTGATTGCAGAAACTGAGCAGTCACAGGAATGTGGTCAAGATAGTCCAGTCCCATAATGCCTCACATTCAATCTGCAGTCCTTCAGTTATAAGAGAATATGTGGCTGTATGTAGCTGCCTCGGCCACGATCAGCGCCAACACTGCCTTCCTGAACTGCTACAATGCCTGAGGTGTAGGTACACCCACAGTGCTGTTAGGGAGGGATTTCCAGCTACACATTCCAGACTTTCACTAGACTGTAGGTGGATACCAGATTGATATATTCCATTCAACCACACCCAAGGTGAGTTATTCCAATTTCTTTATTGTCCAGGAAAGTATATTCACAATATCTTTAAAACAGAAATTAAACATTCAGGTAATTTCAGGTATTAACACATTCTGTTAGTTTGTTCTTTATTGTCAATGTCAGGCTGGGGTTGTTCCTCTTGGAGCAAAGGAGGTTGAGGGGAGATTTGATAGAGGTGGACAAGATTCTGACAGGTTTAGATAAGGTGGACAAAGAAAAGCTGTTCCCATTAGCTGATGGAACAAGGACGAGGGGGACGCAGATTTTGGTTCAGAGGTGCAGTGGGGGGATGTGAAGAAGAATATTTTGATGCAGCGAATGGTAATGACCTGGAACTCGCTGCCGACGAGGGAGGAGGAAGTGGAGACAATAAACAATTACAAAGGAAATTGGATGAGCACTGGGAGGTTTCAAACAGAAATGCTGACGAAATATCTCTAAACTTTCTAACACCCTGTCACTCTGATCCTTGTGAAATTTAAAACCAGGTATTCGCAACAAGACTCAAAGAGCATCAGCCCACTGGAGGCAAAGTCGTGAGACCGGCCAGTCCAGCAGAAAGAAACCCTCCGACCCTCCCCATTGACCAACTGTGAGAATGAACAAAACGCAGCTCTGGATGTAATTGAGAGCAGAAACAATGACAGCAGAATCCAACCCCGAATATCATTCATGAACGTGTTGGTGTCTCAGCAGGGCAAATGAAGCTCTGAATCCCTTCCCACACTGAGAGCAGGTGAACGGTCTCTCTCCAATGTGAACTCGCTGGTGTCTCAGCAGGTGGGATGAAACTCTGAATCCCTTCCCACACTGAGAGCAGGTAAAGGGCCTCTCCCCAGTGTGAAGTCGATGGTGTGCCAGCTGGGTGGATAACTGAGTGAATCTCTTCCCACACTGAGAGCAGGTGAACGGCCTCTCCCCAGTGTGAACTCGCTCGTGTGTCCGCAGGGTGGATGAATGACTGAATCCCTTCCCACACTGAGGGCAGCTGTACGGCCTCTCCCCAGTGTGAACTCGCTGGTGTGTCTGCAAGTGGGATAACTGAGTGAATCCCTCCCCACATTGAGAGCAGATGAACGGTCTCTCCCCAGTGTGAACTCGCTGGTGTGTCCGCAGGTTGGATAACCGAGTGAATCTCTCCCCACACTGCGAGCAGGTGAACGGTTTCTCCCCAGTGTGAACTCGGTGGTGTGTCTGCAGGTCGGATGAGTGAGTGAATTCCTTCTCACACACAGAGCAGGTGAACGGTCTCTCCCCGGTGTGAACTCGCTGGTGTCTCTGCAGACTGGATGAGTGACTGAATCCCTTCCCACACACAGAGCAGGTGAATGGTCTCTCCCCGGTGTGACTGCGTCGATGAGTTTCCAGATCAGATGGGACTTTGAATCCCTTCCCACAGTCCCCACATTTCCACGGTTTCTCCATGGTGCGGGTGTCCTTGTGACTCTCCAGGTTAAACAATCAGTTGAATCTCACACAGAACAGTCTCTCCCCACTGAGAATGCTGTGATGTATTTTCAGGCTGTGTAACTGGTTAAAGCTCTTTCCACACTCATTGTGCTGGAACACTTTCACTCAAGGGTTGTTTATGTGTCTTGGTGCTTTTCCAGTCACACTGATCTTTAAAATCTTTTGAAGCAGCAAGAAACATTTCTCCTTCTCGAATCAAAGGTCGATAATATTCAGGTCTCGATAAATTGAGTGACTCTGTTAGATGTTGTTGTGATGTTTGTTCTGGGTATTTGTCTGTAAATCCTCACCTTCTGATATCCTGTAAAAGGAATTTACAAAAGTAATTATTGTAAGTACAGGATAGAAATTCAGAACAGACAATTCTAGTTTCTATGGAACATTCTTTCCTCTCTCATTCCCCAAAAGCTGTAAATCTCCATCCCACACACTCTCCCTCCATTCTCACTCTGCTGTATCTAATATTCACCCTCCCAATTCTCCTGAACATTCTGATTCAGACTGATTGACAGATTTATGCGAACTGCTTCCTGTCCCAGACACAGAGATCTGAAAATCTCCATGCAGGCTGCCATACACATAAATGTCTATATGACTGGACTAAAAATGTGTGGAATATACAGAGTGGATTCACTTCTTTTCCATTCAGTGGGTAAGGGTGGACAAGTTGCCAGGACCCAATCATGTCCTTGTTCTTGTGTGGTGACCAGATTTGCACACAGTATTCTAGCTGTGTGCATTGTGCATAACTCCATCATAACCTCCTTTTCTTATATTTTCTGCCTTGGCTAATAAAGGGAAGTATCCCAAATCCCTTCTGAACCATTTCATTAATCTATCCTGCTGTCTTCAGGGTCTGATGGAAATGCACCCCAAGATTCTTCTGGTCCTCTGTACTTCCTGGGGACCAACCATTCATTGTATGTTCCCTTACCTTGTTAGTTCTCCCAAAATGAATTACCTCATACTTTCCAGGGTTAAATTGAATTTGCCATTGCTCTGTTCATCTAACCAGCCCATCTGCATCCTGTTGTAATCTGAGGCTTTGCTCCTCACTATTTATTACACCTGTGAAATTACTGATCATAATTCTGACACATTTGGATCATTAAGGCTCGACGGCACGGTGGCAATATTAGATACAGCATTGCTGCATCACAGCGCCAGGGACTCGGGTTCAAATCCGGTCTTGGGTCACTGTCTGTGTGGAGTTTGCACATTCTCCAGTGTCTGTGTGGGTTTCCTCCAGGCATAAGGTTTCCTCCCACAGTCCAAAGATGTGCGGGTTAGGTTGATTGGCCATGTCAAATTGACCCTAGTGTCAGGGGGATTATCAGGGTAATCTGAGGGGTTCTGGGAAGAGGGCCTGGGATTGTAGTCAGTGCAGACTTGATGGGCCGAATGCCCTCCTTCTGCACTGTAGGGATTCTATGATTAATGTGCACAATATTAATTTGCTCCCCTTATATGTCAGACATCACCTGGGGAAGTCAGACCATCCTTTTAGCCAGACAAATAAATGTGTCAGCTGAGGGAGCAAAGGATGTCAATGTCTTTAAGAGAGAGAGAAACCTGGGCCAACCTTTCCAGAGTCTGTAGCCTCCCTGGATTCACTTCCTTTCCCTTCAGTTGCTCCAAGGCCCCAATTTTCCCCCAGAGTAAGAAAATAAATGGAAAAGGGGGAGGGAAGAAAGCGTTTTACTCACAGATGTTGATGATAGGAGAAGTTTTCGTCTGTCTGAAGCTCAATATTCACTCAGACAGAGGAGCAGTAGCAGCTTTGCTGGGCAACAGTGGAAGCTCCATGCAACAATTGACACAAGGCCCGGACTCTGGTTGGCTGGAGGACCAGTGCCCATCCGGTCCTCCACGCGTTGCCATTGGTCAATCTGTCGCATGTAGACAATGAGGGGGCGGAACCCGAGCCCACGTGGGGGTGGGCGGGGCTTTGACCGCCAGCCGCGCTGAGCTGGCGTCCAATCCGCAGTATTTCGCTTCTGTAACCAGCGATATTGCTGCCAATGGGACACTGTGTGCTGCGAACGCCCCTCTGAGTCATTGTGACGGCACAATGGAGCCCTGCCTGAATCAGCCAATAGCAATCACTCTGCTCCGCGGTGACGTCTCCGGGTTCAGGCGCGCGGACCCGGGAGCTCCGCCCCCACCCATTGTTCCCCAGTCTGTACATTCCACACATTGTTAGTCCAGTCAGATAGACATATATCTGTCTGGCCGCCTGCATGGGGATTTCCAGCTCTCTGTGTCCAGGACAGGAAGCAGTGAGCATGGATCTGTCAATCAGCCTCAATCAGCACCTTCAGGAGAATTGGGAGGGTGAATATTAGATACAGCAGAGTGAGAATGGAGGGAGAGTGTGTGGGATGGAGATTCACAGCTTTTGGGGAATGAGAGAGGAAAGAATGTTCTATAGAAACTAGAATTGTCTGTTCTGAATTTCTATCCTGCACTGACAGTGGTGACTTTTATAAACTTCTTTTACAGGAGATTAGAAGATGAGGGTTTACAGACAGAAATCTTAAACTAAAGTTCACGTCAATATCTGACAGTCACTAAATTCATCCGGACCTGAATACCATCGGCCGTTGAATCTAGAAGGAGAAATGTTTCTCTGTTCTGTCTGCGTCAGAAGATTTTAAACATCAGTGTGGCTGGAAAAGCGCCGACACACATAAACACAGCTGAGTGAGAGTGTTCCAGTGTACAGATGTGGAACCAACAGTAACACAGCCTGAAAAAAACATTGCAGCATTCAGAGCAGGGACAGATTGTACCCGTGTTATATCAATGCATGACGAAAGATACAAGGATACCCACACCATGGAGAAACCGTGGAAATGTGGGGATTGTGGAAAAGGATTCATGTCCCCATCTGAGCTGGAAATTCATCGACGCAGTCACACTGGGGAGAAGCCATTCACCTGCTCTGTGTGTGGGAAGGGATTCATTCATTCATCCCACCTGCTGAGGCATAAAGTCACTCACACCCTGGACAGACCCTTTAAATGCTCTGACTGTGGGAGTGAATTCAAAAGCTCTGGAAAACTGGTGTCCCACCAGTGCATTCACACTGAGGAGAGACCGACCAGCTGCTCTCACTGCTCAAAGAGGTTTAAAACATCATCCAACCTGCAAATACACCAGCAAGTTCACTCCAGGGAGAGACCGTTTACCTGCTCTGAGTGTGGGAAGGGATTCACTGCTTCATCCTACCTGCTAAGACACAAAGTCACTCACACCAATGAGAGACCCTTTAAATGCTCTGACTGTGGGAGCGGCTTCAAAAGGTCTCGGGAACTGATGGCCCACCAGCGCATTCACACTGAGGAGAGACCGTTCAGCTGCGCTCAGTGTGGAAAGGGATTCACTCAGTTATCCGCACTGCAGCTACACCAGCGAACTCATACTGGGGAGAAGCCGTTCACCTGCTCTGTGTGTGGGAAGGGATTCACTCGGTCACACAGCCTGATAAAACACAATCTCACTCACACCAATGAGAAACCCTTTAAATGCTCTGACTGTGGGAGTGGCTTCAAACGTGCTGAGAATCTGATGTCCCACCAGCGCATTCACACTGAGGAGAGACCGTTCAGCTGCTCTCACTGCACAAAGAGGTTTAAATGGTCAAACGGCCTGCGGGAACACCAGCGAGTTCACACCAGGGAGAGACCATTCACCTGCTCCGTGTGTGGGAAGGGATTCACTCAGTCATCCGCCCTGCTGAAACACAAAGTCACCCACACCCAGGAGAGACCCTTTAAATGTTCTGACTGTGGAAGTGGTTTCAAAAGTTCTCGGGCACTGATGTCCCACCAACGCACCCACACTGAGGAGAGACCGTTCAGCTGCTCTCACTGCACAAAGAGGTTTAGAAGGTCATCCCACCTTCAGAAACATGAGCGAATTCACACTGGGGAGAGGCCATTCACCTGCTCTCTGTGTGGAAAGTGATTCAGTGATTCATACTACCTGCTGACTCACCAGCGAGTTCACACTGGGGACAGGCCATTCACCTGCTCTGTGTGTGGGAAGGGATTCATTCAGTCATCTCACCTGCTGAAACACCAGCGAGTTCACAAGTGATGACACGGGTTGGATTCTGCTGTTGATCTCATCCAGGACTGAACCATGTTCATTCTGACAGTTGGTGAAGTGGGAGGGTCAGAGGATTTCTTTCTGCTGGACTGGACGGTCTTATGGCTTTGCTTCCAGTGGGCTGATGCTCTTTGTGCCTGGGAGAGCACATTTCACTGAAATGATCCACAAAAGCTGATGAAGGATATTTATTTTATCTGGATAGTAAATAGTGTTTTTCCCACTGCTACAGTTAGCTCTGAAATAAACACAGAAAGAACTGGAAAATCGCAGCAGGTCTGGCAGCATCTGTGGAGAGAGAAACAAAGATAACTTTTTATGTTCAATGCAACTCTACTTCAAAACAAAAGAGAGGGAGAAATGTGATGGGTTTGATGCTGCTGAGAAAGGGGGGAGGGGCAGGTAGAACAAAAGGGAAAGTCAGGGATTGGTTAGAGGGTGGGTGAGATTAAATGACAAAAATGTCCTGGAACAAAAGGCAAAGGGAGAGGTAATGGTTGTGGTAAAGAAACAAAGCATTGGTCCACAGTAAGTGTTAATGGCAGAATAAAGGACAGCTCTGTCTGGAAGCAAAAAAAAACATGAAAACAAGATGCAGACTGGCACTCGGCAAAAAACAACAAATCAAAATGTAGGAGAGAGTTCAGGGTGTGAAGTTGTTGAACTCAATGTTGAGTCCAGAAGGCTGTAAAGTGCCTCATCGGAAGATGAGGGGCTGTTTGTCCAGCTTGTGTTGGGCTTCTCCGGAACATTGCAGCAGGCCGAGGACAGAAATGTGAGTGTGAGAGCAAGGTGGTGAATTCTAATGGCAAGCAAGCGGAAGGTCAGGGTCATGCTTGTGGGCTGAGCGGAGGTGTTCCACAACTCTATCGTGACTGGAGCTTTATTTCAAAATGGATCCTGTATTCACCTAAATGCTTGTGGAATCTGTAGCGAGCAGCAACTGTTTAAACTAAGAATTTCTTCTTTCCTTTTGATCAGCTAGAAGAGATTATATTCTGTGAAATCTGCCTCAAGAATAAGGTTGATTGGTTCAGTCTGAGTGTGAAAGAAAGATACAGGGGGCGATCTTACCGGCTCGATTTGCCACTCGATCAGCGCGGTGAGCCGGGAAGATAGCGTGCGAGGCTAAAGTATTGCTATCTTCCTGGCCCTGTTTTGCCGGCGTGAATGGTTTTGTGACCAGAAAGAGGGTGAAGGCTAATTGCATAGATTTGCTTACATTGCAATATGATTGCCGGGTTCGGTTCGGTACAGTTGCCCCCCCCCCCACCGCCCCCCCCCCCCCCGGTCAGCCGGTGAGACATCACACCGACGAGAATCACTACTGGTCTTCACCAGCGGGGACCAGCCGCTTGGACTACGCTGGGGGGGGGGGGGGGGGGGGGGAGTGGGGGGGGGAATCAGAGGCCAATGAAACCACCAGGTGATGGGGGGGGATATCTGGGCAGCGCAAATTGGGCAATGCCACACTGGCATGCCCACCTGGCATCGTAGCAGTGCCTGGTTGCGTGCCCTAAGTGCACCATGGACGGTGCCAAGGGGGTGGGGCATGTGTGGTGGTGGGGCCTGGAGAGGTATTTAACATGATGGAGGGGTTTTTGCAAGGGGGGTGCTTGTCAAGAGGGGAGCTCTGTATGGGGGGGTGGTGTGATTGGCTTGGGCGGGGGGGGAATCTCTGCCAAGGGGGTGGGGGGGAGGGTCGTTCAGGGGCAGGGCATGTCGGTGTTCTGACAGAGGATGCATCGGGAGGGTCCCGATGCTCCGATGCCGGCGACCCATCCAGGGCTAAAAAAATAAAATTGTAAACATTAAATAAGTGCCTTTGTAACTGCAGAATAAAACCAATCGGGGTAATGCAGAGCTAATGAGACACACCTCTTGACAATGGTATAAATCCCTCATCATTTCATGTGTGTTTTGATGTTGCATATATTATATAATTACAGAGTAAACTTTATTAAATAAAATATGAATTAAAAAAAGAAAAGAAACAAGATCAAGATATACAAATCAGCATATAAAATGTCAAAACATACAAAAAGAAAAAAAGAATTAAAAGTGGTTAACAATAAGGCAACATCATTTGTCTAAAAATCTGTAACATTTTTACCGTCTGTAACAATGCCAGTCAGCAGATTTGTTCCACAAACGATTTAAATTTCTGGATATTGAGGAATTTCAACATCAGGTCATTTTGTGTTTATCATTTTCCCCGGCACCTATAATAAACCCAAAAAACTTCACAGCAGAACCACTTGTCAGTTGTTTCATCTCTTTAGTTGGATGTTGATACTTCTTAACCTTTTCATCCCATGCTTTTTCCAGAGAATTCATGTTATCTTCAATCTTGTTGTGATATCAACAGCCGCAACTTCTTTCCCATTGCTGATCAGCATGTCGGGTTTATACAGTTGTTTTATCGGCCGTTCTTATTGGGGGTCCTGAAATAACTTTAAAATGATGTGTGTGTGCATACTCCTCCAATTGATGCAAGATCTTATTGTGTCTGAGGATTCTGGCATTTTTGGCAAAAGGACAAGAGCCTCAAATATGTCCAATCGTTTCATTCACGGAGTTGCAACTTCAGCATAATTCACGACCTCCGGATTTTCCAAATGCTAAAAAAATTCTTGCCGGGTATGCATTACTTCTAATCAGAGTATTAATAAAATTTGACTCCTTAAGACCATAAGACATAGGAGCAGAATTAGGCCACTCGACCCATCGAGTCTGCTTCGCCATTCAATCATGGCTGATTTTTTCTCATCCCCATTCTCCTGCCTTTTCCCCATCACCCCCGATCCCCTTGTTAATCAAGAACCTATCTATCTCTGTCTTAAAGATACTCAATGACCCGGCCTCCACAGCCTTCTGCAGCAAAGAGTTCCTCAGATTCACCACTCTCTGGCTGAAGAAATTCCTCCTCATCTCTGTTTTAAAGGATTGTCCCTTAATTCTGAGGTTGTGCTTTTACAAAAGTTAAAGTTCAGCCAGTGATTAGAAACCAGGTCGAGGAAGTAGGAAATGCCAATTCCTTGGTAATTTAAGGTGGACCATTTGTGAGCTTAAAATTGATGCCAACCCAAAATTGGACTTTCTTCATGACCTGCTTTTTGATGGAAAGCATTTGGCGGGTCCAAATCACTTCAATTTTGTCATTGTATAGTGCACAAATACAACGGAAAGAGAGCTTGCAGGCTCCAAGATACAAAGAAAAAAGCAAATGCAGTCGTCATTATAAAATAATGCCAATAGTCAAAGAAATAGTCAAAGAAATTTGATGGGTATAGATAGAGTGAATGCAAGCGGGCTTTTTCCGCTGAGGCTAGGGGAGAAAAAAACCAGAGGGCATGGGTTAAGGGTGAAAGGAGAAAAGTTTAAAGGGAATATTAGGGGGGGCTTCTTCACGCAGAGAGTGGTGGGAGTGTGGAATGAGCTGCCGGATAAAGTGGTAAATGCGGGGTCAGTTTTAACATTTAAGAAAAACTTGGACGGGTTCATGGATGAGAGGGGTGTGGAGGGATATGGTCCAAGTGCAGGTCAGTGGGGCTAGGCATAAAATGGTTCGGCACAGACAAGAAGGGCCAAGAGGCCTGTTTCTGAGCTGTAATTTTCTATGGTTCTATGGTTCTAAAAGAAAATTACAGCACAGGAACAGGCCCTTCAAGCCTGCACCAACCATGCTGCCTGTCTGAACTAAAACCCCTTACCCTTCCGTGGACCATATCCCTCTATTCCCATCCTATTCATGTATTTGTCAAGACGCCCCTTAAAAGTCACTACCATATCCGCTTCCACTACCTGCCTCGGCGACAAGTTCCAGGCAGCCACCACCCTCTGTGTAAAAAATCTGCCTCGTACATCTCCTTTAAACCTTGCCCCTCACACCTTAAACCTATGCCCCCTAGTAATTGACTCTTCCACCCTGGGAAAAAGCTTCTGACTATCCACTCTGTCCATGCCTCTCATAATCTTGTAGACTTCAATCAGGTTGGCCCTCAACTTCCGTCGTTCCAGTGAGAACAAACCAAGTTTCTCCAACCTCTCCTCATAGCTAATGTCCTCCATACCAGGCAACATCCTGGTAAATCTTTTCTGTACTCTCTCGAAAGCCTCCATATTCTTTTGATAGTGTGGCAACCAGAATTGAACACAATATTCCAAGTGTGGCCTAACTAAGGTTCTATAAAGCTGCAACATGACTTGCCAATTTTTAAACCCAGTGCCCCGGCTGATGAAGGTAAGCATGCTGTATGCCTTCTTGACTACCTTCTCCACCTGCATTGCCACTTTCAGTGACTTGTGTACCTGTACACCCAGATCCCTTTGCCTATCAATACTCTTAAGGGTTCTGCCATTTACTGTACATTTCCTATCTGTATAAGACCTTCCAAAATGCATGACCTCATGTTTGTCCAAATTAAACTCCATCTGCCATCTCTCTGCCCAAGTCTCCAACTGATCTATATCCTGCTGTATCCTCTGATGGTCCTCATCGCTATCCACAAATCCATCTTTGTGTCGTCCGCAAACTTACGAATCAAACCAGTCACATTTTCCTCCAAATCATTTATATATATTACAAACAGCAAAGGTCCCAGCACTGATCCCTGAGGAACACCACTTGTCACAGCCCTCCATTCAGAAATGCACCCTTCCACTGCTACCCTCAGTCTTCTTTGACCGATGATGTGGAGATGCCGGTGTTGGACTGGGGGAAGCACGTAAGAAGTCTCACAACACCAGGTTAAAGTCCAACAGATTTATTTGGCAGCACTGGCTTTCGGAGCCCCAAGCTCCTTCCTCAGGTGACTCACTCACCTGAGGAAGGAGCTTGGGGCTCCGAAAGCTAGTGCTGCCAAGTAAACCTGTTGGACTTTAACCTGGTGTTGTGAGACTTCTTACTGTTCTTTGACCGAGCCAGTTTTGTATCCACCTTGCCAGCTCACCTCTGATCCCATGTGACTTCACCTTCTGCACCAATCTGCCATGAGGGACCTTGTCAAAGGCTTTACTGAAGTCCATGTAGACAACATCCACTGCCCTGCCCTCAATCATCTTCGTCACTTCCTCGAAAAACTCGATCAAGTTCGTGGGACAAGACCTCCCCTTCACAAAACCATGTTGCCTCTCACTATTACGTCCACCTATTTCCAAGTGGGAATAAATCCTGTCTCGAAGAATCCTCTCCAATAATTTCCCTACCACTGATGTTTGGCTCACCGGCCTGTAATTACCTGGATTATTCTTGCTACCCTTCTTAAACAAAGGAACAACATTGGCTATTCTCCAACCCTCTGGGACCTCCCCTGTAGCCAGTGAGGATACAAAGATTTCTCTCAAGGCTCCAGCAATTTCCTCCCTTGCCTCTCTCAGTATTCTGGAGTATATCCCATCAGGCCCTGGGGACTTGTCTCCCTTAATGTTTCTCAAGAACCCCAATACCTCCTCCTTTTTGACCTCAACATGACTCAAACTATCTACACACCCTTTCCCAGACTCAACATCCACCAAGTCCTTCTCTTTGGTGAATACTGACACAAAGTACTCATTTAATACCTCGCCCATTTCCTCTGGCTCCATGCATAGATTCCCTCCCTTGTCCTTGAGTGGGCCAACCCTCTCCCTGGCTACCCTCTTGCTCTTTATATATGTATAAAAAGCCTTGGGAGTTTCCTTAATCCTGCTGGCCAATGCTTTTTTGTGACCCCTTTTAGCCCTCCTTACTTCTTGCTTAAGTTTCTTTCTACTTTCCTTGTATTCCACACTTGCTTCGTGTGTTCCCAGCCTCCTAGCTTTGACAAATGCTTCCTTTTTCTCTTTGACTAGGTTCACAATATCTCTCGTTATCCAAGGTTCCAAAACTTGCCATACTTATCCTTCATCCTTACAGGAATGTGCCGGTCCTGAATCCCTATCAACTTACACTTGAAAGCCTCCCACGTGCCAGATGTTGATTTGCCCTCAAACATTAAGTGTATACATGTGTATTGCACAATACCCATCGCCTGAGGATATGTTAAAGGACGGAGTTCAGCTGGGTAACAGCGCTGGGGAAGAAGCTGTTCCTGTAGCTGGTCATACAGGTCAAATACATCTGTAGCGCCTCCCAGATGGCAGGGGAACAAACAGTCTCTGACTGGAATCTCTAGTGATGCGGAGATATCTCCACAGACAGCATTTGTGATAAATGTCCTGGATGCCGATGATGCATTGGGCAGTTTTGACTACCCGCTGCAGAGCTTTCTGGTCAGAAATGGAACAACTGCCGTACCAAACCGTAATGCTGTTTGACAAGATCCTCTCTATCCTCGCCTTCCCTGATGACCCGGAGACTTCTCAACTGGTTACACTTGGTATCTAAATCTGTACCGCTAAATTGGAATGATGCCAACACCACTGATTCATTTCTAGTTTTCAAAGTAAATCATTTCTTAAAAACTGCAATTGGCACCACCCTCTCCAATTTCGGCAAGGCGAGACCTCCATTTCTAGTCTTGGCACATCAAATGTCATCGGCAATATGGTTAGGCAGATGTAAAATCTCTTTTGCCGCCTTGCTAATAACATTCTGCAATGAAATACGTCTATTTTGTGAGGTTTCATTTAAAATGAGATGATAATAAAACCAGGGAATAAAATAAGTCTTTAAAATATGAAATTTCTCTGAGGGTTACGCTTCTGATTACTGTCCATGTTTTTAACAGGTCTTCCCAAACTATATCCTTTCAACCTAACCAAGGGGCGAATCGAGCACCTAAATATTTTTCCATTTGACCGGGTTCCATTAAATTCCAATTAGAGTCATTAATCTGGTTTGATATTATTGAAGAGAAAGATTTGATTTCAAGATAAAAACTAGCTGTTTTCTTCATATTGAGGATTTAATGAAGTATAGTGAAACTGAGTAGATGTTTTATATAAATGTTGGATAATATACAGTATGTTGGGAAAGTTCAAACAGCATGATTTCAGCTTCATCTCAAATATAGATTTAGTGCATTGGAATATGTTCCAAACTGTGGTGCACTGAATCGGCTTTCAGTGACAGAGATAGGAAATGGATTTTTAAAAATTGTACTCCCTTATTTTACTATCTGTTGGCGACATGGCGGTACAGTGGTTAGCACTGCTGCCTCACAGCGCCTGGGACCCGGGTTGGGTCACAGTCTGTCTGGAGTTTGCACATTCTCCCCGTGTCTGCGTGGGTTTCCTCCGGGTGCTCCGGTTTCCTCCCACAGTCCAAAGATGTGCAGGTTAGGTTGATTGGCCACGCTAAAATTGCCCCTTAGTGTCAGGGGGACTGGCTAGGATAAATGCATGGGGTTATGGGGATAGCCTGAGTTGGATTGTGGTCGGTGCAGACTTTATAGGCCAAATGGCCTCCTTCTGCACTGTAGGATTCTGTGATTCTATCCAGCTTCCCTTTCAATGTATTCACGCTCTTCACTTCAACCATTCAGAGTGATTGATTCATTATTGTCACATTCGAGTCATCGAGGTTTACAGCATGGAAACATACCCTTCGACCCAACTTGTCCAAACCACCCAGTTTTTACCACTAAGCGAGTCCCAATTGCCTGCGTTTGGCCCCTGTCCCTCTTACCAATGGGTACAATGGGTACATTGGGATACAGTGAAAAATATTGTTTCTTGCAAGCCGTTGCAGACAAAACACACCGTTCAGAGTACATAGGGGAGAAGGAAAGTAGAGGGTGCAGAATAGTGTTACAGTTACCGATAGGGTGAAGGGAAAGATCAGCTTAATGTGTAATAGGAAGAAGCTGTTCTGGAGTCTGTTGGTACGTGATCTCAGACTTTTGTATCCTTTTCCCAATGGAAGAGAGGAGGTCCGGGGTGCGTGGGGTCCTTAATTACGCTGGCTGCTTTTCCGAGGCAGCAGGAAGTGTAGACGGAGTCAATAGACGGGAAGCTGGTTTACGTGATGACTGAACTACGTTCACAACCCTTTGTTTCTTGCGGTCTTGGTCAGAGCTGGAGCCACACCAAGCTGTGATGCATCCAGAAAGAATGCTTTCTATGGTGCACCTGGAGAAGTTGGAGAGAGTCATAGCTAACATGCCAAATTTCCTTAGTCTTCTGAGAAAGGAGAGGCATTGGTGGGCTTTCTTAACTATAGCGTCGGCATGGAGGGACCAGAACAGGTTGTTGATGATCTGAACACCTCAAAATTGAAGATCTCGAACCATCTCCACTTCATCACCTTTGATGTAGACAAGGGCATGTCCTCCATTACATTTCGGTCGCCCTTCAGTCTTCTCTTTTCCAGGGAAAAGCAGCCTCAGACTTTTCTGAGGGTTAAAAGCTCTCAGCTCTGGGATTATTCTTGTCAATTTACGTTGCTCCATCTCCAGTGCCTCTCTTTCCTTCTTCTAAATGCAGATCACTAATTTTGACAGGGCTCCCAGTTTATTTTAACCCTGGTTCTAAACAAGTTGGCCATAACCTCGCTGGTTTTCAATTATATCCCTCTGGAATGGAACCCTATATATGGGCCCCACACTTTAGGAAAGATGTGAACTCGCTGGGGTGTCAGCAGAGTGGATAACTGAGTGAATCCTTTCCCACACAAAGCAGGTGAATGGTCTCTCCCCAGTGTGAACTCACTGGTGAATTCACAGGTTTGATGAGCTTTAAAACCTCTGTGCAGTGAGAACACCTGAATGCTCTCTCCTCCGTGAGACTGCACTGGTGGGACACCAGTTCTGCAGACCTTGTGAAGTCATAGAGCTTTCCAGCATGGAAACAGGTCCTTTGGCCCAACTTGTCCATGCCCCCCCTTTTTTTTAAAAGCCCTAAGCTAGTCCCAATTGCCCGCATTGGGCCCATAACCCTTTCTACCCATCTTACCCATGTAACTGTCGAAATTGTACCTGCCTCTACTACTACCTCTGGCATCTTGTTCCAGACACTCACTACCCTCTGTGTGAAAAGGTTGCCCCTCTGGACCCTTTTGTATCTCTCCCCTCTCACCTTAAACCTATGCCCTCTAGTTTTAGACTCCCCTACCTTTGGGAAAAGATATTGACTATCTACCTTATCAATGTCCCTTATTATTTTCCTTATTATAAGGTCACCCCTCAGCCCCCTACGCTCCAGAGAAACAAGTCCCAGTCTATCCAGCCTCTCCTTATAACGCAAATCATCAAGTCCCGGTAGCATCCTAGTAAATCTTTTCTGCACTCTTTCTCGTTTAATAATATCTTTTCTATAATCGGGTGACCAGAACTGTACACAGTCACTCCCCCATTCAGAGCATTGAAAGGGTCTCTACTTGGTGTGAGTGACTTTGGGTTTCAGCAAGCTGGATAACCAAGTTAATACTTTCTACACAGAGCAGCTTAACGGTCTGTCCCCAGTGTGAACTCGCTGGTGTTTCCGCAGGTCGGATGACCGAGTGAATCTCTTCCCACATTGAGAACAGGTGAATGGTTTCTCCCCAGTGTGAACTCGCTGGTGTCTCTGCAGCGTGGATGACCTTTTAAACCTCACTGAACATTGTGAGCAGCTGAACGGTCTCTCCTCAGTGTGAATGCGCTCATGCTCTCGAAGAACTGCAGCACTTTTGAAGCCGCTCCCACAGTCAGCACATTTAAAAGGTCTCTCATTGCTGTGAGTACCTTTGTGTTTCATGAGGCTGGATGAAGCAGTGAATCCCTTGCCACACATGGCGCAGGTGAATGGTTTCTCTCCAGTGTGAACTCGCTGATGTACCCGCAGGTTGGATGACCTTTTAAATCTCTTTGTGCAGTGAGAGCAGCTGAACGGCCTCTCCTCAGTGTGAACACGTTGATGGGACACCAGTTCCCAAGAACTTTTGAATCCGCTCCCACAGTCAGAGCAGTTGAAGGGTTTCTCACTGGTGTGAGAGAGATTGTGACTCAGCAGCTGGGATGAGCGAATGAATCCCTTCCCACACATGCTGCAGGTGAACGGCATCTCCCTGATATGAACTTGCTGGTGTGTCAGCAAGTCGGATGACTGAATGAATCCCTTCCCACACATGCAACAGGTGAATGGTCTGTCCCCAGTATGAATGTGTCGATGAACTTCAAGCCGAGATGGGAATCTGAATCCCTTCCCACAGTCCCCACATTTCCACGGTTTCTCCATGGTGCGGGTGCCCTTGTGACTCTCCAGGTTTGGCTATCAGTTGAAGCCTCGTCCACATACAGAACATGGGTACAGTCTCTCCCCACTGTGAATGCTGAGATGTTTTTTTCAGGTTGTGTAACTGGTTAAAGTTCTTTCCACACTCAGCGCACTGGAACACTGTCTGTAAATCCCCACCCTCTGATATCCTGTAAAAGGAATTTACAAAAGTCATCAGTGTCAGTACAGGAGAGAAATTCAGAACAGACAATTTCTATGGAACATTCTTTCCTTTCTCATTCCCCAAAAATCATAAATCTCCATCCCACACACTCTCCCTCCATTCTCACTCTGCTGTATCTAATATTCACCCTCCCAATTCTCCTGAAGGTGCTGATTGAGGCTGATTGACAGATCCATGCTCACTGCTTCCTGTTCTGGACAAAAAAAGCTGCAAATCTTCAAGCTGACAGCCACGTTAAAGCTTTACAATTGGACATAAATGAGCATGTAATACACTGTATCACCTGGTTAGAGAAACATGAAGAATGTGAGGAGGATCTTTATTGAAGCAGCGAATGGTGACCTGGAAGTTAAAAATTCAACTCCAGAATGAGAAAAGAAATGGAAGCGGGGAGAGAAGAAAGTGTTTTACTCACAGATGTCGGAGAGACAGGAGGAAGTTTGAGCCTGTCTGAAGCTCAATGTTCAAGAGAGGGAGCAGCAGCAGCTTTGCTGGGCAGGAATGAGCAACTGAACAAGCTCATTGTCCACTTCCGCATTCAGACAATGGGGAGCTCTGATTGGCTGGAGGACCAGAGTCCTTCCGGTCCTCCAACTCCCCCATTGGTCAACACCTCAGCATAAGGACCAGGGGGTGGGCACTCTACCGCACGTGCGCAGCTTCCCCTCTCCCTTGGACATGCGCAGCCCTGGGCCTTGGGGGAGTGGACAGAGTAAAACTTCCTCCTGTGAGTAAAACACTTTCTTTTCTCCCCCTTTCCATTTCTTTTCTCATTCTGGGGGAAATTGGGGACTTGCAGCAACTGAAGGGAAAGGAAGTGAATCCAGTCTGTACATTCCACACATTGTTAGTCCAGTCAGATAGACATATATCTGTTTGGCCGCCTGCATGGAGATTTCCAGCTCTCTGTGTCCAGGACAGGACAGTAAGAAGTTTAACAACACCAGGTTAAAGTCCAACAGGTTTATTTGGTAGCACAAGCCACTAGCTTTCGGAGCTCCAAGCCCCTTCATCAGGTGAGTGGGAGTTCTGTTCACAAAC
This sequence comes from Mustelus asterias, assembly GCF_964213995.1. NCBI lineage: Eukaryota > Metazoa > Chordata > Chondrichthyes > Carcharhiniformes > Triakidae > Mustelus > Mustelus asterias. Next base: position 28,928 of record NW_027590186.1, read on the forward strand.
AGGGCATATAAAGACACAGACTCAATTTACAAGATAATGGTTGGAATGCGAGTCTTTACAGGTCATCAAGTCTTAAAGGTACAGACAATGTGAGTGGAGAGAGGGTTAAGCACAGGTTAAAGAGATGTGTATTGTCTCCAGACAGGACAGTTAGTGAGATTTTGCAAGTCCAGACAAGCTGTGGGGGTTACAGATAGTGTGACATGAACCCAAGATCCCGGTTGAGGCCAACCTTGTGTGCGGAACTTGGCTCTCAGTCTCTGCTTAGCGATTCTGTGTTGGACAGGAAGCAGTGAGCATGGACCTGTCAATCAGCCTCAATCAGCACCTTCAGGAGAATTGGGAGGGTGAATATTAGATACAGCAGAGTGAGAATGGAGGGAGAGTGTGTGGGATGGAGATTCACAGCTTTTGAGGAATGAGAGAGAAAAGAATGTTCCATAGAAACTGGAACTGTCTGTTCTGAATTTCTGTCCTGCACTGACATTGATGAATTTTTACAATCATTTTTACAATAATTACTTTTGTAAATTCCTTTTACAGAATATCAGAAGATGAGGAATTAAAGACAAAAACTCAAAACTAACATCACATCAACATCTGACGGAGTCATTCAATTTATCGGGACCTGAATATTAGCCACATTTGATTCTAGAAGGAGAAATGTTTCCATGTTCTTTCTGCTTCAGAAGATTTTAAACATCAGTTTGACTGGAAAAGCACTGAGGCACACACACACACACACACCCGAGTGAGAGTGTTCCAGTGCACTGAGTGTGGAAAGAGCTTCAACCAGTTACACAGCCTGAAAATACATCGCAGCATTCAGAGCGGGGAGAGACTGTACCCGTGTTCTGTGTGAGATTTAACTGATTGTTTAACCTGGAGAGTTACAAGGACACCCGTAGCATGGAGAAACCATGGAAATGTGGGGACTGTGGGAAGAGATTCAGGTTCCCATCTCTGCTGGAAACTCATCGACGCAGTCACACTGGGGAGAGGCCGTTCACCTGCTCTGTGTGTGGGAAGGGATTCAGGTTCCCATGTGAGCTGGAAACACACCATTACAATCACACTGGGGAGAGACCGTTCACCTGCTCTGTGTGTGAGAAGGGATTTACTCGGTTATCCCACTTGCTGACACACAATCTCACTCACACCAATGAGAGACCGTTTCAATGCTCTGACTGTGGGAGTGGCTTCAAAAGCTCTTGGGAACTGGTGAAACACCAGCGCATTCACACTGGGGAGAGACCGTTCACCTGTCCTGTGTGTGGGAAGGGATTCACTACTTCAGCCGGTCTGCACAATCACAATCTCACTCACACCCAGGACAGACCCTTTAAATGCTCTGAATGTGGGAGTGGTTTCAAAAGCTCTCAGTATCTGATGAGACACCAGCGCATTCACACTGAGGAGAGACTGTTCAGCTGCTCTCATTGCTCAAAGAGATTTAAAACGTCGTACTCCCTGCTGACACACCAGCGCATTCACACTGAGGAGAGACCATTCAGCTGCTCTCACTGCACAAAGAGATTTAGAAGGTCATCCAACCTGTGGGAACACCAGCGGGTTCACACCGGGGAGAGACCATTCACCTGCTCTGTGTGTGGGAAGGGATTCACTTATTCATCCAACCTGCTGACACACAAAGCCACTCACGCCAATTAGAGACCCTTTAAACATTCTGACTGTGGGAGTGGCTTCAAAAGCTCTCGGAAACTGATGATCCACCAGCGCATTCACACTGAGGAGGGGCCGCTCAGCTGCTCTGTGTGTGGGAAAGGGTTCAGTGATTCATCCCAGTCTGCGGGCACACCATCGAGTTCACACTCGGGATGGACCATTCACCTGCTCTGTGTGTGGGATGGGTTTCACTCAGTCATCCCACCTGTGGATGCACCAGCGAGTTCACACCAGGGAGAGACCATTCACCTTCACTCCGACATCCAGCTGCTGAAACACAAAGCCACTCACACCAAGGACAGACTCTTTAAATGCTCTGACTGAGAGGCTGGACTCAAAAGCTCTCAGGAACTGATGATCCACCAGCGCATTCACAGGGGAGAGGCCGTTCAGCTGCTCTGACTGTGGGCATGGCTCCAAAAGCTCTGACTAACTGGTGTCCCGCCAGTGCATTCACACTGAGGAGAGACTGTTCCCCTGCTCTCACTGCACAAAGAGGTTTAGAATATCTTCAGCTGAAACACCAGTGAGTTCACACTGGGGAGAGACTATTCACCTGCTCTGTGTGTTGGGAAAGGATTTCCTTGGTTATCCAGCCTGCGCAGACACAAAGTCACTCACACCCAGGAGAGACCCTTTAAGTGTTTTGACTGTGGGAGTGGCTTCAAAAGCTCTCGGGAACTGATGTCCCACCTGTGAGTTCACACTGGGAAGAGACCATTCACCTGCTCTGACTGTAGGAAGGGATTCACTCGGTCAACAAACTTAGTGAAACACCAGCAAGTTCACAAGTGATTCGAGTTCTGGGATTATTCTTGTGAACCTTACTTGCCCCTCCTCCAGTGCCTTCACTTCCTTTTTCTAAATGGAGATCACAAATAGAACGTAGAACAGTACAGCACAGGAACAGACCCTTCAGCCCACCATGTTGTGTCGAACATGAAGCCAAATTAAACTATTCCTTTCTGCCTGCCCTTGGTCCATATCCCTCTATTCCTTGCATATTCATGTGCTTATCTAAAAGCCCATTAAAGATAATGGGCCTCATCCACCCCTGGCAGCGCGTTCCAGCCACCTACCACTCTCTGTGTTATAAAAGTTGCCCCTCACATCTCCTTTGAACTTTCCCCGTCTCTCCTGAAGTGCATGCCCCCTAGTAATAGACATTTCAACTCTGGGAAAAAGATTCTGACTGTCAACCCTATCTATGTGTGCAGTATTGGTCCCCTTATATGAGGAAGGATATATTGGCATTGGAGGGAGTGCAGAGAAGGTTCACCAGGTTGATACCGGAGATGAGGGGTTTGGATTATGAGGAGAGGCTGAGGAGATTGGGTTTGTACTCGTTGGAGTTTAGAAGGATGAGGGGGGATCTTATGGAGACTTATAAGATAATGCGGGGGCTGGATAGGGTGGAGGCGGAGAGATTCTTTCCACTTAGTAAGGAAGTTAAAACTAGAGGACACAGCCTCAAAATAAAGGGGGGTCGGTTTAAGACAGAGTTGAGGAGGAACTTCTTCTCCCAGAGGGTGGTGAATCTCTGGAATTCTCTGCCCACTGAGGTGGTGGAGGCTACCTCGCTGAATATGTTTAAAGCGCGGATGAATGGATTCCTGATCGGTAAGGGAATTAAGGGTTATGGGGATCAGGCGGGTAAGTGGTACTGATCCACGTCAGATCAGCCATGATCTTATTGAATGGCGGGGCAGGCTCGAGGGGCTAGATGGCCTACTCCTGCTCCTATTTCTTATGTTCTTATGTTCTTATGTCTCTTATCATTTCATAGACTTCTATCAGGTCTCCCCTCAGCCTCAGCTGCTTCAGAGAAAGCAACCCTAGTTTGTCCAGCCTCTCCTTATAGCTCGTACCCTCTAATCCAGGCAGCATCCTGGGAAACCTCTTCTGCACCCTCTCCAAATCCTCTACATCTTCCTGTAACGTGGCAACCAGAATTAAATACAATATTCTGAGTGCGGCCTAACCAAAGTTTTATAAAGCTGCAACATGACATCCTTACTCTTGTACTCAATAAAGGCAAGCATGCCATATGCCTTCTTTACCACTTATTTATTTTTGTGGCCAATTTCAGGGAACTGTGGATTGGAACCCCAAGATCCCTCTGTGCATCAATGTTGTTCAGGGACCTGCCATTAACTGTATACTTATCCTTAATATTTGATCTCCCAAAGTGCAGTATCTCACACTTGCCCAGATTAAACTCTATCTGCCATTTCTCCAACCATATCTCCAGCTGATTTATATCCCACTGTATCGTTTGACAACCTTCTACATTATTTACAACTCTATCTAGCTTTGTGTTGTCTGCAAACTTACTAACCCACACATCCACATTTTCATCCAAGTCATTTATATTTATCACAAACAGCAGAGGTCCCAGTACGGATCCCTGTGGAACACCACTAGTCACTGACTTCCAGCCAGAAAAACACCCTCCACCACTACTCTCTGACTTCTATGGGCAAGTCAATTCTGAATCCAAGCGGCCAAGTCACCGTGAATCCCATGCATCTTAATCTTCTGGATGAGCCGACCATGAGGGACCTTGTCGAAAGCCTTACTAAAATCCATGTTCACAACATCCACTGCTCTACCCTCATCGATCACCTTCATCATCTCCTCGATAAAATCGATCCAGTCAGTAAGATGTTGACGGTGCTCCCACTGCAGTCCTGTGATGAAAATATAGACTGGTTGGTGAAATGTAGATAACAGGTAGAATTGATATCTAATGAGGACTTTATACTTTAGAATTGAATACAGGGCTCATTGTTACTAACGGGGAAAGAAGGGTTAAAACCCTTACCGAGAACCCTTTTCACACACACGTGGACATCTCTGAATCTGACGCACACCAAATGGAACGTTACACAAGGGGCTGGAATTCACTGGAATTTCTTAACAACCTTTCAATAGAAATGTCCTGGTACCGACTGTGACAAAGGACACAACAGACAGCAAGAACCAGGAGGAACCTTTAACACAGAGAATGTTAATAACCTTGTTCAGGACACCGGTGCCAGGCACAGGAGGATCCCAGGAAAAACGAAACATTTAATTTCTGTCTGTTTCACAATTCTAAATGACTGATTCTTTAACAAAGGAATGTTTAAAAACAGCATTGTGATATTCCAAGGTCAGTGTGTCTGGGAAAGGGGCACACTGATGTGTTTTTATTTTAAACGGGAGGATCCATTGAAAAGCAGCTCTGGACGATACGAGCACCTCCTGACCTCCTTTCAATTCATTTCAAATCACCCATCACTTTCCGTGGAATATTCTTTATTCTTTCCTGGGATGTGGACACTGCTGGCAAAGCCCCAGCACACGTTGCTCATCTCCTAATTGCCCTTGAATGGAGTGACTTGCTCAGCCATTTCAGAGGGGCAGTTAAGAGTCACCCACATCGCTGTGTGGGTCTGGATTCACACGTAGGCCAGACCGGGTAAGGATGGCAGATTTCCCTCCCTAATAGGGAGCATTAATAGGGTGAACTGGATGGGTTTTTACAACAATCGATGATAGTTTCATGGTCAATGTTACTGAGACTACCTTTGTATAATTCCAGATTGATTCACTGAATTCAAATCCCACCAGCTGCCTGTCCCCAGATCCTTTGCTGCGTCTCTGCATTACTCGGCCAGCGACATTCCCACCACCTCCCCCTGAATGGAATATTCCACAACCCCTTCGTTAAACAGGAAGGAGAAAAGAGAAAGGCTTTGACCTTTGGATGACCTCATCACCAACTACAGAAACCTTAAAGCTGACCATTCTGTAAAAGTTTATAAACTTTATTTTTATAAAACACAGAGTAAGAAACAGGTGAAAAGTAACGATGGACGTTCCGACTGACATCAGAAACATTGATTGACCGGATAAACACTCACTGCATCACAGAGCGATCCTCAACCATTAAAGAATTGACCCACAATAAGGAATGAGAGAGCCTTATAAAAAGGGGCAGGAGTTTACACAGAGAGGTGACACCCACAGCTGCTCAGGATGATGGAATTCAGTTCAGGAAGGGGATAAAGTGAGAAGCTTTTGCGATTCAAGACAGAAGTATTGAACAATCTGGAATCAGTGCTTCTCGAGCTTGCTGACCAGCCGAACACTTCAATTAATCTCATCATAAAAACCCCCCAGTGTAAATAACATGGATTTGGCTGATAAATGTTGAAGTGTTGATTCAGAGACACAAGTTTTGACTTCCCATTTGAGCCTGGGGCACCTTTCTGTCTCTCTTGCTCGTGTCAGTGACAGCCAGGCGATGGAGCTGAGAATAATGGGGCCTGCACCCCAGTTGGGCATTGCCCCCCATGGGCGTCGCACTAACAGAGAGACAAGGAGGAGGACTGACTGGGAAATGAGCCTCCAACCAATCAGGGCACCGGAGGAGGTGACCGGGGCTGATGGTGACGTGACCCCCGGGGTTCAGTGTCCCTGTGTCCAAAGCGGGGAGTCAGTCAGTCTTCACAGTAGAAGACATGAGTAATATCCCAACAATTCAGGAAAGTCAGGGGGCAGAGTTGAATATGGTTGCCATCACAAAGGAGAAAGTGCGAGAGAAACTAAAAGGTCTGAAAATTGATACATCTCCGGGCCCAGATGGGCTACATCCTAGAGTTCGAAAGGAGATAGCTGAAGAAATAGTGGAGGCGTTAGTTATGATCTTTCAAAAGTCACTGGAGTCAGGGAAAGTCCCAGAGGATTGGAAAATCGCTATTGTAACCCCACTGTTCAAGAAGGGAACAAGAAAAAAGATGGAAAATTATAGGCCAATTAGCCTAACCTCAGTTGTTGGCAAAATTCTAGAATCCATCGTTAAGGATGAGATTTCTAAATTCTTGGAAGTGCAGGGTCGGATTAGGACAAGTCAGCATGGATTTAGTAAGGGGAGGTCGTGCCTGACAAACCTGTTAGAGTTCTTTGAAGAGATAACAAATAGGTTAGACCAAGGAGAGCCAATGGATGTTATCTATCTTGACTTCCAAAAGGCCTTTGACAAGGTGCCTCACGGGAGACTGCTGAGTAAAATAAGGGCCCATGGTATTCGAGGCAAGGTACTAACATGGATTGACGATTGGCTGTCAGACAGAAGGCAGAGAGTTGGGATAAAAGGTTCTTTCTCAGAATGGTAACCGGTGACAAGTGGTGTCCCGCAGGGTTCAGTGTTGGGGCCACAGCTGTTCTCTTTATATATTAACGATCTAGATGACGGGACTGGGGGCATTCTGGCCAAGTTTGCCGATGATACAAAGATAGGTGGAGGGGCAGGTAGTATTGAGGAGGTGGGGAGGCTGCAGAAAGATTTAGACAGTTTAGGAGAGTGGTCCAAGAAGTGGCTGATGAAATTCAACGTGGGCAAGTGCGAGGTCGTACACTTTGGAAAAAAGAATAGAGGCATGGACTATTTTCTAAACGGTGACAAAATTCATAATGCTAAAGTGCAAAGGGACTTGGGAGTCCTAGTCCAGGATTCTCTAAAGGTAAACTTGCAGGTTGAGTCCGTAATTAAGAAAGCAAATGTAATATTGTCAATTGTCTCAAGAGGCTTGGAATACAAAAGCAGGGATGTACTTCTGAGGCTTTATAAAGCACTGGTTAGGCCCCATTTGGAGTACTGTGAGCAATTTTGGGCCCCACACCTCAGGAAGGACATACTGGCACTGGAGCGGGTCCAGCGGAGATTCACACGAATGATCCCAGGAATGGTAGGCCTGACATACGATGAACTTCTGAGGATCGTGGGATTATATTCATTGGAGTTTAGGAGGTTGAGGGGAGATCTGATAGAAACTTACAAGATAATGAACGGCTTAGATAGGATGGACGTAGGGAAGTTGTTTCCATTAAAGGGGAGACTAGGACGCGGGGGCACAGCCTTAGAATAAAAGGGAGTCACTTTAGAACAGAGATGAGGAGAAATTTCTTCAGCCAGAGAGTGGTGGGTCTGTGGAATTCATTGCCACAGAGGGCTGTGGAGGACGAGACGTTGAGCGTCTTCAAGACAGAAATTGATAAATTCTTGATTTCTCGAGGAATTAAGGGCTATGGGGAGAGAGCGGGTAAATGGAGTTGAAATCAACCATGATTGAATGGTGGAGTGGACCCGATGGGCCGAATGGCCTTACTTCCGCTCCTATGTCTTATGGTCTTAGGGGACAGAGGAGCTGAAGAGAATCCAGTTGTGTCCAGAACATTGTGAACATCCCTTTACTCTGGTTGTCTTTGATCCTCAAGTCATTTTCTGTTTGTTTTAACCATGTTCTGTTTCATCAATAAACTTTTATCAGTAAAAATATTTGATTGTTCTGGACTTTTCCTGATGAGATTGATGCACTTTAGGGAAAGTGGGTGAGAGGGGTTGGCAGGCTCTTTAACAGAAAGTGAGTCCCTCTAAGGTAATTGGCAAAGGAGCCAGAGGGGGAGATGAGATTTTATTTTTGACTCAGCGATGTTAGAAAATGGGGTTCAGGGAGTCAATTAACCCTTTCTCCCCTTTTCCCAAACTCTGAAATGATTCCCAGTGATAACCCTTATTGGTGACAGTGGTTAGATTTTATTCAGTATCAATAAGAGCTGACACAGGCTAATGTCTGAGCAGTCGTATCAAAGTGCAGCAGCATTACCATTACACTCTGGGTAGAAGCAGCATCTCCACGGAAATGCTCCCTGCTCTGCCCCAGATGCCATGGCACCAGTCAATGCAATATGTAAAACCTCGACAAATCTCTGTGCTCGGGGAATCCCTTCTTATACTTTTTTACATCACAAAGTCTATGAAGACTGATTTAACCCAATCATTGCCCAGCTAACATTTCTGCTGAAGTTTGGCCCCTTTTACACCTTTCAGATCAATAAAACATTTGGTCAATGACCCAAACCACAATTTCCCATCCTGTCACCTGTCAACCATCCTTACCCAGAGCGTAATCACAACAGGAATAAAAACAGGAGAAGTGTAACAATCAAATTCAATATAAATGCACAGCCAGTCATAGATTCATTAATTAGCAAGAAAATCCCAAGTAGGGGATCTCCCAGGATTCTTAAAGTCCACACCGTGAAGGGGAGGAAAATTATGTCGCTGACACTCACTCAATTTCACTCCATTATTTTCCAGTTCTGTTCTGGCCCCGCCTGGGGTAACATCTGATCGATCTTTTTTCTTCTGAAGGAGCACCGTGAGTTCTAGGTTACTTGTACATAAGGACAGATGCTTCAAGCAACAGATCAAGCATGGATGTAAAAGATTCTCCAGCTCTCTCTTTACCCCTATCCGAGTTGTGGACAGTTCTTACTCAGTATTATTTCTTCCAAGCCCTTAATTGTCCTAATCTATAATATTATCATTTTACCTTTCCTCACTTTGTGTCCATGTGCAGTGTGTTTAATTGGACCCTGATTGTTTTGAACTCAGTTTCTCTCTGGAGTGTGTGTCAATGCCTTGATGATGTCACAATGTTGTCTCAATCCCCTGGCCACATTAACCATTTCATCTCCTGCTGTGTCTCAAGTAGCTGTGTGTGTTTGGGACCCGCTCCTCACTCCATCTCACCATGAATTTAGGCTTGCTATTTTTCACATGTAACAAATCACATCTGCACACTCACTCCGCTATCCCAAAATCATGTCACACATTCTTAACTCTCAGATGTGCTGACGAAAGGATCAAAGTGAGTGTCTGTCTTTCTTATCTCCCCTTGTTATGGTCTGATATTTCATGCAGTGACCGGGCTTTCAAATGTGGATTTCTTTAAAACAAAGTTCATGGATGTCGGAGTGTTTCACAGACCAAATATTATGCTGGCCTTCACTGATTTACAACTCGGCTAATACAAAGAACAACATGGCAGTACGGTGGCACAGTGGTCAGCACTGCTGCCTCACAGCACCAGGGATCCAGGTTTGATTCCTGGCTTGGGTCACTGTCTGTGTGGAGTTTGCACATTCTCCCTGTGTCTGCGTGAGTTTTCTCCAGATGCTCCGGTTTCCTCCCACAGTCCAAAGATGTGTGGGTTGGGTTGATTGGCTGTGCTAAATTGACCCTAGTTTCTGGGGGATTAGCAGGGTGAACAGGTGGGGTTACGGAGAAAGGCTGGGATTATTGTCAGTGCAGGCCCGATAGGCTGAATGGCCTCTTTCTGTACTGTTGGGATTCTATTCTATGAATATAATGAAGCTAATGTAATGGGCATCTTGTTGATTTTCAGCCTGGGCTAATACAGTGACCTGGAGTTTTATAATCCTTTTGGAATTGTTGGGTGGAGCCTGATTGAAAGGTCAGTGCTGTCTTTGGACAGTTTTTTTTTAACAGGAGAAAGTTTTAGTTTCATTTTGTCACAAGCTGTCTGGACTGCAAACTGAAAGCAGTGTTTGTCGTCTCTCTCTCTAGAATGAAGATTCCGCTGCCTGAGAGTTGCCAGCTGGAACATAGAAGCAAGCAGTCTCTCTCTCTCTCGGTTTTGGAAGTTCCAGGACAGGGAAGGCAGAGTTTGAATTCAACATTTTAAGCGCTAATTCACAGCAGGTGTTAAAAAGCTGCCAAATCCAGCATCACGTGAGCATACCTGCTTTCTGTGCAAAACCTAGAATGGGGTGTATATTTGTAGGGATTATTTGATTTGGAACACTAAGCTGCACTGGTTGATATAAGCAAGATCATGGTTGCTTTTTATTGCAATTGGTAAAAGTTATGCTATTTTTTCTAATTATATTTTAACTGTGTTCTTAAATTAACTTTGTTTGATAAAAGCTTCCTAGTGGGTCACTTGAATCGTACCTGGAGTGAAACACCTTACACTCACTCGAGTGCAAATCTTCTGGCGAGGCTGATTTTCTAAAACACCTTGGATTTCTGACCTGGATCATAACACATTTCACCCACATTCAAGGTGAGTTATTCAAATTCCTTTATTGTCCAGGACAATATGTTTGCAATATTTTTAAAACAGAAATTCGACCTCCACAGTTAATTTCAGGTATTAACGTATTCTGTTAGTTTGTTCTTTATTGTCGATGTCAGGCTGGGGTTGTTCCCCTTGGAGCAAAGGAGGTTGAGGGGAGATTTGATAGAGGTAGACAAGATTCTTACAGGTTTAGATAAGGTGGACAAAGAAAAGCTGTTCCCATTCGCTGATGGGACAAGGACGAGGGGGACATTGATTGAAGATTTTGGGTCAGATATGCAGGGAGAGATGTGAGGGAGAATATTTTGATGCAGCGAATGGTAATGACCTGGAACTCGCTGCCTACGAGGGTGAGGGAAGTGGAGACAATAAACAATTACAAAGGAAATTGGATGGGGCATTTGGGGGATTTCAAAAATAAATACTGACGAAATATCTCTGAATTTCCTAACACCGTCTTACTCTGTGATCCTTGTGAAATCTGAAACCAGGGATTCGCAACAAGACTCGAAGAGCATCAGCCCACTGGAGGCAAAGTCATGAGACCGGCCAGTCCAGCAGAAAGAAACCCTCCGACCCTCCCCATTGGCCAAGAATGAACAAAATGCAGTCCTGGATGTAATTGAGAGCAGAAACAATAACAGCAGAATCTAATCCCCATATTCACTTGTGAACTTGTTGGTGTGTCAGCAGGGTGGATGAATCACAGAACTCCTTCCCACACTGAGAGCAGGTGAATGGTCTCTCCTCGGTGTGAACTCGCTGGTGTGATTGCAGGGTGGATAACCGAGTGAATCCCTTCCCACACACGGGGCAGGTGAACGACCTCTCTTGAGAGTGAACTCGCTGGTGTCTCCGCAGATTAGATAACTGAGTGAATCCCTTTCCACACTGAGAGCAGGTGAATGGCCTCTCCCCAGTGTGAACTCGCTGGTGTGACTGCAGGGTGGATAACCGAGTGAATCCCTTCCCACACACGGCGCAGGTAAATGGCCTCTCCCCGGTGTGAACTTGCTGGTGTGTCTGCAGGTTTGATAAATGAATGAATCCCTTCCCACACTGAAAGCAGCTGTATGGCCTCTCCCCAGTGTGATCTCGCTGGTGTGTCTGCAGGTTGGATAACTGGGTGAATCCCTTCCCACACTGAGAGCAGGTGAACGGTCTCTCCCCAGTGTGAACTCGCTGGTGTGCCCGCAGTTGAGATAACTGAGTGAATCTTTTCCCACATGCAGAGCAGCTGAATGGCCTCTCTCCTGTGTGAACACGCTGGTGTCTCTGTAGGTTGGATGACTCAGTGAATCCCTTCCCACACTGAGAGCAGGTGAATGGCCTCTCCCCAGTGTGAACTCGCTGGTGTGTCCGCAGGCTTGATATCTGAGTAAATCCCTTCCCACACTGACAGCAGGTGAATGCACTCTCACCAGTGTGAACTTGCTGGTGTCTCTGCAGAGTGGATGAATCAGTGAATCCCTTCCCACACACCCAGCAGGTGAACGGCCTCTCCCCAGTGTGGCTGCGCCGATGAGCTTCCAGTAGAGAGGGCGCTTTGTATCTCTTCCCACAGTCCTCACATTTCCACGGTTTTTCCATATTGTCGGTCTCCTTGTATCATTGCAGGTCAATCATTTGAAGCCTTGTCCACACAGAGAACACGTGTACAGTCTCTCCTTGCTGTGAATGCTGCAATGTATTTTCAGGCTGTGTAACTGGTTAAAGCTCTTTCCACTGTCAGTGCACTGGAACACTCTCACTCAGGTGTGTGTTTGTGTCCCGGTGTTTTTCCAGTCACACTGTTGCTTAAAATCTTGCAGTGGACAGACCGGTCAAACATTTCTCCTTCCCATTCAGAGGCTGAGGATATTTAGTATCCAAGGAATCGAGTGACTCTGTCAGATCGAGATGTGATAGTTGAGATTTATCAGTGTGATTCCTCTTCTAATATCCTGTAAAAACAATTTACAAAATTCATCACAGTCAGTACAGGATAGAAATTCAGAACAGACAATTCTAGTTTCCATGGAACATTCTTTCCTCTCTCATTCCCCAAAAGCTGTGAATCTCCATCCCACACACTCTCCCTCCATTCTCACTCTGCTGTATCTAATATTCACCCTCCCAATTCTCCTGAAGATGCTGATTGAGGCTGATTGACAGATCCATGCTCACGGTTTCCTGTCCTGGACACAGAGAGCTGAAAGTCTCCATGCAGGCTGCCAGTCCAAAAGAAATATGGCTACATTCTCGATAAAAATGTTTTAAATGGATTGTTTCAGTTAGTGAAGATACAGGGGGGTTGTGACTGATGATGATATTGAACTTGCTGCCAACGTGGGTGATCAATAGAGTTTTACAGCATGGAAAGAGGCCCTTCGGCCCATCGTGTTTGTGCCGGCCATCAAGCACCGTTCTATTCTAATCCCATTTTCCACACTTGATGTGTAACCTTCCATACTATGGCATTGCAAGAGCTTATCTAAATTCTTCTTAAATGTGATGATGATTCCCACCTCTACCACCCTTTCAGGCAGTGAGTTCCAGATTCCCACCACCGTCTGAGTGAAAAAGCTTTCCCTCACATCTCCTATAAACCTACTGCCCCTGAACTTAAATCCAGGCCCCTGGTTATTGACCTCTCTACTAAAGAGAAAAGTTCCTTCCTGTCCCCCCTATCTGTGCCCCTCAGAATTTTATACACCTCAATGTTAGGCTGGATAACTTGTTCTCCTTGGAGCAAAGTAGATTGATAGAGGTGTACAAGGGTACATGGAGGTGTCAAAGTTTACATGCTCTGTTTACACGTGTACAAGCTCTGACCATGGGTCATCCAGTCTCGAAACGTTGGTTCTATTCTCTCTCCACAGATGCTGTCAGATCTGCTGAGATTTTCCAGCATTTACTGTTTTACTTTCCCTTTCTTTTTCCTTCTCTGTCACCGCTCTGCCTCATCAATAAGACATTGGGACTCAGAGGGTTGATGCAGTTTGATGGACAAGTTGTCTCCATTCTGAACACTGGGGAACAAGCTCCTCCCACTGATTGACAACATTGCCCTTTACAAACATGGCGGCCACACGTGCGCACTGCTGCATATTGCCCCCAATAAAGATGGCGAACGTTAACCCGAAACGAACATGAGGAGCTGCAGCCCCGCTCGGTGCAAACTGGGTCCGGGAAGCTCTCTTCCGCATTTTGCGACTCTCACAACATGCTTACACAGCGTTTCCACCCACCAGGACGATCCATTGCTCTCTCCGTACCGCCAATCACCTCGAACAGATTTCCGAGCCCAAAATAACCGTTTTCCATCGCCTTTACTCACACTGCGCATGCTCGAGTCAAAGTTGGCCCCGCCCCTCGTTTGCTCCTAATGGTTGGAGGACCAACCGCTCCTGATCGGGCCTCCAGCTCTGCCCCCTCTTCCCATTGGTCCACGCTGCCGTCAATCAGCCGGGCATTGTGACGGTGACTTGCTGCTTGTCCAATAATCACAGTGACAGAGTCTCAGTGTAACAATGACACACACAGGCTCCAATACAATCAGAGTGGGGATGGAGCACAGAGACAACACAGCAAAGCACTGACTTACTCTGAGTGTAACAATGACACACACAGGCTCCAATACAATCAGAGTGGGGATGGAGCACAGAGACAACACAGCAAAGCACTGACTTACTCTGAGTGTAACAAATACAATGCTTGTTCAAATAATAAGAGTCACGTTGCAGTATGTTAGTGAACACAGCATTTGATCCAATGTAATGGTAATACAGTCAGTATCTCGTGCACCATAACCAAAGTTTAAGTTTCATTTGATAGTGTGAGTGAGTCATGGTCCATTGATATAATGTATTTAGATTCCGGTGTGTGTTACTCTGCCACTGTCAGTATCAGACAATAACCTGTCTGTTATTCCAATTCTGCTGTATTTTACAACTGCAGCTCCTGGGGCTGATTGGAGTCTGGTATAATAATCAGAAAGGTCGGTTTCAGTGTCTCTGAGGTCATTTTAACTGCAGGTAATCTGACATTAAGGGAGACAAGAGGCCCAACAAACATTTGATTATAATAGGAGGACAAAGTGTAAGGGAACAATGATATTTTACGGTGTCTGTGTTATGGTGAGTGTCACTGGGAGGTGAGTGATAAAATACAAGTGGAAACATCATGACAGAGACACATGTGACTGACTCGGCCTGACTGAGAGCTGTTATACTCGAGGCGAGAATAATGAGGATATGGGGAACTCCAGGGATTCCTGATATCTGAGGGGAATCTGTTAGAGGAACTGAAAATAATCAGTTCCTTCTCATGGTTATCTCCAGTTCGCAAGTTACAGAGACACACAGGAAAGAGATCTGACAGCTCATCAAACCCAATGTTTAAATCTTCTGTTTGAGACACATTATGACCGAAAAGATCAAATATTAAAACCTTCGGAGAGAAACATTCAGAATGTCACAAAGATGAGTGAACTGTCCAATTAATCCCATTCACCATAACTCTGCCAATTTACCTTCTGCAAGTATTTATCCAATTCCCTTTGAAAGGTACTACTAAACCTGCTTCGAGCACCTGTCAGTTTGTGCATTCCAGATCATATCAAGTTATTGTGTAAAACATTCTCCTTATCACCCCCTCCAGTTCTGTTGTCAATTAAGTTAAATCTCTGTGTCCTCTGCTTACAGACCCTCCTGCACCGGGGAAATAGATTCTCTCCATCGACAAACCCTTGTGCTCCTGGGAGATAATTTCTCTCCATTGACACTATCATAAATCATTTGTCATTTTAAACACCTCTCCCCATTACATTCCCTGATCTAAGGTGGATAACCCATGTTTTTCCTGCCCTGAAGAATTATATGGACTCAAAATGTTAACTGTTTCTCTCTGAACAGATGCCGCCGGATCTGCCGGGTTTTTCTGCTTCTCTCCCTGTTTTTCCTTCGAAAATCAATCAGAAACTCTTCATGATTTTGAACAGCTCGATTAAATAGGAACACACAAAGCCTGAGAGAGATACAGAGGAAGGGAGAGACAGAAAGACAGAGAAAAATTGAGAAAGATTTAAAAAGCAGAAAGATGAGGAAGGTCAAAGATAAAAGCTGAGAATCAGAGGAAACAAGCAATACAGAGAGAATGCTCTGTATATAAGGGAGCAGGCTATCAGTTCCCAGCTATGGGAAGCAGAGGGAACTCAGTAACTGATCCACAGACACAGCTGGTTATATCTGAGAATGGAAACTCTGAACAGAAATAACTGGCTCATTTGTAAATGTCACCACAATGTGACCTGTGAGATTCTGCCCTGACTCTGTGGACAGATATCGGCCGCATTGACAGATGTTCTCACCAGATTGTGGTCCCTGGATTTATTTTCTGCTCAGAAGTGAGATGTGAGGTTTGGAACCGGCAGCAGGGAAACAGGAAGTTGTGATACCTGAGAATGAAACAGCCGGCGTCAGTTTGATGTTATCACCGTGAACAGTCTTCCTGTCTGTGAGGGTGAACTCACTCTGACAGCATCAAGAACAACCACACAGATTGCTGCCGCTCTCAGCATTACATTCACCTCCATTCCCATTTTAAACAATAAAGGAGATTATTTGGACTTTTAACACATTCACTGAATTGGGAGATGGACTGAGGGTCATCACTGGGAGAAATGAGGAGGAATTAGAGAACAAATGAGTTTTCCCAAAGAGGGTTATTAGAAAAGAGGAGATTTAAAGTGAGTCAGGGCCTGTCAGAGGAAGTGGGAGAGAGAAACAGAGAGGATTGAATCTCCATCAATTAGATGTTTTCTCAGACAGCGAAGAGAGATGAAGTGTGTTTGTGCTTTTTGAGAGAGAGGTAATGAGAGAGAGAAAACAATGAATAAGTTTAAGCAGATCTGAAATAGGAAGGTTAAATGAGTGAGTGTTTGAAAGAAAGATAGAGAGACGTTAAGTGATGAAGACAGTTTCTGAGAGGAGAGAGGTGAAGTGAATGTGAGAGAGGAGCGAGGTTAGAGTGTAAGAGAGGTGGAAGGTAAGGTAAGTGTGAGTGAATGCCTGGAGAGAAAGAGAGATGTTCAGTGAGTGTGAGAGAGATGAGAGATGTTAAGTGATTGAGTTTCTGAGGGAGAGGAGATGCTAAGTGAGTGAATGTCTGAAAGAGAGGAGAGCAGGTTCACACCCAGGGGTCACTGAGAATGATCAAAATAAGATCACCCAAAAAACTACCAACAGGAAACTTCAGCTGAACACATCACTCATTCTTAAATGGTCAGTCAGGGCTCTGTTGCTGCTCAGCTTCTCTCTGTTCTGTTTCTAATGGTTAAAGGCTGATAGGAGTGAGGTTTATTTAAAAGGATAGTGTATGGGAAGCACACAACAAAACTGAGAATTTTTGGATCCACACTGCAGCTCCTTCTCTATCTGGGAATCAAATTGTTGTCTAATTGTCCCAGCAGTTAACAGGCTCCTTTGAACGTCTCCAGCTGCTACTTTGATGCAGACTTCAACCAATTTATTTAAAGCCAGTTTCTGTTCAATAAACCAGGACTGACACACACACACATTAAAATGTTTTAGACTTTTTTGCATTTTTAGTCTGGAAACCTAAACCTGCCGTTTCACTCTCAGTCAGGAATAGATCCCAGTTTTACACCAATCTTTGACAGCACGTTTCCAGCATTCACCATTGTTCTTCCTAACTCTAAACACAGTTGTAAAAGAGCTTCTGTTCCGTGTCTCGGAGCTCGGAACCATGGAAAAGAACGACTGGGACACATTTCTTACACACCTCAGGATTCACCCACACGGGGACTTTGCTGTCAGTGAAAAGTGACGAAAAAGACCAAAGTGCTGTGTGACCCTCTCAGCGTGACCCTGAAGGACTGGGTCAAGAATGAAGTTCTGTTCCTACTGTGTGATCCTCCCTCAGATTGCCCTTTCTGAGCTCCAGCCTGGTGACGTTAAACACTCAAATGAAAAAGACAAAAATCTACAACAATGATTCAATCAAATGTCTATTTCACATTTATTCAGAATATCAAACCTCAACAGAAGAAAAAAGTCAGAGTGAAGATGATTCAGACCTGGATATGATTAACAGCATCGATAAGTGTAGAATCCAAACCTTGCAGTCGTTTGTGAACTCGCCGGTGTGTTAGCAGGTGGGATGACTGAACAAATCCCTTTCCACAGACATTACAGGTGAACGGCCTCTCCCCAGTGTGAACTCGCTGGTGTTTCAGAAGATAAGAGAAATGAGAAAATCCCTTCCCACAGACAGAGCAGGTAAATGGCCTCTCCCCACTGTGAACTCTCTGATGTGTCAGCAGGTTGGATGACTGACTGAATCCCTTCCCACACATGGAGCAGGTGAACGGCCTCTCCCCAGTGTGAACTCGCTGGTGATTCAATAGGTTGGATGAACGAGTGAATCCCTTCCCACATACGGAGCAAGTGAATGGCCTCTCCTCACTGTGAACCTGCTGCTGTGTCAGAAGGTTGTATGAACGGGTGAATCCCTTCCCACATTCAGAGCAGGTGAACGGTCGATCCCCTGTGTGGAGTTGCTGGTGTATCAGAAGGTTGGATGAATTAATGAATCCCTTCCCACAGTCTGAGCAGGTGAAGGGCCTCTCCCTAGTGTGAATTCTCTGGTGGTTCAATAGGGCAGATGGATGGCTGAATCCCTTCCCACACACACAGCAGGTGAATGGCCTCTCCCCAGTGTGAGTATATTGGTGCGTCAGCAGATCTTTTTTATTTTTAAAGCTCTTCTCACAGTGGGAACAATTAAAAAGTTTGTTATCAGAGTGAACAAGTTGATGTGTCTGCAAGTGGGATGACTGAATGAATCCTTTCCCACACACACAGCAGGTGAACGGTCTCTCCCCAGTGTGAATACGTTGGTGCGTCAGCAGATCTTTTTTGCATTTAAAACTCTTCCCACAGTCAGAACATGGAGACAGTCTCTCATCAGTGTGAACAAGTTGGTGTGTCACAATGTGGGATGAGCGAGTGAATCCCTTCCCACACACAGGGCAGGTGAACGGCCTCTCCCCAGTGTGAACCCGTTGGTGAGTCAGAAGGTTGTATGAATGGGTGAATCCCTTCCCACAAACAGAGCAGGTGAACGGTCTCTCCCCAGTGTGACTGCGCTGATGAACTTCCAGTTGTGATGGGAAACTGATTCCTTTCCCACAATCCACACATTTCCACTGTTTCTCCATGGTGCTGGTGCCCTTGTGTTTCTCCAGGTTGGATGATCAGTTCAAGCCTCATCCACACACACAACATACACGTAGTTTCACCCTGCTGTGAACTGTGATTTTTTTTCAGGCTGTGTAACTGGTTAAAGCTCTTTCCACAGTCGGTTCACTGGAACACTCTCACTCGGGTGTGTGTTTGTCCTGCTGCTTTTCTGGTCACACTGATGTTTAATTTCTTTGCCCACAGGCAGAACAGACAAATATTGCTCCTTCCATATTCAAAGACCGATCATATTCAGCTCCGAAGGAACTGAATGACTTTGTCAGATGTGATGTTCGGTTTGAGTTTTCTGTCTGCCATTCCTTCACTTTGAATATCCTGTAAAAACAGTTTAGAAAAGTCATCACTGTCAGAACAGGATAGAAACTCTGAACAATTCTAGTCCTACTGGAACATTTTTTCCTTTCTTGTTCCCCCAAATCTGTAAATCTCCGTCCCACACACTCTCCCTCCTCCCTGCGCTGAAATCCAAACCCATCTCACCATTTCTTTCCTCCACTCCCAGTTTTCTCCCTCCCTCTCCTCTGTCTGGGTTCAGTTCTCCAGCTCCTGTCTGCAGACTGACAATAAAACCAATGGGTCTTATTGGGGGTGTTGGGGCCTCCAGCGGGTGTTTGTGAATCCTCCCCGCCCACCTCCCAGGGTTTCCTTCCTTCCCAGAGATCAGAGTCCTCATTGATTTGAGGCCAAAGTGTAACCTCTTATTTATTGTCCCCCTCCCCCATCCTCTGATGTGAACCATCCTCCAGTGGCTGAGCCAGGATGGGGCCGTTAACCTGGGCCTGTTCCCGGGAGGGAGGGAGGGAGAAGCCCCGCAGCTGCAAACCAGGGAGCTGACAATGATTCTGAAGGGTTTGCGGATCCACAAAGTGTTTCCAAATCCTCCCAGCCACCGCCTAACGCTGACTCCGCTTCTCCGGGACAAACAAGCGCCAAGGACAGCAATGACACTGCGCATGCTCCACATCACAATGCCCGGGCACTGATTGACGGCAGCTCCGGACCAATAGGAAGAGGGGGCGGGGCTGGAGGACCGAGCGGGAGCGGCTGGTCCTCCAACCAATCGGAGTGAATGAGAGGCGGGGCCTGTAGCATGCGCAGTGCGGGTAATGACGACGGATGGACGGTTTTAACTCGGTAGCGAGATCAATACGAGGTAGAGGGCGGCGTGCGAGGAATGATAAATGTGGCGGGTGGGTGGAGAGGCTTTGTAAACATGTTGTTCAAACCCAAACCCCGGAAATGAACTTCCCGGTTCCCCCCCTTTGTACCAAATGGAGCGGCAGCTTGTAGTGTTAGACCCGGGCTGACTGCCGCCATTGAGGCTGCATGTGGGAGGCCGGCAGGGATTGTGATCGGAGAGTGAAGCCCTGACGTCACAATGGAATGGGTGAGAGTGTGAGGTCACAATGGAATGGGTGGGAGTGTGAGGTCACAATGGAATGGGTGAGAGTGTGATGTCACAATGGAATGGGTGAGAGTGTGACGTCACAATGGAATGGGTGAGAGTGTGATGTCACAATGGAATGGGTGAGGGTTCCAGATGAGCTGACACTGGGCTGGAGTCGGGCGATGGCACTGACATGTGGCCCGGTGGCACAGTGGTTAGTGCAGCTGCCTAACAGCGCCAGGGACCCGGGTTCAATTCCAGCCTCGGGTCGCTGTCTGTGCAGAGTTTCTACATTCTCCCCGTGTCTGTGTGGGTTTCCTCCGGGTGTTCCGGTTTCCTTCCACAGTCCAAAGATGTGCAGGTTAGACAGATTGGCCATGATAAATTAACCCTTGGTATCAGGGGGATTAACAGGTAAATATGTGGATAGGGCCTGGATGGGATTGTTGTCGGTGCAGGCTCGATGGGCTGAATGGCCTCCTCCTACAATGTATTTTATGATTCATTACTGTTAATTAATTAATTACTTTGAATGAAGGTGGTCTTGATGATGATGTGGACGTGGTTGGAAGCTCATATTGGGATGAACTATTTCACCCTGGTTGTGAACAGCCTGTTTCAGCCTCAGACAGTAAGTAATCTCACAACACCAGGTTAAAATCCAACAGGTTAATTTGCTGGCATAAGCCACAGGATTTTGGAGCGCTGCTCTTCATCAGGTGAGTGGGAGTTCTATTCACAAACAGGGCACAGAGACACAAACTCAATTTACAAAATAATGGTTGGAATGTGAGTCTTTACAGGTAATCAAGTCTTAAAGGTACAGACAATGTGAGTGGAGAGAGGGTGAAGCACAGGTTAAAGAGATGTGTATTGTCTCCAGCCAGGACAGTTAGTGAGATTTTGCAAGCCCAGGCAATTTGTGGGGGTTACAGACAGTGTGAGTTACAGATAGTGTGACATGAACCCAAGATCCCGGTTGAGGCCGTCCTCATGTGTGATTGACAGATCCATGCTCACTGCTTCTTGCCCTGGATGCAGAGAGCTGAAAATTTCCATGCAGGCTGCCAGACAAATAAATGTCTACATTACTGGAGTAAAAATGTGTGGAATATACAGACCGAATTCACTTCACTCCCTTCAGTTGCTGCAAGTCCCCAATTTCCCCAGAATGAGAAAAGAAATGGAAAGGGGGAAACATTGATTTCCTCCCAGATGTTGTCCAGAAGAGGAAGTTTCAATCTGAAGCTCATTGGACAACTTCCGCATTGTGACGTCACAATGGAGCCTGCCTGAATCAGCGAATAGGAATCTCTCTTCCGACATCAAGAGCTGATGTTTCTTGTCTCGATGACCCTTTGTCAAAGCTCTGAAACATCAGTTCTTTTCTCTCCATACAGATGCTGCCAGACCTGCTGAGAATGGGGAGACAGTGTGTGGGATGGAGATTTACAGCTTTTGGGGAATGAGAGAGGCAAGAATGTTCCATAGAAATTGTCTGTTCTGAATTTCTATGCTGTACTGACACTGATGACTTTTGTAAACTCGTTTTACAGGATATTGAAAGAGGAATCACAGGCCGAAATCTCAAACGTCATGTCTAGACGTGACAGAGTCATATTCCTTGGGACCTCAATATCATCGGACTTTGAATCCAGAAGGAGAAATGATTGTCCAGTCTGTCGATTTGAAAAGATTTGAAATGTCAGTGTGAGTGAAAAAGCATCAACACACTGCCACACTTGAGTGAGAGTGTTCCACTGCACTGACTAAAGAGCTTTAACCAGTTACACAGTCTGAATAAATATCACACCATTCACAGCGGGGAGAGACTGTAATCTTGTTCTGAGTGTGGGCGAAGTTTCAACTAATTGTCCAGTCAAGAGAGAGGTAAGGACACCTGCACCATGGAGAAACCATGGAAATGTGGGGACTGTGGGAAGGGATACAGAGCCCCATCTAAGCTGGAAGCTCATCGACGCAGCCACACTGGGGAGAGACCATTCACCTGCTCTCAATGTGGGAAGGGATTCACTCGATTATCCCTCCTGCAGAGACACCAGCGAGTTCACACTGGAGAGAGGCCATTTTCCTGCTCTCAATGTGAGAAGGGATTCAGTCAGTTATCCGACCTGCAGAGACACCAGCGAGTTCACACTGGGGAGAGGCCGTTCACCTGCTCTCAGTGTGGGAAGGGATTCACTCAATTATCCACCCTGCGGACACATGAACGAGTTCACACTGGGGAGAGGCCATTCACCTGCTCTCAGTGTGGGAAAGGATTCATTCTGTTATCCAGCCTGCGGATACACCAGCGAGTTCACACTGGGGAGAAACCATTCACCTGCTCTCAGTGTGGGAAGGGATTCATTCAGTTATCCAGCTTGCAGAAACACCAGCAAGTTCACACAGGAGAGAGGCCGTTCACCTGCTCTCAGTGTGGGAAGGGATTCATTCTGTTATCCCTCCTGCAGAGACACCAACGAGTTCACACTGGGGAGAGGCCATTCAACTGTTCTCAGTGTGGGAAGGGATTCACGAACTCATCCATCCTGCGGACACACGAACGAGTTCACACTGGGGAGAGACCGTTCACCTGCTCTCAGTGTGGGAAGAGATTCACTCAGTCAGCCGACCTGCAGAGACACCAGCTACGTCACACAAGGGAGAGGCCGTTCACCTGCTCTCAGTGTGGGAAGGGATTCATTCTGTTATCCAGCCTGCGAATACACCAGCGAGTTCACACTGGGGAGAAACCATTCATCTGCTCTCAGTGTGGGAAGGGATTCACTAACTCATCTGATCTGCGGACACACCAGCGAGTTCACACAGGGGAGAGGCCGTTCACCTGCTCTCAGTGTGGGAAGGGATTCACTCAGTCATCCCACCTGCAGAGACACCAGCGAGTTCACACTGGGGAGAGACCATTCAACTGTTCTCAGTGTGGGAAGGGATTCACTCAGTCATCCAACTTGCAGACACACCAGCGAGTTCACACTGGGGAGAGGCCATTCACCTGCTCTCAGTGTGGGAAGGGATTCAGAGTTTCATCCCACCTGCTGAGACACCAGCGAGTTCACGAGTGATTCCAGAGGTTGGATTCTGCTGTTATTGTTTCTGCTCTCAATTACATCCAGGACTGCATTTTGTTCATTCTCACAGTTGGTCAATGGGGAGGGTCGGAGGGTTTCTTTCTGCTGGACTGGCCGGTCTCATGACTTTGCCTCCAGTGGGCTGATGCTCTTTGAGTCTTGTTGCGAATACCTGGTTTTTAGATTTCACACGGATCACAGAGTGACAGGGTGTTAGGAAGTTATAGAGGTTTACAACATGGAAACAGGCCCTTCAGCCCAACTTGTCCATTCCGCTCAGTTTTTACCACTAAGCTAGTCCCAATTGCCCGTATTTTGCCCATATCCCTCTATACCCATCTTACCCGTGTAACTGTCTAAATGCTTTTGAAAAGACAGTATTGTACCCACCTCTACCACTGCCTCTGGCAACTCGTTCCAGACACTCACCACGACCTGAGTGAAAAACTGCCCCTCTGGACCCTTTTGTATCTCTCCCCTCTCACTTTAAACCTCAAACTAAGAACAAGAAATGTATCGATAAAATGATTAGAGAACAGAGCCAACATTTTGAGTCTGAATGATACTTCATGAGAGCTGTTATGAAGGGTCATCCATTATCGAAACCTTGGCTCCATTCTTCACAGGTGCTGTCAGACCTACTGAGATTTTCCAGCATTTTGTGTTTTTGTTTCAGATTCCGGTATCTGCAGTATTTTACTCTTCTGATGAAATGATTAGTTCTGATTGGAATCCCCATGACCCTCCTTCAAAACAGAGGGAGTGGTGGCAGAAGGAGAAAAAGGATCAGGATGATAAAGTCTGGGTTCTGATTCTCCGAGCCCATGTAGAATTAACAAAATGAGTGAACCAGTTTATAAAGAACAGAAGTTACCTATCCCTAACAAAAACTGAACAAATTAAAATAATTAGGTTGAGGAAGAGAACAAAAGAATTCATAGATAAAGTTTAAAATCAACTTTGTTTTGTTGTTAGAGAAGTTTTTAAAAATTATGTAAAGTGATGTAACTGTGTGCCAAGTTTCTTCTCACTCCCCACCCCTTTCGGTTCTGTAGAAAAGTTAACCCTTTCAGCAGACAGTTGATTTAGTCATGGAGTCATAGAGGTTTCCAGCTTGGAAACGGGCCCTTCAGCCCAACTTGTCCATGCCGCCCCTTTTTTAACCCCTGTGCTCATCCCAATTGTCCACGTTTGGCCCATATCCCTCGACACCCATCTTACCCATGTAACTGTCTAAACGCTTTTTAAAAGACAAAATTGTACCTGCCTCTACTACTACCTCTGGCACCTTTTTCCAGACACTCACCACCCTCTGTGTGAAACAAGTGCCCCTCTGGACCCTTCTGTATCTCTCCCCTCTCACCTTAAACCTATGCCCTCTAGTTTTAGACTCCCCTACCTTTGGGAAAAGATATTGACTATCTAGCTGATCTATGCCCCTCATTATTTTATAGACCTCTATAAGTTCACCCCTAAGCCTCCTACATTCCAGGGAAAAAAGTCCCAGTCTATCCAGCCTCTCTTTATAACTCAAATCATCAAGTCCCGGTAGCATCCCAGTAAATCTTTTCTGCAGTCTTTCTAGTTTAATAATATCCTTTCTATCATAGGGTGACCAGAACTGTACACAGTATTCCAAGTGTGGCCTTACCAATGTCTTGTAAAACTTCAACAAGACATTCCAACTCCTGTATTCAATGTTCTGACCAACATGCAGAATGCCTTCTTCACCACTCTGTCCACCTGCAACTCCATTTTCAAGGAGCTATGTACCTGTACCCCTAGATTTCTGTTCTGTAACTCTCCCCAACACCCTACCATTAACTGAGTAAGTCCTGTCCTGGTTCGATCGCCCAAAATGGATTACCTTGCATTTATCTAAATTAAACTCCATCTGCCATTCGTCAGCCCACTGGCCCAATTGATCAAGATCGCGCTACAATCCTAGATAGCCTTCTCCACTGTCCACAATGCCACCAACTTTGGTGTCATCTGAAAACTTACTACACATGCCTCCTACATTCTCATCCAAATCATTAATATAAATGACAAATAACAGTGGACCCAGCACCGATCCTTGAGGCACACCGCTGGTCACAGGCTCCAGTTTGAAAAACAACCTTCTACAACCACCCTCTGTCTTCTGTCATCAAGCCAATTTTGTATCCATTTGGCTAACTCACCCTGGATTTCATTAGATTTAACCTTAAGCAACAACCTACCTTGCGGTACCTTGTCAAAGGCCTTGCTAAAGTCCACGTAGACAGCATCACCTGTACTGCCCTGATCTACCTTCTTGGTTACCCCTTCAAAAAACTCAATCAAATTTGTGAGACATGATTTTCCACTCACAAAGCCATGCTGACCGTCCCTAATCAGTCCTTGTGTCTCCAAATGCCTGTAGATCCTGTCTCTCAAATACCTTCTGACAACTTACAGATGTGAATCACACCGCCCTTTAGTTCCCAGGCTTTTCCCTGCAGCCCTTTTTAAACAAAGGCTCCACATTTGCCACCCTCCAATCTTTAGGCACCTCACCCGTGACTATCGATGATTCAAATATCTCTGCTAGGAGACCCGCAATTTCCTCCCTAGCCTCCCACAGTGTTCTGGGATACACTTCATCAGGTCCCGGGGATTTATCTACCTTGATGCGCTTTGTGACTTCCAGCACCTCCTTCTCTGTTATAAGTACACTTCTCAAGACATCACTTTATTTCCCCAAGTTCCCTAACATCCATGCTTTTCTCAACAATAAATAATGATGAAAAATATTCATTTATGATCTCACCCATCTCTTGTGGA
This sequence comes from Mustelus asterias, assembly GCF_964213995.1. Taxonomy (NCBI): domain Eukaryota; kingdom Metazoa; phylum Chordata; class Chondrichthyes; order Carcharhiniformes; family Triakidae; genus Mustelus; species Mustelus asterias. Next base: position 55,095 of record NW_027590186.1, read on the forward strand.
TCCGCACATAGATGACCTTGTTGATCCTTAAGAGGCCCTACTCTCTACCTAGTTACTCTTTGGCACTTTATGTATTTATAGAACCTCTTTGGATTCTCCTTTGCCTTATCTGCCAAAACAATCTCGTGTCCCCTTTTTGCCCTCCTGACTTCTCTCTTAATTCTACTCCTACACCCTCGAAACTCTTCAAGGGATCCACTTGATCCCAGCTGCCGATGCATGTCATGTGCCTCCTTCTTCTTGACGAGGGCTTCAATATCTCGAGTCATCCAGGGTTCCCGACTTCTACCAGCCTTGCCCATCACTCTAAGAGCAATGTGCTTACCCTGAACCCTGGTTAAAACACTTTTGAAAGCCTCCCACTTACCAGACGTCCCTTTGCCTTCCCACAGACTCCCCCAGTTAACTGTCGAAAGTTCCTGCCTGATACCATCAACATTGGCCTTTCCCTAATTTAGAATTTTAACTTTTGGACCTGACCAATCATTTTCCATAGGTATCTTAAAACTAATGGAATTATGGTCACTGGTCCCAAAGTGATCCCTCACTCACACTTCTATCACCTGCCCTTCCTTATTTCCCAAGAGGAGGTGAACTTTTGCCCCTCTCTAGTCGGGCCATCCACATACTGAATGAGAAATTCCTCCTGAATACACTCAACAAATTTCTCTCCATCCAAGCCTCTAATACTATGGCTGTCCCAGTCAATGTTGGGAAAGTTAAAATCCCCGACTATTACCACCCAATTTTTCTTGGAACTATCTGTAATCTCCTTACATATTTGCTCCTCAATTTCCCACCGACTATTTGGGGGCCTATAGTACAACCATATCAAAGTGATTTCCCCCTTCTTTCTCATTTTGACTCAGTAGGCGAACCCTCGGATATATCCCCTCTCAGTACTGCCGTGATGTTTTCCTGAATCAAAAGTGCAACTCCCCCTCCTTTCTTTCCTCCTGTTCTATCTTTCCTCTGGCATCTTGTTTTTAACTTGTTTTTAAATCACCCAGAAACTCGTGTCTATTTTAGTTTATAATTGTGGATTTATTGGAGCCAGTTAAATGTGGAAATTTTAAGCATACCCTGGAGGAATTTGGAATAACTGAGAATTTTATTTTGTTGTCACCTCAACACCAGATAAAGAACAAAGAGTTTGCAGGTGGTAACGTGTTTGGGATTTTAAATTAACAAAGATTAGATGTTGCTGATAAAATCAGGCCTTGGAAGTTGGCTTAAAAAGGGTTAAGTTACAATGAAGGATCTTGCATCTTATTTTAATCAAGGAGTTGTGAGCTTGTAGTGCTCTGTCGCTTTAAGAAGTTATAGCTGCGAGAGAGAATGCTGAGGATTCATTGTTTGAAATTTACAAGCTGTGAGAATCTGTGTGTTTTGTTTGTTTTTGTGTGGATGTTTGTAGATGTGTTTTATCATTGTTTTGGGCTACATTTGTTAAGGTTTATCTTTCTGGGGAATTAACCTTACCTTGAGTCTTTAATTAAAGGCATTTTTGGGAGTTTAAAAACAGAATCAGAAGAATGCTTAAGTAATTAATTTTGGTTATTATTGTAAAGCACATGCTAAGTTTCTCTGTTGGTGTGTGGATGATATTTGTGGGTTGAACGCTTTAAGCTTTGAGGTTTTTTGTCTGTGATTTAAATCAAACAGATTTTTAAAATGGAAGTGTAATGAATAAAGCTTTTTTTTTCAAAAGTTATGAACCTGGAGCCATATTTACTGTCCAGAGACAGGATTCCAGGATATTTTACTAAACATGTGGGAATTTTAATCCAGATAAAACTCACTCATGAAATTGAGAGTTTTAATTTGTCATGGTTATTGTAAGGGGAAGTTTTCTCACTTCCTACCAGCATGAAAGACAAGCAGACATGAGTACAGTACAAAAAGGCAACACAAATTTTATTCTCTGTTTAAAATAACAAAACCGCAGGCCTGGGGAGAGACAGCTGCTCGTCAACTGCTCTGCCTGGCCATTATGCGCTTTACAGTTTATAGGGTTTTGAACTTCATGCCAAACATATGGTAATAGGTTCAACATTTACGACAAGTTACATGATCAGTACCAGCTCATAACACAAAGCAGTGGCACAATAGCGAGATATTAAAACAGCCATTATAGATAGGTGGAGCTGATCCCATTTCCCCTGGGCTGATCTGTTTCTGGAGGGCTCCCTTTGTGATTTGAGCTTCTTGCATAATCTAATCAGTTGAGCTATTGTCTGTGTTTCCCTGCTTGGAGTCTAAAGTGATTAAGGCTGTCTGAAGTGATTAGGGGGTGCAAGGAGCCTCTCCATGAGTCATCGCATTGCTGTGAACTGTTGACAATATTTTAAAATAAATTTGATATACACACGTAAAAATATCCATGATATTAAGCATAAAGGTCGCCCCCTTCAGTTATTTAAAATTTGGTACATATGAAACGATTCTGACCAATCCTGTGTTGGATTGATCTTGGGTTAAACTTCCTGTCAGGTCCAAAGATTTAATCCTGACACAATTAACACAATGAAAAGGAAAATTCTGGAATTGGATACTGAAGAACAGAGTTTAAAAGGAGAGATTATTAAATAGAAATGTTCCCAGACCGTGTGGTCATTAGATTGAAACAAAGGAAGGGTGCTGACATCCATTTGAGAATTTTTAATCCACCCCTTTTCAAACTGAGTCTATGTACAAAGAAAACCCCAAGGATGGTAGACGAGGGGGTCTGGAAAACATCATGATGGGGGCACCTATCTGTCCATGAGATGATCACAAAGCCCCATAATGCCCAGATACTAATTTTATTGAACCTATAATGTATGTAATCGATCACCATTCTGATTGGATTGTGTCCAGCCGGGATGGGCTGAGTAACTGGATAAGAATTGATGATATTCTTTATTGGGTGGAGTTGCACATGGTCAGCCCCTGTGGCTTCTCCCCGCTGGCGTAACTCAATAAACTGTTTGTCGATTGAATCAGGTCTGAGTGTTGAATGATTCTTCTGAGTTCATTCCCCACAACACACTGGGTACATTACCACTTCATCCTCGGGAGTGGCCTGATAGGCCGTGGTCCAGACTACATGTGGACTTTGGGGGGCCTTTCATGAATCACATGTTTTTGCTTGTTGTAGATGCACATTCAAAATGCTTGGAAGCACAGATCATGAGTAATATTCCAGGGCAATTAGGACTAGCTTAGTGGTAAAAACTGGGCAGCATGGACAAGTTGGGCCGAAAGGCCTGTTTCCATGCTGTAAACCTCTACGACTCTAACTACCTTTTTTGTGGCCTGAAGTTCCCACAATTGGAAAGCAGCCAGATTAGTTAAATAGACAGCATTAATTGTGAGACAATTAAATAATAAATGATTCATTAATACATATGTTATAAAGGCTGGAAATATAAATTTGAACACAGGTTTATAACTTTTAGAATTATAAACACTTTAAGAATGGTTAAAATGCTGTGGGAATTATAAGATGTTCCCTTCCCATGCTGACAGAATAAAGAAAGATGAAAGGACTTGTTAACCTTGACTGGAGGGAATGAATCGGCTCCTGTTCAAGATGTCTCAACATTGAATGACTGATGTGAACCAATTATCAGTCAACACTTGGGCTACCCCAAGCTAAGAGATATCGTTTGAGAGAAAGGTATGTCTTAAAATTAAGACAATATGTGCAATTAGCTAAAAACCAAATCAATTTCATTATTGACAAGTTATAGACCAATTGGCTAATTCCTAACAATTAGCTGAGGATGGCTTTCTACATTTTGAAAGTATAAAAAAGGGGATTCGAGAAACCAATCTGGTAGAAGTTTTTAAAAGTTAACTTTTTTTATAGTTTGTTTATTAGTGTCACACATAGACTTACATTAACATTGCAATGAAGTTACTCTGATAATCCCCCAGTCGCCACACTCTGGTGCCTGTTTGGGTAAACTGAGGAAGAATTTAGCATAGCCAATGTACCCAACCAGCACGTCTTTCGGACTGTGGGAGGAAACCGGAGCACCCAGAGGAAACCTGCACAGACACGGGGAGAATGGGCGAACTCCGCACAGCCAGTGACCCAAGCCGGGACTCGAACCCTCTGCTGTGAGGCAGCAGTGCCTCACACTGTGCCCTACAGAGAGACGTTGAGAGCTGTTAGTTTTACAAGTTATCCACGTTTTCAGAGCCATCACTTCATGTCCTGGTTTGAGAAGGATGGAGAAGTTGAAGTTAAGCTCTCCTCCTTTTGCTGTTGATCGATACTTTGCTTTTTTATCTTTCTGACTCGTTACATTTTTAATGGTTAATAAACTTTCTGAATTCACCATTTAAAGTGTTCTTTCTTGCCATATGGTTAAGTCACTGGAACCTGGTGTGATTTACGATTAGGGAGGTTATTGTAAACAAGAGAACCCCCATAAATCTTAGTTCAAACAAATCAAAGTTCTTACAAATGGAATGTTATCCTTTATTCTGAGAGAAATTGAACATAGAAGTAAAGATGTTATGCTTCAGTTGTGCAGGGCGTTGCTGAGATTGCACCTTGAACACAGGGTACAATTTTGTCTCCTATTAAACAAAGGATATAAATACATTGGAAGCAGTTCAGAGGAGGTTTACAAGATTGATTCCCAATCCAGTAGTGTGAAACATTAACACTGTTTCTCTCTCCACAGATGCTGCAAGACGTGTTGTGTTTTTCCAGTCCTTTCTGTATTTATTTTAAATCTACCTGTAGTGGTAGGAAAAACACTATTTACTATCCAGGATAAAATAAATGTCCTTCATCAGCTTTTGTGGATCATTTCAGTGGCAATGTGCTCTCCCAGGCTCAAAGAGCATCAGCGAACTAGAAGCAAAGTCGTGAGACCGGCCAGTCCAGCAGAAAGAAACCCTCCGACCCTCCCACTTCACCAACTGTCAGAATGAACATGGTTCAGTCCTGGATGTGATTAACAGCAGCAATAAAACAGAATCCAACCCCTGTCATCACTTGTGAACTCGCTGGTGTCTCAGCAGGCTGGATGACTGAGTGAATCCTTTCCCACACGCCCAACAGGTGCATGGTTTCTCCCCAGTGTGAACTCGCTGGTGTTCCTGCAGGTTTGATAACCGACTGAATCCCTTCCCGCACTTGGAGCAGGTGACAGGCTTCTCCCCGGTGTGAACCCGCTGGTGATCCTGCAGGGTGGACGAATGTGTGAATCCCTTCCCACACACACAGCAAGTGTACGGTTTCTCCCCAGTGTGAACTCGCTTGTGTCTCAGCAGGTTGCTTGACTGAGTGAAACACTTCCTACACTCAAGGCAGGTGAATGGTCTCTCCCCGGTGTGGCTGCGTCGATGGGTTTCCAGCTCAGATGGGCACTGACATGCCTTCCCACAGTCCCCACATTTCCACGGTTTCTCCATGGTGCAGGTGTCTTTGTCACCCTCCTGGTTAAACAGTCAATTAAATCTCACACAGAACACGGGTACAGTCTCTCCCCGCTGTGAATACTGCGATGTATTTTCAGGCTGTGTAACTGGTTAAAGCTCTTTCCACACTCAGTGCACTGGAACACTCTCACTCAGGTGTGTCTGTGTCTTGGTGTATTTCCAGTCACATTTATGTTATAAAAAATTCTGACGCAGACAGAACATTAAAAGATTTCTCCTTCAAGATTGAAAGGCCAATGATATTCGGGTCCCAATCAATCAAATGTCTGTCAGATGTTGATGTGACGTTTGATTCGAGATTTCTGTCTGTAAATCCCCACCTTCTGATATCCTGCAAAAGGAGATTACAAAATTCATCAGTGTCAGTACAGGACAGAAATTCAGAACAGACAATTCTAGTTTCTATGGAACATTCTTTCCTCTCTCATTCCCCAAACGCAGTAAATCTCCATCCCACACACTCTCCCTCAATTCTCACTCTGCTGTATCTAATATTCACCCTCCCAATTCTCCTGAAGGTGCTGATTGAGGCTGATTGACAGATCCATGCTCACGGCTTCCTGTCCTGGACACAGGGAGCTGAAAATCTCCATGCAGGCTGCCAGACAGATGTCTATAATACTGGATAAAAGTGTAACATACAGGACATTACTTGAGTAGTGGTAGAGCAGGGATTTGAGGAAGATTTATATTTAGGTAGGGAGAGCACATGATCTAGAACTCGCTGCCTATGAGGATGGTGGAACAGAAGATTCAATCATTTCAAAATGAAATTGGATGGGTACTTGAAGGAAATAAAACTTGCAGAGGAATGTTGATAGAGAGAAAGAACAGGATTCTACAGAGAATCAATCTGCAGTCCATAAGATGACGTGGAGATGTCGGCGTTGGACTGGGGTGGGCACACAACACCAGGTTCATCAGGTGAGTGGCCATTCACCTGATGAAGGAGCAGTGCTCCGAAAGCTCGTGCGATCAAATAAACCTGTTGGACTTTAACCTGGTATTGTGAGACTTCTTACTGTTTATAAGATGTACAGGTTAGGTTGATTGGCCATGCTCAATTGCCACTTAGTGTCCCAGGATGTGTGGGTTGGGGGGGCAATGCTCGGGGGGGGGCAATGCTCAGGGGGGGGCAATGCCCGGGGGGGGCAAAGCCCGGGGGGGGCAAAGCCCGGGGGGGGGGGCAAAGCCCGGGGGGGGGGCAAAGCCCGGGGGGGGGGGCAAAGCCCGGGGGGGGGGGGGGGCAAAGCCCAGGGGGGGGGGCAAAGCCCAGGGGGGGGGGGGGGGCAAAGCCCAGGGGGGGGGGAGGGACAGAGAGATAGTAAAAGTTTTTACAAATATATAAAAAGGAAAAGAGTAGCTAAAGTAAATGTTGGACCCTTAGTAGATGAGAAGGGGGATTTAATAATGGGAAACGAGGAAATGGCTGAGGCCTTAAACAAGTTTTTTGTATCAGTCTTCACGGTAGAGGACACAAATAGCTTACCGAAAATTGACGGTCATGGGACTGTAGGGGATGAGGTCCTTAAAATGATTACTATTACTAAAGAGGTAGTGCTTGGGAGGCTAATGGGACTAAAGGTAGACAAGTCCCCGGGCCCGGATGGAATGCATCCCAGGGGACTGAAATAAATGGCAGAAGTAATAGAGGATGCGTTGGTTGTAATTTATCAAAATACGCTGGACTCTGGGGAAGTGCCGGCTGATTGGAAAACAGCTAATGTGACGCCACTGTTTAAAAAAGGAGGTAGACAAAAGGCGGGTAACTACAGGCCGGTTAGCTTAACGTCCGTAGTTGGGAAATTGCTGGAATTCATCATTAAGGAAGAAATAGCAGGACACCTGGAAAAAAATGGTTTGATCAAGCAGACGCAGCATGGATTCATGAAGGGAAAGTCGTGTTTGACAAATTTACTGGATTTTTATGTTGATGTAACGAGTGCGGTTGACAGAGGGGAACCAGTGGATGTGGTGTTTTTGGATTTCCAGAAGGCGTTCGATAAGGTGCCTCACAAAAGGTTGCTGCAGAAAATCAGGGTGCACGGAGTTAGGGGTAAAGTGTTAGCGTGGATTGGGGATTGGCTATCTAACAGGAAGCAGAGAGTTGGAATAAATGGGTGCTTTTCTGGTTGGCAGTTGGTGACTAGTGGCGTGCCACAGGGATTGGTGCTGGGGCCTCAAGTATTTACCATATGCATAGACGATCTGGAGGAGGGGACCGAGTGTTGGGTAACAAAGTTTGCGGATGACACAAAGATGAGTGGGAAAGTGAATTGCGTGGAGGATGCGGTAAGTCTGCAGAGAGATTTGGATAGGCTAAGTGAGTGGGCGAGGATCTGGCAGATGGAGTATAGCGTTGGTAAGTGTGAGCTTATCCACTTTGGAAGGAATAATAGTAAAATGGAAGCTGCAATGCTGCCCCCTGTTGTTCACTTCTCCCAGTCTCAGCATTGCAGAGTGTTTAAACAAGAATGGCACATTCAGCACCATGGAATGAGAACATTCGGACTAACTCTTCGTTATACAATTGTTCTGTTTGTATTAACAGTTCACAATCCAGGTCACAGATCTGATTCAGTGAGAGGAGGTGAGAGTGCCTTTGCAGGTTTTTGTACGGGCTCACTGCGCCTTTGTAACAGTGTGGGGCTCAGCGCACAGTGATACACGGCAGAGTCAGAGACATGGACCCCAGTGATATTTAAAGGAACTGTTTTCTTGTCCTTGTCCAAATCAGCAGAAAACCGGTCAGGGAAATCTGGAGACTTTTCTCCGCCCCCCGTGCTATATTTCTGCAGTAAATATCTCGGAGCTTCCCCGGGATACTGGATGTACCAGAAGAGATTTGGAAAAGCATCCGTTGTTGTGTAATTACAATTCACTATTACGTTCAATCCTTCCTGAACCGTTAATTCAGCCGGGTCCTGGGAAACTGAATCTTGGCCATTGATTCCTGCAACAAAATGTAGAATGTGTGAGAAATCTGTGAACAAATATAACCCATGAAACACACACTGAGGATCTGAGCTCAGACTCACCGGGCAGCGTGGTCATTGTTATCAGTAAAGCACACAGGAGATACATGGTTCCTGATTGGACAGTAAGCAGCGACAATGTTTACAATAAGTTGCTGCCTCTAGTCTTATATCACAGAGTGAACTCAGATCAGAGGCAGCTTCAAGTATTCAGAAACAGGGAGGCGTTTCTCAGTGCTGCGATTGGTTCATCTCCCTGAGCTGACGTCAGCTGCGAATCATAAAATCCCTGCAGTGCAGAAGGAGGCCATTCGCCCCATCGAGTCTATACCGGTCACAATACCACCCAGGCTCCACTCCCGCAACTCCATGTATTTACCCTGCGTATCCCCTGACGCTCGGGTCAATTTAGCATGGCCAATCAACCTAACCTGCACATCTTTGGACTGTGGGAGGAAACAGGAGAACCCGAAGGGGACCCACGTAGACACTGGGAGAACATGCAAACTCAGACAGAAAGTGATCCGAAGCCGGAATTGAACCCGGGTCCCTGACACTGTGAGACAGCAGCGCTGACCATTGTGGCATCATGCCGCCCCGTAACCAGTGAACCAATCACTGTTAGTTAATGATTTAATATAGCTGGCACTTTCCAATCACATTCCTTCCCTGGCCGTAAACTTATTTCTAAAGTCTTTGCTCCCTCTCTGCTCTCTCCCACATCATCACTTATTCTGTCTCATTAACTGGTTAACTCGCTTTCCTCAGAACTCAGTCCATCAATCTTTCTTAAGGCAGATCCTTTTTTCTAATTTAATCATTTATGGGTGACACGGTGGCGCAGTGGTTCGCATTGTTGCCTCACAGCCCCAGGGACACGGGTTCGATTCCCGCCTCGGGTCACTGTCTCTGTGGAGTTTGCACTTTCTCACCGTGTCTGCGTGGGTTTCCTCAGGTGCTCCAGTTTCCCTCCACATTCCTAAACTGTGCAGGTTTGCTGGATTGGCCACGCAAAATTACCCTAAGTGTCAGGGGATAGCAGGGTAAATATGTGGGTTACGGGGATAGGGCCTGGGTGGGATTGTTGTCGGGACAGGCTCCATCCTGCATTGTCGGGATTCAATGATTCAGCAGCCTAACGTACAGGGATTAATGAGTAGCATCCAGGACTCAACATAATTAATAATTAGTGCTGTAAGTATACCGGGGATAAGTAGTCACTCAACTCTGCACCAGGAAATATTTCACGGACTCATAACATAGAAACTAGAAGCAGGAGCCTTCTCCGCCATTCATCGTAATCATAGCTGATCATGGAATTCAATATCCTGATCCTCCTTCCCCCTCGACCCCTTTAGCCCCAAGAGCTATATCAAATTTCTTCTTGAAATCAGACAACGTTTTGGCCTCAACTACATTCGGTGGTATTGAATTCCATACATTCAACACTCTCTGGATGAAGGAATTTCCCTTCACCTCAGTTTTTCCCTTATCTTCAAAAGATGACCCATGGTTCTGGATTCCACCATTGGGAACAGTCTTCTGGATCTACCCTGTCGAACCCTGTTAGAATTTTATAAGTTTCTATGAGACCCCCTCTCACTATTCGAAACTGCAGTGAATATAATCCTAACGGATTTAATCTCTCCTCATATGACAGAGCTGCCATCCCAGGAATCAGCATAGTAAATCTTCACTGTACCCCTCTATTCCCCAAATAGAAAAGCTCTGATTTCAATCAGTTATTATTTCTGCTCCACGGACTTGAAAATGGAACAATTCTGAGGCTGCATTTGATAATAGATCACTTTTAAAATGTGTCGCTGGGCAGATAGGCACCGAATCCAGAATTTTTCTAAGTACAGATTAAGGAAGTTATTCACCCGGGGTAATCTGCAGATTTTGTGCGGATGGGATCGGAGAATGGTTGGATTTGATCCGGGAATAATAGGATGGCAAATGTGACATTTCACAACACTGACAATGGCTGAGCTCAGTGGGGGAATATTATTCAGCTGGGGCTGTATTGTGGCCTTCATTTCCTGCGCATTTTCGTTGAGATCCGACTCTTTTTCTCTGACCCTGAAACGTCTGCGTCACTTTTTGTATGAGGCCCGCGGGAGCCTCATTCACTGTGGGTCTCAGTGGGAATCAAATTGTTGTCTAATTGTCCCAGCAGATAACAGGTTCCTTTGAACTCTCCAGCTGCTACTTTAATGCAGACTTTAACCAATTTATTTTGAGCTGGTTTCTGTTCAATAAACTGGCACTGACACACAAACACATTAAAATATTTTAGACTTTTCTGCATTTTCAGTCTGGAAATCTAATCCTGCCATTTCACTCTCAGTCAGGAACAGATCCCAGTTTTGCACCAATCTCTGATTTAGCAGCATGCTTCCAGCATTCACTGTTGTTCTTCCTGACTCTAAACACAGTTGTAAAGGAACTTCTGTTCCTGGTCTAGGAGCGCTGAAACATAGAAGGGAGTGACTGAGATTCTTGCACATCTCAGGATTAAACCACACGGGTACTTTGCTGTCGTGAAGAGAGACGAGGAAGAGCAAAGTGCTGTTTGTCCCTCTGTGACCCTGAAGGACTGCGTCCTGTTTGCCATATGATCCACCCCCGATTGTCTTTTCTGAGCTCCAGCCTGGTGATGTTAAACAGTCAGGTGGGAAAGACAAAAATCTACAACAATTTTAAAAAACAAAGCTGGTCTATTTCATATTTATTCAGAATATTAAACCTCAACGGATGAAGACTGTCAGAGTGAACACGATTCAGTCCTGGATATGATTAACAGCATCATTAAGAGTAGAATCCAAACCTTGCAGTCGTTTGTGAACTCGCTGGTGTGTTAGCAGGTGGGATGACTGAATAAATCCCTTTCCACAGACATTACAGGTGAACGGCCTCTCCCCAGTGTGAACTCGCTGGTGTTTCAGAAGATAAGATAAATGAGAAAATCCCTTCCCACAGACAGAGCAGGTAAGTGGCCTCTCCGCACTGTGAACTTTCTGGTGTGTCAGCAGGTTGGATGACTGACTGAATCCCTTCCCACACACAGAGCAGGTGAACGGCCTCTCCCCAGTGTGAACTCGCTGGTGATTCAATAAGTTGGATGAACGAGTGAATCCCTTCCCACAGTCTGAGCAGGTGAAGGGCCTCTCCCCAGTGTGAATTCTCTGGTGGTTCAATAGGGCAGATGGACGGCTGAATCCCTTCCCACACACACAGCAGGTGAATGGCCTCTCCCCAGTGTGAGCATATTGGTGCGTTAGCAGATCCTTTTTATTTTTAAAGCTCTTCGCACAGTGGGAACAATTAAAAAGTTTGTTATCAGAGTGAACAAGTTGATGTGTCTGCAAGTGGGATGACTGAATGAATCCTTTCCCACACACAGAGCAGGTGAACGGTCTCTCCCCAGTGTGAATTCGTTGGTGTGTCAGCAGATCCTTTTTGCATTTAAAACTCTTCTCACAGTCAGAACATGTAAACATTCTCTCATCAGTGTGAACAAGTTGGTGTGTCACAATGTGGGATGAGCGAGTGAATCCCTTCCCACACACAGGGCAGGTGAACGGCCTCTCCCCAGTGTGAACCCGTTGGTGAGTCAGAAGGTTGTATGAATGGGTGAATCCCTTCCCACAGACGGAGCAGGTGAACGGTCTCTCCCCAGTGTGACTGCGCCGATGAACTTCCAGTTGTGATGGGAAACCGAATCCCTTCCCACAATCCACACATTTCCACGGTTTCTCCATGGTGCGGGTGTCCTTGTGTTTCTCCAGGTTGGATGATCAGTTCAAGCCTCATCCACACACACAACATACACGTAGTTTCACCCTGCTGTGAACTGTGATGTTTTTTCAGGCTGTGTAACTGGTTAAAGCTCTTTCCACATTCAGTTCACTGGAACACTCTCACTCGGGTGTGTGTTTGTCTCGATGCTTTTCCAGTCACAGTGATGTTTAATTTCTTTGCCCACAGGCAGAACAGACAAATATTTCTCTTTCTATATTCAAAGACCAATGATATTCAGCTCCGAAGGAACTGAATGACTTTGTCAGATGTGATGTCCGGTTTGAATTTTCTGTCTGCCAATCTTTCACTTCCAATATCCTGTAAAAACAGTTTAGAAAAGTCATCACTGTCAGAACACGATACAAACTCTGAACAGACAATTCTAGTTCGTCTGGAACATTTTTTCCTCTCTTGTTCCCCCAAATCTGTAAATCTCCGTCCCACACACTCTCCCTCTTCCCTGGGCTGAAATCCAAACCCATCTCTACCATTTCTTTCCTCCACTCCCAGTTTTCTCCCTCCCTCTCCTCTGTCTGGGTTCAGTTCTCCAGCTCCTGTCTGCAGACTGACAATAAAACCAATGGGTCTTATTGGGGATGTTGGGGCCTCCAGCGGGTGTTTGTGAATCCTCCCCGCCCACCTCACAGGGTTTCCTTCCTTCCCAGAGATCAGAACCCTCATTGATTTGAGGCCAAAGTGTAACCTCTTATTTATTGTCCCCCTCCCCCATCCTCTGATGTGAACCATCCTCCAGTGGCTGAGCCAGGATGGGGCCGTTAACCTGGGCCTGTTCCCGGGAGGGAGGGAGGGAGAAGCCCCGCAGCTGCAAACCAGGGAGCTGACAATGATTCTGAAGGGTTTGCGGATCCACAAAGTGTTTCCAAATCCTCCCAGCCACCGCCTAACGCTGACTCCGCTTCTCCGTGACAAACAAGCGCCAAGGCCAGCAATGACACTGCGCATGCTCCACATCACAATGCCCGGGAGCTGATTGACGTCAGCTCCGGACCAATAGGAAGAGGGGGCGGGACTGGAGGACCGAGCGGGAGCGGCTGGTCCTCCAACCAATCGGAGTGAATGAGGGGCGGGACCTGAAGCATGCGCAGTGCGGGTAATGGCGGCGGCGGACGGACGGTTTCAACTTGGAAGCGAGAACAATACAAGGTAGAGGGCGGCGCGCGGGGAATGATAAATGTGGCGGGTGGGTGGCCTTCAAAAAGAATACGGCCCGGCCGTACATCTTAGAGGCCGCGACAATGGCTGAGGGGCCGACAACCCCAGCCATTGCCTTGACACAGGCCTCGATGGACATGTCGGGGTGGGCGTAGCACTTCACCCCGAGCTGCCGCGTGAGCAACGAAAAAGGTGGCAGGGCCTTGGGAGCGGCGGGGGCTCTGGCAGCCGCCACGCCCGCATAGGTGGGCCGAGAAGGCTCTGCCACGGCAGGGCGTATAAGAGGAGGGAAAAATAAGGGAGGGTAGGGTAGGTGGATGGGGATCTAGGTGCTCTCTCCCCGGAGCGAGAGAGGAGGTCGGAGGAGCAGGAGGGAGGACGAGGGACAAGGGACGGAGGGGGGCCGGTGCCCCAGTCAGGGGGAAAGAGGGGAGGGGGTGCCGGTGTTGGGGGCAGCAGCAGTGGGTGGGGGACTTTACTCCTCCAGCCCTTTTGGGCGCAAACAGTTCAAGTCCGGGGTGTCTTCGCCCGCCCGCCCGCCGATGGAAAAAACAGTCTGAATTTACTTCACCCCCCCATCCCTTTCAGGCACCGACCTTCTGATGATGAGGGCACCAGCCCAACCACTCAGTCCCTCGATGTTGAAACGTGCAGTCCTCCCTCCCATAGATGGAAAGAAAAAAGAAAGAAAGTCACTCCGTGTCCTCTCTCCCTCCAGGGAGAGAGCACCCTCCAGTGGGCGGACGGACGGAAGACAGGCAGGCCAGACGGCAGGCAGGCCGGACAGCAGGCAGGCAGGCAACAGCTCACCTTCCTCCCCCTTCCCACTTTCAGATGCTGGAATTAACAAATTAACATTCCTGCCCGGTTCTGACCCGGGGACCTTTCGCGTGTCAGGCAAACGTGACAACCACTTCACTACAGAAACAACCTCTCTGATGTTGGAGACAGGAGGAAGTTTCAGTCTGTCTGAAGCTCAATCTTCATTCACGCAAAGCCCGCGCTCTGATCAGCTGAAGGACCAGAGTCCTTCCGGTCCTTCAACTCTTCCTATTAATCAACACCTCAGAAGGTCAGGGGGCAGGATCTGCCCTGCAATTCGCAGCTTCCCCCTCCCTTGGACATGCGCAGTCCCGGGCCGGGGGGAGGGGGAGATCACCGAGCAGCTTCTCGCTCTGGCCGGAGCCGCCAGCCGGTTGCCTGGAAACCTTGGCTCGATGTGGTGCAGGGGGAGGGGAACAATGGGTGGGGGACAATGGGTGGGGGCGGGGCTCCCGGGTCCGCGCGCCCGGGCCTGCGCACTGGAACCCAGAGACGTCACCGCGGAGCAGAGTGATTCCTATTGGCTGATTCAGGCAGGACTCCATTGTGACATCACAAAGGGGAAGTTGGCCAATGATGATGTAATTTAAACAATGCCTGAGATCACTTCACTTCTTGGTCAGACCCCCTTTTCAGTCCAGTGCTACTTGGAGTTTACCGTCAATTCAACAACTATTGGGTTACAAGTCCCTCACAGTTCTGATCACAACTTCATGATAAAATAATTTAAATAATGCATGAGAACGCTTCTTACCGGACTACCTACCACTGGTCAGACCCCCTTTTTACAGATTCGGGAATCTCAGCCACTGAACACCAGCCGGTCCTGGAATAAGTTTCATTCTAACTCATTCTGAGTAAATATTCTCACCAGGTCCTCTGTCAGGACCCTGCTAAGCAGCTTTAATGGTTCATGATTGCAGAAACTGAGCAGTCACAGGAATGTGGTCAAGATAGTCCAGTCCCATAATGCCGCACATTTAATCTGCAGTCCTTCAGTTATAACAGAATATGTGGCTGTATGTAGCTGCCTCGGCCACGATCAGCGCCAACACTGCCTTCCTGAACTGCTATAATGCCGAAGGTGTAAGTACACCCACAGTGCTGTTAGGGAGGGATTTCCAGCTACACATTCCATACTTCCTCTAGACTGTGGGTGGATACGCGATTGAGACATTTCATTCAACTGCACTCAAGCTGAGTTATTCAAATCCCTTTATTGTACGGGACAATATATTCATGATTTCTTTAAAACAGAAATTAAACATTCCCATTTGATTTCAGGTATTAACATATTCTGTTAGTTTGTTCTTTATTGTCAATGTCAGGCTAGGGTTGTTCCCCTTGGAGCAAGGAGGTTGAGGGTAGATTTGATAGAGGTGGACAAGATTCTGACAGGTTTAGATAAGATGGACAAAGAAAAGCTGTTCCCATTAGCTGACGAGAGAAGGACGAGGGGGACACAGATTTATGGTTTTGGGTCAGAGAGGAAGGGGGGATGTGAGGAAGAATATTTTGATGCAGTGAATGGTAATGACCTGGAACTTGCTGCCTACGAGGGTGGAGGAAGTGGAGACAATAAACAATTACAAAGGAAATTGGATGGGCATCTGGGGGAGTTTCAAACAGAAATGCTGACTAAAAATCTCTGAACTTCCTAACACCCTGTCACTCTGTGATCCGTGTGAAATCTGAAACCAGGTATTCGCAACAAGACTCAAAGAGCATCAGCCCACTGGAGGCAAAGTCATGAGACCGGCCAGTCCAGCAGAAAGAAACCCTCCGACCCTCCCCATTGACCAACTGTGAGAATGAACAAAATGCAGTCCTGGATGTAATTGAGAGCAGAAACAATAACAGCAGAATCCAACCCCTGGAATCACTCATGAGCATTTTGGTGTCTCAGCAGGGCGGATAAAACTCTGAAACCCTTCCCACACTGAGAGCAGGTGAATGGTCTCTCCCCAGTGTGAACTCGCTGGTGTGTCCGCAGGGTGGATAATTGACTGAACCCCTTCCCACACTGAGAGCAGGTGAACGGTCTCTCCCCAGTATGAAGGCGCTGGTGCGTCTGCAGGTTAGATAATTGACTGAACCCCTTCCCGCACTGAGAGCAGGTGAACGGTCTCTCCCCAGTGTGAAGGCGCTGGTGCGTCTGCAGGTTAGATAATTGACTGAACCCCTTCCCGCACTGAGAGCAGGTGAACGGTCTCTCCCCAGTGTGAACTCGCTGGTGCTTCTGCAGGTTAGATAATTGACTGAACCCCTTCTCACACTGAGAGCAGGTGAACGGCCACTCCCCAGTGTGAACTCGCTGGTGAGTCCGCAGGGTGAATAAATCAGTGAATCCCTTCCCACACTGAGAGCAGGTGAACGGTCTCTCCCCAGTGTGAATTCGCTGGTGGGTCTCCAGCTTAGCTAATTGACTGAACCCCTTCCCACACATAGAGCAGGTGAAAGGCCACTCCCCAGTGTGAACTCGCTGGTGTCTCCGCAGAGTGGATAAATCAGTGAATCCCTTCCCACAATGAGAGCAGGTGAACGGTCTCTCCCCAGTGTGAATTCGCTGGTGCTTCTGCAGGTTAGATAATTGACTGAACCCCTTCTCACACTCAGAGCAGGTGAACGGCCACTCCCCAGTGTGAACTCGCTGGTGAGTCCGCAGGGTGAATAAATCAGTGAACCCCTTCTCACACTGAGAGCAGGTGAATGGTCTCTCCCCAGTGTGAACTCGCTGGTGCGTCTGCAGCTCAGCTAATTGACTGAACCCCTTCCCACACATAGAGCAGGTGAACGGCCACTCCCCAGTGTGAACTCGCTGGTGTCTCCGCAGGGTGGATAAATCAGTGAATCCCTTCCCACACTGAAAGCAGGTGAAAGGTCTCTCCCCTGTGTGAACTCGCTGGTGTCTCTGCAGGTTAGCTAAATGACTGAACCCTTTCTCACACTGAGAGCAGGTGAACGGCCTCTCCCCAGTGTGAACTCGCTGGTGTCTCTGCAGGTTAGCCAATTGACCGTTCACCTGCTCTGTGTGTGGGAAATGGATTCAATCGGTCATCCAACCTGCAGCGACACCAACAAGTTCACAAGTGATTGCAGGGGTTGGATTCTTTCTCTCTCAATCTTTCTCTCTCTCTCTCTCTCTCTCAGCAGATTCGATGAATGATTGAATCCCTTCCCACAAGTGGAGCATATGAACGGTCTCTCCCCGGTGTGACTGCGTCGATGAGATTCCACCCCAGATGGGGCTCTGAATCCCTTCCCACAGTCTCCACATTTCCATGGTTTCTCCATGGTGTCGGAGTCCTTGTGTCTCTCCACAATCAGTGCACTGGAACACTCTGATACGGGTGTGAGAATCTCAGTGCTTTTCCAGTCAAAACCTCTCCTTCCAATATACACTGAAAGCAGTTTACAAAAATCATCACTGTCAGCACATGATAGTAATTCAAAACAGACAATTGTAGTTTCTATGGAACATTCTTTAAATCTCCACCCACGCCCCTCACACATACACTCTCTCTCTCATTCCATTTAGCATTCTGCGGCACGGTGGCACAGTGGTTAGCACCATCAGCTCCAAGTTCCCCTCCAACCCACACACCATCCTGACTTGTCTGACATCCAGGACTAAGAGAACATAAATGTTTTCCATATAAATACTGGGAAGTCTGAACCCATTGTCTTCAGTCCCCACGACAAACTCCACTCCCTGTCGGAGCCGGAACCAGGCTGTTCACAACCATGGTGAAATATTTCACTCCAGGATGAGCTTCCAGCCACATCATCATCAAGACTGTCTATTTCCACCTCAGTGACATCGTCCGACGCCACCCCAGTCTCAACTCATTAGACCATAAGACACAGTAACAGAATTAGGCCACTCGGCCCATCGAGTCTGCTCCGCCATTCAATCATGGCTGATATTTTTCTCATCCCCATTCTCCTGCCTTTTCCCCATAACCCCTGATCCCCTCATTAATCAAGAACCTATCTATCTCTGTCTTAAAGACACTCAATGTCCTGACCTCCACAACCTTCTGCAGCAAAGAGTTCCACAGATTCACCACTCTCTGGCTGAAGAAATTCCTCCTCCTCTCTGTTTTAAAGGATCGGCCCTTTAGTCTGAGGTTGTGCCCTCTATTTCTAGCTGTTCCTACTAGTGGAAACATTCTCTCCACATCCACTCTATCCAGGCCTCGCAGTATCCTGTAAGTTTCAATAAGATCCCCCCTCATCCTTATAAACTCCAATGAGTACAGACCCAGAGTCTGAACTGTTCCTCATAGGACAAGCTCTTCATTCCAGGGATCATTCTTGTGAACCTCCTCTGGACCTTTTCCAAAGCCAGCACATCCTTCTTTAGATATGGGGACCATAACTGCTCACAATAGTCCAAATGGGGACTGACCAGAGCCTTCCGCAGCCTCAGAAATATATCCTTGCCCTTGTATTCTAGGCCTATCGACATGAATGCTAACATTGCATTTGCCTTCCTAACTGCCGACTGAACCTGCACGTTAACTTTAAGAGAATCTTGAACAATGACTTCCAAGTCCCTTTTTGTTTCTGATTTCCTAAGCATTTCCCCATTTAGAAAATACTTGTTGTCTCCATTCCTCCTTCCAAAGTGCAGAACCTCACACTTTTCCACATTGTATTCCATCTGCCGCTTCTTTGCCCACTCTCCTAACCTGTCCAAGTCCTTCTGCAGCCTCCCTGCTTCCTCGTTACTACCTCTCCCTCTACATATCTTTGTATCATCTGCAAACTTAGCAACAGTGCCTTCAGTTCCTTCCTCCAAATCGTTAATGTATATTGTGAAAAGTTGTGGTCCCAGCACTGACCCCTGAGGCACACCACTGGTCACCGGCTGCCATCCTGAGAAAGATCCCTTTATCCCCACTTCTGCCTTCTGCCAGTCAGCCAATCCTCTATCCATGCCAGGATTTCACCCTTAACACTATGGGCACTTAACGGATTTAACAGTTTCCTCTGCAGCACCTTGTCAAAGGCCTTCTGGAAATCTAAATAAATCAGGTCCACTAGTTCTCCTTTATCTAACTTCTTTGTTACCAGATACGATCTAAGGAGATCCATCAAAGATGCCAAAAGACAATACCGGACCAAGCTAGAGTCCCAGGCGAGCCACACCAACCCCCGCTGACTATGGCAAGGTCTGCAAGACATAACAGGCTACAAGATGAAGGCATGTAAAATCGCCGGCTCCAACGCTCCTCGCCCTGATGAGCTCAATGCATTCGTTTTGAGCAAGAGGTCAGCGAGAGCATGCCCTCCACCCTGGAAGCCCTGGATGAATCTGTATCTGGGGTCTCCATTGCAGATGTCAGAGCAGCTTTCTTGAAGGTCAACCCACAGAAAGCAACGGGCCCGGATGGGATACCCGGACGGGCACTCAGATCCTGCGCGGATCAGCTGATGGGGGTATTCACAGACATCTTCAACCTCTCTTTACAACAATCTGAGGTCCCTATCTGCTTCAAGAAGACTACCTTCATCCTGGTACCGAAGCAAAACCAAGCAGCGTGCCTTAATGACTATCGGCCGGTGGCTCTGATATTCATCATTATGAAGTGCTTCGAAAGGTCAGTCATGGCACAAATCAATTCCAGCCTCCCGGACTATCTGGATCCACTACAGTTTGCCTACCGCCGCAACAGGTCCACAGCAGACACCATTTCCCTGGCCCTGTACTCAACCCTGCAACACGTAGATTACAAGGACACCAATGTCAGACTCCTATTTGTTGACTACAGCTCAGCCTTCAACACTCTTCTTCCCATGAAACTCATCTCCAAACTCCGTGGCCTGGGTCTCGGCACCTCCCTCTGCAACTGGATCCTGAACTTCCTAACTCACAGACCACAATCAGTAAGGATAGTCAACAACACCTCCTCCACGATCGTCCTCAACACCGGTGCCCCACAAGGCTGTGTTCTCAGCCCCCTATGATACTCTTATACACCTATGACTGTGCGGCAAAATTCCCCTCCAATTCGATTTTCAAGTTTGCTGACGACACCCCAGTACTGGGTCGGATCTCAAACAATGATGAGACAGAGAACCTGGTGAACTGGTGCAGCAACAATAATCTCTCCCTCAATGTCAACAAAACAAAGGAGATTGTCATCGACTTCAGGAAGCGTAAAGAAGAACATGCCCATGTCGTCATCAATGGGGACGAAGTAGAAAGCGTCAAGAGCTTCAGGTTTTTAGGTGTCCGGATCACCAACAACCTGTCCTGGTCCCCCCATGTTGACACTATAGTTAAGAAAGCTCACCAACGCCTCTACTTTCTCAGAAGACTAAGGAAATTTGGCGTGTCAGCTACGACTCTCACCAACTTTTACAGATGCACCATAGAAAGCATTCTTTCTGGTTGTATCACAGCTTGGTATGGCTCCTGCTCTGCCCAAGACCGCAAGGATCTACAAAAGGTCGTGAATGTGCCCAATCCATCACACAAACCAGCCTCCCATCCATTGACTCTGTCTACACTTCCCGCCGCGTCGGCAAAGCAGCCGGCATAATTAAGGACCCCACGCACCCCGGACATTCTCTCTTCTACCTTCTTCCTTTAGGAAAAAGATACAAAAGTCTGAGGTCACGTACCAACCGACTTGAGAACAGCTTCTTCCCTGCTGCTGCCAGACTTTTGAATGGACCTACCTTGCATTAAGCTGATCTTTCTCTGCATCCTAGCTGTGACTGTAACACTACATTCTGCACTCTCTCCTTTCCTTCTCTATGAACGGTATGTTTTGTCTGTATAGCGAGCAAGAAACAATACTTTTCACTGTATGATAATACATGTGACAATAATAAATTATTATTGGAGGATGCGGAAAGTCTGCAGAGAGATTTGGATAGGCTGAGCGAGTGGGCGAGGATCTGGCAGATGGAATAGACATTGGCAAATGTGAGAAAAATTACATTGTGCGACTGTGCAGAGGGACCTGGGAGTCCTTGTGCACGAATCGCAAAAACTCAGTCTGCAGCTACAGCAGGTAATCAAGGTGGTGAGTGGAATGTTGGCCTTTATCGCGAGGGGGATAGAATATAAAAGCAGGGAGGTCTTGATACAACTATACAAGGCACTGGTGAGGCCGCAACTGGAGTACTGTGGGCAGTTTTGGTCCCCTTGTTTGCGAAAGGATATATTGGCCTTGGAGGGAGTGCAGAGAAGATGCACCAGGTTGATACCAGAGATTAGGGGTGTAGCTTATGAGGAGAGATTGATCAGATTGGGTCTGTACTCGTTGGAGTTTAGAAGGCTGAGGGGTGATCTTCTCGAGACGTATAAGATAATGAAGGGGCTGGATAGGGTAGAGGTGGAGACATTCTTTCCACTTAGAAGGGAAACCAGAACTCGAGGGCACAGCCTCAAAATAAGTGGGGGCCGGTTTAGAACAGAGTTGAGGGGGAACTTCTTCTCTCAGAGGGTAGTGAATCTCTGGAATTCTCTGCCCATTGAAGTGGTGGAGGCTACCTCGTTGAATATGTTTAAATCATGGAGTAGATAGATTTCTGATCGCTAAGGGAATTAAGGGATATGGGGAGCAGGCGGGTAAGTGGAACTGATTCGCTTCAGATCAGGCATGATCTTGTTGAATGGCGGGGCAGGCTCGAGGGGCTAGATGGCCTACTCCTGCTCCTATTTCTTATGTTCTTAAATCGAATCAGATGGAGAAATTTCATTGGTCTGTGGAATTCTCTACCACAGAAAGCACTGGAGGCTGGGTCATTTCATAAAGATGTGGAGATGCCGGCATTGGACTTGGATAAACACAGTAAGAAGTTTAACAACACCAGGTTAAAGTCCAACAGGTTTATTTGGTAGCAAAAGCCACTTCCCGGTGTGGCTCTTTCTACCAAATAAGCCTGTTGGACTTTAACCTGGTGTCATTTAATAAATTCAAGGCTGAGTTAGACTATTTTTTATCTGAGGGAGGCAGTCAGCATAATAGAATTAATCAGATGAGCCACGAGTTTATTGAATGACAGAGCAAGGTCAATGGGCTGAATGGCCTACTCCTGACGCTAACACACTGATGTTCTCAGGATGTCCACAGTCTCTGCAGCAGCTCCGTTCACCAGGGCCTGTCAATCAATCACACAATCATTTTCTCTCCTGGGGACCGGGACCCCGAAGCCCCGCCCCCTCTCTGTTGCGTCACCAAGAGGGCCACGCATGCGCTCCGCTCCTTGCTGGACCAAGATGGCGGCCATTAACCTGGGCCTGCTCCAAGAAAAAAATCCCCAAAGCAGCAAACCCGGGACCCGCAGGGTCTTATTCGGGCCTTCGGCTTTCAGCAAGTGTTTGTGAAGCCTCCGATCCCTCCCCACCCCGACTCCCGGCTAATTCCTCCCTCCGCCCCACTGATTCTCACCAGCTGAAGAAAAGCGTCTGCCGCACACAAGCATCCGAACAAGTGACACTGCGCATGCTCTAGATGCAGCATGGAGCCTGCGCACTGGTCTCTTGTGAAGGAAATCAGGCACTTTCAAACCCACGGGGAATGCTGGGTAACAACAGGGCCATTGAAAAACCAAATAGCAACAGAAAATGGATTTGTTACTAATTGAGATCAATTAATAAAAATATTAAAATAAATTATTGGTTTTAGTATTGTCACGTGTTAGTATATGGTGAAAAATATTGTTTCTCACGTGCTATACAGATAAATTGTGAATTCTGTGAATTGTGAATGTGTCTATTGTGAATGGGCACTCTGCTGTGCTCCATTTCTCGAAACCATGCATGCAGCACAGGAGCACAGTGGGTAGCACTGCTGCCTCACAGCACCAGGCACCCGGGTTCAATTCCGGCCTCGTTTCACTGTCCATATGGAATTTGCACGCTTTCCCTGTGTCTGCGTGGGTTTCGTCCGGTTTCCTCCCACACTCCAAAGATGTGTGAGTTAGGCTGATTGGCCCTGCTGAATTGCCCTATCGTGTCAGGGGACCAGAAGTTGTAATGTGCACAGGGTAGGACAAAGAACAACAAAGAACAGTACAGTACAGGAAACAGGCCCTTCGGCCCTCCAAGCCCATGCCGCTCCTTGGTCCAACTAGACCAATCGTTTGTATCCCTCCATTCCCAGGCTCATGTGACTATCCAGGTAAGTCTTAAACGATGTCAGCGTGTCTGCCTCCACCACCCTACAGGACCTGGCTGGGATTGGTGTCAGTGCAGGTTCAATGAGTTAAATGGCCTCCTTCTGCAGTGTAGGTATGAAAATACTGCTATCGTCTGGAACAATGGAGAGTTTTTCAAGTTTTTTCCTTCTAGTTCCCCTGACTCTCATTCTCAGAAGATGCAGACACTGGCTGGGTTCAAAAATCAGAATTAGTAGTTCCTCTGTCATTACTACTTTATTTGTGATTATTACTTTGTTGTGTCTATTACTTGATTCCCTATGATGTGGAGATGCTGGCATTGGACTGGGGTGGGCACAGTAAAAAGTCTCACACTACCGGGTTAAAGTCCAACAGGTTTATTTGGAATCATGAGCTTCCAGAGCGCTGCTCCTTCATCAGGTGAGTGATGAAGGAGCAGCACTCCAAAAGCTCATGATGCCAAATAAACCTGTTAGACTTTAACTTGGTGTTGTGAGACTTGATTCCCTATGACAGTAGTATCATTACTAAAAATCCGCCGCAACAGTTAACACAGAAATCTGAGGGCATTGTCATCACAGCCTTTCAAACCATTAATAATAGAATCATCAGATATTCGGTTGTAATTCTCTCTATGAAAATCTCTCTGGCAAAATAAATATGGCTTCTCCACAGTAGAAAGGAAATCATTCACTCATCAATCCAAGCTCAGAATGCATGGGGATATTGCTGGTAAGTGTCCAGGACAAATTGCTATTTGTAAGATGAAGGTACATCAGCAGCAGGAGTTAGTGAAGAGGGTGATGGTAATAACTAGGCAAACTGACTCAGCAGGAAAGCTGCTCTAAAGGAGATTCCATAGGATCCACCCAAAACACAATCGTTGGCACCAGTACGACAGATTCCAGTTAAACCTGACTGGTGTCGGTGCAGGTTCAATGAGTTAAATGGCCTCCTTCTGCAGTGTAGGTATGAAAATACTGCTATCTTCTGGAACAATGGAGAGTTTTTCAAGTTTTTTCCTTCTGACCCTGACGTGAGTATGGCCAAAGATACCACACACCATAGGAAAGCCTTTCCCTCATCCCTCATAGCAAGTAAGAACTCATCCATCCTACATGATGAGGTTTTCTGTCACAAGGATGTGATGTGTATCACAAAGATGGTTAAAACCTTTTTTAGTTACATGGATTACATACATTGTTGTTGGATCATAGCTTGGTATATTTCTGTTTTGAGTCCTCGATATTATATCCAGGTTGTGTATCTCACCAGGCTTCCACACCCCATCATTACTCTACAGACTCATGGCCAGTTTCTTCAGAATCTCCAACAAATCTTCACATTCCCCCTGCTACAGACAGTGGAAAAGATGGATCCTGCCCATCTCAACACCTCCAGGGAGAAACTCCCACACAGTACACTAACTGTTCAATGTGAAATGAAGTAATGTTAAAAACATTGTTATAAAATGAGGCCAGGTGGCAAATTGGGAAGGTACATTTGATGTTCCAGATAGATTGGGGAAAAGCAAAACTTATCTTAGCAAATTGGAAATGAGGGAAGAAAACACACCATGAAGGCCAGTGAAAAGGTCAGGAAACTGGATGGAGAATAAACGCAATGAAGTTACTGTGAAAATCTCCTAATCACCACACTCCACCGCTTGTTCGGGTACACTAAGGGAGAATTTAGCATGGCCAATGCACCAAACCAGCACATCTTTTTGGACTGTGGGAGGAAACCGGAGCACCCGGAGGAAACCCAAGCAGAAAAGGGGAGAACATGCAGATTCTGCAAACAGTGACCCTGATTTTATCAACAGGGACAAGATGTGGATGGTAGTCATGATCCTGGACTGTGTCCAGGCTGAAGTTCTGTTCTTGCCATACGATCCCCACGCAGATTGCCTTTCTGAGCTCCAGACAGGTGATAAACACTCTGGTGTCGATTTTGTCTTGCCATCCTATGTCTCAAAACAAAGCTGGATTATTTCACATTTATTCAAAATATTAAACTGTAGCAAAGTTAAAGTGGTGATTCGCATCAGAAAGAAAATTTGACTCTCTGAACAAACATGGTTCAATCCTGGATATGATTAAAAGCAGCAGTGACAGCTGAAGCCAATCTCTGCAGTCACTTGTGAACTTGCTGCTGTCAACACAGGTTAGAAGAATGGATGAATACTTTCCCACACATGGAGCCAGTGAATGACCTCTGCAGTGTCAATTAATTGGTGTTTCAGCACTTCACATCTGCTTTTAACTTTCTTCTCACATTCAGATCATTTAAAATGTCTTCTCACATTCAGATCATTTAAAATGACTCTTTTCAGTGTGAACAAGTTGATGTTCAATGAGACAGTATGACTGAGCAAATCCCAGATTAGGGTTTGGAATACACGGCCTGAGAGTGTGATGGAGGCAGGTTCAGTTGATGCATTCAAAAGGGAATTAAGAATGTTCCCAATTGTGGGGGAGTCCAAACGTAGGGGTCGTAGTTTGAGGACAAGGGGTAAACCTTTTCGGACTGAGGTGAGGAGAAATTTCTTCACCCAGAGGGTGGTGAATGTGTGGAATTCCTGATCACAGAATGTAGTTGAGGCCAAAATGTTGTCTGATTTCAAGAAGAAATTAGATATAGCTCTCGGGGCCAAAGGCATCAAGGGATGTGGCGGGGGGGGGGGGGGGGGGGGGGTGGAGGTTAGATCAGGATATTGAATTCGATGA
This sequence comes from Mustelus asterias, assembly GCF_964213995.1. NCBI lineage: Eukaryota > Metazoa > Chordata > Chondrichthyes > Carcharhiniformes > Triakidae > Mustelus > Mustelus asterias. Next base: position 81,181 of record NW_027590186.1, read on the forward strand.
TCAGCCATGATCAAATTGAATGGCACAGTAGGTTCGAAGGGCTGAATGGTCTACTCCTGCTTCTAGTTTCTATGTTATCTGAAAAGGAAGAATGTGCAGGATTACAGGGAGAAGGCGGGAGAATGGAATTAGGCGAGTTGTTCATTCGGAGAGCTGGTGCACACATGATGGGCCAAATGGCCTCCTGCATCAAAACTATTTGGTGATTCTGGTGAAATCCTTAAAAACTGTAATTGCTGGAACAAAACTCAGCAGGTTCAGCAGCATCTGTGCAGAGAGAGAAACAGAGTTAACATTTCAGGTCTGTGACCTTTCCTGTGAACTGGGGAAAGCCAGAAATGTAACAGGTTTGGAGAAAGGGGCGGGTGGGACAGGGACTAAAGGAAGGGTGGAAGACAGGAGAGATTGAATGAGAGAAAAGTGAATCACCCCCAGAGCCAAAGGGAATGGAGATGGAGCGAGAGAAGAAAGAGGGAAACAGAAGCTGTGTCTGGAGCAGGGGGGCTGCCGACTGAAAGAAAGAAAAATGAAACAATCAAAGAAAAAGAAACAGAACGGGCTGAGAGTTTACTCTCTGAAACTGTTGGACTGAATGTTGGGTCCAGAAGGCTGTAAAGTGTGGAGGGGATGGGTCAGTGGGAGGATCTTCTCCTGGACCTGCTCTAGACCCTGGTTAGAACAGTAATCCAGGGTGGGTGGGGCTGAAGGGGGTGGCGGGGGTCACTCTGACAGATCTTCTGTGGTCTTGTCTGTGCCCAGGTGACCCTGGAGAGGGAGATTCTATCGGGGGTTTGTTGCTGATTAGTTTGATTTAATCACAAGTTTGGGGAAACGAGAGGAAAGAATGTTCCAGAGAAACTGGAATTGTCTATTCTGAATTTCTATCCTGCACTGATAGTGACACTGACACTGTCAACTCTTTTTACAGGGGATTAGAAGGGGAGGATTTACTGATAGAAAACTCAGATCAAACATCTGACAGTCACTCATTTCATCAGGACCTGAATTTCACAGACGTTTGGCACAGAAGGCCATTTGGCCCATCGTGTCTGTGTCTGCTCCCCAAGTGAGCATTAAGGCATAGTGCCATTCTCCTGCCTTTTCCCCATGCTAGTGAATTTCATAAGCTATCCAGCTCTTGGCTCCCCCAAGAGACCAAATGAAGATTTTCGGAGTCTAAAATTGCCCTTTATTCAAGTTAAAGCAGGGTAAACTGGTTTCCGCACACATGGCGACAGACTGCCAGAACAAAGGAATACTATTGCAATCATACCTTTAGGATCAACTACAGGTAATTAACATACACAGATTGAAATTGTACACTGATTTAAAGGTACTCACTATCCAATCACAACTAATAGTTCTGATTACTTCATTTGTTTCCCACAGTGATGTTTAACCAATTACAGCAACTCTCCCCTTGCCTAATTGAAATATCCAATTATCAACAGGGCACGTACACATAGCTACATCATCAATAAACACATGTCTATGGTCCTTGACGATCTGGCACCCTGAGTGCTGACATATGACTTCTATCAAAACACTGCAGTCTTGGGCTGTTATCTGAAAGCAGTGATGTTGTAGTTACAGCCTCTTGTGGCCTATCAAAGCCCCCTTGTCTATTGTTTGTGCAGCTGTGCCTTGCAGCTCCAGCAGTTTCCCAGGAACTTTGCTGCATTGAATGATTTTTAACCCTTTCACCATCTATTAGTCCAGTGGACCTTCTCCGAACCATTTCTTACGCATTTACATCCTTTCTTAAATAAGGAGACCAATAATACTCCAGATGTGACCTCACCAGTGTTCTGTATAACCGAAGAATAACATCCCTTCTTTTGTAATTAATTCTCCTCACAATAAACAATAACATTCTATTAACTTTCCTGATTACTTGCTGCACCTGCCTTTTCTGATTCATGCACAAGGACACCCAGATCCCTCTAAATCTCTCACTGTTTAGACAATATTCTTTGTATTTATACTTCCTGCCAAAATGGACAATTTCGCATTTACCCACATTATACTACATTTGCCAGTTCTTTGCCCACTCACTTAACCTATGTCCCTTTGTAGCCTCCTCACATCCTCTTCACAACTTATTTTACTAATTATTTTATATCATCAGCAAATTTAGCAACCATACATTCAGTACCTTCATCCAAGTCATTGAAATAAATGGTAAAAAGATTCCAGCATTGAACCCAGTGGCACACCGCTCATCACATCCAGCCAACTAGAAAAATTCCTCTTTATGCCAACTCTCTTCTTCCTGTTAGTCATAGAGTTATACAACACAGAAAAAGGCCATTCGACCCATCATTTCTATGCTGGTCAAAGACAAATCATCAAACTATTCTAATCCCATTTCCCAGAACTTGGACCGTTGCCTTGCATGTCTTGGTATCGCAAATGCACTTCTAAATAAGCAACAAAGAAAATTACAGCACAGGAATAGGCGCCTCAGCCCTCCAAGCCTGCACCGACCATGTTGCCTCACTGAACTAAAACCCCCTACCCTTCTGGGGGTCATATCCCTCTCTTCCCATCCTATTCATGTATTTGTCCAGATGCCCCTTAAAAGTCACTATCGTATCTGCTTCCACTATCTCCCCTGGCAGCGAGTTCCAGGCACCCACCACCCTCTGAGTAAAAGAACTTGCCTCGTACATCTCCTTTAAACCTTGCCCCTCGCACCTTAAACCTATGCTCCCGAGTAATTTGACTCTTCCACCCTGGGAAACTAACTATCCACTCTGTCAATGCCCCTACTAATCTTGTAGACTTCTATCAGATCGCCCCTCAACCTCTGTCTTTCCAGTGAGAACAAACCAAGTTTCTCCAACCTCTCCTCATAGCTAATGCCCTCCATACCAGGCAACATCCTGGTAAATCTTTTCTGTACCCTCTCCAAAGCTGCCACATCTTTCTGGTAGCGTGGCGACCAGAATTGAACACTAGATTTCAAGTGCGGTGTAACTAAGGTTCTATAAAGCTGCAACATGACTTGCCAATTTTTAAACTCAACACCCCAGCCGATGAAGGCAAGCATGCCCTGTGCCTTCTTGACTACTTTCTCCACCTGCATTGCCACTTTCAGTGACCTGTGTACCTGTACACCCAGATCCCTCTGCCTAGCAATACTCTTACGGTTTCTGCCATTTATTGTATATTTCCTGTCTTTATTAGACCTTCCAAAATGCATTACCTCACATTTGTCCAGATTAAACTCCACCTGCCATCTCTCTGCCCAAGTCTCCAACCGATGTATATCCTGCTGTATCCCCTGATGGTCCTCATCACTATCCGCAATTCCACCAACCTTTGTGTCGACCGCAAACTTATCAAACCAGTTACATTTTCCTCCAAATCATTGATATATATTACAAACAGCAAAGGTCCCAGCACTGATCCCTGAGGAACGCCACTGGTCACAGCCCTCCATTCAGAAACGCACTCTTCCACTGCTACCCTCTGTCTTCTTTGACCAAGCCAGTTTTGTATCCATCTTGCCAGCTCACCTCTGATCCCATGCGACTTCACCTTCTGCACAAGTCTGCCATGAGGGACCTTGTCAAAGGCCTTACTGAAGTCCATGTGGACAACATCCACTGCCCTACCCTCATCAACCATCTTCGTCACTTCCTCCAAAAACTCGATCAAGTTAGTGAGACATGACCTCCCCTTCACAAAACCATGTTGCCTCTCACTAATACATCCACTTATTTCCAAGTGGGAGTAAATCCTGTCTCGAAGAATACTGCCCAATAATTTCCCTATCACTGAAGCAAGGCTCACTGGCCTGTAATTACCTGATTATTCTTGCTACCCTTCTTAGACAAAGGAACAACATTGGCTATTCTCCAATCCTCTGGGACCTCCCTGTAAAAAGTCTCACAACACCAGGTTAAAGTCCAACAGGTTTATTTGGTAGCAAAAGCCACTAGCTTTCGGAGCGCTCGCTGCTCCTTCGTCAGGTGAGTGGGAGATGTGTTCACAAACAGGGCATATAAAGACACAAACTCAATTTACAAAATAACGGTTGGAATGCAAGTCTTTACAGGTAATCAAGTCTCAAAGGTACAGACAATGTGAGTGGAGAGAGCGTTAAGCACAGGTTAAAGAGATGTGTATTGTCTCCAGACAGGACAGTTAGTGTGATTTTGCAAGCCCAGGTAAGTCGTGGGGGTTACAGATAGTGTGACATGAACCCAAGATCCCGGTTGAGGCCGTCCTCATGTGTGTGGAACTTACCAAGCATTCTCCAACGCTTGGTAAGCGTTCCCCAAGGCGGCCTTCACGACACACGACAACACAGAGTCGCTGAGCAGAGACTGATAGCCAAGTTCGCACACAAGAGGACTAACTGTCCTGGCTGGAGACAATACATATCTCTTGAACCTGTGCTTAGCCCTCTCTCCACTCACATTGTCTGCACCTTTAAGACTTGATTACCTGTAAAGACTCGCATTCCAACCATTATTTTGTAAATTGTGTCTTTATATGCCCTGTTTGTGAACAGAACTCCCACTTACCTGATGAAGGAGCAGCACTGCGAAAGCTAGTGGCTTTTGTTACCAAATAAACCTGTTGGACTTTAACTTGGTGTTGTGAGACTTATTGTGTTTACCCCAATCCAACACTGGCATCTCCACATTTTGGAAATATATCGCCGTTCCTTCACAGTCGCTGGGTCAAAATCCTGGAATTCCCTCCCTATCAGCAGGGTGGATGTACCTGCACAACATGGACGGCAGTGGGTTCAGGTCCCATACATCACAAAGGTGGACACTCCTGCGCCCCCTACAAACATGGCGATCGCACCTGCACCCTGCTGCACATTGCCCCTTACAAAGATGCCGGCCGCACATGCGCACTGATAGACATTGCCACCAACAGATTGGCGGCCGTCAGCCCAGGCCCAACACGACAAGTTGCGCCTCCAATTTGGTACCAACAGGGCGCCCGAGAAGTTATTTTCCGAAGTTTGGGTTGAACAACATGTTTACGAAGCCTCTCCACCCACCCGCCACATTCATCGCTCTCCGCGCGCCGCCCTCTACCTTGAACTGATCTCGGCTCCGAGTTAAAACCGTCCGTCCACCGCCATTACCCACACTGCGCATGCTTCAGACCCCTCCCCTATTCACTCTGGTTGGAGGACCAGCCGCTCCTGCTCGGTCCCCCAGCCCCGCCCCCTTTTCCTAGTGGTCCAGAGCTGCCGTCAATCAGTCCCCGGGCATTGTGACGTTGGGCATGCGCAGTGCGGCTCATGTCCAGGGACAGGCGCTTGTTTGTCTGATCTTCAGGCGGGAAGGAGGCGGATAAGCGGAGGCAGCGTTAGGGGCAGTGGGTGGGAGGGGAGGCTCCACACACCCAGTGGAGGCTTCAACACCCCCAATAAGGAACTAGCGGCACCGCCTCAACACCCAACACAACGGCAGCTGCAGCGCTTTCTCCCGGGGCCAGGCCCCACTGGACAAATGTGGCTTCAGGAAGGAAATGCAGCAATGGGTTTGATTTGATTTATTGTCACATGTACTGGGATACAGTGAAAAGTATTGTTTCTTGCGCGGTATACAGATAAGTCATACTGTTCATAGAGTACATAGGGGAGTAGGAAAGGAGAGAGTGCAGAATATAGTGTTACAGTTACAGACAGGGTGAAGAGAAAGATCAGCTTAATATGAGGTAGGTCCATTCAAAAGGAGCAGGCTTTGGAGAGGGTACAGAAAAGATTTACCAGGATGTTGCCTGGTGTGGAGGACATTAGCTATGAGGAGAGGTTGGAGAAACTTGGTTTGTTCTCACTGGAACAACGGAGGTTGAGGGGTGAACTGATAGAATTCTACAAGATTATGAGGGGCGTGGACAGAGTGGATAGTCAGAAGCTTTTTCCCAGGATGGAAGAGTCAATTACTAGGGGGCATAGGTTTAAGGTGTGAGGGGCGAGGTTTAATGGAGATGTTTGAGGCAAGTTTTTTACACAGTCATAGTCATAGAGGTTTACAGCATGGAAACAGGTCCTTTGGCCAACTTGTCCATTAAGAAGTCTCACAACACCAGGTTAAAGTCCAACAGGTTTATTTGGTAGCAAATACCTGGTATTTGCTACCAAATAAACCTGTTGGACTTTAACCTGGTGTTGTGAGACTTCTTACTGTGCTTACCCCAGTCCAACGCTGGCATCTCCACATCACAACTTGTCCATGCCACCCTTTTTTAAAAAACTTCTAAGCTAATCCCAATTGCCCGCATTTGGCCCATATCCCTCTATGCCCATTGTGCCCATGTAACTATCTAAATGCTTTTTAAAAGACAAAATTGTACCGGCCTCTACTCCTAAGTCTGGCAGCTTGTTCCAGACACTCACCACCCTCTGTGTGAAAAAATTGCCCCTCTGGACACTTTTGTATCTCTCCCCTCTCTCCTTAAACCTATGCCCTCTAGTTTTAGACTCCCCTACCTTTGGGGAAAGATATTGACTATCGAGCTGATCTGTGCCCCTCATTGTTTTATAGACCTCTACAAGATCAACCCTCAGCCTCCGACGCTCCAGAGAAAAAAGTCCCAGTCTATCCAGTCTCTCCTTATAACTCAATCCATCAAGTCCTGGTCGCATCCTAGTAAATCTTTTCTGCACTCTTTCTAGTTTAATAATATCCTTTCTATAATAGGGTGACCAGAATTACACACAGTATTCCAAGTGTGGCCTTACCAATGTCTTGTACAACTTCAACAAAACATTCCAACTCCTGTATTCAGTGTTCTGACCGATGAAACCAAGCATGCCGAATCCCTTCTTCACCACTCTGTCCATCTGTGACTCAATTTTCAAGGAGCTATGAACATGTACCCCAAGATCTCTTTGTTCTGTAACTCTCCCCAACGCCCTACCATTAACTGAGTAAGTCCTGCCCTGGTTCAATCTACCAAAATGCATCACCTCGCATTTGTCTAAATTAAACTCCACCCGCAAGTGGTTCTGATGTTACAGAAAAATAACTTGGCAATAATAGTCAATTACAGCAAATCAGAAACCAGGAATGTTTCTAATCCTTCATTGACGGACATATTTGCCAATTAAATCTGAGCTTTTTGCCCTTTCGCATTCGATGAAAAATTGACTGCTGCTAATCCTTTATTTGCATAGCATATCCCCATATCTCGCCTTTGGTATTTGCTATGGAGAAATCTGGTCTTGCTCACCCTCTGATGAAGGCCGAAAAGCAGAATGTTCTGGGGCCTACGTCGGTGAAGATTAGCCTGTTCATGCTGAAATAGCAGACACTGACTCCTTTGAAGGTCTGCAAGCCGATAAACATTTTCACTCGCTGTTGAAGAGAAGGCAGGAAACTTTAATCTGAGCATTTCCACATAGTCAGCCCTGCTTCGTGCATGTGTTAGAGTGGGCCAAGGCTGAGGCAGCTGTCCTATATATATTTATAGAGAGAGAATAGACTAACATTCGAGTCTGGATGACCCTTTGTCAGAACTCTGATGAAGGGCCATCCAGACTTTAAATGTTGGCTCCATTCTCTCTCCACAGATGCTGTCAGACCTGCTGACATTTTCCAGCATTCTCTGTTTTTGTTTCAGATTCCAGCATCCGCAATATTTTGCTTTTATATGTATTTATATATCCAAATGTGCTATGTTAACAAAATGGACAGTTACTAACCGAAGTATAAAGCATTATGTGATTTAGCTGACTTGACCATAATCCTATAGTTATTCAGTCATTAAAGACACAGTCATGGAGCATTAAACTTGCTGAGCAGGGCCCCTTGTATCAACACACAGGCAGCTGCTTTGTGAGACTGCGAGCAGAACAGACAAGTCAGAGATAAGAGTGTCTTGAGAAGAGAGATTCATTGTGAAGGATCAGGGACAGTTGATAAGATGTAGGAATTCTATGATTCTAATGAACATTCTTTCCTCTCTCATTCCCCAACAGCTGTAAATCTCCATCCCACACACTCTCCCTCCATTCTCACTCTGCTGTATCTAATATTCACCCTCCCAATTCTCCTGAAGGTGCTGATTGAGGCTGATTGACAGATCCATGCTCACTGCTTCCTCTCCACCACACACAAATCATAAGAAACAGGAGCTGCAGTTGGCCATTCAGCCCATCGAACTGCCTCAACCATTCATTGAGAATTGGCTGATCTACCGCAGCATCATTTCCCACGCTATCCCCCAGATAGAGAGAGAATAGAGCCAATGTTTCGAGTCTGGAGAGAGGAAAGAATGTTCCATAGAAACTAGAATTGTGTGTTCTGAATTTCTATCCTGCACTGACACTGATGATCTCTGTAAACTTGTTTTACAGGATACTGAAAGAGGAATCACAGGCCGAAATCTCAAACGTCACATCTAGATCTGACAGTCATATTCCTTGGGACCTGAATATTATCGGCCTTTGTATCTTGAAGGAGAAATTGTTGTCTGGGCTGTCAGTTTGAAAAGATTTCAAATGTCAGTGTGACTGGAAAAGCAGCAACACACTGCCACACTAGAGTGAGAGTGTTCCAGTGCCCTGACTAAAGAGCTTTAACCAGTTACACAGCCTGAATAAATATCACACCATTCACAGCGGGGAGAGACTGTACCCGTGTTCTGTGTGTGGACAAGGCTTCAACTGATTGTCCACCCAAGAGAGAGGCAAGGACACCTGCACCATGGAGAAACCATGGAAATGTGCGGACTGTGGGAAGAGATACGGAGCCCCTTCAGAGCTGGAAGTTCATCGGCGCAGCCACACTGGGGAGAAGCCATTCATCTGCTCTCAGTGTGAGAAGGGATTCAGTCAGTTATCCAACCTGCAGAGACACCAGCGAGTTCACACTGGGGAGAGACTGTTCACCTGCTCTCAGTGTGAGAAGGGATTCAGTCAGTTATCTGGCCTGCAGGCACACCAGCGAGTTCACACTGGGGAGAGGCCGTTCACCTGCTCTCAGTGTGGGAAGGGATTCACTGATTTATCCACCCTGCTGACACACCAGCGAGTTCACACTGGGGAGAGACCGTTCACCTGCCCTCAGTGTGGGAAAGGGTTCAGTCGATTATCTAACCTGCAGATGCACCTGCGTGTTCACACTGGGGAGAGGCCGTTCACCTGCTCTCAGTGTGAGAAGGGATTCAGTCAGTTATCCAGCCTGCTGACACACCAGCGAGTTCACACTGGGGAGAGGCCATTCACCTGCTCTCAGTGTGGGAAGGGATTCACTGATTTATCCACCCTGCGTAGACACCAGCGAGTTCACACTGGGGAGAGGCCGTTCACCTGCTCTCAGTGTGGGAAGGGGTTCAGTCAATTATCTGACCTGCAGATACACCAGCGAGTTCACACTGGGGAGAGGCCGTTCACCTGCTCTCAGTGTGGGAAGGGATTCAAAGTTTCATCCCGGCTGCTGAGACACCAAAAAGTTCATGAATGATTCCAGGGGTTGGATTCTGCTGTTATTGTTTCTGCTCTCAATTACACCCAGGACTGCATTTTGTTCATTCTCACAGTTGGTCAATGGGGAGGGGCGGAGGGTTTCTTTCTGCTGGACTGGCCGGTCTCATGACTTTGCCCCCAGTGGGCTGATGCTCTTTGAGCCTCGTTGCGAATACCTGGTTTCAGATTTCACAAGGATCACAGAGTGACAGGGTGTGAGGAAGTTCAGAGAGGGCAATGGACAGCAGGGCGGTGGCCATCTTTATAGGGGGCAATGGGCAACAGGACGCATGTGCAGCCGCCACCTCTATAGGAGGCAGTGGGCATTGATTCCAGAAGTTAGTTCCTGGCCTCCAGAATTGGTCCCTTTCCATTAAGCCACAGAAACATTGAATTATTGCACTACAGAAAATGACTAACCAGTCACGCATGTGCTGGTTCTCTGCAAGGAAATCAGCTCATCCCACTACCCTGTCTTTTCACTAACAAGACCAACAGAAAATATTTCCCATCCCCAATTACCTGTGGAGAAGATTATGTTTTATCTTCTTGATCAGCTGCAGTCCATGTGGTGAAGGTGCTCCCCTTTAGGTCAAGAGTTACAGGCTATTCACCCAGTGATGAAGAAGGGACAGTGATACATCTCCAAATCAATAATTACAATGTGTATTTATACAGCATCTTTCATGTACTGGAACTTCTGAGGCATTTCTCAGGTGTGATATAAAGCAACATTTGACATAGAGTCATGTGAGCAGACATGAGGGTGGATGGGTAAAGGCTTGGTTAAAGAGGTAGTTTTAATGAGTATCTTAAAGGGGGGAAGGATGATAGAGAGGGGGAGCAGTTTAGGGGGAAATTCCAAAGATTATGGCCTTGGTAACTGGGAGTGCGGACACGTATGATGGAGTGATTAAAACTGTGAATGCTGAGGAAGCCGGAATGAAAGGAATGCAGAGATATTGGAGGGTTGTGAGGCGAGAGGAGATTACAGAGATAGGGAGGGGTGAAACCATGGAGGGACTTGAGAACAAGGATGAGAAATTTAAAATGTTGATTCGTAAACAGGAGCCTTTGTAGCACAGGGGTGATGGGTGAACAAGATCTGGAATGAGTAAACACGTGGGCAGCAGAATTGTGATGACCTCAAGTTAATAGACAGGTTGAGTGAGGGAGACCGGCCAGGGGTGTGTTAGAATTATTAAGTCTAATGGTAACAAGCACTCAGATCCTGCATGGATCAGCTGGCCGGGGTATTCGCAGACATCATCAACCTCTCTTTACAACAATCTGAGGTCCTATCTGCTTCAAGAAGATGACCATCATCCCGGTACCAAAGAAAAGCCAAGCAGCGTGCCTTAATGACTTCCATCCGGTGGGTCTAACATCCATCATTATGAAGTGCTTCGAAAGGTTAGTCATGGCACGAATCAATTCCAGCCTCTCGGACTGCCTGGATCCAATACAGTTCGCCTACCGCCCAACAAGTCCACAGCAGATGCCAATTCCTTGGCCCTGCACTCAACCATGGAACACCTAGATTACAAAGACACCTATGTCAGACTCCTATTTATTGACTACAGTTCAGCCTTCAACATCATTATCCCCACGAAACTCACCTCCAAACTCCGTGGCCTGGGCTTGGCACCTTCCTCTGCAACTGGATCCTGAACTTCCTAACCAACAGACCACAATCAGTAAGGATAGGCAACAACACCTCCTCCATGATCATCCTCAACACCGATGCCCCACAAGGCTGTGTTCTCAGCCCTTACTATACTCCTTATACACCTATGATTGTGTGGCCAAATTTCCCTCCAACTCGATTTTCAAGTTTGCTGGTGACACCACCGTAGTGGGTCGGATCTCCAACAATGACGAGACAGAGAACAGGAATGAGATAGAGAATCTGGTGAAATGGTGCGGCAACAATAATCTCTCCCTCAATGTCAACAAAATGAAGGAGATTGCCATCGACTTAAGGAAACATAGTGGAGAACGTGTCCTGTCTACATCAACGGGGATGAAGTAGAAATGGTCGAAAGCTTCATGTTTTTAGGTGCCCAGATCATTAACAACCTGTCCTGGTCCCCCCAAGCCAACACTATAGTTAAGAAAGCCCACCAACGCCTCTACTTTCTCAGAAGACTAAGGAAAACCTCACGGGATCCAGGGTGAGGTAGCTAAATGGATACAAAATTGGCTTGATGACAGAAACCAGAGGGTGGTTGTAAAGGGTTGTTTTTCAAACTGGAGACCTGTGACCAGCGGAGTGCCTCAAGTACCGGTGCTGGGTCCACTGTTATTTGTCATTTATATTAATGATTTGGATGAGAATATAGGAGGCGTGGTTTGTAAGTTTGCAGATGACACCAAGATTGGTGGCATAGTGGACAGTGAAGAAGGTTATCTCGGATTGCAACGGGATCTTGATCAATTAGGTCAGTGAGCTGACGAATGGCAGATGGAGTTTAATTTAGATAAATGTGAGGTATTGAATTTTGGTCGATTGAACCAGGGCAGGACTTACTCAGTTAATGGTAGGCCATTGGGGAGAGTTACAGAACAAAGAGATCCAGAGGTACAGATTCATAGCTCATTGACAGTGGAGTCACAGGAGGACAGAGTGGTGAAGAAGGCATTCATCATGCTTGGTTTCATTGGTCAGAACATTGAATACAGGAGTTGTTGAAGTTGGACACGACATTGGTAAGGCCACACTTGGAATACTGTGTTCAGTTCTGGTCACCCTATTATAGAAAGGATATTATTAAACTAGAAGAGTGCAGAAGAGATTTACTGGGATGCTACCGGGACTTGATGGTTTGAGTTATAAGGAGAGGCTGGATAGACTGGGACTTTTTTTCTCTGGAGCATAGAAGACTGAGGGGTGATTTTATAGAGGTCTATAAAATAATGAGAGGCATCAATCAGCTGGATAGTCAATATCTTTTCCCAAAGGTAGGGGAGTCTAAAACTAGACGGCATAGGTTTAAGGTGAGAGGGGAGAGATACAAAAGGATCTAGAGGGGCAAAGTGTCTGGAACAAGCTGCCAGAGGTAGTAGTAGAGGTGGGTACAATTTTGTCTTTTAAAAAACGTTTAGACGGTTACATGGGTAAGATGGGTACAGAGGGATATGGGCCAAATGCGGGCAATTGGGACTAGCTTGGGGGTTTAAAAAAAAAGCGCAGCATGGACAAGTTGGGCCTCAGGGCCTGTTTCCTTGCTGTAAACCTCTATGACTCTATGAAATTTGGCATGTTAGCTATGACTCTCTCCAACTTTTACAGAAGCACCATAGAAAGCATTAGCATCAGCTTGGTATGGCTCCTGCTCTGCCCAAGACCGCAAAGAACTACAGAAGGTCGTGAATGTAGCCCAATCCATCACTCAAACCAGCCTCCCATCCATTGACTCTGTCTACATTTCCTGCTGCCTTGCTAAAGCAGCCGGCATAATCAAGGACCCCACACACCCCGGACATTCTGTCTTTCACCTTCTTCCGTCAGGAAAAAGATACAAAAGTCTGAGGTCACGTACCGACCGACTCAAGGACAGCTTCTTCCCTGCTGCCATCAGACTTTTGAATGGACCTACGTTGCATTAAGTTGATCTTTCTCGACACCCTAGCTATGACTGTAGCACTACAGTCTCATTTCCTTCTCTATGAACGGTATGCTTTGTCTGTATAGCGCGCAGGAAACAATACTTTTCACTGTATGTTAATACATGTGACAATAATAAATCAAATCAAAACAAAACAAAGGAATGGGTGATGGTTTCAGCCGCAGATGAACTGAGAGTAGACTGGAGTTGGGTGATGTTACTGAGGTGGAACTGGTCTTGGTAATGATGTGGATTTGTGGTCAGATTCTCAGGTTGGGTGAAATATTTTGCTCTGGTTGTGGCTCAGTCTCAGACAGTTTCCGAGGAGAGGGATGGAGTCAATGGGTAGAATTTGTAGCAGAGAGCGGTGACAATAACTGCAGTTTTCCCAGGATTAAAATGGAGGAAAATTCTAGCCCAGAGCTGGAGAGCTTTTTCAGGGAATCAAAGGATTCGGGGAGGGGGTGGGAAATTGGCGCTAAAAGCAGCTCAATTTAACAATCTGCATTTCTGTTTTTGAGAGTTCTCTCTCACTCCCTTTTTTCTGTTTTAAATCAGTTTCACAGGGCATTAGAAGGGGAAGATTTGCAGTCAGGGAAACAAACCAAACATCACATCAGGATCTGAATATCATCGGGTTTTTAACATGCAAGAAAACAGCAATGTTCACAGTGTAGATAAACCGTGGAAATCTGGGGACTGTGAGCAGGGATTCAGATCCCCGTCTGAGCTGGAAACTCATCAGCCCTGTCACGCTGGGGAGAGGCCATTCACCTGCCCTGAGTGTGGGAAGGGATTCACTTGGTCATCCAACCTGTTGAGGCACCAGCGTGTTCATAATGGGCAGAAGCCATTCACCTGTCCCGAGTGTGGGAAGGGATTCACTCGATCATCTGGGCTGCAACAACACCACCGAGTTCACACAGGGGAGAGGCCATTCACCTGCTCCAAGTGTGGGAAGGGATTTACTGATTCATCCACTCTGCTGAAACATCAGCAAGTTCACACTGATGAGAGACCATTTAAATGCCTGGACTGTGGGAAGTGCTATAAAAGTTCTCAGAACCTAATGCGACATCAGCATGTTCACACTGAGGAGAGACCCTTCAGATGCTCTCACTGTGAGACTGGGTTCAGACAATCATCTGAACTCACTGCACATCAGCGAATTCACACTGGGGAGAAGCCGTTCATCTGTTTCAAATGTGGGAAGAGATTCACTCGATCATCAGGGCTTCTACAACACCATCGAGTTCACACATGGGAGAGACCTTTTAAATGTGCTGACTGTGAGAAATGCTATAAAGGTTCTGTGGACCTGATGCGCCATCAGCTTGTTCACACTGACGAGAGACCGTTCAGGTGCTCTCACTGCGGAACTGGGTTTAGACAATTATGTCAACTGACTGCACACCAGCGGGTTCACACTGGGGAGAAGCCGTTCATCTGTTTGCAGTGTGAGAAAGGATTCACTCAATCAGCCACCCTGCAGAGACACCAGCGAGTTCACACTGGGGAGAGACCATTCACCTGCTCTCAGTGTGGGAAGAGATTCACTCGCTCATCCACCCTGATGAGTCACCAGCGAGTTCACAAATAATCAGTGACTGGATTTTACTGTAAATCACATCCAGGAATGAACTATGTTCATTGACGTCCATTTCTACTGATATGTCAAGAAAATCTGAGAAATTAAAATATTTTTTGTGGGTAATTTCTGATTTTTTTTAAACGGGTGAAGTGAGTGGTAATTAGAAAAGGAGACAGAATGTCTGTGTGAATTTAAACTGTGAGGATTTTTTATGCATTTGTGGGACATGGGCGTCACTGCATGGCCAGCATTTATTGCCCATCCCCAGTTACCATCGAACTGAGTGGCTCACTAGGCCATTTCAGAAGGCAGTTGAGAGTCAGCCACAATGCTATGGCTCTGGAGTCACATGTCGGCCAGACCAGGTAAGGACAGCAGGTTTCCTTCCCCAAACAGACATTCATGGGGTGGCACAGTGGTTAACACTGTTGCCTCACAGCGCCAGGGACCCGGGTTCGATTCCCGGCTTGGGTCACTGTCTGTGTGGAGTTTGCACGTTCTCTGCGTGTCTGCATGGGTTTCCTCCGGGTGCTCCAGTTTCCTCCCACAGTCTGAAAGACATGCTGGTTCGGTGTATTGACTCGAACAAATACTGGAGTGTGGCAACCAGGGGAATTTCACAGTAACTTCACTGCACTGTTAATGTAAGCCTACTTGTGACTAATAAATAAACTTTACTTTTTGCTTTACTGAACCAAATGGTTTTTTTCTGACAATTGACAATGGTTTCATGGTCAGCAGTAGATTCTTAATTCTGATTTTTTAAATTGAATTCAATTATTTTTATTGAATTAAATGTACGAGGCAAGTTTTTTTTTACAAAGAGTGGCAGGTGCCTGGAACTCGCTGCCGGGGGAGGTAGTGGAAGCAGATATGATAGTGACTTTTAAGGGACACCTGGACAAATGCATGAATAAAAGGATATGGTCCCCAGAGGTCTTTTTAGTTCAGACGGGCAGCATAATCAGTGCAGGCTTGGAGGGCCAAAGGGCCTGTTCCTGTGCTATAATTTTCTTTTTTCTTGTTCTTTGTTCAAATTACACCACTTGCTGTGGTGGGATTTGAACCCGGTCCCCAGAACATTAGCGGAGCTTATGGATTAAGTCTAGGGATAATACCATTGGGCCATCACCTCCCACCTGGAACAAAACTGTTTTCACTACTCAGGCTCTGCTGTGATGTAATAGTCTCTATGACATCATCACAGCAGGACTGGATGACATCATCAGAGTCCATTGTTTCTGAATGATCCACATCAATAACAACAGGAAATACTCATCAAGCTGAGCACATTATCTAGGCTGACACTGCAGTCTGACATTGAGGGACTGCTGCACTCTGACACACACTGTCCTTCACATGGAGCTTGTGGCGCACTGGCCAGAACCTTCCAATCCTTATCGAGTCGTGGTGACAAAGGACAGAGTGTGTAAATGTTACATCCCTGTTCAAAAACACAGCAATTACAGAACAATCAGCTTAACATCAGCGGTGGGGAAAAGCCAATAATCTGGGACACAATCAACTGATACTTGGAAAAGTATGGATTATAATTTCCAGTATTTTGTGTTTTTAAATCTTGAAAACTTCCCTGGATCTCAAGGCTGGGAGAGACACTCTGAAAGGTATCGGGAGCTGGGACTTGTCCATGATGAGAAACAATACTTTTCACTTTATGCTAATACTTGTGACAATAATAAATCAAATTTTAAAAAATGAGTGTAACTGAAATAATCTAGAGTTAGAAAGGAGAAAAGATCCAAAAAACAGAACAGTCAGTAGCAGGACATCAATTAATCTCCTATCCTGAGAAATCAAGGATTTAACACACCGTGTGTTTGAAACAAAGCTGATTTATTTAACAGATGTCAGAATATTAAGTTCCAGGTCAGGTAGAGATTAACATCTGAAGAAATAAATGTTAATTGTCTGATTGAAGATGGTCGAGAGGAGATTGATACAGGTATTCAAGATCCTGAGGAGTTGGGCAGGTGAAATAGTGAGAAAATGTTCCCACCAAGAGAACGTCAAGAACTAGAGGGCACAGACCTACCTTAATGGGGAAAACAGAGTCAAACTGATGTGAGGAAAATTATTTTCACCTAGTGGGTGGTTGGAGTCTGGAATAAACTTCCTGTGAGAGCAGTGGAGGCAGGTTTGATCAAGGTACTCAAAAGAGAATTGGATTGTTATCTGAAAAGAAAGAGTGTGCAAGGTTACAGGGGTATGGCAGGGGAATGGGATTAAGCTCTTTCAGTGAGCCAGTGCAGACTTGATGGGCTGAATGGCCTCTTTCTGTACTGTAAAGAATCTGTGATGAGAATTCCTGAATGATGGGGAAAGATCACAAACAGTGGTTCTTAAAGGGAAACTGCAACCCCAAAAACACACTCAGCTCTAGATTGAGAATATTAACCTGCAGCCCACCTACGGGGATTATTAACATCAGCAGAAACAAACCTCAAATGTCAATGAATGTGGCTCACTCCTGGATGATTAACAGCAGCAAGTACAGCAGAATCCACTCCCTGCACTCACTCGTGAAGTCGCTGGTGTGTCACCAGGTGGGAGGAGGTAGTGAATCCCTTCCCACACTCTGAGCAGGTGAATGGTCTCTCCCCAGTGTGAAGTCGCTGATGTGCTTTGAGGCTGGATGAATGTCTGAAGCTCTTTCCACAGTCAGTGCAGCTGAACGGCCTCTCCTCAGTGTGAACTCTCTGGTGTGTCACGAGGTTGGATGAATTAATGAATCGCTTTCCACACACGGAGCAGGTGAACGGCCTCTCCCCAGTATGAATTCTCCGGTGTAATTGTAGGTTATACATCTGGACGAATCCCTTCCCACACACAGAGCAAGTGTACGGTCTCTCTCCAGTGTGAACTCGCTGGTGTAATGTTAGGCAGGATGATTGAGTAAATTCCTTCCAACACACGGGGCAGGTGAAGGGCCTCTCCCCAGTGTGGGTGCGTCGATGAGTTTCCAGTTTGGATGGGCAAGTGAATGCTTTCCCACAGTCCACACATATCCACGGTTTTTCTATGGTGTCAATATCATCATGTCTCTCCATATTGGGTGATTAGTTGAAGCCTCATCCACACAATGAACACATGCACAGATTCACATTGCTGTGAATGGTGTGATGTTTTTTCAGGCTGTGTAACTGGTTAAAGCTCTTTCCACAGTCAGTTCACTGGAAAACTCTCACTCGGGTGTGTCTCTCTCTCGGTGCTTTTCCAGTCACACTGAAGTTTGAAATATTTCCCCACACTCCACATTCAAAGGCTGATAGTGTTCAGGTGCTGGTGAATTGAGCAACTGTTAAATCTTGGTGTGAAACTTGATTCCATTTTGCTGACTGTAAATTTTCCCCTTCAAATATCCTGCAAAAGGAGTTTACAAAACTACTGTCAGTCCAGGATAGAATTCTGATCAGACAAGTCTAATTTCTAAGGAACAACTTTTCTGGTCTGGTTCCCCAAAACAGTAAATCTATGTCTCCCTCCTCCCTGAGCTCTCCCTCTCCCCTCCTCCCTGAGCTGAGGGCGGCACGGTGGGACAGTGGTTAGCACTGCTGCCTCACAGCACCAGGAACCCGAGTTTGATTCCCAGCTTGGTTCACTGTCTGTGTGGAGTTTGCAGGTTCTCCCTGTTTCTGCATTAGTTTCCTCCGGGTGCACCAGTTTCCTCCCACAGTCCAAACAGGTGTGGATTAAGTAGATTGGCAATGCTAAATTAACCCTGAGTGTTGCGGGGGAGGGGGGGGTCTCGCTAGGGTAAATGCATGGGGTAACGGTGATAGGGCCTGGGTGGGATTGTGGTCAATGCAGATTCGATGGGCCCAATGGCCTCCTTCTGCACTGTAGGATTCTATGAGATCCAAATGAAATGTTGCATTTTTTCATGCATCCTTACAACTAATTTATACAAATCACTCCAAGGCCTGTTCCTCCCCATCTCTGGAATCACCTCTCGTACTGCTCTGATTCTGGCTTCCTACACATTCCATTTTTTAATCACTCCACCATTAGTGACGAGACCTTCACTGCACAAGGATGACTTCTCAAAGAATTCCGACCATGCAGAAGGAAACCATTTGGCCCATCAAGTCTGGACCAACTCTGAATATTTTACCCCTGATCTATACCTCTAACCCACCTTACCTGCACATCTTTGTACACGAAGGGGCAATATATTCCCCTAAGCATCACATCTTTGGACGGTGGGAGAAAACCAGAGCATCCAGAGGAAACCCACAGTCACAGGGATAACGTGCAAACTCTGCACAGACAGTGACCTAAGGCTGGAATCGAACCTGAGTCCCTGGAGCTGTGAGGCAGCAGTGCTAACCACCCTGATATTAATGGTGTTATATAAATAGAAGTTGTTGTTGGCTGTAACCCTAACTTCCGGTTTTACAACAACACATTGATTTTATAACAAACTGTCTGATTTTTTTTGTCTCCAGTGGGTTATTCATTTGGTTTCACCCTCAAGAAGTATGGTGGCTGCGCATGCGTTATTCCAATTTACCTCAACAAAGATGGCGGATGCGCATGCGCTTTGCAATACTTGGTTCCCTCTAAAGATGGCGGATGTGAACTCGGGTCTGAAGCCTTCGGAAGGCCCGAGGAATTTGCTTTGCAAATTGAGGGTTTGTGGCCGACACCGGGTGTTTATAAAGCCTCACCATCCACCCGCCAACTCCATTTATGTTTCCAATTTTATTTTGGGCTCTGGATCCGCACTGGATCTTTGTAAAAATCTCCATTTAAAACCTGCTCGCTCGAGCGCCTTACCGTCTGCCGCAGGCACTGCGCATGCTCCACATCACAATGTTTGGGGACTGATTGACGGCAGCTCCGGACCAATAGGAAGAGGGGGCGGGGCTGGAAGACGGAGCGGGAGCGGTTGATCCTCCAACGAATCGGAGTGAATGAGGGGCGGGCCCAGGCTGGGAGTGGAGCATGCGCAAAGATGATAAAGCGCTGGGGAGCCTGGGAACGCACTGCGCAGGTGTGGTGTGCACAGTAAGAAGTCACAACACCAGGTTCACATCTAACAGGTTTATTTGGAATCAGGAGCTTTCGGAGCTCCGCTCCTTCATCAGGTGACTCACCCAGTCCAACACCGGCATCTCCACATCAGGTGGTGTGGGTGCACGCTCTGAGCATGCTCAGTGTCAGTCATGGTGTTGGGGAGGGTTCGGGAGGAGTTTGTGAGCACAGGATAGGAATGGAAACCACGGCTGTACTGGAAACAGCACCAACTTCTGGCCCAGGAAACAGGCCCTGGCTTTACCGCAGGGACAGCAGGTGGCTGGACATTGGGGAGGATTTGGAAACAATTTGTGGATCCGCAAACCCTTCAGAATCATTGTCAGCTCCCTGGTTTGCAGCTGCGGGGCTTCTCCCTCCCTCCCTCCCGGGAACAGGCCCAGGTTAACGGCCCCATCCTGGCTCAGCCACTGGAGGATGGTTCACATCAGAGGATGGGGGAGGGGGACAATAAATAAGAGGTTACACTTTGGCCTCAAATCAATGAGGACTCTGATCTCTGGAAAGGAAGGAAAGCCTGTGAGGTGGGCGGGGAGGATTCACAAACACCTGTTGGAGGCTGCAAACCCCCCAATCAGACCCATTGGTTTTATTGTTAGTCTGCAGACAGGAGCTGGAGAACTGAACCCAGACAGAGGAGAGGGAGGGAGAAAACTGGGAGTGGAGGAAAGTGAATTGTCTGTTCAGCGTTTCTATTGTGGATTGACACTGAAAGATGTTTAAAAACTGCTTTTACACATTGTTACAAATTGACGATTTACACACAGAAAACTCAACTCCAAGAGGAATGTTTGTCTCTCTGTGATTTCTGTTCTGCATTGACTGTGATTATTTTTGTAAACAGAGATTACAGCTTTCAGGAAAGATTAAATGGATTGAAGTTTTTTCCTGTTGAGCAGTGATCTGATAGAAGTCTTTAAAATTATTAGTGGCTTGGACAGGGGAAATATGGGGAGAATGTTTCCACTCCTGACAGAGTCTAAAAGAAGGAACAATCAATAGACAAAGAGTCATAAATACCAGATAGTTACTAATAAATCCAAGAAGGCAATAAGGACAAACGTCTTCACTCACAGGTTTAGAATCACCATCGAAATGAGTTGAGGAAAGTGCTGAGATTGTTTCAAAAGGAAATGGGAGAAGCACACGAGAGAAAAAGAAATAGAAAAATCAACTGAAAGGCTGAGATGAGGTATATGGGACAGGAGACGATGTGTCAAGTATAAAGAATTAAACTGAATGGCTTGTTTGTGTCTTGTATATTCAAAGTAATTCAATGTAAACTCCTTTTCCAGAATATCTGCAGACGGGCGATTCAAACCAAACGTCTCGGGATCTGACAGTGTCACATGGTTCTTCAGGATCTGAATATCAAAGGCCTATGAATGTGGAAGGAGAAATGTTTGCCTATTTTGTCTTTGGGAAATTATTCAACATCAGTGTGACTGGAAAAGCCCCGAGACACAGACATCTCAGTTACTTTTCCACAGTCAGCTGGAACAGAGCTTTAACCAGTCACACAGTGTGAAAAGAAATAGCACATTTACATCAGGTAGACACCGTACTTGTGTTCTTTGTGTGGACCTGGTTTCAACTGATTAAATAACCTGGAGAGACAGGAGGACACCGGCATCATGTGAACAAGGAGCAGCAATAGGCCATTCGGCCCCACGGGCCAGTTCTGCATTTAATAACATCATGGCTGATCTGATAGTGAGCTCAAATCTGCATCCCGCCTACACCCGATAGCCTGTCAATAATCATGGAGAAACCGTGGAAATGTGCGAACTGTGGGACGGGATTCAATTACCCATCTGAATTGGAAACCCATCGACGTATTCACACTGGGGAGAGACCATTCACCTGCTGTGTGTGTGGGAAGGGATTCACTCAGTCATCCAGCCTGTACACACACCAGCATGTCCATACTGGTGAGAGGCCATTCACCTGTCTTCAATGTGGGAAGGGATTTAATGCTTTATCAAACCTCCGGACTCACCACCAGGTTCACTCTGATCAGAGACCGTTTAAATGTTGTGAGTGTGGGAAGAGCTTTAAAAGCAGAAAGGATTTGATGATTCACCAACGCACTCACGCTGGGGAGAGGCCATTCATCTGCAACATGTGTGGTAAGGGATTCACTCAGTCATCCCACCTCCTGACACACCAAAGTGTTCACACTGATCAGAGACCATTTAAATGTTCTGATTGTGAGAAGAACTTTAAAAGTAAAAAGGATTTACTGATTCACCAACGCACTCACACTGGGGAGAGGCCGTTCATCTGCTCCGTGTGTGGGAAGGGATTCACTTGTTCATCCCAGCTCCTGAAACATCGATTTGTTCACACTGATCAGAGACCTTTCAATTGTTCTGAATGTGAGAAAACATTTAAAAGCAAAAAGGATCTTCTGAAACACCAGCACACTCACACTGGGGAGAGGCCGTTCACCTGCTCTCTCTGTGGGAAGGGATTCACTCGGTTAGCTCACCTTCTGAGACACCATCGAGTTCACACTGGGGAGAGGCCGTTCACCTGCCCTGTGTGTTGTCAGGAATTCATTGATACATCCGACCTTCTGATACACCGGCGAGTTCACACTGGAGAGAGACCTTACACTTGCCTCCTGTGCGGCAAGAGATTCACTCAGTCATCCCACCTGACTACACACCAACTTGTTCACACTGATCAGAGACCTTTTGAATGTTCTGATTGTGAGAAGAGATTTAAAAGTAAACAGAATCTGCTGAAACACCAGCGAGTTCACACTGGGGAAAGGCCGTTCAACTGCTCCATGTGTGGGAAGGGATTCGCTCAGTCAAACAACCTGCTGAAACACCAGCAAGTTCACAGGCGACAGCAGGGGTTGGATTCTGCTGTTATTGCTGCTGTTAATCACACCCAGGACTGAATAGTGTCTGGTTACCAGTGAGGTTCCACAGTTTTGTGGTATACATCAATGACTTAGACTTAAATGTAAGGCTCATGATTCAGTTTGCAGATGATACAACAGTTGTATTTGTGTTTAACAATCCAGAAGAAAGCCGTGGACTGCAGGAAGATATCAGTGGGCTGGTCAGATGGGCAGAAAAATGGCACATGGAATTCGATCTGGAGCAGTGAGAGAGAATGAATTTGGGACATTAGACAAGACAAGGGAATGAACAATAAAGGGATGATGCTGAGAATTATAGAGGATCAGAGAGAACCTGGAGCCAACATCCAGGCATCCGTGAAGGAGGCTGGACAGGTAGATCATAAGACCGTAAGATGTAGGAGCAGAATTAGGCCATTCAGCCCATTGAGTCTGCTCTGCCATTCAATCAAGGCTGATCAGTGTCTCAATCAGGTGGTCAAGAAGACATTTGGCCCATGCCTAGTGTATAAGAGGAGGGAGATTATGCTCAAACTGAAGCAGAGAGTGGGAGTCAATGGATCCTTTTCAGAGTGGGAAGCAGTGACTAGTGGGTCCGGCAGGTTCAGTGCTGCAACCCCAGCTGTTCATAATATGCATTAATGATTTGGATGAAGGAATTGAATGCAATATCTCCAATTTTCAGCCGACACTAAGCTGGGTGGCAGTGTGTGCTGTGAGGAGGATCCTGAGAGGCTACAGGGTGGCTTGGACAGGCTGAGTGGGCAGATACTTGGCAAATGCAACATAATGTGGATAAATGTGAGGTTATCAACTTTGGTGGCAAAAACAGGAAGAAAGATTATTATCTGAATGGTGGCAGTTTAGGAAAAGGGGAAGTGCAACGTGACCTGGGTGTCATGGTGGGACAGTTGCTGAAGGTTGGCATGCAGGTACAGCAGGCAGTGAGGAAAGCTAATGGCATGCTGGCCTTCATAGCAAGAGGATTTGAGTACAGGAGTAAAGATGTTTTGCTCAGTTGTACAGGGCCTTGGTGAAGCCACACCTTGAGTATTATGTGCGTTTTTGGTCTCCTAGTCTGAGGAAGGACATTCTTGCTGTTGAGGGAGTCCAGCTACGGTTCACAGACTGATTCCTGGAATGGCAGGACTGACATATGGAGAGAGACTGGATCAACTGGGCTTTTACTGACTGGAATTTAGAATGAGAGGGGATCTCATAGAAACATTTAAAATCCTGATGGGACTGGACAGGCTCGATGCTGTCCCAACATGTTCCCAATGTTGGGCAAGTCCAGAACTAGGGGTTACAATCTCAGACTGAGATGAGGAAGAACTTCTTGTTGTGAACCTGTGGAATTCTCTACCACAGAAAGCTGTTGGGGCCAGTTTGTTAAATATGTTCAAGGGGGAGCTGGATGTGACTCTTGTGACTAACGGTACCACAAAGGGGTATGGAGAGAAAGCGGGACTGTGATACTGAAAGTGCATGATCGACCATGATCATATTGAATGGTGATGAAGGCTCGAAGGGCCGAATAGCCAACTCCTGCACCTATTTTCTATGTTTATAAAATGCTTCATAAAACGTTCTGTCGAAGGATCAAAGAACAAAGAACAGTACAGCACAGGAAACAGGCCCTTCGGCCCTCCAAGCCCGTGCCGCTCATTGGTCCAACTAGACCAATCGTTTGTATCCCTCCATTCCCAGGCTGCTCATGTGACTATCCAGGTAAGTCTTAAACGATGTCAGCATGTCTGCCTCCACCACCCTTCTTGGCAGCGCATTCCAGGCCCCCATCACCCTCTGTGTAAAAAAACATCCCTCTGATATCTGAGTTATACTTCGCCCCTCTCACCTTGAGCCCGTGACCCCTCGTCATCGTCACCTCCGACCTGGGACAAAGCTTCCCACTGTTCACCCTATTGATACCCTTCATAATTTTGTACACCTCTATTAGGACTCCCCTCATTCTCCGTCTTTCCAGGGAGAACAAGCCCAGTTTACCCAATCTCTCCTCATAGCTAAGACCCTCCAGACCAGGCAACATCCTGGTAAACCTTCCCTGCACTCTCTCTAAAGCCTCCACGTCCTTCTGGTAGTGCGGCGACCAGAACTGGACGCAGTACTCCAAATGTGGCCTAACCAGCGTTCTATACAGCTGCATCATCAGACTCCAACGTTTATACTCCATACCCCATCCTATAAAGGCAAGCATGCCATATGCCTTCTTCACCACCTTCTCCACCTATGCTGCCACCTTCAAGGATTTGAGGACTTGCACACCTAGGTTCCTCTGTGTTTTTATACTCTTGATGGCTCTGCCATTTATTGTATAACTCCTCCCTACATTAGTTCTTCCAAAATGCATCACTTCACATTTATCTGGATTAAATTCCATCTGCCATTTCTCCGCCCAATTTTCCAGCCTATCTATATCCTGCTGTATTGTCCGACAATGTTCATCGCTATCCGCAAGTCCAGCCATCTTCGTGTCATCCGCAAACTTGCTGATAACACCAGTTACACCTTCTTCCAAGTCATTTATATATATCACAAATAGCAGATCACAAATTAAGATCCAAAAGATTAACTCTGTTTCTCCCCACAGATGCTGCCAGACCTGCTGAGGTTGCCCAGCATAGTCTGTTTATATTTATAAAATGCTAGTTGGAGCAAGCTGGAGTACTGAGCTCTGTTCTGGTTACCAGATTAATCAGTTATAAAAGTATATGTCTAGTAAAGCTGTGTGGCAGAAAGCTGAAGACAGTTGGTGAATTTTTAATATAATTACAATCTGTTCAATTTTCAAATCTAGTGAATAAAGGATTGAAGAATTAGGAGGGTTCGTGGAGGAATCATTTCACCCGGAGAGTGATGGGGATCTGGAACTCACTGCCTGAAAGGACGGGAGAGGCAGAAACCCTCATCACATTAAACAGGAACTCAGATACACAGCTGAGATTCTGTAACACACAGAGGGACAGATCAAGAGCTGGAAAGTAGGGTGAAACTGGACAGTACTTTTCCAGCCAGCACAGACCTGATGGGCTGAATGGCCTCCTGCTGTTCAGTGAATTTTCTATATTTCAGTTCTGACAGTTGGAGTTTGTTTCTGCTGATGTTAATAACTCCTCGAACTGGGCTGTAGTGTAATATTCTGGATAAATGTGAAATCAGCTTGATTAAAACACATCAGAGTAGATTTTTTGTCTTTCCCACCTGTGTTATCTGATTGTATTCTGATTTTCTTATCAGTAACACAACTAATCTCAGCCGCCCCAATCTGCGAATGACTTAGTAAATTCCTTCCCTAAGAACTAATTGGATTAACCCGAGCAGCAGCTTGAGGTAATTATTCACTGAGGAAAAGCTTGACTCTGACACAGGGAGCTGGCCACTCAGGGGTGAAAAGCCAGGGCTCCGTAATGATTTGTTGCTGGCTGATTACTGAAGACACTCACTCGAGGCAAGAACCACATGTCCACCTCAGCAAGTGGGACTGTATCTGCTCGGGTTAATCCAATTAATTCTTAGGGAAGGAATTTACCTCACACCACAGGGACTGCAGCGGTTCAGGAAGGCAGCTCACCATCACCTCAAGGGCAATTAGGAATAGGCAATAAAAATGCTGGTCTGGCCAGTGACACCCACACCCCATGAAAAGAAAATGTCTGTTCAAACAAGACTTAATTAAGGCAGGACAGGATTCTTTGAATAATAAATTTTACATTAAATTAACATTAAAATTATTATTAAAGGAAAGAGATTTGCATGTCAATTCAGGAAAACTTCCAAGATGGTGCTGGAGTGTGGCAACTTCTTGCAAGCTGTGCCCAGCACACCCTCTGTTCTATCTTCTCCTCGTTCTATACTTATAAAACTTTATTCTAACTCTTATGACTGTAACACTACATTCTGCATCCTCTCCTTCTCTACGTACGGTACTCTGTATAGCACACAAGAAACAGTACTTTTCACTGTATGCTCATACATGTGACAATAATTATTCAAATCAGACAATGATTTTTGCAACTTTATCGAGGTGTTGATCCATCACAGCATTCCCCTCTCAAGACTCTGTCTCAGGTACAGTCCCACTTGCTGAGATGTACATGTGATTCTTGCCTCGATTGAGTGTCTTCAGTAATCAGCCAGTAACAAATCATTACAGAGCCCTGACTTTTCACCCCTGAGTGGCCAGCTCCCTGTGTCAGAGTCGAGCTTTTCCTCAGTGAATAATTACCTCAAGCTGCTGCTCGGGTTAATCCAATTAGTTCTTAGGCACAGTGGCCACTCAGTCTCTGTACATCAGAAAGAATACAAAAGAGCTAAAATCTCTTGACTTTCAAGTACTTCGCGATCCACTATTTAAGGTGAGAGGGGAGAGATACAAAAGTGTCCAGAGGGGCAATTTTTTCACACACAGGGTGGTGAGTGTCTGGAACAAGCTGCCAGAGGTAGTAGTAGAGGTGGGTTCAATTTTAGCTTTTAAAAAGCATTTAGATAGTTACTTGGGTACGATGGGTATAGAGGGATATGGGCCAAATGTGGGCAATTGGGATTAGCTTAGGGGTTTTAAAAAAAAGGGCAGCATGGACAAGTTGGGCCGAAGGGCCTGTTTCCATGCTGTAAACCTCTATGACTCTGACACTGGATCAAACTAAACATTATAATGTACCATTCCTCGGGACCATTCTCCGGGATCCTTCATTATTAGAACAGTTTGTCTGAAATTACTATTTCTCACACAGAGAGAGACATGCAATAATTCAACGTAACGAGTTTTGAATGAAAATCCAGTCTTTCCAATATGATTATTGATTCTTTATTTATAACTTAATCAAGGTTCATCAATTGTGCAATCATCTGTTTCATGACTCGTTACTCCCTTCAGAATTTGATTAATATATGTGGTTAATACAGAAAATAAAATGAGCTCTTTCATCACATAGAGTCATAAAGTGTCTGCAACAAGCTGCCAGAGGTAGTAGTAGAGGTGGGTACAATTCTGTCTTTTAAAAAGCATTTAGATAGTTACATGGGTATGGAGGGATACGGGCCAAGTGCGCGCAATTTGGATTAGCTTAGGGGTTTAAAAAAACGCCAGCATGGACAAGTTGGGCCGAAGGGCCTGTTTCCATGCTGTAAACCTCTATGACTCTATTTGTTACATGATCAGTGCATTCTGACTGGTGAGAGGCTGCTTTCATGTTGTGTGTTAGATAAGATTCATTAATTCAATCACCTGAGCTAGCAATTCATGAATGGGCTCACATTTAACTCGAGGGATAGTTTCTAATGTAGCTGCTGCTGTTGATCATATCCAGGACAGCACTATGGCAGATAACTAATTAAGTGCAGTTTTTGAAGAAAAAATGATAATTGTATATCTGGATCATTGGATGCAATCGCAAACGGATCAGAAAACATCATTACCAAAATTTCCATTTAATGGTGGAGTGATTACCCATCATTCTCCGCGGGTCAGAAAGTGCTCGATCCTCACTAGAGGAAGAGACTGCGCAGGCGTGGGGGAAATGCTGTGTTTGGAGCATGCGCGGTCCCGGGTGTCGGTCTGTTCAATCAACATCGGGTGAGAAGATACTGGAGGGGAATGGGGCTGGGGAAGAAATGGAACCGTCTTGTGGGGCCGGGGGAGCGGGGAAACTCATTAGTAAAACATGCTCATGCCTCAGAGCCCGAATCCCAAAGTCCCGGGTCGCGCGGGAGGCGCCGCCGACACTTTTGTTCATCCCGGGTTAACGGCCGCCATCTTTCCCGGGGCAACGGGCAGCAGGGCGCATGCGCAGGGAGCCCAGTCCCTCTGGGGCTTTGTTACCTTTTCTCCTTCATCCCTTTTCCCAGTCCCAGGTTGCAGGCTCCAGCTGGCAATGTGTGCATCCAGTGTGGAGGAGGCTCCAGCTGGCAATGTGTGCATCCAGTGTGGAGGAGGCTCCAGCTGGCAATGTGTGCATCCAGTGTGGAGGAGGCTCCAGCTGGCAATGTGTGCATCCAGTGTGGAGGAGGCTCCAGCTGGCAATGTGTGCATCCAGTGTGGAGGAGGCTCCAGCTGGCAATGTGTGCATCCAGTGTGGAGGAGGCTCCAGCTGACAATGTGTGCATCCAGTGTGGAGGAGGCTCCAGCTGGCAATGTGTGCATCCAGCGTGGAGGCGGCTCCAGCTGGCAATGTGTGCATCCAGAGTGGAGGAGGCTCCAGCTGGCAATGTGTGCATCCAGTGTGGAGGAGGCTCCAGTTGGCAATGATGTACATCCAGTGTGGAGGAGGCTCCAGCTGGCAATGTGTGCATCCAGTGTGGAGGTAGCTCCAGTTGGCAATGATGTGCATCCAGTGTGGACATAGCGACAGCTGCCAGGGTCACTTTCACCTTGTGCCGGTCCCACACATTCCCAGGTTCATTCAGCTCAATTTCACAACCCGCCTTTTTGTTTCTGTGGGTTCTCTCTCACTCCTTTTTCTCTGTTTTAAATCCTTTCCACAGAGTATCGGAAGGGGAGGAGTTACAGTCAGGAAACAACCTCATCATCGCATCAAAGTCTGACAGCCGCTGAATGCATCCTTACCTGAATATCGTCAGATTTTGAACATAGAACTGAAAAGCTCCATTGACAGTGGAGAGAAACTGTACATGTGTTCTGTGTGTGGACAAGCCTTCAGCCTGTTGAAACGTTAGTGCAGTCACTCCATGGAGAAACCGTGGAAATGTGTGGACTGTGGGAAGGGATTCCGTTACCCATCCAAGCTGGAAATCCATCGTCGTAGTCACACTGGGGAGAGGCCATTCTCCTGCTCTGAGTGTGAGAAGGGGTTCGTTAGGTCCTCCCACTTGCTGACACACCAGCAAATTCACACTGGGAAAAGACAATTCACCTGCACCGAATGTGGGAAGGGATTCACTCAGTCATCCAAACTGCTATCACACCAGCGAGTTCATACTGGGGAGAGACCATTCACCTGCTCCGAATGTGGGAAAGGATTCACTGCTTCATCTTACCTGCTGACACATCAACGTGTTCACACTGATGAGAGACCTTTTAAATGCTCAGACTGTGGGAAGTGCTTTAAAAGATCTGGTGTACTGATGCGCCATCAATGTGCTCACACTGACGAGAGGCCATTCAGATGCAGACACTGTGGGACTGGGTTCAGACAATCATATAACCTCACTGTACATCAGCGAATTCACACTGGGGAGAGGCCGTTCACCTGCTCTGATTGTGGCAAGGGATTCTCTCAGTCATCCAACCTTCTGAAACACCAACGAATCCACAATTAACCATAGTGATCGGATTCTGCTGTTAATCACACTCAGGACTTAAATGTGTTCATTCGGTCTATTTCTGCTGGAGTTGATGAAATCCAACCCAGTTATAGGGGTTAATATTCTGGATAAAAGTCAAATAAATTAGCTTTGTGTTCAATACTGTGCATTGAATCTTTTCAATAACATCAACATAAATGAATTCCTTTTGAAATATATGGATAAAAGCAAATTACTGCGGATGCTAGAATCTGAAACCAAAAGAGAAAATGCTGGAAAATCTCAGCAATTCTGGCAGCATCTGTAAGGAGAGAAAAGAGCTGATGTTTCAAGTCCAGATGACCCTTTTGTCAAAGCTCAAAACACCAGCTTTGACAAAGGGTTATCTGGACTCGAAACGTCAGCTCTTTTCTCTCCTTACAGATGCTGCCAGAACTGCTGAGATTTTCCAGCATTTTCTCTTTTGGCTCCTTTTGAAATAGCTCCCTTTGTTCTTCCTCCATCTTCACCTCCCACAAATGCTCATGGAGGAGAAACTCATGATCTTCTTTGTTGCTAAGTTTGAGACAATCCAATCAGCTGCCTCTGCTGCTTCCCTCCCTTTCCATACTCCATAGGATTCTTCTGGTGCAGAAGGAGGCCATTTGGCCCAACAAGTCTGCACCAACTCTCTGAAAGAACATATTACACAGCTCCCTTTGCCACCACCTCTCCCCCTCCCCCCATCCTGTCCCAATAACCCCATGCACATTTTCCATGCCTACTGCACCTAAGCTACACATCTTGGGATGCCAAGGGGCAATTTAGCATAGCCAATCCACCTGACCTGCACATCTATCTTTGGCCTGTGGGAGGAAACTGGAGCACCCGGAGGAAACACATGGAGACCTGGGGAGAACATGCAAACTCCGCACAGACAGTGACCCAAGCCAGGAATTGAACCTGGGTCCCTGGCGCTTTGAGGCAGCAAGCTAATTGACTCGACAAAATCTTCTTTAAGGTTCCCCTTTGTCTTAGCTCTGAACTCAAATCTTACTCTAGTTTCTCTCACCTCCTCTCATGTCCTCTTAGACCTGAAGTGGGAAAAATATACAGAAGAGTACACTTTAAAAATGACTGTCTGGCACATAAAGAGTTAAGACCACAAACAGGCACTGACTCTGAGCCCAGACAATTACTTAGGATTAAAGACACTCAGACAACTACTTGTAAATTAAAACATGCAGAAATTAGATACTGCAGGAAGCCAATGGAAATAGGGACAAAAGGGTCTGGTAAAGAGATTAGCTACAGGTGAGATCGGGAATACAAAATGCAGGAAAACCAATTACTGTAAACTACTGTATGAATGGACCGAAACTAAAGTCATTGATAGTCACTGACGTAGGAAATGTATCCATTCATAGAACAATGCGATGTTAACATGTTTATGTCTGTATCTGTCTGTATTTGTCTATAACGATGTGTTTAATGATCGATCACCTACTTGATTACAATGATGTGATAATGGCTAGATGTCCGGTCCATCTATTGTGTAAAGGGTATAAAGATGGACCGCTCCTATTGTCTCTTTGAGAGAAGGTAGCTGTCTCGAAGCACTGCGGAGTGCCAGTGCCTTTTCTCCATGAAGCTTCGTTAAATAAAACTGTATTGTTGAAACCTTCAAGCCTGATTCACAAAGTGGCATTTTTCCCACAACAGACCTCAGGGTGGTGCAAGCAGGCACCCTCACCACATTTAAGACGCATTTAGATGAACACCTGAAAAGCTATAGCATAAAAGGGTACAGACCAAGTGAAGTGCTGGGTGATGGGATTGGAATGGATTGGTGTTTGATGGCCAGTGCAGACACGATGGGTTAAAAGGCCTCTTTTTGTGCTATCAAACTCTATGAGGAAGGACGGTTGCTGATGTGCTGTCTGGGTGGGTGATATTTGGAGGAGCTGTCTCCCTGGGACTGAACTGAAGCATTTTGTAGCAATGTGAGCCATGTAAGCTCTTGGTGACACGTAAAATCTCCTCACTCTGCTGAGTGACACTTTTGTATGTATTTCAGGCAGTGTGGAGAAAGATCCTGAGTGCACAGCTCAGGAATTTAACAGCCAGGCACTGTGAACTCACTCACAAATCACATATGCCACATTGGAAGTTGAGATACATTTGACCATGTTCAAATTTTAACCACTGTTCATAGAATCATGGAATCCCTACTGTTCAGAAGAGGCTATTCGGCCTATCGAGTCTGCATTGACTCTCTGACAGAGTATCTCACCCAGACCCTCTCGTCTGCTCTATCCCTCCAACCCCACACGTTACCATGGCTAATCCATCTAACCTGCACATCTTTGGACTGTAGGAGGAAACCAGAGCACCCAAAGGGAATCCACACTGACATGGGGAGAGCATGACAGACAGACAGTCACCCAAGCTGGATTTGAACCCGGGTCCCTGGAGCTGTGTGGCATAACTGCCGTTCCACTCTTTTTGCTGCTTAATGCTCAGTAACAACATATGGAAGCCCTGGTCAGAGCTGATTGTGTACTGAGGTTATCAATGGGTTTCGAATGTAAATTCACACACAATGAAGATCAGAATCATGTGAGTTTTTCCTGCTCCACCGTCTGAACCAATAACCGTCTGCACCTATTTACCAAATATAAAAATGCTTTATGAAATGAGCAGTTTCCAATAAAATGAGTAAAACCCGAAACCAAAGACCACCAGCATCTCATTCACTTCATTTAACAAAATGGAATGTGTTTAATCTACTTTGATGACTGTTTTTATCCAGAACGTCATTGACACAGAATATTAGAACATGTTTTTATTTGATGGTGGGCTAATATAACTATCGGGGGATTTGATATAAACCCTGTCAAACATTACATTTTCAATCCAGCTTTTCAAAGAGAGAATACAGTCGGCAGCAGCTGCGACTTATCGACAGTCAGTGAAAACAGAATGTCAGTGAGGCAGTCACACACTGAGACCACACACGAGTCAGAGCCTTTCTACAATATGCTTATTTTAGAAATAAAGAACTTATAAACTTCCCAAGGCAGCTTTTCCTGCACGTGCAGGAGATGTAACAGCTGCACTTTCACTTCCTCCCAACTCACCATCCAGGGGTTACACATACGTGCCTCAATCCCAAATGTGTCAAATAGTTTGAAATCACATTTTGGAAGTGGAGGAAGGGAGATTTATTTAAAATAAATTGACACAATACATTTTATATATAGATTCTAAGTTTACGCAGAGAGTGGTTGGGGTGTGGAATGGACTGCCTGCAGTGATAGTGGAGTCAGACACTTTAGGAACATTTAAGCGGTTATTGGATAGGCACATGGAGCACACCAGGATGATAGGGAGTGGGATAGCTTGATCTTGGTTTCAGATAAAGCTCGGCACAACATCGTGGGCCGAAGGGCCTGCTCTGTGCTGTACTGTTCTATGTTCTATAATATCTCCACTGTATGTGGCATCTGCGCTATCTTACACATGTAATGAAGTAAACACGACAAAATTCAACAAAATACAAAAGGTATTGTTACTGAGAGAATACATATCATCAATATTTGATTTAATTTATTAGTGTTGCATGTACTAGGATACAGTGAAAAGTATTGTTTCTTATGTACTAGACAAACAAAGCATACTGTTCATAGAGTACAGAGGGGAAAAGGAAAGGATACGGTGCAGAATATAGTGCTGTAGTTACAGGTATGGTGAAGGGAAAGATCAGCTTAATATACGGTAGGTCCAGTCAAAATTCTGATGCAGCAAGGAAGTTGTTCTTGAATTAGTTGGCAGGTGTTTTCAGACTTTTGTATCTTTTTCTCGACAGAAGCAGGTGGAAGAGAGAA
Source organism: Mustelus asterias (assembly GCF_964213995.1). NCBI lineage: Eukaryota > Metazoa > Chordata > Chondrichthyes > Carcharhiniformes > Triakidae > Mustelus > Mustelus asterias. The sequence continues at coordinate 114,905 of NW_027590186.1, forward strand.
GGTCCGGGGTATGAGGGGTTCTTGATTATGCTGGCTGCTTTCTGAGGCAGTGGGAAGTGTAGAGAGAGTCAATGGATGGGAGACTGGTTTGTGTGATGGACTGGGGTACGTTCAGAACCCACAACCCTTTGTAATATTACTATGTGAATACATCACTAATAAAGGAGTTAGTGAGAGTGAAAGAGAAGGCTCTGAAAATCAAAGAGTAGCTCTTGAGAAAATCTCAAACCAGTCATTTAAAAATATATATTTTGATGCCCGAAGTAGAACCTTTCAGGCACAGAATTGTAGATTTTCCACCAAAGAACAATTTAGGATTAAAGTAAAAGTTTATAATTTTGTTGTAACAGAATTCCTGTTGAAAGTTAGAACATAGAAAGCCACAGCACAAACAGGCCCTTCGGCCCACAAGTTGCGCTGATCATATCCCTACCTCTAGGCCTATCTATAGCCCTCAATCCCATTAAATCCCATGTACTCATCCAGAAGTCTCTTAATAGTTCTTGAATTAAAAGAAATGGTGTTGTCAAAAATGGACCCTGAAGCCCTGAAAATTGGTGACATCGCCAGAATATTAAACCCCAGCCAGTCATATCAGCAGGAACAAAACCACGTATCAATACTAAACAAGATAAACAGCAGCAGTAACAGCAGAATCCAACCCCTGCAGTCACTAATGAACTTGCTGATGTCTCAGGAACCATTGTGACTGAGTGAATCCCTTCCCACACACAGAGCAGTTAAATGGTCTCTTAGTGTGAGTGCATTGGTGAGCCAGCAGGTTGAACCCCAGGCACGGAGCAAGTGAACGGCCTCTGCCCAGTGTGAACTCGCTGGTGAGCAGTGAGGTTGGATGACCGATTGAATCCTTTCCCACACACAGAGCAGCTGAATGGCCTCTCTCCAGTGTGAACTCGCTGGTGTAAAACAAGATTGGATGACTGCCTGAAACTCTTTCCACAGTCAGTGCAGCTGAATGGCTTCTCCTCAGTGTGAATTCGTTGGTGTCTCAGCAGGGTGGGTAAAACTGTGAATCCCTTCCCACACATGGAACAAGTAAATGGTCTCTCCCCAGTGTGAATCCGTTGGTGTGCAACGAGAGAGGTTGCCTGTCTGAAACTCTTTCCACAGGAAGTGCAGCTGAATGGCTTTTGAGTGTGAATCCGCTGGTGTGACAGCAGGTGGGATGACCCAGTGAATCCCTCCCCACACATGGAGCAGGTAAAAGGCCTCTCCCCAGTGTGAACTCGCTGGTGTAATGTGAAGTTGGATGACTGAGTGAATCTCTTTCCACACTCAGGGCAGGCGAACAGTCTCTCCCCAGTGTGAGTGCGTTGGTGTGCCGTGAGTGCTGAAGAATGCCTGAACCTCTTTCCACAGGTAGTGCAGCTGAATGGCTTCTCCTCGGTGTGAATTCGCTGGTGTGACAAAAGGCCAGATAACTGAGTGAAAGCCTTCCCACACACAGAGCAGGTGAATGCCCTCTTCCCCGTGTGAACTCGCTGGTGTAATGATAGGTTGGATGACTGAGTGAATCCTTTCCCACATATAGAACAGGTGAATGGCCTCTCCCCAGTGTGACTGCGTTGATGGTTTTCCAGCAGGGATGGATAATTGAATCCTTTCCCACAATCTTCACATTTCCACCGTTTCTCCATGGTACCGGTATCCGTGTGTCTCTCGAGGTTGGACAATCAGTTCAAGTCTTGTCCAAACATTGAACAAATGTATGGTTTTTCCTCACCTTGTATTTTGCAATGTTTTCTCAAGCTGAATAACTGGTTAAAGCTCTTTCCACAGTCAGTTCACTGGAACACTCACTCGGGTGTGTGTGTCTCGGTGCTTTTCCAGTCACTGATGTTTGAAATCATAGAAACCCTACAGTGCAGAAGGAGGCCATTCGGCCCATCGAGTCTGCACCGACCACAACCCCACCCAGGCCCTACCTGTTCTTTTGGAACAGTTGATCATTTATCCTTCCACATTCAAAGACCGATGATATTCAGATCCTGATGAATGGAGTTACTCAACCAGAGCTTGATCTGACGTTTCACATCTGCAAATCCTTCGCTTCTGATCTCCTGTAGAAACAGTTCACAAACTCCGCTTCTCCGGGACAAACAAGCGCCAAGGCCAGCAATGACACTGCGCATGCTCCACATCACAACGCCCGGGGACTGATTGACGGCAGGTGCGGGCCAATAGGAAGAGGGGGCGGGGCTGGAGGACGGAGCGGGAGCGGCTGGTCCTCCAACCAATCAGAGTGAATGGGGGGCGGCCAGGTCGGGAGTGGAGCATGCGCGGCAATGGTAAGGCGGTTGTGAGCCTGGCAACGCAGCGTGCGGTCTGAGCATGCTCAGTGTCAGTCATAGTGTCGGGGAGGGTGAGGAATGGAAACCACGGCTGCGCTGGAAACGGCCTCGGGCCCCGCCTTCCCCGCGGGGACAAGCCCAAGGGCGGCGGGCTCGCGAGCTGCCATCTTACGAGTGTGAATGAGGGCGCTCAGAGAGGCGGAGCTTCCTCCCCGGTAATGGGCCTGGGTTACCTAGGCAACTATCTTGGGAGACGAAGTGGGTCTGGTTCAGCTGTCCTGCAAGGGTGGCCATCTTGGTGAGGGTATAGTGAGTGGGCGGAGCTTCTCCCCGTTGCAAGGTGCGGGTTACCCAGGCAACCGGCCGCCGCCATCTTGGAGCGGGACAGAGACTGGGATTGACAAATTGGGGAGAGAATATTCCAGAGAAACGAGAATTGTCTGCTCTGAATTTCTATCCTGTACTCATTGTGAGCACTCTTTTCAAACCATTATCCAGGGGAGGATTTACACAAATTAAAATAAACATCAAAATCTGACAGAGATTTATCAGGAGCTGAATATCATCGACCTCTGCATGAGGAAGGAGAAATGTTTGTTTGGTCTGTGGGAAAAGATTTCAAACATCAGTGTGACTGGAAAAGCACCGAGACACACACATGAGTGAGAGTGTTCGAGTGAGCTAACTATGGAAAGAGCTTCAACCAGTTACTCAGCCTGAAAAACATCACACCATTCACAGCGAGGAGAAACTGTACATGTGTTGTGTGTGTGAACGAGGCTTCAACTGATTGTCCAACCCGGAGAGACACAAGGGCACCGGCACCATGAAGAAACCATGGAAATGTGGGGACTGTGAGAAGGGATTCAATTATCCATCCCGCCTGGAAATCCATCAGCACAGTCACACTGGGAACAGCATCACAGAGAGACCGCGGAAATGTGAGGATTGTGGTGAAGGATTCTATTATCCATGTCTGCTGGAAGTCCATTGACACAGTCACGCTGGGGAGAAGCTATTCACCTCTTGTGTGTGTGGAAAAGGATTTATTAAGGCAGTAAGCCTCATGTCACACCTGCAAATTCACACTGAGGAAAGACCGTATGGCTGCACATACTGTGAAAGGAGGTTTAAACAGTCATCTACCCTCACTGCACATCAGCAAATTCACACTGGGATGAGACCATTCAGCTTCTCCGTGGAAAGAGATTCACCCAGTCCTCCATCCTGTTAATATACCAATCACTCACACGAGGGAGAAGCAATTCATCTGCTCCATATGTGAGAAAGGATTTACTCAGTCATCTGGCCTTTGGTCACACCACAGAGTTCACACTGAGGAGAGGCCATACCCTTGCTCTGTCTGTGGGAAGGAATTTACTCAGTTATCTCACCCTGCTAACATACCAGAGAAATCACACTGGGAAGAAGCCACACAGCTGCACTTCCTGTGGGAAGAGCTTCAGGTCTTCATCCAACCTCAGTACACAGAAGCGTGTTCACACTGGGGAGAAATCATTCACCTGCTCCGAGTGTGGGATGGAATTCACTCAGTCAGCCAACCTAGAAATACACAAGAGAATTCACACTGAGGAGAAACCATTCAGCTGCACCTCCTGTGGAAAGAGTTTCAGGCAGTTATCCACACTCACTGAACACCAATGCACTCACACTGGGGAGAGGCCATTCACCTGCGCTGTGTGGGGGAAGGGATTCACTCAGTCAGCCAGCCTCATGTTAAACCAGCAAGTTCACACTGAGGAGAGTCTGTTCAACTGCACTCACTGTAGAAAGAAATTCAGGCAGTCTTCCGCGCTCACTGCACACCAGCGAATTCACATTAGGGAAAAATCATTCAACTGCTCCGTATGTGGGAAGGGCTTCACTCAGTCATCTGGGCTTTGGTCACACCAGCGAGTTCTCACTGGGGAGAAGCCATTCAGCTGAACTCTCTGTGAAAAGAGTTCCAGATCTTCATCTGATCTGAACGTACAAAGCGAGTTCACACTGGGGAGAGGTCGTTCACCTGCTGTGTGTGTGGAAAGGGTTTCACTCGGTCAGCCAATCTGCGGACACACCAGAGCGTTCACAAGTGACTGCAGGAGTTGGATTATATTGTTATTTGCTGTTAAGCACACCTAGGGTTGTTAGTCTATTTTTTATTTGGTTTGTTTCTGCTGGTGTTAACAGCCCTATTGCAGACAGAACTGTAATATTGTGGATATCCCTTGATTTTTGGGGCTGCTGAGTCCCTATTTAAAAGCACCATCTGTGATCTTTCTCTCTAACTCAAGAACTCTCGACAGGTATGAGTTTGCAATAAAATTATCAACCTCCACTTGAATTCCATGTTGGTCGTTGATGCAAAATCTACAACTCAGTGTTGAAATGTTCCATCTCCAATCATTAAATGCTGATTAATCTTTGCTGACGATTCTCACTGACTTAAATATTCTTTACAATGGGAACTCCAGTACATTATCAAGGTACATTGAACAAAACAGAAAAATATTTCACAGTCACATCAGTAAAATCTTCATCAATCAACACTGATACTGATGAAACTTGGAAGTCGCTGAGTTCTCTCATTTCTGACACTGCAGCAGCAACATTTGGTAAAAGTTGCAAAGATGGTTTGAGACCCACTCAGCAGAGATGACATCTGTCATTGAAGCAAAAAGCAAAACCTACCTGATGTACAACATCAACCCAAAAGCTGGAACACTGTGTCACTTGAATGTAGCCAGGACAGATGTGTAAAAAGCAGAGAGAGATTGTGCAAATAATCATTGGATCAGCCTATTTCAAGAAATGCAAATTGTCTGTGGCAACAGAAATCTCTGTGCTGTGTATGATGGGATTAGGAGAGTAGTTGGCCTTCCCATCATCAAAGTTGCTCCCCTGAAATTGTCACTTGAGCTGGAAAAGGCTATTGATTGCAAACCTACCTCAGTTGATCTTTCTCTACACCCTCGCTATGACTGTATCACGACATTCTGCACTCTCTCCTTCCCAATGTACGGTATGCTTTGTCTGTATAGCGCACAAGAAACAATATTTTTCGCTGTATACTAATACATGTGACAATAATAAATCAAACAGACCGCACAGAGAAACTAACTTTATAACAATCAGGATAGAATTAAACACACTGGTATGTTGGGATGTCCTGTGGTTGTGAAAGGCTCTGTAGAAATGTAAGTTTATAAATTGAAGATTTACGTTCTCTGATCTTGTTATCTGGAACTGAATTGATTTCAGCCACCCCCATCTTGTCATTTATTAAATTCACTTTGGTTCAGACAAGACTTTAACCAATTAAGACAAAGGCAGAATTCTCTGGATAGTAAATTTAAAAATAAGTTTATTCAATGAGAGAGGTTTACTGAACAACTTTAAGACATTGGCTTTTATAACTTGATGTGGGTGATCAGTCTGGAAGGTTAACCCTCTCTGGCTCCTTCTTTGACAGGACTTTTTGTGGAATTCAGCCTCGGGAGTCTGGCTTCTTCTTAGACATTAATTTCCTTGAAACTCAGCCTCGGGACTCTTCAGTATTTGGCCAGCAGGGAAGACCTTTGGAACCTCTACTTTTATCCCCTTACATCAGAGTTGGGCCTGTTTAACATGACAATTGGTCAATTTGATGAGATTAATTCAATTGAATCCCCAATATTTACACCACCTTTTCTCTTCATCTTATTCAGGAATACAACAGAATTGTTTCAGACTATCCCATTACCTGATTCCATACAATCCCTTGTTCATACAGTTTCAAATATTGAAGAGTTTGAAGGTCCCTCTCGCCAGTACATTTATCTTCATTGCACATTCTTTACATACACAGCAATAAGCTTTTACATTTTTACAGTAAATAAAACTCAGCCTTTTACTATAACTACTGATTCATTAATTGCAACTTAATACAATCATGTTAATGGCTGGTGGCTAATTAATACAGGATTCTTTAATTCATTTGGTTAATAGAAGATTCACTGGTTCAAAAAGACACACGATGGAAGACAATAGGTTTCTTTCTTATTCACCTTGATCAGACTGAACAATCGACCTTATTCTTGAGCCAGATTTGACGGAATATAATGTCCTGTAGCTTATCAAAATGAGAGAAGAAATTCTTAGTTTAAACAATTTCTGCTGGTTATGCAGTTTCCACAAGCATTTGGGTGATTACAGCATTAATTTTTAAAATAAAGCTTCATTCACATGTTAGAGTTTAAGATTGTTTCCTTGACCTTGTTACTTAGAATGTTCAAGGAACAATACAGCACAGTAACAGGCACTTGGGCCCACCAAGCCTGTGCCAATAGAGCTTCTATCTCTCTGTTCACCTCCTGTCTGTCTATCAAGATACACCTTGAACATTGCTAAGGTGCCTGCTTCCACCCGCTCCACTGGCAGTGCATTCCAGGCACCCAGCACCTCTACAGAGTCATAGAGGTTAACAGCATGGAAACAGGCCCTTTGGCTCAACTTGTCCATGCTGCCCCTTTTTTTAAACGACTAAGCGAGTCCGAATTGCCCGCATTTGGCCCATATCCCTCGATAGCAATCTTGCTCGTAACTGTCTAAACGTTTTTCAAAAGACAAAATTGTACCCACCTCTACTACTACCTCTGGCAGCTTGTTCCAGACACTCGCCACCTCTGTGTGAAAAAGTTGCCCCTCTGGACCCTTTTGTATCTCTTCCCTCTCACCTTAAACCGAGGCACTCTAGTTTTAGACTTTGGGAAAAGTTATTGAGTATCTCACTGATCTATGCCCCTCATTATTTTATAGACCTCTATAAGATCACTCCAAAGCCTCCTACGCTCCAGAGGAAAAAGTCCCAGTCTATGCAGCCTATCCTTATAACTCAAACCATCAAGTCCTGGGAGCATCCTAATAAATCTTTTCTGCACTCTTTCTAGTTTAATAATATCTTTTCTATAATAGGGTGACCAGACCTGTATGCTGTATAACAAGTGTGGCCTTACCAATGTCTTGTGCAACTTCAACAAGACGTCCCAACTCCTGTATTCAGTGTTCTGACCAATGAAACCAAGCATGCCGAATGCCTTCTTCACCACTCTGTCCACTCGTGGCTCCACTTTCAATGAGCTATGAACATGTACCCTTAGATCTCTTTGTTCTATAACTCTCCCCAATGCCCTATCATTAACTAAGTCCTATCCTGGTTCGATCTACCAAAATGCATCACCTCGCACTTATCTAAATTAAACTCCATCTGCCATTCGTCATCCCATTGGCCCAATTGATCAAGAACCCATTGCAATCCGAGCTAACCATCTTCACTGTCCACTATGCCACCCACCTTGATGTCATCTGCAAACTTACTAATCACACCTCCTAAATTCTCATCCAAATCATTAATATAAATGACAAATAACAGTGGACCCAGCACCGATCCCTGAGGCACACCACTGGTCACAGGCCTTCAGTTTGAAAAACAACCACCTACAATCACCCTCTGTCTTCTGTCATCAAGCCAATTTTGTATCCATTTGGCTACTTCACCCTGGATCCCGTGAGATTTAATCTTATGCAACAACCTACCATGAAGTACCATGTCAAAGGCCTTGCTAAAGTCCATGTAGACAACAACAACTGCACTGCCCTCATCTACCTTCTTGGTTACCCCTTCAAAAAACTCAATCAAACTTCTGAGACATGGTTTTCCACTCACAAAGCCATGCTGACTGTCCCTGATCAGTCCTTGTGTCTCTAAATGCCTGTACATCCTGTCTCTCAGAATACCTTCGACCAGCGTACCCACTACAGATGTGAGGCTCACCAGCCTGTAGTTCCCAGGCTTTTTCCTGCAGCCCTTTCTAAACAAAGGCACAACATTTGCCATCCTCCAATCTTCAGGCACCTCAGCTGTGGATGTCAATTCAAATATCTCTGCTCGGGGACTCGCAATTTCCTCCCGAGCCTCCCACAACGTCCTAGGACACACTTCATCAGGTCCTGGGGATTTATCTACCTTGATGTGCTTTAAAACTTCGAGCACATCCTTCTCTGTTCTGTGCACACTTCTCAAGACATCACTATTTATTTTCCCAAGTTCCCTAAACATCCATGCCTCAACAGTAAATACTGATGAGAAATATTCATTTAGGATCTCACCCATCTCTTGTGGATCCGCACATCGATGACCTTGTTGACCCTTAAAAGACCCTACTCTCTATACTCTGTATTTGTAGAATCTCTGGATTCTCCTTTGCCTTATCTGCCAAAGCAATCTCATGTCCCCTTTTTGCTCGCCTGATTTCTCTCTTAACTGTACTCCTACACCCTCTATACACTTCAAGGGATACACTTGATCCCAGCTGCCTATACATGTCATGTGCCTCCTCCTTCTTCTTGACCAGGGCCTCAATATCCCAAGTCATCCAGGATTCCCTACTTCTACCAGCCTTGCCCCTCACTCAAAGAGGAATGTGCTTTTCCTGAACCCTGGTTAACACACTTTTGAAAGTCTCCCACCTACCAGACGTCCCTTTACCTTCCCACAGACTCCCCCAATTAACTTTTGAAAGTTCCTGCCTGATACCATCAAAATTTAGAATTTTAACCTTTGGGCCTGACCAATCATTCTCTATAGCTATCTTAAAACTAATAGAATTATGGTCACTGGTCCCAAAGTGATCCCTCACTAACACTTCTGTCACCTGCCCTTCCTTATTTCCCAAGAGGAGGTCATGTTTTGCCCCCTCTCTAGTCGGGCCATCCACATACTGAATGAGAAATTCCTCCTGAATACATTCAACAAATTTCTCTCTATCCAACCCTCTCATACTATGGCTGTCCCAGTCAATGTTGAGAAAGTTAAAATCGCCGACTATTACCACCCTATTTTTTGGAACTATTTGTAATCTCCTTACATATTTGCTCCTCAATTTCCCGCTGACTATTTGGGGGCCTATAGTACATCCGTATCAAAGTGATTTTCCCCCTTCTTACTTCTCAGTTCTACCCATATAGACTCAGTGGGCGAACCCTCGGATATATCCCCTCAGTACTGCTGTGATGTTTTCCCTCATCAAAAGTGCAACTCCCCCTCCTCTCTTACCTCCTGTTCTATCTTTCCTATAGCATCTGTACCCTGAAACATTGAGCTGCCAGTCTTGTCCCTCCCTCAGCCATGTTTCAGTAATAGCTATAATATCCCAGTCCCACGTACCCATCCATGCCCTGAGTTCATCTGCCTTGCCTGTTAGGCCTCTTGCATTGAAATAAATGCAGTTTAATCTGGACTTCCCTTGCTCTCTGCTCTGCTTTTGACTGACCTGTCCAGTACTAGGATTACTGACACTGTCTTTACTATTTCATGTGCTCTCTTTAACTTCTGTCCTCAATCTTCTCTTCTGTCTCCCTATTGCTTTGGATCCCACCCCCCTGCCAAACTAGTTTAAACCCTCCCGAGTGGCTCTAGCAAATCTCCCCGCCAGGATGTTAGTCCCCCTCCAGTTCAGGTGTAACCTGTCCCTCTTGAACAGGTCACCCCTTCCCCAGAAGAGATCCCAATGATCCACAAATCTAAATCCCTGCCTCCTGCACCAGCTCTCAAGCCAGGCATTCATCTGCCTAATCTTCCTATTCCTACTCTCACTAACATGTGGCACCGGCAGTAATCCAGAAATTACTACCTTCGAGGTCTTGCACTGTAGTCTGCTGCCTAACTCACTAAATTCACTCTTCAGGACCTCATCCTTTTTCACCATGTATGTGAAAACTTTCCCCGCATGTTTCCCCGAACCTCATCACCTCTCACCTTGTGCCCTCTTGTAGTCGACCCTTCTTCCCTGGGGAAAAGCCTCTGACAATCCACCCTACATTTGCTTCTCATAGTTTTGTGGAGGTCACTCCTCAGCATCCGTCTTTCCAGTGAAAACAATCTGAACTTGTCCAACCTCTTCTTGTACCTTAAATCCTCCAGAACAGCAACATACCCTTTGACCCTCAGGAAAGGCTAGGGCTGTTTTTCTCTGGGACAGAGAAGACTGAAGGGTGACCTGATGCAACTCTTTAAGATTATGAAGGGGTTCAACATTCCAATAGGGATTTCAGTGAGAAACCTCTTTACCCAGCGAGTGGTGAGAATGTGGAACTCACTATCACAGTGAGTGGTTGAGGTGAACAGCATGAATACATTGAAGGGGAAGCTCGATACATACATGAGGGAGAAAGGAATAGAAGGATATGCTGATGGGGGAGATGAAGAGGGGTGGGTGGAGGCTCATGTGGAGCATAAATACTGACACAGACCAATTGGGCCGACTGGCCTGCCCTGTGCTGTAGACTCAATGGAACAGAGACAAATGTATTTATTTTAGATCTACCTGTAGCGATAGGAAAAACATTATTTACTATCCAGGATAAAATAAATGTCCTTCATCAACTTTTGTGGATCATTTCAGTGGAAATGTGCTCTCCCAGGCTCAAAGAGCATCTGCCCACTGGAAGCAAAGTTGTGAGACCGGCCAGTCCAGCAGAAAGAAGCTCGCTGACTCTCCCATTTCACCAACTGTCAGAATGAACATGGTTCAGTCCTGGATCTGATCAACAGCAGCAATAACAGCAGAATCCAACCACCGTAATCAATTATGAACTCGCTGGTGTCTCAGCAGGGTAGATGACTGAGTGAATTCTTTCCCACAGTCAGAGCAGGTGAATGGTCTCTCCCCAGTGTGGACTTGCTGGTGTCTTCTCAGGTTGGACAAATCTCGGAACTGCTTCCCACAATCAGAGCAGGTAAATGGTCTCTCCCCAGTGTGAACTCGCTGGTGTTTTTGCAGAGTGGATGAATCTTTGAATTTCTTCGCACACACTGTGCAGATGAACGGCCTCTCCTCAGTGTGAATTCGTTGGTGTGTCAGCAAATGGGTTGAAGTTTTGAATCCCTTCCCACAGTCAGAACAGATGAATGACCTCTCCTCGGTGTGAACCTGTCGGTGTCGTATCAGGTTGGATAACCATCTGAACCTTCTTGCGCAGTGAGAGCAGCTGAATTGTTTCCGCTCAGTGTGAACTCGCTGGTGTGTCTGCAGGTTGGATGACTGAGTGAATCCCTTCCCACACTGAGAGCAGGTAAACGGCCTCTCCCCAGTGTGAGCTCGCTGGTGTGTCAGCAAATCGGAGAACTGATTGAATCTCTTCCCACACTCAGAGCAGCTGAATGGCCCCTCCCCAGTGTGAATTCGCTGGTGCGTCTGCAGGTTGGATAACTGAGTGAATCCCTTCCCACACTCAGAGCAAACAAATGGCCTCTCCCCAGAGTGAACTCGCTGATGTATCTTCAGGGTGGATGAATGTTTGAAACCTTTCCCACATGCAGTGCAGGTGAATGGCCTTTCCTTAGTGTGAATTCGCTGGTGTGTCAGCAGGTGGGATGAATTTGTGAATCCCTTCCCACAATCAGAGCAGGTAAACGGCCGCTCCCCAGTGTGAATGCGTCGGTGAGTTTCTAGTTTTGAGGGGGTTATGAATCTCTTTCCGCAGTCCTCACATTTCCATGGTTTCTCCGTGGTGCAGGTGTCCTTGTGTCTCTCCATGTTCAACGATCAAATTAGGTTTCTGCACACAGGACACCCGGCTCCAAATGGGAATGTTTTTTCAAGCTGTGTAACTGGTTAAAACTGGAACACTCAGTTCAGAGTGTGTGTGTTGATGCTTTTCTGGTCACACTGATAGTTAATAACTGCTGAAGCTGATAGAGCAGACAATTATTTCTCCATCTGGATTCAAAGGCCACTGATGTTCACTTTGCAATGAATCAACGAAATCTTTCAGATCCTGATGCGACGTTTGATTTAAGATTTCTGGCTTAAATCCTCACTTCTAACATCTGTAAAAGAAGTTGACAAAAGTAATCAGCGTGAGTACAGGATAGAAATTCAGAACAGACAATTCTAGTTCCTCTGGAGCACGTTTTCCTCTCTCATTCCCCAAAATCTGTAAATTTCATTCGCACACATTGGGAGGCAATGCCCGAGTGGTATTATCACGAGATTATTCATCCAAAACTCAGCTAATGTTCTGGGGACCCAGGTTCGAATGACGCCACGGCAGTCGGTAGAATTTGAATTCAATAAAAAAAATGTGGAATTAAGAATCTATTGATGATTGTGAAACCATTGTCGATTGTCGGAAAACCCCATCTGGTTCACTAATGCCCTTTAGGGAAGGAAATCTGCCATCCTCACCTGTCCTGGCCTACATGTGACACCATAGCCACAGAAATGTGTTGGTTCTCAACTGCCCTCTGAAACAGCCCAGTGACCCAATCAGTTCAAGGGCAACGAGGGATGGGCAATAAATGCTGTAAGAAGTTTAACAACACCAGGTTAAAGCCCAACAGGTTTATTTGGTAGCAAAAGCCACACAAGCTTTCGGAGCTCTAAGCCCCTTCTTCAGGTGAAGAGGGGGCTTAGAGCTCCGAAAGTTTGTGTGGCTTTTGCTACCAAATAAACCTGTTGGACTTTAACCTGGTGTTGTTAAACTTCTTACTGTGTTTACCCCAGTCCAACGCCGGCATCTCCACATCAATAAATGCTGGCCAGCCAGTGATGCCCATGTCTCACGAATGAAGAAAAAAGAACTCTCCCTCCATTCTCATTCTGCTGGATCTAATATTCACCCTCCCAATTTTCCTGAAGAGGCTGATTGACAGACCTGGGCCAACCTTTCCAGAGTCTGCAGCCTCCCTGGATTCACTTCCTTTCCCTTCAGTTGCTGCAAGTTCCCAATTTCCCCCAGAAATGAGAAAAGAAATGGAAAGGGGAAGAAAAGAAAGTGTTTTACTCACAGATTTTGGCCTCTATTAAGGAGACAGGAGAAAGTTTCAGTCTGTGTGAAGTTCAACCTGCATTGTCACAAAGCCCGCGCTCTGGATTGTCTGGAGGGCCACAGCCCTTCCGGTCCTCCAACACTTCCCATGGGTCAACAATTCAGCATGAACGTCAGAGGGTGGGTTCTCCCCCGGAACATTCGCAGCTTCCCCTCGCCATTAGACATGCGCAGTCCCGGACTTGGGTGGGAGGGGCAGATCACCGAGCGGCTTCTCGCTCTGGCCGGAGCCGCCAGCCGGTTGCCTGGAAACCTTGGCTCGATGTGTTGCAGGGGGACGGGAACAATGGATGGGGGCGGGGCTCCCGGGTCCGCGCACCCGGGCCTGCGCATTGGAATCCGGGGACGTCACCGCGTAGCAGAGTGATTCTTATTGGCTGATTCAGGCAGGGCTTCGTTGTGACGTCAGAATACTGAAGTTGTCCAATGAGCTTCAGAGTGAAACTCCCTCCTCTGGACAACATCTGGGAGGAAATCAATGTTTCCCCCTTTCCATTTCTTTCCTCATTCTGGGGGAAATTGGGGACTTGCAGCAACTGAAGGGAAAGGAAGTGAATCCAGGAAGGCTGCAGACTCTGGAAAGCTTATAGACGAACATCGGAATTAGGAGCAGGACTCGGCCCAGGTATCTTTTTCTTTCTCTCTCAAAGATATTGACATCCTTTAGCCCCCTCAGTTTGACACATTTATTTATGTGGCTAATAGGATAGCCTCTTACCCAATGTTCACAATTAATGGGGGAATTTTCCCAGGAGAAAGCTAACATTTAAATGAACAGAAAATTTGTATGGTACAGAGATATAAGAACATAAGAACATAAGAAATAGGAGCAGGAGTAGGCCATCTAGCCCCTCGAGCCTGCCCCGCCATTCAATAAGATCATGGCTGATCTGACGTGGATCAGTACCACTTACCCGCCTGATCCCCATAACCCTTAATTCCCTTACCGATCAGGAATCCATCCATCCGCGCTTTAAACATATTCAGCGAGGTAGCCTCCACCACCTCAGTGGGCAGAGAATTCCAGAGATTCACCACCCTCTGGGAGAAGAAGTTCCTCCTCAACTCTGTCTTAAACCGACCCCCCTTTATTTTGAGGCTGTGTCCTCTAGTTTTAACTTCCTTACTAAGTGGAAAGAATCTCTCCGCCTCCACCCTATCCAGCCCCCGCATTATCTTATAAGTCTCCATAAGATCCCCCCTCATCCTTCTAAACTCCAACGAGTACAAACCCAATCTCCTCAGCCTCTCCTCATAATCCAAACCCCTCATCTCAGGTATCAACCTGGTGAACCTTCTCTGCACTCCCTCCAATGCCAATATATCCTTCCTCATATAAGGGGACCAATACTGCACACAGTATTCCAGCTGCGGCCTCACCAATGCCCTATACAGGTGCATCAAGACATCCCTGCTTTTATATTCTATCCCCTTCGCAATATAGGCCAACATCCCATTTGCCTTCTTGATCACCTGTTGTACCTGCAGACTGGGCTTTTGCGTCTCATGCACAAGGACCCCCAGGTCCCTTTGCATGGTAGCATGTTTTAATTTGTTTCCATTGAGATAGTAATCCCATTTGTTATTATTTCCTCCAAAGTGTATAACCTCGCATTTCTCAACGTTATACTCCATTTGCCATATCCTCGCCCACTCACTCAGCCTGTCCAAATCTCTCTGCAGATCTTCTCCGTCCTCCACACGATTCACTTTTCCACTTATCTTTGTGTCGTCTGCAAACTTCGTTACCCTACACTCCGTCCCCTCCTCCAGATCATCTATATAAATGGTAAATAGTTGCGGCCCGAGTACCGATCCCTGCGGCACGCCACTAGTTACCTTCCTCCAACCGGAAAAACACCCATTTATTCCGACTCTTTGCTTCCTGTCGGATAGCCAGTCCCCAATCCACTTTAACACACTACCCCCAACTCCGTGTGCCCTAATCTTCTTCAGTAGCCTTTTATGGGGCACCTTATCAAACGCCTTTTGGAAATCCAAAAACACCGCATCCACCGGTTCTCCTCCATCAACCGCCCTAGTCACATCTTCATAAAAATCCAACATGTTCGTCAAGCACGACTTTCCCCTCATGAATCCATGCTGCGTCTGATTGATCGAACCATTTCTATCCAGATGCCCTGCTATCTCCTCTTTAATAATGGATTCCAGCATTTTCCCTACTACAGACGTTAAGCTGACCGGCCTATAGTTACCCGCCTTTTGTCTCCTTCCTTTTTTAAACAGCGGCGTAACATTAGCCGTTTTCCAATCAACCGGCACTACCCCAGAATGCAACGAGTTTTGATAAATAATCACTAACGCATCCACTATTACCTCTGACATTTCTTTCAATACCCTGGGATGCATTCCATCCGGACCCGGGGACTTATCCACCTTCAGTCCCATTAGTCTACCCAGCACTGCCTCTCTGGTAACATTAATTGTATTAAGTATTTCTCCTGCTGCCAACCCTCTATCGTTAATATTTGGCAAACTATTTGTGTCCTCCACCGTGAAGACCGACACAAAAAACTTATTTAAAGACTCAGCCATATCCTCATTTCCCACTATTAACTCCCCCCTCTCGTCCTCCAAGGGTCCAACATTCACTCTAGCCACTCTATTCCTTTTTATATATTTATAAAAACTTTTACTATCATTTTTTATATTAATTGCTAGCCTAGCTTCATAGTCTATCCTTCCTTTCTTTATCGCTTTCTTAGTCTCTCTTTGTTGTTTCTTAAATTTTTCCCAATCACTTGTTTCTCCACTATTTTTGGCCACTCTGTACGCAGCTGTTTTTATTTTAATACTCTCCTTTATTTCCTTCGTTATCCATGGCTGGTTCTCCCTTTTCTTACAATCCTTGTTTTTTGCTGGAATATATTTTTGCTGAGAACTGAAAAGGATCTCCTTAAAAATCCTCCACTGTTCCTCAGCTATCCTACCTGCCAGCCTGCTCTCCCAGTCTACCTTAGCCAATTCATCCCTCATCCTATCATATTTCCCTCTGTTCAAACAGAGGACACTGGTTTGGGACCAAACTTTCTCCTCTTCCATCTGAATCAGAAATTCGACCATATTGTGGTCACTAGACCCAAGAGGGTCCTTCACAATAAGATCCTTAATTCTACCTACCTCGTTACACAATACCAGATCCAAAATAGCTCGTTCCCTCGTCGGTTCCGTAACATGCTGTTCAAGGAAACTATCCCGACAGCATTCTAAGAACTCTTCCTCCATTCCACCCTTACCGACTTGAGTCTGCCAGTCAATGTGCATGTTGAAGTCCCCCATGATTATTGCCGTTCCGTTTTTACACGCATCCCTTATCTGCTTGTTTATAGCCCTCCCTACCTCAACATTATTATTTGGGGGCCTATATACCACACCTACTAGTGTCTTTCTCCCTCTACTATTCCTCATCTCTACCCATAATGATTCCACGTTTTGTTCCTCAGAGCCTATGTCATCCCTCAGTACTACCCTGATATTATCTCTTATTAATAGCGCGACCCCACCACCTTTTCCTTCCTGTCTATTCTTCCTAAACGCCTGATACCCCTGGATATTCATCTCCCAGTCCTGGTCACCTTTCAGCCACGTTTCTGTAATGGCCACTAGATCGTACCCACTCGTGCTGATTTGCACCATCAACTCATTTACCTTGTTCCGAATGCTTCGTGCATTCAGGCAAAGTGTCCTTATTCCAGCTTTTATCTGGACCCGCTTTGATGAGTCGCGAACACCCTCTCCCTCTACTCCCTTATCTAAATTACCGCCTTCATTCACTTGCACCCTCTCCTCTACCATTAATTTTGTAATTCCCCTTACCCCTGCATCCTCCACCCCATCAATTAGTTCCTTGATCCTAGTCAACTCTTCTAGCTCCCCTCCCCCCAACCTATCTAGTTTAAATTCTCCCCAGTAACCTTAGCCAACCTACCGGCCAGGATATTGGTCCCCGTGTGATTCAAGTTCCACCCGTTTTTTGTATACAGATCACCCCTGCCCCTAAAGAGGTCCCAATGGTCCAGGAACCTGAATCCCTGCCCCCTGCACCAGTCCCTCAGCCACACATTCATCTTCCACCTCACTCCATTCCTGCCCTCACCTTCCCGTGGCACAGGTAGTAATCCTGAGATTACTACCTTTGCTTTCCTCTTTCTCAGCTGTCTCCCTAATTCCCTGTACTCCCTTTTCATGACCCCTTCTCCCTTCCTACCCACATCAGCGGTACCAATATGTACCGCTACCTCAGGCTCCTCTCCCTCCCACCTCAGGATTTCCGGGACGCGACTAGCGACATCCTGGATCCCGGCCCCAGGGCGGCAGACCACCATGCGAGAATCCCGCCTACCTCCGCAGAAACGCCTGTCTGTCCCCTTCACCATCGAGTCCCCGATTAATACCGCCTTCCTCCTCTTTTCCTTAGCCCTCTGAGTTACAGGGCTGGACTCCACTGCGGAGACACGGCCACTGCTGCTTCCCCCAGGCGGGCTGTCCCCCCCAGCAGTACTCAAGCAGGAGTACTTGTTGTGCAGAGGCAAATCCACTGGGGTGCTCTCAACCACCCTAGCCTTACCCTTCCTGGCCATCACCCACTTGGCCTCCTCCCGTTGCCCTGGTGTGACCACCTGATGATAGCTCTTGTCTATCACCTCCTCATTCTCCCTCATCAGCCTAAGATCCTCGAGCTGCAGTTCCAGCTCCCTAACACAGTCCCTCAGGAACCGCAGCTCGACACACCCCTCACAGATATGTATAATGTAGTTATATTGCATCTACTACGTTATTTATGATCCCTTATTTCTTGTCTTGAAATATATAGCAATGTGGCTACTTTATTTATTTCCAGTGATGGAGACATTACAACATAGAATGAATCAGTTTGGCAATACAGATCCATGCCAACTCTCTGTAGAGCAATTCAGTCAGTCCCATTCCCTCTCTATATTCCCATTCCCCTGAGTTTCACGTCACAATGGAATGGGGTGAGAGTGCCAGATAATCTGAGACTGGGGTGGAGTTGTGCAATGTCACTGAGGAGGAACAAAGTGGTCTTGACGATGATGTGGATATGTGGCTGGAAGCTCATCTTGGGGTGAAATATTTCACCATGGTTGTGAACAGCCTTGTTCAGCCTCAGACAGTTCCCAGGAAGAGGGAGAGAGTTTTTAAAAAAAGATTATTTATTAGTCGC
This sequence comes from Mustelus asterias, assembly GCF_964213995.1. Taxonomy (NCBI): domain Eukaryota; kingdom Metazoa; phylum Chordata; class Chondrichthyes; order Carcharhiniformes; family Triakidae; genus Mustelus; species Mustelus asterias. Next base: position 133,292 of record NW_027590186.1, read on the forward strand.
AAGTAAGGCTTACATTAACATTGCAATGAAGTTCCTGTGAAATTCCCCTAGTCGCCACACTCCGATGCCTGTTCGGGTCAATGCGCTTTTTTAACCAGCACATCTTTCAGTTGCTGGCGAGGAAGTGGAGTTTGTAGTCAGACTGAAGACAATGGGTTCAGTTTTCCCAGTATTTATACAAAAGAAATTTCTGTTCTTTTAGTACTGGAAGTCAGATAAGTCAGGATGGTGTGTGAGTTGGAGGAACTTGGAGGTGATGGTGTTTATATCCACCTGCTACCTTGGTCCTTCTAGATGCTGGAGGTTGAGGGTTTAGGAGATTCTGTCAAAGTTCTTGTCAAGATGCAGATGTTTAAATCCCTCTTTTTCACCCCAGCCACTCCTACTTCTCTCTGTCTCCTCCCACAGTGCCACAGTGGGTCTTGTGTAGACCCAGACTGTGTGGCAGGGTCCCTTCCCTGAAGGACATCAATAAACCAGTTGTGTTTTTATGACAATTCAGCAGCTTTCATGGTTACCTTTTCCTCACGCTGACCCCACAAATTACCAGATTACCAGATTCATTCAACTCAAATTCACAACCCACCTTTGCGTTTTTGTGGGTTCTTTTTCACTCTGTTTTCTGTTTTAAATCAATTTTGCACTGTTTTAGAAGAGGGGGATTTGCAGTTGAGAAACTGAAACCAAACATGACATCAGAACCTGATGGAGTCGGCCAATTTATTGTAACCTGAATATCATTGTATTTTGAACATGGAAGAAAAAAGCGCCATTCACAGTGGAGAGAAAATGTACACGTGTTCTTTGTGTGGAGAATCATCTGGCCTTGAGGAACATAGTTGCAGTCACAACAGGAAAATAGCATGTGAGGATTGTGGGAAGGAATTCAATTACCCATCCCTGCTGGAAATTCATCGACGTAGTCACACTGGGGAGAGGCCATTCACCTGTTCCCAGTGTGGGAAGGGATTCACTCAGTTATCCAGCTTTCATATACACCAGAGGACTCATGCTGAGGAGAGGCCATTCACCTGCTCCCAATGTGGGAAAGGATTCAATTAGTCATCCAACCTCGCAACACACCAGCAAGTTCAACACTGGGGAGAAACCGTTCACCTGCTCTGAATGTGGGATGAGATTCGCTCACTCATCCACTCTGTTGATACAGTACAAACTCACACTCAGGAGAAGCCATTCACTTGCTCCCTGTGTGGGATGGGATTTGCTGACTTAACCAATTTGTTGAAACACCAGCAAGTTCACACTGCGGAGAGGCCATTCACCTGTTCCCAGTGTGGAAAGGGATTTGTTCAGTCAGCCACTTTGTTCACACACCAGTGAATTCACACTGGGGAAAGGCCATTCACCTGCTCTGTGTGTGGGAAAGGATTCAGTCGGTTATCAACTCTCCTGACACACCAGCGAGTTCACACTGGGAGAAGTCATTCATCTGCTCTGTGTGTGGGAAAGGATTCAATCACTCATCCAACCTAGCAATACACCAGCGAATCCACACAGAGGACAGGCCATTCATCTGTTATGTGTTTAGGAAGCGATTCAATCAGTCATCTAAGCTAGCAATACATCAGCGGGTTCACAGTGGGGAGAGACCATTCACCTGTTTGTAGTGTGGGAAGGGATATGTTACCTCATTGAATCTTCTGACACACCAGCGAACTCACAAGTAACTGTTGTGACTGGATTTCAAATTAGGGAGAAACCGTGAAAATGTGGAGACTGTGAGGAGAGTTTCAGTTATCCGTCAGAGCTGGAAGCTCAATGAGGATTCTTTGTTGATAGAGGTTTTTTACAAGCTACTCTGAGACTTGTCATCTCTCTGGAAGTTTCAAGGCAGTCTATACTCATTATAGCAAGTATATTTATGGTTGCTAACTATTCAAAGTGGGATTTACATTGGGAAGAGGAATGTTGCTTATTTGGAACTGAAATTGTGATAAGTTAGAAATTAAAGTTCTTTCCTTTCACTTTTAAATATTATTCAACTGTTAATAGTCAAACTGTTTCATTTGTTGGAATTATATTTGAACTTTTATTTAAAAATGTTTATTTTACCATGAAAAATCCCTAATTTGTCAGTGGAATCATTCCTGGAGTGAAGCATTCTATCCTCACACTTATGCCAAAATAGAAAAATTGTTGGGGTCTACTCTGATTTCCTAATGTAATTTAGAGGTTCTGGTCCAGGACCCTAACCGAAGGGATTCACTCAATCATCCACACTGCAAACACTCTGGTTTCACACTGGGGAGAGACCTTAAAAATGCCCAGACTGCAGGAACTGCTATAAAAGTAGTGAAGAACTGATGTCTCATCAGTGTATTCACACTGATGAGAGACCATTCAGATGCTTTTACTGTGAGCCTGGGTTCAGGGGATCATCTCAACTCACTGAACCCCAGTGAGTTCACACTGGGGAGAGACCGGGTCCCGATGGACTTAATCCTAGGATCTTAAGTGCGGCTATTGAGATAAAAGCAACATTTTGCAGGTGCTGATAATCTGAAATAAAAACAGAAAATTGGAAAAACTCAGCAGGCCTGGCAGCTTCTGTGGAGAGAGAAACAGAGTTAATGTTCGAGTCCGAATGTCTGTTCTTTAGTTGAAGAGGGGTAGAAATGGTGAGTGAGATAGTGACACTGACATCAACTATCAGTGCAGGATAGAAATTCAGAACAGACAATTCCACTTTCTCGGAACATTCTTTCCTCTCCTTCACCCAAACATGTGGTTCAATCAAACAAAAAGACCAAAATCGGCAACAAAGTACCAATAGAATCCCCCTCCCCAGGGCCACCTGGGCACAGACAAGATCACAGAAGATCAGTCGGCAGCCAGAGTGACCCCTGCCTCCCCCTTCAGCCCCACCCATCCTGGATCTACAGATTGCTGTTTTAACCAGGGTCTAGAGCAGGTCCAGGAGAAGATCCTCTCCCTCACCCACCCCCTCCACACTACAGCCTTCTGGACTCAACATTCAGTCCAACAGTTTCAGTGAGTAAACTCTCAGCCCATTCTGTTTCTTTGTCTTTGATTGTTTCATTTTTCTTTCTTTCAGTCGGAAGCCCCCCTGCTCCAGGCACGGCTTCTGTTTCTTTTGTTTCTTCTCTCGCTCCATCTCCATTCCCTTTGGCTCTTTGGGATTCACTTTTCTCTCATTCGATCTCTCCTGTCTTCCACCCTATCACAGACCTTCCTTTAGTCCCTGTCCCACCCACCCCTTTCTCCAAACCTGTTACATTTCTAACTTTTTCCAGTTCTGGTGAAAGGTCACAGACTTGAAATGTTAACTCTGTTTCTCTCTCTGCACAGATGCTGCCTGACCTGTTGAGTTTTTTTTCCAACATACCATTTGCCTTTTTTACTGTCTTTTACACCTGCATGCTTACCTTCAGTGATGAGTGTACGAGGACACCCAGGTCTTGTTGCATATTTCCTCCTCCTACTTTATGACTATTCAGATAGTAATCTGTCTTCCCGTTTTTGCTCCCAAAGTGGATGACCTCACATTTATCCAAATTATACTGCATCTGCCAATCATTTACCCACTCACTCAACTTGTCAAATTACACTGAAGGATTGCTGCATCCTCCTCACAGCTCACCCTCCCATCTTGCTTTGTGTCATTAGCAAATTTGGAGATATTGCATTTAGTTCCCTCATTTAAATCAATAATATATACGTAGTAAATAGCTGGGGTCTCAGCTCTGATCCCTTCAGTACCCTATTAGTCACTTCCTGCCATTTGGAAAAAGACCCATTTATCCCTACTCTTTGTTTCCTGTCTGCCAACTAGTTTTCTATCCATCTCAACATACTGCCCCAATCCTATGTGCTTTAATTTTACACGTTAATCTTTTTTGACTTTGTCGGAATTCTTCTGAAAGTCGAAATAAACCACATCCACTGGCTCCCCCTCATCAACTCAACTAGTGATATCCTCAAAGAATTCTAATAGTTTTGTCAAGCACAATTTCCCTTTCTGTGCGATCCTGCCACTGTTTTTCAAGTGTTTTGCTATAAAATCCTTGAAAATTGATTCTTGAATATTCCCCACTAACAGTGTCAGCCTTACTGGTCTATAATTCCTTACTTTCTCCCTACCCTCCCTTTTTAAATAGTGGGGCTACATTAGCTATCCTCCAACCTGTAGGAACTGTTCCAGAGTTTATAGAATCTTGGAAGTTGACCACCAATTAATCTACTATTTCTCAGGCATCTTCCTCATGTACTCTGGGATGCAAATGATCAAGTCCTGAGGATTTATAGGCCTTTAATCCCATCAGTTTCCCCAACACTAATTGTCGACTAATACTGATCTCCTTCAGTTCCTTCCTCTCACTAAACCCTGTGTTCCCCAACATTTTTGTGTCCTCCTTTGTGAAGACAGAACCAAAGTATGTAGTCAGTTGGTCAGCCATTTCTTTGTTCTCCATTATAAATTCTCCTGTTTCTGACTGTAAATGACATTTGTCTTCATCAATCTTTCTCTCTTCATACACCAGTAGAAATTTTTACAGTCAGTTTTTATGTTCCCTGCAAGCTTACTCTCATATTCCATTTTCCTCTTCTTAATCAATCCCTTGGTCCTCTGTTGCTGAATTCTAAACTGCTCCCAATCATCAGGTCTGTTGTTTTCCTTGGCCAAATTGTATGTCTCTATCTTGGATCTAATGCTATCTCTAATTTCTCAGAATTCTCTGTGTTGTGTCTCACTGCAAAATCCCTAATTTTCCACTTTGGGAAGTTCATCACATGATGATATTTTGAGTCAGACCTGAAGCACTTGTTAATTGTTCCCCAGTCATTCCTGGGGTTCATTTGTTTATTAATGCTGTTCCAATCTGTCTTTTGTTGTGATATCCAGATCTGCTATAGCTGCTTTCACCCCCTACAAAACCTGTCAAAGTCTAACCATGTTTCATAACCATCCAGTAGATCATCTATCTTATCAATCTCATCATTGAACCCAAACAGTAGATCCAAACCTTTATCAGTGTCCAACTGATGGACATCCAGCTCACAAAATACTTTGCTTCTGATTTTCCTTTTGGTGCGAAGTGACGATGCCAAGGCCAGACCTTGTTTCCCCCTTGGTAGGGATGTAACCAGTATCCACATCTCCACTTTCACATGGTTCAGACTCTGAGAGCAGCAGCGGGTAATCTGACCCTGACAATTCCCACTCACTTTCAGCCATTTCTCACAAAAGCTGCTGGGATTGCAAAACTTCTGTCTGAAAAATATTTCCCTTTAGCTTCCAATCTCCACCATTAGAAAATATTCCCTCTGACCATGTTACAATCCTGACAGTCTTAAGGTGAAAGAAGAAGTTGGAGCCAACCTTTATTTGGTACAGATTTATTTAGAGTGAAACTTCACAGGTATTTCCCTCCTAACTTCACGCTATGTCAGTACATGTCTCTTTATTTGCATTCATAATCATCCAATCAATGCCCTCAATTTGTATTTACTTAATCTCAAATGATTTGTTATCCCCAAGAGTGGGAGCAGATAATAAGTCGAATCGGAGTGACTGCTGCGATGTCTCAACAGAGGTTGAATCATTCAACGAATATGATTAACAGAAAAATCCCATCACAATAGTTACTTGTGAACTCGCTGGTGTGTCTGCAGAGTGGATGACTGAGTGAATCCCTTCCCACATGTGGAGCAGATGAAAGGTCTCTCCCCAGTGTGAACTCGCTGGTGTAACCGCAGGTTGGATGAGCGAGCAAAACCTTTCCCACAAACGGAGCAAATGAATGGCCTCTCCCCAGTGTGAACTCTCTGGTGTTTCAGCAGATTGGCTGAATGAGCAAATCCCTTCCCACACTGGGAGCAGGTGAATGGTCTCTCTCCGGTGTGCCCTTCCTTGTGTATTGCTAGGTTGGATGACTGATTGAATCCCTTCCCACATACAGAGCAGGTGTATGGTCTTTCCCCAGTGTGAATTCGCTGGTGCGTCCGCAATGTGTGAGAGTGAGCAAATCCCTTCCCACACTGGGAGCAGGTGAACGGCCTCTCCCCAGTGTGAACAGTCTGGTGTGTCAGCAAATTTGATGACCGACTGAATCCCTTCCCACATTAGGAGCAGGTGAACGGCTTCTCCTCAGTGTGAATTTGCTTGTGTAATGCAAGGTTGGATGACTGAGTGAATCCCTTCCCACACACAGAGCAGGTGAACGGTCTCTCTCCAGTGTGCATTCGCTGATGTTTCAGCAGATTGGATGAGTGAGCAAATCGCTTCCCACACTGGGAGCAGGTGAATGGTCTCTCCCCAGTGTGAATTCGCTGGTGTTTTACTAGGGTGGATGGGTGAGCAAAACCCTTCCCACACTGGGAGCAGGTGAATGGCCTCTCCCCAGTGTGACTGCGCCGATGAGTTTCCAGCAGGGATGGGTAATTGAATTCCTTCCCACAGTCTCTACATTTCCATGCCATCTCCCTGTTGTGACTGCAATTGTGCTCCGAAAGGCCAGATGATTGGTTGAAGTCTTGTCCACACAGAGAACATATGTATAGTTTCTCTCCACTGTGAACGGTGCTATTTTCTTCCACGTTCAAAATACAATGATATTCAGGTTACAATAAATTGGCCGATTCCATCAGGTTCTGATATATTGTTTGAATCCTCATCTTCTAAAACCCTGTGAAATTGATTAAAACAGAAAGAAGAGAGTAAGGGAACCCACAAAAATACAATGGTTGTGAAATTGAGCTGAATGAATCTGGGGCCAGCACTCGGAAAAAGTGACTATGAAAGTTTTTGGATTGTCATGAAAAACCCAACTGATTCACTAAGATCAAAGCAAAATACTGCGGATGCTGGAATCTGAAACAAAAACAGAAAATGCTGGAGAAACTCAGCAGGTCTGACAGCATCTGTAGAGAGAGAATGGGGCCAACGTTCCGAGTCTGGAAGACCCATTGTCGACAAGTGTCATCCAGACCCAAAACATTGGCTCTATTCTCTCTCCACAAACACTGTCAGACCTGCTGAATTTCTCCAGCATTTTCTGTTTTTGTTCCAACTGATTCACTAATGTCCTTCACGAAAAGAAACTTGTCATCTGGGCTGGGTCTACACAAGACTCTGGGCACTGTGGGAGGAGACAGAGAGAAGTCGGAGAGGCCAGGGGTGAAGGAGAGGGATTTTATACATCAACAACTCAATGAGAACTTTGACAGAATCTCCCAAACCCACAACCTCCATCATTAAGAAGGACTAAGATAGCAGGTAGACGTGAACACCATCACCTCCAAGTTCCCCTCCAACTCACACACCATCCTGACTTGTCTGACGTCCAGGACTAAGATAATTATTTTCCAAATCAATACTGGGAATTCTGAACCCATTGTCTTCAGTCCCCACTACAAACTCCACTCCCTCACCAGCAACTCTATCCCTCTTCCTGGGAACTGTCTGAGGCTGAACCAGGCTGTTCACAATCCTGGTGAAATATTTCACCTCAAGATGAGGTTCCAGCCACATTTCCACATCATCATCAAGACCGCCTATTTCCACCTCAGTGACATCACCCGACTCCGCCCCAGTCTCAGCTCATCTGGAACCCTCATCCATTCTATTGTGACGTCACACTCACTCTCCATTATAACGTCACACTCACTCTCCATTGTGACGCGAAACTGTCATGAATTCTATTGTGACGTCAGGACTACAATCCCTGCCGGTCTTCCATACTCAGCCTCAATGGCGGCAGGCAGCCCAGGCCCAACACGACAAGTTGCGGCTCCATTTGGCATAAACGGGGGAACCGGGAAGTTCATTTCCGGGGTTTGCCTTTGAACATGGTTAGGAAGCTCTTCACCCACCCGCCATGTTCATCACTCCCCGCGCGCCGCCCTCTACCTGGTATTGATCTTGGTTCCGACTTAAAACCGTCCGTCCATCGCCATTACCCGCACTGCGCATGCTTCCGATCCCGCCCCTCATTCATTCTGATTGGTTAGAGGACCAGCCGCTCCCGTTCGGTCCTCCAGCCCCGCCCCCTCTTCCTATTGGTCCGGAGCTGCCGTCAATCAGTCCCCGGGCATTGTGATGTGGAGCATGCGCATTGTCATTGCTGTCCTTGGTGCTTGTTTGTCCCGGAGAAGCGGAGTCAGCGTTAGGCGGTGGCTGGGAGGATTTGGAAACACTTTGTGGATCCGCAAACCCTTCAGAATCATTGTCAGCTCCCTGGTTTGCAGCTGCGGGGCTTCTCCCTCCCTCCCTCCCGGGAACAGGCCCAGGTTAACGGCCCCATCCTGGCTCAGCCACTGGAGGATGGTTCACATCAGAGGATGGGGGAGGGGGACAATAAATAAGAGGTTGCACTTTGGCCTCAAATCAATGAGGACTCTGATCTCTGGGAAGGAAGGAAACCCTGGGAGGTGGGCGGGGAGGATTCACAAACACCCGCTGGAGGCCCCAACACCCCCTGTAAGACCCATTGGTTTTATTGTCAGTCTGCAGACAGGAGCTGGAGAACTGAACCCATGATGTGGAGATGCCAGCATTGGATTGGGGTAAACACAGTAAGAGTTTTAACAACACCAGGTTAAAGTCCAACAGGTTTATTTGGCAGCAAATGCGATTAGCTTTTGGAGCGCTGCTCCTTTGTCAGATGGAGTGGATATCTGCACCCAGACAGAGGAGAGGGAGGGAGAAAACTGGGAGTGGAGGAAAGAAATGGTGGAGATGGTGAGATGGGTTTGGATTTCAGCCCTGGGAGGAGGGAGAGTGTGTGGGACGGGGATTTACAGATTTGGGGGAACAAAAGAGGATAAAATGTTCCAGAAAAACTAGAATTATCTTTTCAGAACTTCTAATCCAGACTTAGTTATAATTTTCCTAAATTTCTTTTGCAGGGTGTTAGAAGGGGAGAATTTGCAGATAAAAAGTACAAAAGCAAACATCACATCAAGATTTAACAGAATCACCCGATTCGTCAGGATTTGAATATCATCAACCTTACACTGTGGAAGGAGGAGAATGTCTGTTCTGTCTGTGGGAAAAGATTTCAAACATCACTGTGACTGGAAAAGCACCGAGACACACACACCCGAATGAGAGTGTTCCAGTGAACTGACTGTGGAAAGAGCTTCAACCAGTTACACAGCCTGATAAAACATCACACCATCCACAGCGAGGAGAAACTGTACATGTGTTCTGTGTGTGGATGAAGCTTCAGCTGATCGTGCAACCTGGAGAGACACAAGGACACCAGCACCATGGAGAAACCGTGGAAATGTGGGGACTGTGGGAAGGGATTTAATTATGCATCCCGGCTGGAATATCATCGATGCACTCACATGGGAGCCAACATCACACACAGGCCACTGAAATGTGGGGACTGTGGTAAAGTGATCAGATCCCCATCAGATCTGGAAACTCATCGACGCAGTCACACTGGGGAGAGACCATTCACCTGCTTCAAGTGTGGGAAAGGATTTGCTCAGACATCCACCCTGCTGAGACACCAGCGAGTTCACACTGGGGTGAGGCCGTTCATCTGCTCCCAATGTGGCATGGGATTCACTCAGTCATCTCACCTCACTGTACATCAGCAAGTTCATACTGGGGAGAGACCATTTAGCTGCTCTGTGTGTGGGAAGGGATTCACCAGTTTAACTAATCTCACTTCTCATCAGCTTGTTCACACTGATGAGAGACTTTTTAAATGTTCGGACTGTGGTACGAGCTTCAAAAGCACAAGGGATCTACAGAGACACCAATACATTCACTCTAGTCAGAGCCCATTCTCCTGTTCTGTGTGCGGTAAGGGATTCACTCGGTCATTCAGTCTCCTGCGACACCAGCGAGTTCACACTGGGGCGAGGCCGTTCCCTTGCACTAAATGTGGAAAGCGATTCAGTCGGTCGTGCAGCTTGCAGAGACATCAACAAATTCACTCTGCGGAGAACCCATTCATCTGTTTCATCTGTGGTAAGGGATTCACTCAGTCAGCTCTCCTCCTGAGACACCAGCATGTTCACTCTACAGAGAGGCCTTTCATCTGCTCTGAGTGTGGGATAGGATTCATTCAGTCATTCCAACTGCTGAGACACCAGCGAATTCACACTGGAGAGAGGCCATTCATCTGCTCCCAGTGTGGGAAGGGATTTACTCAGTCCTATCACCCACTGAGACACCAGCGAATTCACACTGGAGAGAGGCCATTCATCTGCTCCCAGTGTGGGAAGGGATTTACTCAGTCCTATCACCTACTGAGACACCAGCGAGTTCACGAGTGACTGCAGGGTTGGAATCTGCTATTATTGCTCCTGTTAATCACATCCTGGACTGGACTATTTTCATTCTGACAGGGCTCATTCTTTTCATGATAATAATTCCTGTGACTGCACTGGAGTTTAATATTTTCTTATAGTGTTAAGTCTAACAGCGTTTTGACAGTGTGTGTTGGGTAAAAGTTTAAAGTTTCAAAGTTTATTTATTGTTGATTTCCCCAAGATAAGAGACAAATTGATGTCCTTGTTGTGATATGAAGTTGAGGAAATATACATACGAACAAGTAATCAGGATGTAAAGCAGCATGTGACTGAAGTGTTACTGGGGAGCACTTTGGGATCAATGATCATAATTCGATTAGTTTTAACATAGTTATGGAAAAGGATAGGTCTGGTCCACAAGTTAAAGTTCTAAATTGGGGCTTGGCCAATTTTGATGGTATTGTACAGGAACTTTCACAAGCTGATTGGGGAAGGCTGTTCACAGGTCAAGGAACGTCTGGCATGTGGGATGCTTTCAGAAGCGAGATAGCGAGAGTTCAGGGCCAGCACCTTCCTGTTACTGTAAAGGACAAAGCCGCCAGGAGAAGGAAACACTCGATGACGAGAGATACTGAGATTCTGGTCAATAAAAAGAAGGAAGCATATGTCAGGTTCAGGCAGCTGGGGCCAAGTGAATCCCTTGAGGAGTATCGGGAGTGCAGAAGTCCACTTAAAATGGAAATCAGGAGGGCAAAAAGGGAACATGAGATAGCTTTGGCAGATAAGGTCAAAGAAAATCCAAAGAGATTCTACAAGTATATTAAGGGCAAAAGAGTAACTAGGGAGAGAATAGGCCCCTTAAAGATCAACAAGGTCATTTATGTGTGAAGCCACAGGAGATCGGTGAGATCCAAATGGAATATTTCTCACCAGTATTTACCCTGGAGAAAGACATGAAAGCTTGGGAATTCAGGATGTAAATAGTGAAGTCTTCAATGGCGCCCACATTACAGAAGACAAGGTGCTAGATGTTTTAAAACGTGTAAAGGTAGATAAATCTCAAGGACCAGATCAAGCGCATCCCAGGACATTGTGGGAAGCTGCGGAAAACATTGTGGTGCCCCCTAGTGTATATATTTGTATCATCAACAACCACGGGTGAGGTGCCAGAAGACTGGAGAGAGGCAAATGTTACACTGTTATTTGAGAAAGGCAGCAGAGAAAAGCCAGGGAACTACAGACTGGTGAACCTAACATCAGTGGTGGGTAAGTTGTTGGACGGTAGTCTGAGAGACAGGATCTACATGCATTTGGAAAGGCAAAGGCTGATTACGGATTGTCAGCATAGTTGGGGCGGCACGGTAGCACAGTGGTTAGCACTGCTGCTTCACAGCTCCAGGGTCCCGGGTTCGATTCCTGGCTCAGGTCACTGTCTGTGTGGAGTTTGCACATTCTCTTCGTGACTGCGTGGGTTTCCTCCGGGTGCTCCAGTTTCCTCCCACAGTCCAAAGATGTGCGGGTTAGGTTGATTGGCCAGGTTAAAAATTGTCCTTAGTGTCCTGAGATGCGTAGGTTAGAGGGATTAGTGGGTAAATATATAGGGATATGGGGGTCGGGCCTGGGTGGGATTGTGGTTGGTGCAGACTCGATGGGCCGAATGGCCTCTTTCTGTACTGTCGGGTTTCTATGATTTCTATGATTCTTTGTGCATGGGAAATTGTGTCTTAAAAATTTAACAGAGCTTTTTGAAAGGGTGACCAAAAAAAAATAGATGAGGACGGTGCGGTAGATGTTGGCTGCATGGACTTCAGCGAGGCCTTCGAAAAGGTACCTATGGTAGACTGGCCAGTTAAGGTTAGATCACATGGGATCCATGGAGAACTTGCCAGACCTATGAATGGACCTACCTTGCACTAAATTGATCTTTCTCTACACCCTAGCTATGACTAACACTACATTCTGCACTCTCTCGTTTCCTTCTCTATGAATGGTATACTTTGTACAGCATGCAAGAAACAATACTTTTCACTGTATACTAATACATGTGATAATAATAAATCAAATCAAAAATTGAATACAAAATTGGCTTGCTGGTCGGAGACAGAGCGTGGTGGTCGAGGGTTGCTTTTCAAACTGGAATTAGAGCTGGAGATGGATGGTCAGTTCCCCTCTGTCCGGGGCTGGGGGATTCACACTCATTTCCCCAGGGCACTCATTCTCACTGCAACTTTACAGAAGAAAGTCCCCGCTTCAATCCTGCCTGCAAACTTTGTGTTTAAAATTGTTACTGAGGAGGAATTAACAGTGAGTTTAGTTTCATGTTGAACAGGATGAGAGTTACTGTTGTCTCCTTCTTAAAACTCCTTCTTCATCTTTAAACAGGTAACGGTAAGTCAGAGAAAACTATCCACAGTGACCCCAAAACTAGACACTGCAAATCTGACCTCAAAACAGTGAATATCTTCCCAAACTCAAAGCAGGTGAACAGCCCCTCCCCAATGTGAACTTGGTACACAGTGAGTTGAAATGACCCCCTGAACCCAGCCTCTCATCAGTGTGAAAACATTGGTGAGACATTAGTAATCCACAATTTTGGGGTGGCACGGTGACACAATGGTTAGCACTGCTGCCACATAGTGCCAGGGACCTGGGTTTAATTCTGCCCTCGGGTCAATGTCTGTGTGGAGTTTGCACATTCTCCCCATGTGTGCGTGGGTTTCCTCCGGGTGGTCCGATTTCCTCCCACAGTCCAAAAATGTGCAGGTTTGTTTGATTAGCCATGCTAAATTGGCCCGAGTGTCAGAAGAATTAGCAGGGTAAATATGTGGGGTTTGGGGAATAGGGCCTGGGTGGGATTGTGGTCAGACTCAATGGGCCAAATGGCCTCCTTCGGCAATGTAAAGATTCTATAAAACTTTTACAGCAGCTCCCACAGTCTGGGCATTTTTAAGATCTCTCCTCAGTATGAAACTGGGGTGTTTGCCGGGTGGGTGAGTGAATCCCTTCTGTTAGGGTCCTGGACCAGAGCCCCTAAATTACATTCGGAAGTCAGGCTAGATCCCATCAATGTTTCTATTTTGGCATAAATGTAAGGATAGGATGCTTCTGATGAGGAGAAAGTCCACAGACAAATTAGGGATCTTTCATAGTAAAGCTAACTTTATTTACTATCACAGTTTAAATATAACTCTAACAAATGAATCAGCTTCATCATGTACAGTTGAACAATATTTAAAAATGCAAAGAAACAATCTTGATTTCGAACTTATCACTGTTTCAGTTCCAAATATGCAACATTACTCTTATAGTTGTAAGTACCACTTTAAATATAGTTAGCAACCATAAATATACTTGAGTGTAGACAGTCTTAAAGCTTTCAGAAAGGCAACAAGTCTCAGAGCAGCTTGTAGAAACCCTCTATCTTCAAATGATCAGAACTGCAAAAGCTTCTTTCTCCCTGCATAGACCCACTATAAGAAGTTTAACAACACCAGGTTAAAGTCCAACAGGTTTATTTGGTAGCAAAAGCCACACAAGCTTTCGAGGCTCTAAGCCCCTTCTTCAGGTGAGTGGGAATTCTGTTCACAAACAGAACTTATAAAGACACTTATAAAGAACTTATAAAGACACTTATAAAGAACTTATAAATGTGTCTTTATAAGTTCTGTTTGTGAACAGAATTCCCACTCACCTGAAGAAGGGGCTTAGAGCCTCGAAAGCTTGTGTGGCTTTTGCTACCAAATAAACCTGTTGGACTTTAACCTGGTGTTGTTAAACTTCTTACTGTGTTTACCCCAGTCCAACGCCGGCATCTCCACATCATAGACCCACTATCACATGACCTGTCAATCAAATCTAGAAATCCCAGAGGAATGTCTTGTTTAAACAAAAGCCCATCAGCTCTATCAAAGTAACTGATTCCCAGCTTTCACAACCCCTGAGAGACGCAGACACACCAGATACCTGCAGAATAAAGCTGGATTTTTAAACATTCCCCCTCAGCAGAAAAACATACACCCACTGCAACACGACCATCACGCTTCTCACACTTGAAGCAGATAAATGGCATCTCTCCAGTTTAAACCCACTAGCGTGTAACAAGCTGGGAAGACTGAATGGACCCCTTGCCTTACTCAGAGCAGATAAAGGACATTTCCCCAGTGTGAGTGTGCCAATGCATTTCCAGCTCTGATGGTTAATTGAATGTCTCTTTATAGTCTCCACATTTCCATGGTTTCTGCCTAATGTGACTGTGGTTATCAATGGTGCTGATTTCTTCCATGTTCAAAACTTGCTACTTTTCAGGTTATGATAAATTCTGTGGCTACATCCAATCCTGATCTGATGTTTTGTGAGAGTTTCCTGGCCACAAATCCTCTAAGACTGACTATATTAACATTATCTCAGGATTACTACCAGTGCCATGTGCTATTCAGAGTCGAAACAGCAGGATATATTGGGTGAATACCTGGCTGAAAAGATGATGTGAGAGGCAGGGTTTCAGATTCCTGGGACATTGCGACTGGTTCTGGGGAAGGTGGGACCAGTACAAACTGGACAGGGCCAGGACTGATGTCCTTGGGGGGTTGGGGGTGTACTTGTTGAGTCATTGGGAAGGTTTAAACTAAAATGGCAGGGAGATGGAAACCTATGTAAGGATTCAGAGCAGAGGGTACCAAGAACAAGAGAAAAAGACAGCAAGAAGAATAAGAAAAGTGATAGGCAGAGAATCGAGAGCCAGAATCAGATACGGACACAGTAAAAAATGGTAGGAACTGGACAACAAATGTTAAAAGGACTAACCTTAAAGTTTTGTACATGAACGCTTGGAGCATTCAAAATAAAATGGATGAATTTGTTGCACAGTTAGATGTGAAGGGGTATGATACAGTTGGGACTACAGAGACATAGCTCCAAGGTGACCAAGGATGGGAACTAAACATTGAGGGCTATTCAGTGTTTAGGAAGGACAGACATAAACAAAAACGTGGTGGAGTTGCAATGTTGATTAAAGATGATATGTGGAATATGTATGGGTCAAGTTAAGCCACACCAAGGGGCAAAAAACATTTGTGGGTGTGGTATACAGACCACCAAATTAATGGTAATGTTGGGAAAAGCATTAGACAGGAAATCAGAGATGCATGTGTTAAAGAAATATCTGTGATTAGAGGTGACTTTAATCTGCATATAGATTGGGTGATCAAATTAATCACATTACAATAGAGGAGGAATGTTTGGAGTGGTTTTCTGGACCAATACCTTTGAGGGACTAAGGGAGCATGCCATCTTGAACTGGGTATTGTGCAATGAGAAAGGATTGACAATCTAGTTGTGAGAGAACCCTTGGGGATGAGCGACCATAATATGACAGAATTCTTTGTCAGGTGGATAATGATGTCGTTGATTCTGACATCAGAGTCCTGAATTTCAGTAAAGGTAACTATAATGGATTGAGACATGAATTGGCTATGATGGACTGGGAAACATGACTGAAAGGAAGGACAGTGGACAGACAATGTTAAAGTTTATTAGTCACAAGTAAGGCTGACATTAACACTGCAATGAAGTTACTGTGAAATTCCCCTAGTCGCCACAGTCCGGCGCCTGTTCGGGTCAATGCATCTAACAACACGTCTTTCAGAATGTGGGAGGAAACCGGAGCACCCGGAGGAAACCCACGCGGACACGGGGAGAACATGCAAACTCCACAGAGACAGTGACCCAAGCCAGGAATCGAACCCGGCAGCATTGCGAACCACTATGCCACCGTGCCACCCACGGTAGGCATTTAAGGAACAAGTAGGTGAACTCAAAGTGTTTACTCCTATTTGGCACAAGAGTGGAAAAGGAACTGTAGCCAAACCATTGCTTACAAGGGAAATTAGAGAGAGCATTAGATTCCAAGAAGAAGCATAAAAATTGGCAAGAAAAAGCAAAAGACCTGAGGATTGGGAGCAGTTTAAAATACAGCAAAGGAGGAACAAGGAATTGATTCAGAAGGAGAAATTAGAATATGAAAGTAAGCTAGTGGGGAACATAAAAACTGAGTGTAAAAGGTTCTATAGGTATGTAAAGAGAAAAAGGTTGACAAAACGAATGTAGGCCCTTTACAGTCAGAAACAGGAGAATTCATAACGGGGAATAAAGAAGTGGCTGAGGAACTAAATTCGTACTTTGCTTCTGAATTCACAAAAGAATATCCCATGATTCAAAAAGTGAGGAAGCGAGAAAATGGGGAACTATAGACTACTGAGCCTAATGTAGGTAGTAGGGAAGTTGCTAGGGTCAGCATAACCAAAGTCTTATACAGCTGCAACATGTTTTCCCAATTCTTATACTCAGCGTCTCGACCGATTTAAGACCAGCATGCGATTTGCCCTCTTGACCACTTTGTCCACCTGAGTTGCCACGTTCAGGGTACTGTGGATCTGCACACTTAGATCCCTCTGTACGCCAACATTTCTAAGGACTCTAGCATTTACTGTATACTTTCCTTCTGCAGTAGACCTTCCAAATTACATCACCTCACATTTGTCTGTGTTAAATTCCATCTAGTAAGAAGTCTCACAACACCAGGTTAAAGTCCAACAGGTTTATTTGGTAGCAAAAGCCATAAGCTTTCGGAGCACTGCTCCTCGAAGGATTTCAGGAAGGAAGTAGATTTGGCTCTTGGGGCTAAAGGTATCAAGGGATATGGATGAGGAGGGGTGGGGGAGAAGAGGCAGGATCAGGATATTGATTTTGATGATCAGCCATGATAATAATGAATGGTGGAGCAGGCTTGAAGGGCCGAATGGTCTATTCCAGATTCTATTTTCTATGCATGTTTCTATGTAACTGAGCTGGGGTTATTTTTCAATTCAGCAGAAATAGACTCAAATGAATGTGGTTCAGTCTGAATATGAAAAACAGCAAAATCCAATCACAATAGTTACTTATGAATTCGCTGGTGTGTCAGCAGAGTGGATGACTGACTGAATCCCTTCCCACACGCACAGCAGATGAATGGCTTCTCTCCAGTGTGAATTCGTTGGTGTCTCAGCAGATTGGCTGAGTGAGTAAATCCCTTCCCACACTGGGAACAGACGAATGGCCTCTCCCCAGTGTGAACTCGCTGGTGTTTTGCTAGGTTGGATGACTCCTTGAATTTCTTCCCACACACAGAGCAGGTGAATGGTCTGGCCTCAGTGTGAATTCGCCGGTGTTTTGCTAGGTTGGCTGACTGACTGAATCTCTTCCTACACTGGGAGCAAGTGAACGGCCTCTCCCCAGTGTGAACTCGCTTGTGTAATGCTAGGTTGAATGACTGATTGAATCCCTTCCCGCACACACAGCAGCTGAATGGTCTCTCCTTAGTGTGAATCCTTTGGTGTATACGCAAGCTGGATGACTGAATGAATCCCCTCCCACATCGGGAGCAGGTGAATGGCCTCTCCCCAGTGTGACGGCGTCGATGAGTTTCCAGCTGCGATGGGTATTTGAATCCCTTCCCACAGTCCTCACATTTCCATGCCATCTCCTTGTTGTGACTGTAATTATGTTCCGAAAGGCTGGATGATTGGTTGAAGTCTTGTCCACACACACAACACGTGTACAGTTTCTCTCCACTGTGAATGGCGCTGTTTTCTTCTATATTCAAAACACAATGATATTCAGGTTACAATAACTTGGCCGACTCCATCAGGTTCTGATACCACGTTTGGTTTGCGTTTCCCCACTGCAAATCCTCCTCTTCTAAATCAAACTGATTTAAAACAGCAAAAAGGGAGTGAGAGAGAACCCACAAAAACACAAAGGCAAGTTGTGAAATTGAGCTGAATGAATCTGGTATTTTGTGGGACTGGAGTGAGGAAAAGATAAACATAAAAGCTGCTGAATTGTCATAAAAACCCAACTGAGTCACTAAGGTCCTTCAGGGAAGGGTATGTGCCACCTGGTCTGGGTCTACACAAGAATCTGGGCACTGTGTGAGGTGACAGAGAGAAGTGGGAGAGGCAGTGGCGAAGAAGAGGGATTTCAAACATCTATAACTCGACGGGAACTTTGACAGAATCTCCCAAACTCTCAATCTCCATCACCTATAAGGACCAAGGTAGCAGGTAGATGTGAACACCATCACCTCCAAGTTCGCTTCTAACTCACACACCATTCTGGCTTGTCTGACATCCAGTACTAAAAGAACAGAAATTTCTTCCATATAAATACTGGGAAGACTGAACCCATTGAGTTCAGTTCCCACTACAAATTCCACTCTCTCACCAGCAAATCTACCCCTCTTCCTAGCAACTGTCTTGGGGTGAAATATTTCACCCCAAGGTGAGCTTCCAGCCACATATCATCATCAAGACTGCCTATTTGTGACATGAAACTCAGGAGAATGAGGATATAGAGTGAGAATGGAACTGACTGAATTGCTCTACAGAGAGTTGCCATGGATTTGAGTTGCCAAATGGATTCCTTCTATGCTGTAATGTTTGCATGACTGTAACACTACATACTCTACCTCTCCTTTCCTTTTCTATGTACAGTATGCTTTGCCTGTATAGCACGCAAAAAACAATACTTTTCATTGTACACTAATCCAAGAATAGAATCCCTACAGTACAGAAGGAGGCCATTCGGCCACCGAGTCTGTACCAACCACAATCCCACCCAGACCCTATTCCCACAACCCCACACATTTACCCTGCTAATCCCTCGACACTATGGTCAATTTATCATGGTCAATCAACCTAACCCACACATCTTTGGAACCAAAAGAGAAAATGCTGGAAAATCTCGGCAGGTCTGGCAGCATCTGTAAGGAGAGAAAAGAGCTGACATTTCGAGTCCAGATGACCCTTTGTCAAAGCTAAAAAGCATAGAAAGTGGGAGATATTTATACGCAGGGTGAGATGAGTCATAGCCACAGAAACTCCTTTGCTTCCCCTTTCCTTAAATATTACCTCCCCCCCCCCCCCCCCGCCCCCCACATCTTCATCTGTCACAGCTTACCCGCTGATTTCAGCTTCTCTGCCATCAGGCCATTCACACCCTTTATTCTCTCTATGGACAGCCATTAGCAGCCTTTTCCCCTGGTTTTGTGGCTATGACTCATCTTTCAGTCCCTCACCCTGCAGCTTAAATATCTCCCACTTTCTATGCCTTTTAGCTTTGACAAAGGGTCATCTGGACTCGAACCGTCAGCTCTTTTCTCTCCTTACAGATGCTGCCAGACCTGCTGAGATTTTCCAGCATTTTCTCTTTTGGTTTCAGATTCCAGCATCTGCAGTAATTTGCTTTTATCCGCACATTTTTGGACAAGGGACAATAATAAATCGAATCAAATAGGTAACATTGACAAAGTGCTATATATTCCAAGACAAGAAATAGGGAATCATAAATAACATAGTATATAACATATAACTATGTTAAACATATCTCTGTCCCATACTAATTTACTGTTCATTTAAATATTAGCCCTCTCCTGGGAAACTCCCCCTTTAATTGTGAACATTGGGTAAGAGGCTATCCTATTATCCAGATAAATAAATCTGTCAAACTTAGGGAGTTAAAGGTTGTCTATGTCTTTGAGAGAGAAAGAAAAAGATACCTGGGCCTAGTCCTGCTCCTAATTCTGGTGTCCGTCTGTAACGTTTTCAGAGTCTGCAGCCTCCCAGGATTCACTTCCTTTCCCTTCAGTTGCTGCAAGTTCCCAATTTCCCGCAGAATGAGAAAAGAAATGGAAAGGGGGAAACATTGATTTCCTCCCAGATGTTGTCCAGAGGAGGGAGTTTCACTCTGAAGCTCATTGGCCAACTTCCGCGTTGTGACGTCACAATGGAGCCCAGCCTGAAGCAGCCAATAGGAATCAATCTGCTCCACGGTGACGTCCTGATGTTCCAGTGCGCAGGCTCGGACGCTGTCTCCTCTCCACCCCCTCCCCCCCCCCCCCCCCCGGAAAGAGATCCATTGATGCCCCTCTCCCGAGTTCTGGCCAATCGGGAGCCCTGGCAGACCGGAAGGACTCTTGTACTCCAGCCAATCAGTGGGTGGGCTTTGTGACATAGGAGGTTGAGCTTCACACAGACTGAACCTTCTTCCTGTGTCCCACATCTGTGAGTGGGAAAGATTGGATTGTCCAGCCAGTCCACCATATTGGCCGTTCGCTTTGCGTGTTGGCCAGTATAGTGTGCTCCAGGCAGGGGGCGGGCAGAGGATAAGGAGTTCAAGGCGGGCTTAATGCGCGCCTTGCGGTGAACTTTTGGAAATGTGGCCGCTGGGAGGAACGCCTTGGTCGGCGTGAAGTTTCTGTTTCAAGTGCTTGGGTTCGTGACTTGTGCAAGAACTTTTTGTTTCGGCTGGGGCTTGTTGAATGCTGCTCTCGCTGGGATTCCTGTGCCTTGAAAGGCGTGGCCCGGGTGGATGCAGTCTCGGAGGGCCCAAGCCAGGGAGGAGCCATTTGGGAACTATGGTTTCGGAAGGTTCAGCCGCGGAGGGTGTGACCCCAGACGGTGCAGCCCCAGTGGGTGTGATTTTGGAAGTTCTGGCCCGGAGTGGTGGACTTTGGAGGACTGCAATTGAGCGTTGTCGACTTCGGACGGTGGAATGTTGATGGGCGAAGCTCTGGAAGGCGATGCCTCCGAAATATTTCACAATTGTATGGTTGTTCATGGATTGTTTGTTATTGTAATATGTGGTTTTCCTGTTATGATGGTTGGTGGTTTGTTCCGGCCCCTGTCTATTTTCTTGCGTTGTTTGTAGCCTGGGGGGCATCCCCCCCTGGATGGAGTCACCCCCGGGGGGTGTGACATCCACTTGGGGAAAGTTCTGGGTGGTGAAGCCCCGGACATAGTAACACCAGAGGGATTTTGTTCTCCGTGAGAAAGGTTGGGAAGGCAGGCCCGAGCTGAGTACCCTGGAGAGACTCTCCCACCGCCCCGGCTGAAATTCCGGAAGGGATTCCGGATTGAGTAGGTTCGGGGTGGTTTCCCCATTTCCCCCCTCCGGCTGAACATCCGTAAGGTGTAACCCCCGGATATGAGTACCACTGGAGGGTTGCATCCCCCGGCAGGTGGACAAACCCAGGGGACGGTGCCCTTATGCTTCAGTGTTTATTTTTTGTTGTGTATAGTTGTAGTGTTGTGTTAATGTTTGTAGATTTGTAGATTATGATTTGTAAATGGAGGTGTATTTTGAGGGCAATGCCCTGGAAAACTGTAATTGATGATGAACCCTTCCGAAATGGAAGGTAGTAATTGATAAATGGATGGTGTTAGCCATTGGTAATGTATTTTTCATATTTGTTCTTTGTTCATTTGTAATTGTTTTGTAATATCGTGTTTGTACTAACCAACGGAAAATCTTTGCATTGTTTGTGGCCTGGGGGGTATCCCCCCCCCCTCCCCCTCCCCTGGATAGAGTGACCCCCGGGGGGTGTGACATCCAGTTGGGGAAAGTGTCCGGGGCACCCAGAGGGGTAACACCGGGGGGGTTTTGTTCTCCGGGAGAAAAATTGGGAAGGCAGGCCGAATTGAGTATCCCGGAGAGCTTTTCCCACCGCCCCAGCCGAAAATCCGGAAGGCAGTCCGGATTGAGTAGGTTCGGGGTGGTTTTCCTGTCCCCCCGCCTCCAGTCGAACATCCGTCAGGTGGAACCCCCGGACCTGAGTACCTCTGGAGGGTTGCATCCCCCGGCAGGGGAAAAACCCGGGAGACGGTGCCCTGGAGGGCGGCGGATATGCTGCAATGTTTATTCTTGTTGTGTTGTACTAATGTTTGTCACTTTGTAGATTATGATTTGTAATTGGAGGTGTATTGAGAGGGCAATGCCCTGGAAAACTATGACCATTAGTGAACCCTTCCGAAATAGAAGATAGTAACTGATAAATGGATGGCGTTAGCCATTGGTAATGTATTTTTTCACATTTGTTCTTTGTGTATTTGTAATTGTTTTGTATTAACGTATTTGTAATAAACAAAAAGAAACCCACATCTGTGAGTAAAACAGTTTGTTTGTGTTGCAGACAAAGAACAGGCAGGGTGTGAGAGGTGTTCAGGAGGGAAGGGAAGAGTTCAGTGAACAGTGAAGCTGTGAGTGGGAGATGGGGAGGGAGTCTGAGCAGCTGGAAAAAGCAGAACAAAAAGGCTGATTGGGAGAATCTACCAGTGAGAGATCCAGAGGCTGTGACTCCTGGAGCTGCCTGTGGAAATGGGCTGTCGGGAAAGAGTCCAGTCCAACCTCCTGTAAAGGGAAAGGAGCTGAACCTATACCTGGGAAATTTAGAGAGTTTTGGGACTCTGTAACTGGAATTAGAGCCAAATATGTGGAGGGGGGAAATGTTTTATTTTATTTTATTTATTATTGTCACATGTATTAACATAGTGAAAAGTATTGTTTCTTGCACATTATCCAGACAAAGCATACCGTTCATAGAGAAGGAAACAAGAGAGTGCAGAATGTAGTGTTACAGTTATAGCTAGGGTGCAGAGAAAGATCAACTTCATGCAAGGTAGGTCCATTCAGAAGTCTGACAGCAGCAGGGACAAAGCTGTTCTTGTGTCGGTTGGTACGTGACCTCAGACTTTTGTATCTTTTTC
This sequence comes from Mustelus asterias, assembly GCF_964213995.1. Classification (NCBI taxonomy): domain Eukaryota; kingdom Metazoa; phylum Chordata; class Chondrichthyes; order Carcharhiniformes; family Triakidae; genus Mustelus; species Mustelus asterias. Next base: position 156,124 of record NW_027590186.1, read on the forward strand.
CCTATGGAAGAAGGTGGAAGAGAGAATGTCCGGGGTGCGTGGGGTTCTTAATTATGCTGGCTGCTTTGCCAAGGCAGCGAGCAGTGTAATCAGAGTCAATGGATGGGAGGCTGGTTTGTGATGCTTGTAAATATTTGTAAACATTTGTAAATCTTTGTGATTTTGTGGAACCTGTTGTTATTGTCTGAACTATTTAAAGTCAAATTTATCCTGTCTGCTCAAGTACCATTGTCTGTGAATGCATGCTTCATTTATGTTGATTTTAGTTTGATTATTGCAGTAAAAGTATGAAATGAATGAAACCTTATTCTTTGGTTTATTCCATTGGGATTGTCTGGGAAATTGTTTATTTGAAGATTATCAGTCTCTATGGAGATCATAACAGAGGTATTTCTAGTTTTGTTATTGTACATGTTAGATGTATTATTTTTGGTGCTGCAGTAAAGTACATTTATTTTTTATTTCTATTCTTAGAATATAGTAATGTAGTTGTGTTATATATTTCCAGTCAGTGAGACATTGCAGCACAAAAAGAGTCCATTTGGCAACTCGAGTCCATGTCAACTCTCCATAGAACAATCCAGTGGGTCCCATTCCCCCTCTGTATCACTGTCCTACAGGTTTATTTCTTTTGAATGACCAACATCATTTGAAATCATGGGTTCTCTCTGCTTCCACCATCCACATGTGGAGTGAATTCCAGTTTATGACCACTTGAAGTCCAAACAAACTTTCTACACATATTCCCGACCTCTCTCTAATAACGTAATATAGCACTTTTACACAAATTATAGTCCAGTTCTATATGAATATAAGGGATATATAGGTGAACAGCTTGCCTGAAGATTTTCAGGTCTTTGTGCCCTGGAGTGTGAACCAGCAGCTTCAGCAGAATCGGGAGGGTGAATATTCGGTGCAGAATGTGTGGGACAGAAATTTACAACTTTTCAGGAATAAAAGAATAGAAAATAGTTTAAATGAATCGAGAATTGTCCATTCTGAATTTATTTTCTATGTGCATGGTGTTGACTTTTGAAAACTTCTTTCACAGGATATTAGAAGGGGAGGATTTGCAGGACAGAAATATCAAAACAAAACATTACGTTCAGATCTGACAGAGTCACTCGATTAATCACAACGTGAATATCATTGGCCTTTGACTCGAGAAGAATTGTTTATTGTTTGTTTTTTTTTCTGTGGAAAAAGATTGAACATTAGTGTGACTGGAAAAGCACTGAGAAGTACAAACCTGAGTGTGTGTTCAGGTTACACAGCCTGAAAAGCATTGCCCCATTTACATTGAGAGGGAGTGTACATCTGTTCTCGGTGAGGACGAGGCTTCAACTGATTGTCAAACCTGGAGGGACAGAAGGCCTCCCGCATCAGGGAGAAACAGTGGAAATGTGGGGACTGTGGAAAAAGATTCAAAGCACCGTGTGAGCTGGAGATTCATCGACACAGTCACACTGGGGAGAAGCCATTCACCTGCCCTGATTGTGGGAAAGGGTTCTCTCAGTTATCCAACCTGGTGACACATCAGAAAATTCACACTGGGGAGAGGCCATTCACCTGCTCTGAATGTGGGAAGGGTTTCACTGATTCATCCCGTCTTCTGACACACGGACGCATTCACACGGGGGAGAGGCCTTTCACCTGCATTGAGTGTGGGAAGAGGTTCGGGGATTCATCCAGCCTCCGGAGACACAAGCGAGTTCACACTGGGGAGAGGTCATTTGCTTGCTCAGTGTGTGGGAAGGGATTCACTCTTTCATCCAACCTGCGGAGACACCAGCGAATACACACCGGGCAGAGGCCGTACACCTGCTCTGACTGTGGGAAGGGATTCACTCGGTCATCTCACCTGCTGATACATCAGCGAGTCCACACCGGGGAGAGGCCGTTCACCTGCACCGTGTGTGGGAAAGGATTCAGTGCATCATTTACCCTACAGAACCACCAGGCAGTTCACACTGGGGAGAGGTCATTCACCTGCTCCGTGTGTGGGAAGGGATTCACTCAGTTATCAACCTTGCTGCGACATCAAGCAGTTCACACTGGAGTGAGGCCATTCCCCTGCTCTGTGTGTGGGAAGGGATTTACTCGGTCCACCAGTCTGCTGACACACCAGCGAATTCACTCTGGAGAGAGACCGTTCAGTTGCACTGAGTGTGGGAAGGGATTCACTGATTCCTCCAGCCTCTGGAAACACCGGCGAGTTCACACCGGGGAGAGGCCATTCACCTGCTGTGTGTGTGGGAAAGGATTCACTGAGTCATCCAGTCTGCGCGCACACCGTCGAGTTCACACTGGGGAGAAGCCTTTCACCTGCTCTGAATGTGGGAAGGGATTTGCTGATCCTTCCAGCCTGCGGAAACACAAGCAAGTTCACACGGAGGAGAGAGGCTGTTCACCTGCTCGGAGTGTAGGAAAGGATTCACTGAGTCATCCAACCTGCTGAGACATTATGGCAGTCACACCGATTAGAGACCTTTTAAATACTCTGACTGTGGGTGTTAATTGTATAATTTGGGGTTAAATATATACAAGCAGTGGACATTGATTAGATGTTTACATGAGCACATATAGACACTTACTGACAGAGCATGGAATGGTATTAGGAGTTATATACCTGCAATGTTTCACTCTGTGAATAAATCTATACCAAGTAAAGATTGGAACCAGTTTCCTCCTTCACCAGAAAGCGGTCAGGATTATAACGTGGTGACAGAGAATGTTTAAAAATACCTGACGTTTCCAATCTGAATGTTTGAGAAGGAATAATGAAAGCTTTGATAAAAATCAGAAGGGGAAGATGCAAATTATCTTAAAACTACACAGACAATTTGTTCACACTACTTGCCAAAGATTAAAAATCCTGCTTCAAGATGCAGGAGCAGTTGATGAAGAGTATCTGAGACTCATACAAGAGACAAAGTGTACAATGTATAAAAATTATTGGAGGATGCCATCACATCCCAACAGTGAACCTTCCCTTGGCCCTTGGGGCTGGAGCTGTGGCACCAGCTCAGTTTCTGAATGATGAGTTTTGAGACGTGTGAAAACATGAACATTCTGGTCAGGAACACGGCAGCTGAAAGTCCTTTCAGTGATGGACTCTGTGAAAGGAATCACTCGGTGATCGATGAAATGCTGCAGAAAATCTCAGCTGATCAGCCAAACTGCAAGTTGATAACTGCACTGGCCTGGACGATTCATGTAAAGAATTCACTTCAGAGATGGTTGGAGAGTATAATCCCTGTTAATTGGTCTGCGGGAAAAATTCCAAATGACCCTCTGTGCTGGGGATAACCCTCCTGATTCAGAAGGGACGACAATTAGTACAATTTTTATTCATTTATCTGATTGTTTCACTGGTGCTCAAGCTAAGAAATTATTGTAGATCCTCGATGAGGGGTGTCTTACAATGTAATACTTTGTACAAAATAAAGACCATCATGGTTTTATTTTCCAAATAGTTTTGAAATATTGTTTGTTGTTATAATTCGGGTCGAGAACATTAACGTTCAGTGAGAAATCCAAACACTCATCACAAGATTCCAGGTTTTTAAACAAAATCAAACTTCACTGAATATAAACAGAATATTTAAAACCAGCTCGATGAATTATATTTTGTAAAGATTTATGCTGTAAACTCAGTTCTAACTCAAAACATGAACTCTGTTTTCACTCTCTACAGATGCTGCCAGACCTGCTGAGATTTTGCAGCATTTTTCCTTTTTTGTACTTTTTAAACCCTTACTCCTCGACAAGAATGCCCTTATACTTAATATCTTGAATGTGCATTCACTTCTGTTCCTGGGACAATCCCAAAGGTATGTCAAAGCTCCCAGAATTCACTTTAATTCTCCTCAGTATTCCAGCTATTCTCCGGGCTCCAAGATTTCATGAGGATCCTTCTATTAGCTTTCGGCTAAACAACTCTCCAACTTTCCTTTGAGATTTCAAAATTAACTCAAAACATGGACTCCTCAATCCAAGCATGGACTTCACTGCCTTCTTGCTGAGGGATTTAAACATTGGGAACACCCATGGTTTCTAATGACCTCCTCGGCTTCTGGTCCCACAGCTGGTTCACAGCTCCTGGTCCCACAGCTGGTTCACAGCTCCCGCTCCCACCGCTGGATCACAGCTCCCGCTCCCACCGCTGGTTCACAGCTCCCGCTCCCACAGCTGGTTCACAGCTCCCGCTCCCACAGCTGGTTCACAGCTCCCGGTCCCACAGCTGGTTCACAGCTCCCGCTCCCACAGCTGGTTCACAGCTCCTGGTCCCACAGCTGGTTCACAGCTCCCGGTCCCACAGCTGGTTCACAGCTCCCGCTCCCACAGCTGGTTCACAGCTCTCGGTCCCACAGCTGGTTCACAGCTACCGCTCCCACAGCTGGTTCACAGCTCCCGCTCCCACAGCTGGTTCACAGCTCCCGCTCCCACAGCTCCCGGTCCCACAGCTCCCGGTCCCACAGCTCCAAGCTAACTGCAGACTGCCTGCTTTCTGTGAAAAACACCCAGAATTCCAACCAAGACCACCCTGAATCACTTATCCTCATGCTAACAGGCCAGTAGGGATGTCCAAAATATGTTTAAATTAATTAACTTTTAGTTTCAGAACCAAACCTTTTTTCTTGAGGTCTGCGTGAAGAATTCCCCTCTCTAACAAAGACAGGAAAAAAATTGTCAGACCCAATGTCTCCAGCTAAAAGAGCCCAGCTGCCGTGTTACACTTGTTCTTACCCTTCTCGCTTTGACTTCTCAAACCAACATGGGCCACACCTTGTGACTGCGAATTCCCTCAGGGCGTTTTTATCAGATTCTCAACCCAGGTTTTCCAGTTGTTACATTTTTTTAAAAATCCGAAATTAATATTTCTGAAACACATGAATTATTAAACTAGATCTTCACAACATATTCCCTGGAAGAAATGGAAATGTATCACTCTATAATATCCCATTGAGAATATTACAATGTACAGCATACTGTATATCTTAACAACAGCCATGGCCTAATCGAATTGTGGAGCAGGCTCGAAGGGCCAAATGGCCGACTCCTGTTCCTAAATCCACTGTTTTCCTGTGTTTAACTATCTTATAACCTGCAATAGACACAATAATCCCTCCATTGTCCACTTCACATTCACAAGTCCAGCTTGGTAACAGCACACTGCTGGGTTCCATGTCCAGGAATCTCAGTCCACTGAAGATGGAAAATATTATTGGTTTCAGTGTTTTCTGGAAGTTTTCTTTCAATAATTATCGTAATTTTTAATAATTATAGTTTCTTCTGCAAGAGGACAGTCCTCATTGCTGTTCAGTTGTGGATTTCCAATTCTGAAAACAGTCTGTTCAGAGTTCACATTTTGAACTTCACTTTCTTCCATATTTGTAGCTCCTCCATTGTTTAAATCCAAAGAGAATATTCCAGTCAATTCCACATTGAAATGTCTTCTTCTTGCTCTGTTGTAGCTGCAGCTTCATTTTTAATTTCATTTCCCAGAATCAAACATTCTGGATTCTCTTTTGGAGAGAGCAAGTTCAAAATGGCTTCTTTCTGTGCCAACAACTCGTTCCTTCATTGGACAAAATCTTATTTAGCCATTTTAAGAATGTTGTTAAAATGCTTTTTATGTTAAGCAAAAAGCTCTGATATTCTTGTTTGGAGCATTTTGGATCTTGGGTTTCAGAAATTGGGGAATTGAGAACAGAAGCAGGGAAGTTATTCTGATAGTTTCTAAAGCTCTGGTGAGGCCACAACAGAATACTGAGCCCAGTTCTGGTCACCATACCTTAGGAAGGATGTGAGGGTCCTTGAGAGAATCTAGAGGAGATTTACCACAATGGTTCCAGAGATGAGGAAGATGACGCGAATGTGGAACTCGCTACCAGTGAGTGGTTGAGGTGAATAACATGGATACATTGAAGAGGAAGCTAGATACATACATGAGGGAGAAAGGAATAGAAGGATATGCTGATGGGGGGAGATGAAGAGGGGTGGGTGGAGGCTCATGTGGAGCATAAATACTGACACAGACCAATTGAGCCGACTGGCCTGGCCCTGTGCTGTCGACTCAATGGAACAGAGACAAATATATTTATTTTCGATTTACCTCCTGTTTGTGGATCATCTCAGTAAAATGTGCACTCCCAAATTCAAACAGCATCGACCCACTGGCAGCAAAGCCGTGAGGTTGGTCAGGCCAGCAGAAAGAAACCCTCCGACCCTCTCACTTCAGCAACTGTCAGAATGAACATGGTTCAGTCCTGGATGTGATTAACAGCAGCAAGAACAGCAGAATCCAACCCCTGTAATCACTTGTGAACTTGCTGGTGTCTTAGCAGGTGAGACGACCGTTTAAATCTATTCCCACACTCGGAGCAGCTGAACGGCCTCTCCCCAGTGTGAACTCGCTGGTGTGTGAGCAGATTGGAGATCTGAGTGAATCCCTTCCCACAGTCAGAGCAAGTGAATGGCCTCTCCCCAGTATGAACTCGCTGGTGTGCCAACAGGGTGGATGAATGACTGAAACCCTTCCTGCACACAGAGCAGGTGAAGGGTGTCTCCCCAGTGTGAACTCGCTGGTGTATTAGCAGTTGGGATGATGTTCTAAATCTCTTCACGCAGTAAGAGCAGCTGAACGGTCTGTCCTCAGTGTGAATGCGCTGGTGGCCCATCAGAGTCTGAGAGCTTTTGAAGCTACGCCCACAGTCTGAGCATTTAAACAGTCTCTCATTCGTGTGGGTGACACGGTGTGTCTGCAGGGTGGATGAATGACTGAATCCCTTCCCACACACACAGCAGGTGAACGGCCTCTCCCCAGAGTGAACTCGCCGGTGCCTCCACAGGGTGGAACGATCGCTGAATCCTTTCCCACAGTCTGAGCAGGCGAAAGGCCTCTCCCCGGTGTGAACTCGCTGGTGGGTCAGCAGGCTGGATAACTGAGTGAATCCTTTCCCACACACGGAGCAGGTGAACGGCCTCTCCCCAGAATGAACTCGCTGGTGTCTCAGCAGGGTGGTTGATATACTGAATCCCTTCCCACACACGGAGCAGGTGAACGGCCTCTCCCCAGTGTGAACTCGTCGATGTGTGTCCAGTGCAGATGGGCACTGGAATCCCTTCCCACAGTCCCCGCATTTCCATGGTCTCTCCATGGTGCCAGTGTCCTTTTGATAATGAGTTGATTCCACATCCAAGTACAGAACACATGTACAGTTTCTCCTCGCTGTGAATGGGGTGATGTTTTTCAGGCCGTGTTACTGGTTGAAACTCTTTCCACAGTCAGTTCACTGGAACACTCTCACTCAGGTGTGTGGGGTCTCCATTCTTGTCCAGTCACACTGATGTTTGAAATCTTTTCCCACAGACAGAACAAACATTTCTTCTCATACATTCAAACGGCAATTATATTCAGGTCCTGATGAATCCAGTGACTTTGTAACATCTTGTTGTGACGTTTGGTGTGAGATTTCAGTCTGTAAATTCTCTCCTTCTAATATCCTGTTTATAGAAGTTATCAGTGTAAGTATAGGACTGAAATTCAAAACAGACCATTCTAGTTTCCATGAAATATTCTTTGCTTTCTCATTCCCTAAAGTTGTAAATCTCCATCCCACACACTCTCCCCCCCATTGTCATACTGCTGTACCTCATACACACCCTCCCAATTCTCCTGAAGGTGCTGATTCAGGCTGATTGACAGACCTATGCTCCTGTCCAGTACAAAGAGACCTGAAAATCTTCATGCAGGCTGCTAGCCAATGTCCACATTACTAAACATATTATTTGATCAGCAATAGAAAGGAGATGTGAGGAACAATTTTATTCACGAGTGGTCACGACCTGACCTCACTGCTTCTGTGCTTGGTGGAATCAGAAATGATCAATGATTTGAAAAATAAATCAGATAGGTGTGAAGGAATTAAAAAGGGAACAGAGTTATGGAGGGGAAATGGGACTGAGTGGATTGATGTACAGAGAGTCAGCATGGACTCCTTCCAACTATCACTGGAATATATACAAAATTTCAGGCAATGTAGTGGAAGACATGCCCTGTCTACATCAACGGCGACGAAGTGGAAATGGTTGAGAGCTCAAGTTTCTCGGTGTTCAGATCACAACAACCTGTCCCTCTATACTGCTGCTTTAGTTAAGAAAGCCCACCAACGCCTCGACTTTCTCAGGAGGCGAAGGAAATTCGACATGTCAACATGTCAGCTACGACTCTCACCAATTTTTACAGGGACACCACAGAAAGCATCCCATCCAGTTGTATCACAGCTTGGTATTGCTGCTGCTCTGGCCAAGAGCGCAAGAAGCTACAAGGGGTGCGAATGTGGCCCAGTCCATCACGCAAATCAGCCTCTTATCCATTGACACTGTCTACATTTCCTATTGCCTCAGAAAAGCAGCCAGCATAATCAAGGACCCCACTTATCCTGGACATTCTCTTGTCTCTCTTCTTCCGTCGGTAAAAAGATACAAAAGTCTGAGGTCACACACCAACCGACTCAAGAACAGCTTCTTCCCTGCTGCTGCCATCGGACTTTTACAAACAAAGAACAAAGAAAATTACAGCACAGGAACAGGCCCTTCGACCTTTCAAGCCTGCACCGACCATGTTGCCCGACTGAACTAAAACCCCCTACCCTTCCGGGGACCATATCTCTCTATTCCCATCCTATTCATGTATTTGTCAAGATGCCCCTTAAAAGTAACCATCATATCTGCTTCCACTACCTCCCCCGGCAGCAAGTTCCAGGCACCCACCACCCTCTGTGTAAAAAACCTGCCTCATACATCTCCTTTAAACCTTGCCCCTCACACATTAAACCTGTGTCCCCTAGTAAGTGACTCTTCCATCCTGGGAAAAGGTTTCTGACTATCCACTCTGTCCATGCGGCACGGTAGCACAGTGGTTAGCACCACTGCTTCACAGCTCCAGGGGCCCGGGTTCGATTCCCGGCTCGGGTCACTGTCTGTGTGGAGTTTGCACATTCTCCTCGTGTCTGTGTGGGTTTCCTCCGGGTGCTCCGGTTTCCTCCCACAGTCCAAAGATGTGCGGGTTAGGTTGATTGGTCCGTGCTAAAATTGCCCCTTAGTGTCCTGAGATGCGTAGGTTAGAGGGATTAGCGGGTAAATATGTAGGGGTGTGGGGGTAGGGCCTGGGTGGGATTGTGGTCGGTGCAGACTCGATGGGTCAAATGGCCTCTTTCTGCACTGTAGGGTTTCTATGATTCTATGCCCCTCATAATCTTGTAGACTTCCAGTGAGAACAAACCAAGTTTCTCCAACCTCTCCTCATAACTAATACCCTCCATACCAGGCAACATCCTGGTAAATCTTTTCTGTACCCTCTCCAAAGCCCCCTCCTTTTGAATGGACCGACCTCATATTAAGCTGATCTTTCTCTTCACCCTTTCTGTAACTGTAACACTATATTCTGCACTCTCTCCTACTCCCCTATGTACTCTATGAACAGTATGCTTTGTCTGTATACCGCGCAAGAAACAATACTTTTCACTGTATCCCAATACATGTGACAATAAATCAAATCAAACCCATTGCTGCATTTCCTTCCTGAAGCCACATTTGTCCAGTGGGGCCTGGCCCCGGGAGAAAGCGCTGCAGCTGCCGTTGTGTTGGGTGTTGAGGCGGTGCCGCTAGTTCCTTATTGGGGGTGTTGAAGCCTCCACTGGGTGTGTGGAGCCTCCCCTCCCACCCACTGCCCCTAACGCTGCCTCCGCTTATCCGCCTCCTTCCCGCCTGAAGATCAGACAAACAAGCGCCTGTCCCTGGACATGAGCCGCACTGCGCATGCTCAACGTCACAATGCCCGGGACTGATTGACGGCGGCTCCGGGCCAATAGGTAAAGGGGGCGGGGCTGGAGGACTGAGCGGGAGCGGGTGGTCCTCCAACCAGAGTGAATGGGGGAGGGTCTGAAGCATGCGCAGTGTGCGTAATGGCGGCGGACGGACGGTTTTAGTTTGGATCCGAGATTAGTTCAAGGTGGAGAGCGGCGCGTAGAGAGCGATGAATGTGGCGGGTGGGTGGAGAGGCTTCGTAAACATGTTATTCAAACCCAAACTTCGGAAAATAACTTCCCGGGCGCCCAGTTAGTACCAAACTAGTGGCGCAACTTGTCGCGTTGGGCCTGGGCTGACGGCCGCCAATCTGTCGGTGGCAATGTCCATCAGTGCGCATGTGCGGCCGGCATCTTTGTCAGGGGCGAAGTGTAGCAGCAGGCAGGCGCGGAAGCCATATTTGTAGGGGGCAGTACGGCGCAGGAGCGGCGACCTTTGTGACCTGAACCCCCTGCAGTCCATGTGGTGCAGGTATATCCACCCTGCTGGTCGGGAGGGAATTCCAGCATTTTGTCCCAGCGACTGCGAAGGAACGGTGATATATTTCCAAGTCAGGATGGTGAGTGACTTGGAGGGGAGTTTGCAGCTGGTGGTGTTCCCATGCCTCTGTTGCCTTTGTCCTTTTAGATGGAAGTGGTTGTGTGTTTGGAAGGTGCTGTCTAAGGACCTTTGGTGAATTCGTGCAGTGCGTCTTGTAGACCGTACACACGGCTGCTACTGAGCTTCGGTGAGAGGAACTTGTTTCCCATTGTTCAGAATGGTGACAACTTGTCCATCAAACTGCATAAACCCTGTAAGGATGAAGAATAAGTATGGCAAGTTTTGGGACCCTTGGATAACGAGCGATATTGTCAGCCTAGTCAAAGAGAAAAAGGAAGCATTTGTCAAGGCTAGGAGGCTGGGAACACACGAAGCAAGTGTGGAATACAAGGAAATTAGAAAGAAACTTAAGCAAGGAGTAAGGAGGGATAAAAGGGGTCATGAAAAATCATTGGCCAGCAGGATTAAGGAAAATTCCAAGGCTTTTTATACATATATAAAGAGCAAGAGGGTAGCCAGGGAGAGAGTTGGCCCACTCAAGGACAGGGGAGGGAATCTATGCATGGAACCAGAGGAAATGGTCGAGGTATTAAATGAGTACTTTGCGTCAGTATTCACCAAAGAGAAGGACTTGGTGGTGGATGATGAATCTGGGAAAGGGTGTATAAATAGTTTGAGTCATGTTCAGATCAAAAAGGAGGAGGTATTGGGGTTCTTGAGAAACATTAAGGTTGACAAGTCCCCAGGGCCTGATGGGATATACCCCAAAATACTGAGAGAGGCAAGGGAGGAAATTGCTGGGACCTTGAGGGAAATCTTTGTATCCTCACTGGCTACAGGGGAGGTACAGTAAGAAGTCTCACAGGAGGTCCCAGAGGATTGGAGAATAGCCAATGTTGTTCCTTTGCTTAAGAAGGGAAGCAAGATTAATCCAGGTAATTACAGGCCGGTGAGCCTTACGTCAATGGTAGGGAAATTATTGGAGAGGATTCTTCGAGACAGGATTTACTCCCACTTGGAAATAAGTGGATGTATTAGCAAGAGGCAACCTGGTTTTGTGAAGGGGCGTTCATGTCTCTAACTTGATCGAGTTTTTCGAGGAAGTGATGAAGATGATTGATGAGGGTAGGGCAGTGGATGTTGTCTACATCGACTTCAGTAAGGCCTTTGACAAGGTCCCTCGTGGCAGACTGGTGCAGAAGGTGAAGTCGCATGGGATCAGAGGTGAACTGGCAAGGGATACAGAACTGGCTCGGTCATAGAAGACAGAGGGTAGCAGTGGAACGGTGCGTTTCTGAATGGAGAGCTGGGACAAGTGGCGTTCCTCAGGGATCAGTGCTGGGACCTTTGCTGTTCGTAATATATATAAATGATTTTGAAGAAAATGTAACTGGTTTGATCAGTAAGTTTGCGGATGACACAAAGGCTGGTGGATTTGTGGATAGCGATGAGGACTATCAGAGGCTACAGCAGATATAGATCGGTTGGAGACTTGGGCGGAGAGATTGCAGATGGAGTTTAATCCAGACAAATGTGAGGTAATGCATTTTGGAAAGTTTAATAAAGATAGGAAATGTACAGTAAATGGCAGAACTCTTAAGAGTATTGATAGGCAGAGGGATCTGGGTGTACAGGTACACAGGTCACAAAGTGGCAACACAGGTGGAGAAGGTAATCAAGAAGGCATACGGCATGCTTGCCTTCATCAGCCGGGGCATTGAGTTTAAAAATTGACAAGTCATGTTGCAGTTTTATAGAACCTTAGTTAGGCCGCACTTGGAGTATAGTGTTCAATTCTGGTCACCACACTACCAGAAGGATGTGGAGGCTTTGGAGAGGGTACAGAAAAGATTTACCAGGATGTTACCTGGCATGGAGGGCATTAGCTATGAGGAGAGGTTGGAGAAACTTGGTTTGTTTTCACTGGAACGACCGAGGTTGAAGGGAGACCTGATAGAAGTCTACAAGATTATGAGGGGCATGGACAGAGTGGATAGTCAGAAGCTTTTTCCCAGGATGGAAGAGTCAATTACTCGAGGGCATAGGTGTAAGGGGCAAGGTTTAAAGGAGATGTACGAGGCAAGTTTTTTTCCACAGAGGGTGGTGGGTGCCTGGAACTCGCTGCCGGGGGAGGTAATGGAAGCAGATACAACAGTGAATTTTAAGGGGCATCTGGATAAATACATGAATAGGATGGGAATAGAGGGATATGGTCCCCGGAAGGGTAGGGGGTTTTAGTTCAGTTGGGCAGCATGGTCGGTGCAGGCTTGGAGAGCCAAAGGGCCTGTTCCTGTGCTGTAATTTTCTTTGTTCTCTGAGTCCCACTGTCTTCTTGATCAGACAGAGTGGTGCCAGAGCAGGAAAGAAAAGGAAGCAAATCCTGCTCTCCGAATCCCACTCCCTCATGGAACGTCCTGGCATCATAGAATTCCTACAGAGCAGAAGGAGGCCATTTGGCCATCGAGTCTGCACCAACTACAATCCCATCAAGGACCTATCCCCATAACCCTATACATTTACCCTAGCTAGTCCCCCTGACAGTAAGGGGCAATTTAGCATGGCTAATCCACCTAATCCACACATCTTTGGATTGTAGGAAGAAACCGGAGCACCCGGAGGAAACCCACACAGACACCGGGAGAATGTACAAACTCCACTCAGGTGACCCAAGCTGGGAATCGAACCCAGGCCCCTGGCACTGTGAGCCAGCAGTGCTAACCAACTGTGCCACTCTCTCTCCAACAGAGCATTTTACGCCCGCTCTATCCCCGTAACCCCACCAATCCCCCTAACCTGCACATCTTTCGACGCTAAGGGGCAATTTAGGATGGCGAATCCAGCTAACCTAGACATCTTTTTGGCTAAGTATTTATAGATCTGTGGGTTTGTTCAGTCACATGAAGAACCATGGTGAAACTCTCAACCCTAAGTAGACATGAGCGACATGGTGGCACAGTGGTTAGCACTTCTGCCTCACAATGCCAGGGATCCAGTTTCAGTTCCTGGCTTGGGTGACTTAAGTTAATTTATTTATTAGTGTCACAAGTAAGCTTACTTTAAAACTGCAATTAAGTTACTGTGAAATTCTGTGGAGTTTATATGTTTTCCTTGCATCTGCGTGGGTTTCCTCCGGGTGCTCCAGTTTCTCCCCCACAGTCCAAAGATGTGCAGGTTAGGTGGATTGACCATGATAAATTTCCCCTTAGTTTCCCAAGATGTGGAGATAAGGGGACTTGGCTAAGATAAATCTGTGAGGCTACGGGGATAGGTCATAGAGGTTTACAGCATGGAAACAGGCCCTTCGGCCCAATTTATCCATGCTGCCCTTTTTTTTTAAACCCCTAAGCTAGTCCCAATTGCCTGCATTTGGCCCATATCCCTCTATACCCATCTTACCCATGTAACTGTCTAAACGCTTTTTAAAAGACAAAATTGTACCTGCCTCTACTACTACCTCTGGCAGCTTGTTCCAGACACTCACCACCCTCTGCGTGAAAAAATTGCCCCTTTGAACCCTTTTGTATCTCTCCCCTCTCACCTTAAACCTATGCCCTCTAGTTTTAGACTCCCCTACCTTTGGGAAAAGATATTGACTATCTAGCTGATCTATGCCCCTCATTATTTTATAGACCTCTATAAGATCACTCTTCAGCTTCCTACGCTCCAGAGAAAAAAGTCCCAATCTATCCAGCCTCTCCTTATAACTCAACCACCAAGTCCTGTTAGCATCCGAGTAAATCTCTTCTGCATTCTTCCTAGTTTAATAATATCCTTTCTATAACAGGGTGACCAGAACTGTACACAGTATTCCAAGTGTGGCCTTACCAATGTCTTGGGTGGGCAAGAGGGCCTGGGTAAAGTACTCTGTCAGAGAGTCAGTGTCGACTCAATGGGTCGAATGGCCTCCTCCTGCACTGTAGGGATTCTATGATGATAAATATCATCCTCAAATCGAGGGACTGTTGACAATGACGACAATCAAGGTGCAACAGGGAGTTAGTGTGGATATCCTGGTCTTAGGAGAATCTGTTAAAATCCTGGTTTATTTGTACAAATATAAAATCCCTCTCCTCTGTTCTGCTCCCAAATCCTCTCTCACTTTCCTCCCCTCAAAGAGGACAGAGTCTTGTGAAGACCCAGACCGTGTGGCAGCTTCCCTTCCCTGAAGAACCTCAGTGAGTCAGTTGTGTTTTATATGACAATCCAGCAGTTTTTATGGTCACTCTTTCCTCGTGCCGGCCCCACAAATTACTGCATTCATTCAGCTCCATTTCACAACCTGTTTTTGTGGGTTCTCTCTCACTCACTCTTTTCTGTTTTAAATCAGTTTTATAGGGTCTTCAAAGGGGAAGGTTTGTATTAGGGAGACGGGAAACCAAACATCACATCAGGATCCGACAAAGTTGCCCAAGTTATTGTAACTGAATATCATCGAGTATTGAACATGGAAGGAAAAAGCACCGTTCAGAGTGGGGAGAAACCGTACACCTGTTCTGTGTGTGGACGAGGCTTCAGTCGATCCTCAGGCTTGTCGCAACATAAATGTGTTCACACTTGGAAGGAGTCATTTTGTTCCCCATCTGAGCTGGAAATTCATCAACGCACTAATGCTGAGAAACCATTGACTTGCTCCGAGTGTGGGAAGGGATTCAGTGATTTATCCAGCCTGCTGAGACACCGGCGAGTTCACACTGGGGAGAGGCCATTCAGCTGTACTGTGTGTGGGAAAGGATTCAATGATTTATCCAACCAGTTGAAGCACCAGCGAATTCACGCTTTGGAGAAACCATTCACCTGCCCCAAGTGTGGGAAAGGATTCACTGATTCATCCAACATGTTGAGACATCAGCGAGTTCACGCAGACAAGAGACCATTTAAATGTCAGGAATGTGGGAAGGGCTTTAAAGGTTCTGAGGATCTGATGTGCCATCAGCGAGTTCACTCTGACGAGAGACCTTTCCAATGTCTGGACTGTGGGAAGTGTTATAAAAGACGCTGGGATCTGATTGGCCATCAGCGAGTTCACTCTGACGAGAGACCGTTCAGGTGCTCCAGCTGTGGGACTGGGTTCAGGCGATCATCTGAACTCACTGTACACCAGCGCACTCACACCAAGAAAAGACCATTCACCTGCTCCGAATGTGGAAAGGGATTCACTCGGTCATCCTACCTGCTGAGACACCAGCAACTTCATGTGTAACTACAGTGACTGGATTTTGCTGTTAATCACATCCAGGACTGAACCGTGTTCATTGGGGTCTGTTTCTGCTCCTATTTCGAATCTCCAGCCCAGTTACAGGGGCTAATATTTTTGCTTTGAAAAAATAGTTTGTGTAAAGTACACTGTGCTGAATCTTTTTAATAGCTGTTACAAGTTAGTTCCTTTTAAAATTCTCACCCCCTCCCCTGTCTCCTCCATCCTCACCTCCAACAACAAGTGTGAGGAGCTCAAAGAGCTTTTTGTCACTAAGATTGAGGCAATCTGATCAGCTGCCTCTGCTGCTTCCCTCTCACACTCGGCCAAACTGTCCTCCACTAAGTCTGGAACTCGCATCTTTTTCCAGTTTCCCTCCCATCTCTCCCTTATGTCCTGTCAGACCTCAGCTTGTCCATGACATTCCCCCCCCTTCCCCCACCCCCCACTATGTTCCATTGACCTTATTCCTACGAAGCTGTTGACCATTCACCTCCTCCATATTAATCAATACTCTTTACAGTTCTCATTCTCTTCTAGTCCTCGCCTTCTCACCTTTAAATCCATTGTCACCACACACTCTGAAAAAACAATCTTTGACCTCCTCTCCAACCTCCTTTTCCTCTCCATCGCCCCTGAACTCAGTGTCCCCCGAGGATCTATCCTTGGCCCCTCCTATTTCCCATCTACAAGCTGCCACTAGGTGACATCATCCAAAAGCACCGTGCTGGTTTTCACCTGTACACTGACAACACCCAGCTCGACCTCACCCCCATCCCCCTCCATTCCTCCACTGTTACTAAATTAACAAACTGCTTATCCCACGTACACTACTGGATGAGCAGAAATTCCTTCCAGTTAAAAATTGGGAAGATCAGTCACCACTACAATTCCCTAACTACTGAGTCCATCCCTCTCCCTGGGAACTGTCTGAGGCTGAACCACATTCTTCACAATCTCCGTGCTAGATTTGATGTCAAGATGAGTTTCTGACCACATTTCCACCCCATCACTGATCCTAGATATTTCAATCTCCATAATGTCGCCTGTCTCCACCCCACCTGCTGCTGAAACCCTCATCCATACCCGTGTTACCCTTAAACTGGATGATTCCAATCCATTCCTGACCAGCCTCTCTCACTCACCCCACCCCCACATTAAACATGTCTTTTTTATTCATTTGTGGACCGTGGGCATCGCTGGCTGCCCAGCAATAATTCTCCATCCCTAATTGGCCCTGGAGAGCAGGTGAGGGTCAGCCACATTGCTGTGGGTCTGGAGTCACATGTAGGCCAGACCAGGTAAGGACAGCAGATTTCCTTCCCTAAAGGACGTTAGTGAACTAGATGGGTTTTTACAACAATCGACAATAGTTTCATGGTCATCAGTAGATTCTTAATTCCAGATATTTTTTATTGAATTCAAATTCCACCACCTGCCGTGGCAGGATTCGAACCGGGGTCCCCAGAACATTGACAATAGTCTAGCGACAATACCACCAGCCCATCGCCTCCCCACACTTGTGATTATCCAAAACTCTGCTGCCCGTGTGCTGTTCACCCATCACATCCTGTGCTCACTGGACTACATCGGGTCCACATCAGGTAATGCATTGATTTTAACATTTGCATCCTTGTTTTCAAATCCCTCCACGGCCTGTCCTTCCCAATCTCTAATCTCCAATAACACACCCTCTGAGATATCTGTGCTCTTCTCATTCTGGCCACTTGAACATCTCTGATTTTAATTACTCCATCATTAATGTCTGTGTCCTGGTGTGAAGTTCTGAAATTCCCTCCCTAAACCTCTCCACCCCTCCATTCCCTCCCTCCTGATTAAAGATTCTCATTAAAATCTCCCACTCCTATCAAGCTTTGGACAGTATGTGGGGTTGTCGAGCTCTCCTGAGCTGAGATTGGAGCTGATTGAGCTGTGGGCCTGTAGTGGACCTCGAAGAACCGCTGTCTGGAATCTTTCCTCAATTCACTGACTCCCAGTGTGACTCAGTGTTTTGTTACAAAATTCCTCTGAAGCACCTTGGGATGTTTTATTACAATAAATATGTTCTATAAATACAAGTTGTTGTTGATCCCAGCAGTCAGTTTGTGTACAGTAAGATTCCACAAACAGCAATCCGACCAACCGATTAATCCATGGTGATGTTCGTTAAAACATGAATGTTGGTCCCACTGCACGGTGCCATAGTGGTTAGCACTGCTGCCTCACAGTGCCAGGGACCCGGGTTCAATTCCGGCCTCAGGTCACTGTTTGTGTGGAGTCTGCACGTTCTCCCCGTGTCTGCGTGCGTTTCCTCCGGGTGCTCCGGTTTCCTCCCACATTCTGAAAGATGTGTTGGTTAAGTGCATTAATCCAAACAGGCGCCAGACTGTGGCAACTCGGGGAATTTCACAGTAACTTCATTACAGTGTTAATGTAAGCCTTACTTGTGACTAATAAACTTCATAGATCATTCATGACCTCATTGAAATGCGGAAGGGATTCCAGGATCTGAATGGTTCACTCCTATTGTTCTCTTTGTCACTTGTTTCTGTGTTGTAATGATTATCGCATTCGCCGAACATGCGAATGGTCCCCCGTTCGAAACCGGGCAGAAGCATTCATTAAGTGACGGAAATCTGCATAATTTCAGTTTGTTACTGAACATTATCCGAGCCTCAATGTTGCAACCGTATAAACCTTTTCAGTTTTCTAAAAATCCTTTTGTTGTTGTTTTGTTTGCACTTCAGCCCCACACTCCTGATCTATGGGCACCCGGTACAAGGGAGAGGGGGGTGGATGGAGGAGGAGGACCTCCTCGTGAACCTGCTCCTGGGCCTGGGAAGGTGTGCCATCTACAAGTCCAGGCAGCGGGCGACCGAGGGGATCGTCCAACCTGCCTGTCTGCCCCTCTACTGCAGCTATATTTGTGACCGGGTGTCCCTGGAGAGGGAGAATGCAGTGTCC
Organism: Mustelus asterias; assembly: GCF_964213995.1. Lineage (NCBI taxonomy): Eukaryota > Metazoa > Chordata > Chondrichthyes > Carcharhiniformes > Triakidae > Mustelus > Mustelus asterias. The sequence continues at coordinate 174,695 of NW_027590186.1, forward strand.
GAGGGCACAGTTGATGCCTTCCGTGCCCGCTGGGCACCACAGGGACTGGGTGTCCCCCTTAATCACATTTTAATTTGGTGTTTTAAGTTTCCTTTGCGCTTAGTTTTTTTGTTTCGGGCGGTTCCCCACCTTTTAGGGAGCTGCCCCTTTTGTGTTGCCCCAAAGTTAATTTGATTTTGTTTATTTGGTTGGACCCAAAAAATGTCCCGAATTGTTGAGGGTCAGTCAACATTGCTGTGGGTCTGGAGTCACATGTAGGCCAGACCAGGTAAGGACAGCAGATTTCCTTCCCTAAAGGACATGAGCGAACCAGATGGGTTTTTCCAACAATCGACAATAATTTCATGGTCATCAGTAGATTCTTAATTCCAGATATTTTTTATTGAATTCCATGGTGGTGAGAACCCGGGTCCCCAGAACATTGACAATAGTCTAGCGACAATACCACCAGCCCATCGCCTCCCCACATTTGTGATTATCCAAAACTCTGCTGCCCGTGTGCTGTTCACCATCACATCCTATGCTCACTGAACTACATCGGGTCCACATCAGGTAATGCATTGATTTTAACATTTGCATCCTTGTTTTCAAATCCCTCCATGGCCTGTCCTTCCCAATCTCTAATCTCCAATAACACACCCTCTGAGATATCTGTGCTCTTCTCATTCTGGCCTCTTGAACATCTCTGATTTTAATTACTCCATCATTAATGTCTGTGTCCTGGTGTGAAGTTCTGAAATTCCCTCCCTAAACCTCTCTGTCCCTCCATTCCCTCCCTCCTGATTAAAGATTCTCGTTAAAATCTCCCACTCCTATCAAGCTTTTGACCATCTGTTCACATATCACCCAGTGTGACTCAGTATTTTGTTACAAAATTCCTCTGAGGCACCTTGGGATGTTTTATTACATTAAACGTGTTCTTTAAATACAAGTTGTTACTGATCCTGGCAGTCAGTTTGTACACAGTAAGATTCCACAAACAGCAATCAGACCAACTGATCAATCCATGGTGATGTTAGTTAAAACACGAATTTTGGTCCCACTGCACGGTGGCACAGTGGTTAGCACTGCTGCCTCGCAGCGCCAGGGACCTGGGTTCAATTCTGGCCTCAGGTCACTGTCTGTGTAGAGTTTGCACATTCTCCCCGTGTCTGTGTGAGTTGCCTCCGGGTGCTCTGGTTTCCTCCCACAGTCCATAGATGTGCCGGTTAGGTTGATTGGCCATGCTAAATTGACCCTAGTGTCAGGGATTTGCAGAGGGTTTAATAATATCCTTTCTATAATAGGGTGACCAGAATTGCACACAGTATTCGAAGTGTGGCCTCACCAATGTCTTGTACAACTTGTACAGGGCGGCACGGTAGCACAGTGGTTAGCAGTGGGTGGACTCTGAGGCTTTTTCCCAGGGTGGAAATGGCTGCTCCGAGAGGACACAGGTTTAAGGTGCTGGGGGGTAGGTACAGGGGAAATGTTAGGGGGAAGTTTTTCACACAGAGGGTGGTGGGCGAGTGGAATCGGCTGCCGTCAGTGGTGGTGGAGGCAAACTCAATAGGGTCTTTTAAGAGACTCCTGGATGAGTACATGGGACTTAATAGGATGGAGGGTTATAGGTAGGCCGAAAAGGTAGGGATATGTTCGGCACAACTTGTGGGGCCGAAGGGCCTGTTTTGTGCTGTAGTTTTTCTATGTTTCTATAAATCACAGATTACCCAAAAAGGGTGTTGAGTTCAGAAGTGATTTGAAGTATTTCATTGAGAAGCAACACTTTGAATATGATGCAGAAGCCAAATAAACAGGAAAAACCCACAAACTGGCAGATGAGAATGGTTTACCAGTCCCAGAGGACAAACAGACAGATGACACAGAGAGAGTGCTGGTCTCTGTAGCTGGTGGCTGCAGTCTCCTCTGAATGGTTTACTGGTGTGAGCCAGAGTGCGGGTGTTGGGCTGAAGTCAGTACGGATCACTACAAAATCTCTTTGCTCTCAAGAGCCTGTTTTAAACTTCACACAGGCAGCTGGTTTATGTACGGGTCATGAGATCCGATCGTATCAGGGTTAGAAATCTCTTGTTTCAGGGTCTAGAGACATTGTCCTTGGCAGAGATAACAGGCCTGTCCTGTGTTTCAAAAACAGAAAATGCTGGAAAATTTTAGCTGGTCTGACAGTATCTGTGGAGAGAAAATAGAGCCGATGTTTCGAGTCTGGATGACCCTTTATCAGAGCTGTGATGGAAGCTTTCTTCATAAGACAGAGAGTGAGCTACTTCTATAATCCAGAAATTTGTGAAAATTTTATAAAGTTATTAGATAGCAATTTCTTACAATCCGTTACTTGGATTGAACTTGTCTCCACTCCCGGGCTGAGGGGAATTCTGTACCAGATGGGAGAGGTAACATTTGGGAACTCTCGAATTGTAAAGTTTGTACCAAAGATCAATTTGGGATTGAAGTAAGAAGTTCAGAATCCTGTTGTAAATTAATTTCTGATGCGAGTTGCTGAATTATGGGGAAAGGTCGCAGACAGAGGTTCTTAAAGGGACACTGCAGCCCCGGGAGCACAATCAGCTCTAGATCCAGAATATTAAACTCCAGCCCAGTTACTGAGTATAAACAAACTCCAGCTGTCAGAATGAAAGGGCCTGGTTGTCATTAACAGCAGCAATAACAGCAGAATCCAATCCCTGCCCTCACTTGTGAACTCGCTGGTGTTTCAGCAGCTGAGATGAATCAATGAATCCCTTCCCACACTCGAAGCAGGTGAACGGCCTCTCCCCAGTGTGAGCTCGCTGGTGTACAGTGAGACTGCCTGAGTGTCTGAAACTCTTTCCACAGTCAGTGCAGCTGAATGGTTTCTCCTCAGTGTGAACTCGCTGGTGTTTCAGCAGGTGGATGAAAGCCTAAAGCTCATTCCACAGTCAGTGCAGCTGAATGGTTTCTCCCCGGAGTGAACTCGCTGGTGTGCCACTAGGTTAGAGGAATTAATGAATCCCTTCCCACACTCGGAGCAGGTGAACGGCCTCTCCCCAGTGTGAGCTCGCTGGTGTACAGTGAGACTGCCTGAGTGTCTGAAACTCTTTCCACAGTCAGTGCAGCTGAATGGCCTCTCCCCAGTGTGAACTCGCTGGTGTTTCAGCAGGTGGATGAAAGCCTAAAGCTCATTCCACAGTCAGTGCAGCTGAATGGTTTCTCCCCGGAGTGAACTCGCTGGTGTGCCACTAGGTTAGAGGAATTAATGAATCCCTTCCCACACACGGAGCAGGTGAACGGCCTCTCCGCAGTGTGAACCCGCCGGTGTAACGCTAGATTGTATGACTTGAATGAACCTTTTCCCACACACAGAGCAGCTGAACGGCCTCTCTCCAGTGTGAACACGCTGATGTAATGCTAAGTTGGATGACTGAGTGAAATCCTTCCCACATATGGAGCAGGTGAAGGGTCTCTCCCCAGTGGGTGCGTCGATGTGTTTCCAGTTTGGATGGGCAAGTGAATGCTTTCCCACAGTCCCCACATATCCACGGTTTCTCTGTGGTGTCGGTGTCATCATGTCTCTCCATGTTGATGATCAGTTGAAGCCTCGTCCACACACACAACACGTGTACAGTTTCTCCCCGCTGTGAACAGTGTGATTTTTTTTCAGGCTGTGTAACTGTTTAAAGCTCTTTCCACACTCAGTGCACTGGAACACTCTCCCTCGGGTGTGTGTGTGTGTCTCGGTGCTTTCCCAGTCACACAGATTTATGAAATCTTTTCCCACAGACAGAAGAGACAAACATTTTTCCTTCCACATTCAAAGATCAATGATATTCAGCTCCTGATGAATCGAGTGACTCTCAGATTTTGACATGATGTTTGTTCTGACTTTCCTGTCTGGAATCCTCTCCCTCTCACCCCCTGTAAAAGGAGTTTACAGAAGTTATCAGTGTAAATAGAGGATAGAAATTCGGAGCAGACAATTCTAGTTTCTGTGGAAGCTTTCAAGGGAACAGAGGAATTAGGAGCAGAAGTCGGTAAATTCAGCTCTTCGAGCCTGTTCCACCATTCAATCAGATCATGGCTGATCTCTCCCTGGTCTCAAATCCACCTGTTTATACTCCAGATTCTTTACAATAAATACCAACATCCCATTTGCCTTTTTTATTACTTGCTGCACCTGCAGACCGACTTTCTGTGATTCATGAACATAGACACCCAGATCCCTCTGCCTGGACACATTTTGAATCTGCTTTCCATTTAGATAATTTGTCTTTCCATTTTTTTCTGTCAGTGGATAACCTCACACCGGTCCACACTAAACTCCATCTGCCAAACTTTCACCCATTCTCCTAACCTATCTATATCCATCTGTGGAATCTTTATATCCTCTTCACTGTCTGCTTTCCCACCTATTTTAGTGTCATCTGCAAATTTTGCTACGTTACACTCTGTCCCTGCTTGCAGATCATTTATATAGATTGTCGAGTTGAGGTCCGAGGACTGACCCCTGCAGCACCCCATTAGTTACATTTTGCCAGCCAGAGAAGGACCCATTTATCCCGACCCTCTGCTTTCTGTCAGTGAGCCAATCCTCAATCCAATCTAGTACTATACCCCCAATCCCCTGCGATCTCAACTTCTGGATTAGTCTTTCATGTAGCACCTTGTCAAACGACTTCTGGAAGTCTATATATACCACATCCACAGGTTCCCCACTATCCACCTTGCTGGTTCTGTCCTCAAAGAATTCAAGCAAGCTTGTCAAACATGACTTACCCTGCATAAAACCATGCTGACAATAATGGATTGAGCTTTGCCATTCCAAATAATAACATAAGAAATAGGAGCAGGAGTAGGCCATCTCGCCCCTCGAGCCTGCCCCGCCATTCAATAAGATCATGGCTGATCTGATAGTGGTTTAGTTCCACTTACCCGCCCGCTCCCCATAACCCTTAATTCCCTTATTGATCAGAAATCTATCTACCTGTGACTTAAACATATTTAACGAGGTAGCCTCCACTGCTTCAATGGGCAGAGAATTCCAGAGATTCACTACCCTCTGAGAGAAGAAGTTCCTCCTCAACTCTGTTCTAAACTGACTCCCCCTTATTTTGAGGCTGTGTCCTCTAGTTCTTGTTTCCTTTCTAAGTGGAAGGAATCTCTCTGCCTCTACCCTGTCTAGCCCCTTCATTATCTTATATGTCTCTATAAGATCTCCCCTCAGCCTTCTAAACTCCAATGAGTACAGGCCCAATCTACTCAATCTCTCCTCATAAGCTAACTTCCTCATCTCCGGTATCAACCTGGTGAACCTTCTCTGTACTCCCTCCAAGGCCAATACATCCTTCCGCAAATAAGGGGACCAAAATTGCACACAGTACTCTAGTTGCGGCCCCACCAGTACCGTGTACAATTGCAGCAAGACCTCCCTGCTTTTATACTCCATCCCTCTTGCGATAAAGGCCAACATTCCATTTGTCTTCTTGATCACCTGCTGCACCTGCAAACTGAGTTTTTGCGATTCATGCACAAGGACCCCCAGGTCCCTCTGCACAGTAGCATGTTGTAATTTTCCACCATTTAAATAATAGTCCATTTTACTATTATTCCTTCCAAAGCGGATAACCTCACACTTGTCAACGTTATACTCCATCTGCCAGATCCTCGCCCACTCACTTAGCCTATCCAAATCTCTCTGCAGACTTTCCACATCCTCCACGCAATTCGCTTTCCCACTCATCTTTGTGTCATCCACAAACTTTGTTACCCTACACTCGGTCCTCTCCTCCAGATCATCTATGTATATGGTAAATAGTTGAGGCCCCAGCACCGATCCCTGCGGCACGCCACTGGTCACCAACTGCCAACCAGAAAAGCACCCATTTATTCCAACTCTCTGCTTCCTGTTAGATAGCCAATCCCCAATCCACGCCAACACCTTACCCCTAACTCCGTGTACCCCAATCTTCTGCAGCAACCTTTTGTGAGGCACCTTATCGAACGCCTTCTGGAAATTCAAAAACACCATTTCCACTGGTTCCCCTCTGTCAACTGCACTCGTTACATCTTCATAAAAATCCAGTAAATTCGTCAAACACGACTTTCCCTTCATGAATCCATGCTGCGTCTGCTTGATCGAACCATTTTTTTCCAGGTGTCTGCTATTTCTTCTTTAATGATGGATTCCAGCAATTTCCCAACTACAGACGTTAAGCTAACCGGCCTGTAGTTACCCACCTTTTGTCTACCTCCTTTTTTAAACAGTGGCGTCACATTAGCTGTTTTCCAATCAGCCGGCACTTCCCCAGAGTCCAGCGAATTTTGATAAATTACAACCAATGCATCCGCTATTACTTCTGCCATTTCTTTCAGTACCCTGGGATGCATTCCATCCGGGCCCGGGGACTTGTCTACCTTTAGTCCCATTAGCCTACCAAACACTACCTCTTTAGTAATAGTAATTGTTTTAAGGACCTCGCCCCCTACAGTCCCACGACCGTCAATTTTCGGTGAGCTATTTGTGTCCTCTACCGTGAAGACCGACACAAAAAACTTGTTTAAGGCCTCGGCCATTTCCTCGTTTCCCATTATTAAATCCCCCTTCTCGTCTTCTCAGGGTCCAACATTTATTTTAGCTACTCTTTTCCTTTTTATATATTTGTAAAAACTTTTACTATCAGTTTTTATATTTTGTGCCAGTTTAGTTTCGTAATCTATCTTTCCTTTCTTTATTGCTTTCTTAGTAGTTCTTTGTTGTTTTTTAAAGCTTTCCCAATCTTCTAGTTCCCCACTAGTTTTGGCCACTCTGTACGCATCGGTTTTTAATTTAATACTCTCCTTTATTTCCTTAGTTATCCACGGCTGGTTATCCTTTTTCTTACATTCCTTCTCCTTCATCTCCTCCTTAACGATTGATTCCAGCAACTTCCTCACTGCAGAGGGCAAGTGAACTTGCCTTTGGTTTCCTACTTCTTTTCCCTCTCCCTTTTTGAATAAGGGATTACATTAGCATGTTTCCAATCCACCGGGACCTCACCAGAATCCAAGGAATTTTGAAATATCACAACTGATGCATCCACTATTTCTGCTGCCACCTCCTTTAATACCTAAGGGTGCAGGTTATCAGGTCCCAGAGACTTATCTGCCTTTAATCCTTTTAGTTATTGTACCAAGTTCCTCTACATTAACGACAATTTTTGGAAAATCTTCATTATTCACTACCATGAAGACAGAGGCAAAATATTGGTTTAGTGTCTCTGCCATCTCTGCGTTCCCCATCATCAGTATTGTCCTCTAAAGGACCAACATTTACTTTAGCTATTCTCTTCCTCTTTATATACTTATAGTTCCCCCATATATACTTCCCCAGATCTGTAACTGTGTCCCACACACTCCTCTCCCTCTCTGCTCATTGCTCCAGATTCAGTCTGATTCTCTCTCCTCCTGTCCTTAAACTGGTGACTCAGGCTGTGGGTCCATTCCTTCACTCTCATCCCAACAAATTATACAGCTCACAACAACAAATCAACTTTAATGACTTTATTACTGATTTTAAATATCCAGAAATAATCACCTTTTCCCAGATGGGCCTTTGCTCCAGGTTGTGATTCCACAACAATGAAAAGAGAGGCTCCGCTGGGTGGCTGGAGGACCGAGAGGGAGCATCTGGAGGACCAAGCGCGAGTGGCTGGTCCTCCAACCAATCAGAGTGAATGAGGGGCGGGGCTGGAGGACCGGGAAGGAGCAGCTGGTCCTCCAACCAATTGGAGTGAATGAGGGGCGGGGCTGGAGGACCGAGAGGGAGCGGAGTGCCCCCTCCAGTCCTGCTCCAGACTCTGGAATCTTGTGCCTTCATTCACTTGTTAGAATCATCGAATCCTACAGTGCAGAAGGAGGCCATTCAGCCCATCGAGTCTGCACTGACCACAATCCCACCCAGGCCCTATTCCCATAACCGCATGCATTTACCCTAGCTAGTCCCCCTGACACTAAGGGGCAATTTAGCACAGCCAATCCACCTAACCAGCACATCTTTAGGCTGTGGGAGGAAACCGGAGCACCCGGGGGAAACCCACACAGACACAGGGAGACTGCGCAAACTCCACACAGTCACTCAAGCCCGGAATCGAACCTGGGCCCCTGGTGATGAGGCAACAGTGCTAACCACTTGTCAAGTGTCTTGGATTGCAACCTTTCTTTTAATCAAAGTGTTTATTGTCCCTAACTGGATCCCCCCTCACATCCCGGGGTCTGGTCAAGGATTGTAACAATAAGGGGGTGAAAATTTATCGGGGTAGGTGGGTATATGGAGTTGAGGTTACAATCAGATCAGACATTATCTTATTGAATGGTAGACCAGACGCAAGGGGCCAAATGGCCGACTCCTCCTAATTCCTATATTCGCATATAGACCGGCGCAACTTGTGAGTCGAAGAGCCTGTTTGTGCTGTAGTTTTTCTATGTTCTATGCATGTATGTTCACTAATGTCATTCAGGGAAGGAAATCTGCCATCCTTACCTGGTCTGGCCTACATGTGACACCAAAGCCACAGCAATGTGGTTGTTTCTTAAATGCCCACCAAGGGCAACTAGGGATGGGCAATAAATGCTGTCCAGCCAACGATGACCATGTCCCACAAATGAATAAAAAAATGTTGTAATGATCGCCATGCAGTTGGTATCAATGTATTTATATTGGTTTTTTTCTTGTTGATGGGGGGGTGTTTAAAATTTCAGATTTATTCTGTAAGCAGCCAGTGTGTCTGGAAAACATTTAGCTTCAGGGTGTAAAAGCAAGTTAGAACAGAAAGTCCAGTGGTTAATTCAGAGCTTCCTTCTCCCCAGGTCTGTTCTAACAAACTGTGTCCATCTGAGCTACATTTATACAAACTCACGCACTCAGGAAGTGATCAGATCTCACTGAACTACAACAACAACTTATATTTATGTAGAACTTTTCACTTAATAAAATGTCCTAAGCAGTTTCATAGGAACAAAAGGATATATTGGGTCAGATGATCCAAAGAGATTGGTTATAAGGATTGTCTTTACGGAGGAAAGTGAAGTGGAAAGGTGGAGAGGTTTAGGGAGGAAATTCCAGAGCTTAGGGTCCAGGCAGCTGAAGGCACGGCCACCAATGGTGGAGTGATTTAAATCAGGGGTGAAGGACATCCGGGAAAGGACATCTGGGAATGGTGCTCCATGTGTGTGGCCCCATAGCCCAGGCTCAAGGCTCTAATCTGAACTTTGGGACAGTGTTTGACCGTCCCTGGTCTCACAGAAAAACTATTCCCCCGATAAACATCTTGTAAGATCCGTGTTTATTGATACCATAAAAAGTTGGGACCAGTCCAGTCCTCCTGTGTACTGGATGGGGATTGATTTTAACAGATTTAAACTCCTCTGGATTTCAATGTTACAACTTGAATATGTTTTGGTTAAAAATGAAAATAAATAAATATTGGAAAAGTGAACAGAACAAAAATGGGGAAACAGACACAACCCCCTTCATGTTCACTGAACATTCCTTCACCCACTCATCCACCCAGTGGCTCCCAGCCGGATCGACAATCAGCACAAAGCCAGAGAGAGGGGGAGCTGGTCCTCGGGATGTAACAATGGACAAGGGCTGGAAGTTTACAGTTTATGGTCATGACCTGCTTGGAGGCAAGTCAGAGCCGTGCTTGAAGCTCCATGGAGGCAGCCACTTTCTCCATGATAGACAGTCTCTCGAACCTCCACCAGCCCCACAACCCTCCGAGCTCCCTGCCCTTCTCCAATTAGGGAAGAAGGTGACACAGTGGTAATGTCTTTGATTGGATTCATTATTGTCACCTGTATTGGGATACTGTGAAAAGTATTGTTTCTTGCACAACATACAGACAAAAAACATACTGTTCATAGAGTACATCAGGGAGAAGGAAAGGAGACAGTGCAGAAAATAGTGTTAAAGTCATAGCTAGGGTGTAGAGAAAAGCTTAATGCAAGGTAGGTCCATTCAAGAGTCTGATAGCAGCAGAGAAGAAGGTGTTCTTGAGTTGGTTGGTCCGTGATCTCAGACTTGAGTGCTTTCTATGGTGCATCTGTAAAAGTTAATGAGAGTCGTAGCAGACATAGAACAAAGAACAATACAGCACAGGAACAGGCCCTTCGGCCCTCCAAGCCCGTGCTGCTCCCTGGTCCAAACTAGACCATTCTTTTGTATCCCTCCATTCCCACTCCGTTCATGTGGCTATCTAGATAAGTCTTAAACATTCCCAGTGTGTCCGCCTCCACCACCTTGCCTGGCAGCGCATTCCAGGCCCCCACCACCCTCTGTGTAAAATACATGCCAAATTTTCTTAGCCTCCTGAGAAAGCAGAGGTGTTGGTGGGCTTTCTTAACTATAGTGTTGGCGTGGAGGGACCAGGACAGGTTGTTGGTGATCTGGACACCTCAAATCATGAAGCTCTCAACCATTTCCACTTCTGGAACAGACATGCAGAAATCCAGCCTAATGCTCTGGGGACATGGGTTCAAATCCCCAATTCAATTAATGAACCTGGAATTCTAAAGCTAGTCTCAGTGATGATGACCATGTTAGTTATCATCGATTGTTGTAAAACTTTACCAATGTCCTTTAGGGAAGGAAATCTGCCATCCTTATCTGGTCTGGCCTACGTGTGACTCTGGACTCACAGCAATGTGGTTGAGTCTCGGGCCGAGCAAGTCACTCAGTTCAAGGACAATAAGGGATGGGTAACAAGTTCTGGCCTTTCCAGTGATGCCCACATCCCAGGAGACAATAAAATAAAATGTTCTGACCCTCTTCAGCTCCCCCAACCGGCTTCACTCCACCTGTACTTTCACCTGCTGAGGTCCTAAAGGATGGAAATCCCTCACTAAACCTGCTCCTTACCTTTTCAACCCAGCTTCTGACCGTCTGTGAAGGGTCTCGGTACATTTTAACCTGTTACTGGGTAAATACCAATTGTTGTCGCCGCTTTTCATCTGAAAACTCAGGAATGACACAAAAACATTTGGAAACTTCAGATCAGAGACATTTCAGACTGGAATAGTCACTTGTGGTCAGGAACAGCTCGCAGTTTTATATCAATCTGATTTCAGAGCATGCTTTGTAAACAATCACTATCTAATAATCTTCATAAAATGTAAAAAGGTTCCTTGAAAATTAACAGAACAGCACTCTCTGTCCCTCCCTCTCTCCCTCTTATGAAGAAAGCTTCCACAGCAGCTTGCTGGGTGACAAACCCAGAATGGACCTGTTTTCTCTCCCCAGATAAGGAGCTCTGATCCATGGAAGAGAGCGGCTGAACACATTTCTTACACACCTCAGGATTAACCCACACATTCAGTCCTCAATGTGATTAACAGCAGCAAAAGCAGTTGAATCCAACCCCTGCAGACACTCATGAAGTTGCTGGTGTCTGAGCATTTGCTGTAAGTCAGTGAATACATTCCCACACTCGGAACAGGTGAACAGTCTCTCTCCAGTGTGAACTTGCTGGTGTATCATTAGATCATTGCTACTTTTAATTTTCTGCTCATAATCAAAATGTTTATAATGTTTTATATCAGAGTGAATCCGCTGATGTTTCAACAGGTTGTATGACTGAGTGAATCCCTTCCCACACACAGAGCAGGTGAACGGTCTCTCCCCAGTGTGAACTCGCTGGTGCATCACGAGACTTTTGCTGCTTTTAAAGCTCTGCTCACAGTCAAAACATTGAAAAGGTTTTACTTCGATGTGAATTTGCTGGTGTTTCAGCAGGTGGTATGATTGAATGAAGTTCTTCCCACACACAGAGCAGGTGAATGGCCTCTCCCCAGTGTGAATTCGCTGGTGTACAGTGAGTTCAGATGATCGCCTGAACCCAGTCCCACAGTGAGAACATCTAAATGGTCTCTCGTCAGTGTGAACACGTTGATGACACGTCACTTCACCGGAGGTTTTAAAGCACTTCCCGCAGTCTGGACATTTAAAGGGTCTCTTGTCAGTGTGAACTCGCTGGTGTTTCTGCAGGTTGGATGTAGCAGTGAATCCCTTCCCACACAAGGGGCAGGTGAACGGCTTCTCCTCACTGTGAATGTGTTGGTGCCTCAGCAGATACTTTTTGCTTTTAAATGTTTTCTCACAGTCAGAACATTTGAAAGGTGTCTGATCAGTGTGAACATACTGGTGTGTCAGCAGGCTGGATGACTGAGTGAATCCCTTCCCACAGGTGGAGCAGGTGAACGGCCTCTCCCCAGTGTGAGCGCATCGATGCATTTCCAATTCAGAAGGGTAACTGTATCCTTTCCCACAATCCCCACATTTCCATGGTTTCTCCATGGTGCCGGTGTTCTTGTGTCTCTCCAGGTTGGACACTTAGTTGAATCCTCATCCACACACAGAACATGTGAACGGTTTCTCCTTGCTATGAATGGTGTGATATTTTTTCAGGCTGTGTAACTGGTTAAAGCTCTTTCCATAGTCAGTTCAAGGGAACACTCTCACTCGGGTGTGTGTGTGTCTCGGTGCTTTTCCAGTTACACTGTCTGGGATTTCTGTCTGCAAATATTGCCCTTCTAATACCCTGTAAAAGAAGTTCATGAAAGTCATCACTGTCGGGCAGGATAGAAATTCAAAAGCAAAACTTCTCGTGCCAATGGAACCATCTTTCCTCTATCGTTCCTAAACAAAAATCGACCCTGATCATAGAAACCAGAGAATCGCTGCAGTGCAGGAGGAGGCCATTTGGCCCATCGAGTCTGCACTGACAACCATCCCACCCAGGCCCTATCCCAATAACCGCACATATTTACCCTGCTAATCCCTCTAACCCACGCAGACATGGGGAGAACAGGCAAACTCTGCACAATGACCCAAACCGAGAATCGAATCCAAGTCCCTGGAGCTGAGAGGCAGCAGTGCCGACCACTGTGCCACCGTGCGAAGAGCATTGTCGGGCAATACAGCAGGATATAGATAGGCTGGAAAATTGGGCGGAGAGGTGGCAGATGGAGTTTAATCCGGATAAATGCGAAGTGATGCATTTTGGAAGAAATAATGTAGGGAGGAGTTATACAATAAATGGCAGAGTCATCAGGAGTATAGAAACACAGAGGGACCTAGGTGTGCAAGTCCACAAATCCTTGAAGGTGGCAATACAGGTGGAGAAGGTGGTGAAGAAGGCATATGGTATGCTTGCCTTTATAGGACGGGGTATAGAGTATAAAAGCTGGAGTCTGATGTTGCAGATGTATAAAACGCTGGTTAGGCCACATTTGGAGTACTGCGTCCAGTTCTGGTCGCCGCACTACCAGAAGGACGTGGAGGCGTTAGAGAGAGTGCAGAGAAGGTTTACCAGGATGTTGCCTGGTATGGAGGGTCTTAGCTATGAGGAGAGATTGGGTAAACTGGGGTTGTTCTCCCTGGAAAGACAGAGAATGAGGGGAGATCTAATAGAGGTGTACAAGATTATGAAGGGTATAGATAGGGTGAACAGTGGGAAGCTTTTTCCCAGGTCGGAGGTGACGATCACGAGGGGTCACGGGCTCAAGCTGAGAGGGGCGAAGTATAACTCAGATATCAGAGGGATGTTTTTTTACAGAGGGTGGTGGGGGCCTGGAATGCGCTGCCAATTAGGGTGGTGGAGGCAGGCACGCTGACATCGTTTAAGACTTACCTGGATAATCACATGAGCAGCCTGGGAATGGAGGGATACAAACGATTGGTCTAGTTGGACCAAGGAGCGGCACAGGCTTGGAGGGCCGAAGGGCCTGTTTCCTGTACTGTACTGTTCTTTGTGCTGCATGACACATTCTCTCTATTCTCACTCTGATGTACTAAATATTCAGCCAAACAATTTTAGTGAAGGAGCAATTCAACAGCTTCAAAGAAACCTGAAAACCTCAATATGCAGTCTGCTGGAATATATATTTAATATCACGTGTATAAACCTGAATGACAAATATGTGATATGCCATACTCTATTTCTTAATTAGCAGCACAGTGGCAGGGGATGTGAGGAAGAAAATTATCCAGACAGTGAGTAATCTTAACCTGCATCTCTGCCTATGAGGATCGTGGAAGCAGTGGCAAATTATTTCAAAGTGAAATTGGATGTAAATAAACTTACAGAAGTACAGTTATATGGGGAGGAATAGAGCTGATTAGATTGCTCGACAAAGCATTGGTAAGGACTGGAGTTGCTGAATGATCTCTAGATCGCGAGGACTGTAAAGATATACAGTACATATTAAAATGTAGAATTAATAGTAAATAATTATTACAGAAACATAAATAATGTCTAATATGTACCACAACAACACTCTGTCCCATTTACTGTCCCCTTAAAAGATCAGCCATCCTCTGGGGAAACCACCCCTTTAATTGTGAACATTAGGAAAGAGACCATCCTTTTAGCCGACAAATAAATGTGTCAAGCTGAGGGAGCAAAGGATGTCAATGTCTTTAAGAGAGAGAGAGACCTGGGCCAACCTTTCCAGAGTCTGCAGCCTCCCTGGATTCACTCCCTTTCCCTTCAGTTGCTGCAAGTCCCCAATTTCCCTCAGAATGAGAAAAGAAATGGAAAGGGGGAGAAAAGAAAGTGTTTTACTCACAGATGTTGGAGACAGGAGGAAGTTTGAGTCTGTCTGAAGCTTCATCTTCATTCAGAGAGAGAGCAGCAGCAGCTTTGCTGGGCAGGAATGAGCAGCTGAACTCTACATTCAGACAATGGGACAAAGCGCGCGCGGACCCGGGCGCGCGGCCACGGGAGCCCCGCCCCCACCCCCACCCCCACCCATTGTTCCCCTCCCCCAGCATCTCCTCGAGCCAAGGTTTCCAGGCAACCGGCTGGCGGCTCCGGCCAGAGCGAGAAGCCGCTCGGTGATCTCCCCCTCCCCCCTCTCTCTACGTCGGCTGCTGCTCCAAAAAGAGATCGAGAGCGATCGCTGGCGGCAGCCGCACTGCGCCTGCTCCGGACAGCTCGGCTCAGCAGCGCTCTCTGCGCCTGCTCCGGACAGCTCGGCTCAGCAGCGCTCTCTGCGCCTGCTCCGGACAGCTCGGCTCAGCAGCGCTCTCTGCGCCTGCGTGCTGGGCTGCCAGCTGAGGGAGTGGGGGAGGGGACTTTGCAAAATCTCTTCCCATCATTTTCTTCCCAGTGCCGCAGTTTGATTTGAAACAGAACAGCTTCTGTTTGTAGCTTCACCACAGACTCAAACTTCACCACAGACTCCAACTTCACCACAGACTCAAACTTCACCAGACTCAAACTTCACCACAGACTCAAACTTCACCACAGACTCAAACTTCACCACAGACTCAAACTTCACCACAGACTCAAACTTCACCACAGACTCAAACTTCACCACAGACTCAAACTTCACCACAGACTCAAACTTCACCACAGACTCAAACTTCACACACAGACTCAAACTTCACACACAGACTCAAACTTCACCACAGACTCAAACTTCACACACAGACTAAAACTTCACACACAGACTCAAACTTCACCACAGACTCAAACTTCACACACAGACTCCAACTTCACCACAGACTCAAACTTCACCACAGACTCAAACTTCACACACAGACTCAAACTTCACACACAGACTCAAACTTCACCACAGACTCAAACTTCACACACAGACTCAAACTTCATCCTCTGGACAACATCTGTGAGGAAAACACTTTCTTTCTGCCCCTGGGAAATACAGAGACAGAGAAATTCTCTGGAACTGGAATTAGAGCCAAATATACTGAGGGGAAAATGTTTGTGATTTTGTGAAACGTGTTTTTATTGTCTGAGCTTTTTAAAGTCAAATTTATCCTGTCTATTCAGATACTGTTTGTTAATTCATGATTCATAGAATCATACAGCACAGAAGAGGCCCTTTGGCCCATTGAGTCTGCACCGACACGTGAACTCCCACCTTATCCTATCTGCCAGCACTTGACCCATAGCCCTGAATGTGATGACGTGCCAAGTGTTCATCTGGATACTTTTTAAAGGATGTGAGGCAGCTCGCCTCTACCACCCTCCCAGGCAGCGCATTCCAGACTCTGAGTAAAAAGGTTTTTTCTCACATCTCCCCCTAAACCTACTGCCCCTCACCTTGAACCTATGTCACCTCATGACTGACCCTTCAACTAAGGGGAACAGTAGCTCCTTTTGCACTCTGTCCATGTCCCTCATTATCTTATTCACCTCGATCAGGTCACCCCTCAGTCTTCTCTGCTCCAATGAAAACAATCCAAGCCGATCCAACCTCTCTTCACAACTTAAAGGTTCCATCCTGGCAGCATTCTGATTCATTTATATTGATTTTAATTCGATCGTTACAGAAAAAGCTTTTTTTAAGTGAAACCTTGTCCTTCAGTTTATTCCATTGGGATTGTCTGGGAATTTGTTTGTTTTCAAGGTCTTTATGGGGATTGTAACAACATAGACATGTCTAGTATTATATGGTACATATTTTGTTTATGGTTCTATAATAAAGATCATTTCTTTATATTTCTAGTCTTGTAATCTTGTACTGTAACTCTGTTATATATTTCCAATCATAAAGTTGTGGCACAGGACTATATTGAGCAACTTGAATCTATGCCCAAAACTCTGCAGAGCAATCCAGCCAGTCCCATTCTCTTCCCCCCGCCATATCCCAATATACCCTAACCCCGTTTCCTGTAGCATTATTACTTTTTGTGTTCATCCAGGTAAATTGAGGAATTATTGATCATCCTGTGCAACACTCTCAAAGGCAGTGAGTTCAATGTCATCTCTCATTGCCTAAATAAATATCCTCCCCACCCAACCTCTGTAACTCACATTGAATAATATTACCCACACTTTTAGCCCACTAAAGATGCACTTGTATGTTTAGACCAGTTACATGCATAACAATTTTCAGGTCCCTGTGTTCTGGACAGGACACAGTAACAAGTCTCACAACACCAGGTTAAAGTCCAACAGGTTTATTTGGTAGCAAAATCCACTAGCTTTCGGAGCGCTGCCCCTTCATCAGGTAAGTAGGAGTTCTGTTCACAAACAGGGCATATAAAGACACAAACTCAATTTACAAAATAATGGTTGGAATGCGAGTCTTTACAGGTAATCAAGTCTTAAAGGTACAGACAATGTGAGTGGAGAGAGCATTAGCACAGGTTAAAGAGATGTGTATTGTCTTCAGACAGGACAGTTAGTGAGATTATTAGTGAGCGGGATCCAAGGGTTGAATGAGATTAAACCACTCCAGATGAAACCCACTCCAGCCAGAACAGTTAGTGAGATTTTGCAAGCCCAGGCAAGTCATGGGGGTTACAGATAGTGTGACATAAACCCAAGATCCCGGTTGAGGCTGTCCTCATGTGCGGAACTTGGCTATCAGTTTCTGCTCAGCGATTCTGCGTTGTTGTGTGTCGTGAAGGCCGCCTTGGAGAACGCTTACCCGAAGATCAGAGGCTGAATGCCCATGACTGCTGAAGTGCTCCCCAACAGGAAGAGAACACTCCTGCCTGGTGACAATCACCAATCCTGTTGGCTCCCCAACAGGAAGAGAACACTCCTGCCTGGTGACAATCACCAGGCTAGAGTGTTCTCTTCCTGTCGGGGAACACTTCAGCAGTCATGGGCATTCAGCCTCTGATCTTCAGGTAAGCTTTCTCCAAGGCGGCCTTCACGACACACGACAATGCAGAATCGCTGAGCAGAAACTGAGAGCCAAGTTCCACACACATGAGGACGGCCTCAACCGGGATCTTGGGTTTATGTCACACTATCTGTAACCCCCACAACTTGCCTGGGATTGCAAAATCTCACTAACTGTTCTGGCTGGAGACAATACACATCTCTTTAACCTGTGCTTAACCCTCTCTCCACTCACATTGTCTGTACCTTTAAGACTTGATTACCTGTAAAGACTCGCATTCCAAACATTATTTTGTAAATTGAGTTTGTGTCTTTATATGCCCTGTTTGTGAACAGAACTCCCACTCACCTGATGAAGGAGCAACTCTCTGAAAGCTTGTGGCTCGTACTACCAAATAAACCTGTTGGATTTTAACCTGGTGTTGTGAGACTTCTTACTGTGCTTACCCCAGTCCAGCACCGACATCTCCACATCAGAATTTTATGGTCCGAGCACAGCTTTTCTTCTTCTGGAAAGACAATGAACCATTTAAATCTGCATTTAGTTCAACAGGACAATAATGTACTGCTGGGCAAGAAGGGCTGTAAAATCCTGGTTCCCATCTCTGGTTATTTTAAGTTGGGCCCTGTCTCAGTTATTATTATCTGTTATTATTACACCTGAGCCTTTTTGTACAACTCCAGACCCTGTCTGAGTTCACATTGTTCACAGCTCTGTCTCAGTTACTGTGCCAGCCGTGCCCCTATTTAAATTACTGCAGACCCTCCCTTTGTTAAGACTGTTTCTAGACCATGTTCATATTTCAAAGCATAGAAGTCCTCTCATGCAGAAAGAAGCCATTCAGCTCATCGAGCCTGCACTGACAATCCTCCCTAGGTCCTAGCCCCATAACCCCACATATTTACCCTGCTAATCCCCCTGACACTAAGGGGCGTGGCCAATCAACCTAACCCACAAATGTTTGGAGTGTGCAAGGAAACAGAAGCACCCAGAGGAAACCCAAGCAGACACGGGGAGAATGTGCAGACTCCGCACAGACAGTGACCCAAGCCGGGAATCAAACCTGGGTCCCTGACACTGTGAGGCAGCAGTGCTAACCACTATATTTATGTTAAACCAGGTTGCGTCTCAGTTTATGTTACACTAGACAATTGCTCTATTCTACATTTAACTCTCCTTATTAATAATTAGACAAAACATCTCTCTGTTTAGACCATAGGAGGCCCTGGTTTTAATCCCACTAAAGACTAAGTCTCTGTTTATACTTCACATCTCTCTTAGTTACCGTTACATTAGATTCTGCATCAGCTTACATCAGACTAGATATTCTCTGTTAAAACTGCACCAGACACATCTCAGTTTTAACTTTACAATTGACCCTTTCTCACTACTGCTGCTTTCAATCATGTTTCTCACTGTAAGTCGGTCCGATTGGTCAGACCTTAATTTAACTTGACCATTTTTATATTGTATCTGCTGTAATAACTAACAAGGTCAAGGAAGTCAGACTAACATGTGATGAAAGAGGTCATTTTGTTCACTGTATTAACCACATATATTAATCAAATTACTGTATGATGGGAGGAACCAGTCATGAAACAGATGATTGTACAATTGATGAACCTTGATTAAGTTATAAATAATGAATTAATAATCATATTGGAAAGACTGGATTTTCATTCAAAACTTGTTAAGTTGAATTATTACATGTCTCTCTGTGTGAGAAACGACAATTTCAGACAAACTATTCTAATAATGAAGGATCCCTGATAAAGGTCCCGAGGAATGGTACATTACAATCTTTAGTTTGATCCAGTGGATAGCGAGATAGTTCAAAATCAAGAGATTTTAACTCTCTTGTATTCTTGTCTGCTATACTGAGGCTGGGTGGCCACTGTGCCTAAGAACTAATTGGATTAACCCGAGCAGCAGCTTGAGGTAATTATTAACTGAGGAAAAGGTTGACTCTGATGCACCATCAATTGAGCAAAGACGAGTTTGTATGCAAGAACAAATAGGCTTTTATTAGCAAAATACTTGGAGCACACCCATGCCGATGAACTGGTCCAGACTGAGGCAGAGGGGTGGGGAGCAGTCGCCTTTATACCTGGACCGGGGTGGGGGGGGGGGGGGGGGGGGGGGGGAGGAGTCTCGGGTAGGGCCGGCAGGGATGTGTCCAGGCATGTCACATATACCGGTAATAAGCTCACAGTGGTTTACCCCAGACTCTGACACCGGGTGCTGGCCACTCAGGGGTGAAAAGTCAGGGCTCCGTAATGATTTGTTGCTGGCTGATTACTGAAGACACTCACTCGAGGCAAGAATCACATGTCCATCTCAGCAAGTGGGATTGTGTCTGAGACAGAGTCTTGAGAGGGGAACGCTGTGATGGATCAACACCTCGATAAAGTTGCAAAAATCATTGTCAGATTTGATTTGATTTATTGTCACATAAGTACATAAGAACATAAGAAATAGGAGCAGGAGTAGGCCATCTAGCCCCTCGAGCCTGCCCCGCCATTCAATAAGATCATGGCTGATCTGACGTGGATCAGTACCACTTACCCGCCTGATCCCCATAACCCTTAATTCCCTTACCGCTCAGGAATCCATCCATCCGCGCTTTAAACATATTCAGCGAGGTAGCCTCCACCACCTCAGTGGGCAGAGAATTCCAGAGATTCACCACCCTCTGGGAGAAGAAGTTCCTCCTCAACTCTGTCTTAAACCGACCCCTCTTTATTTTGAGGCTGTGTCCTCCAGTTTTAACTTCCTTACTAAGTGGAAAGAATCTCTCCGCCTCCACCCTATCCAGCCCCCGCATTATCTTATAAGTCTCCATAAGATCCCCCCTCATCCTTCTAAACTCCAACGAGTACAAACCCAATCTCCTCAGCCTCTCCTCATAATCCAAACCCCTCATCTCCGGTATCAACCTGGTGAACCTTCTCTGCACTCCCTCCAATGCCAATATATCCTTCCTCATATAAGGGGACCAATACTGCACACAGTATTCCAGCTGCGGCCTCACCAATGCCCTGTACAGGTGCATCAAGACATCCCTGCTTTTATATTCTATCCCCCTCGCAATATAGGCCAACATCCCATTTGCCTTCTTGATCACCTGTTGTACCTGCAGACTGGGCTTTTGCGTCTCATGCACAAGGACCCCCAGGTCCCTTTGCACGGTAGCATGTTTTAATTTGTTTCCATTGAGATAGTAATCCCATTTGTTATTATTTCCTCCAAAGTGTATAACCTCGCATTTATCAACGTTATACTCCATTTGCCATATTCTCGCCCACTCACTCAGCCTGTCCAAATCTCTCTGCAGATCTTCTCCGTCCTCCACACGATTCACTTTTCCACTTATCTTTGTGTCGTCTGCAAATTTCGTTACCCATGTATTAGCATACAGTGAAAAGCATTGTTTCTTGTGTGCTATACAGAGAAAGAGTACCGTACGTAGAGAAGGAGAGGATGCAGAATGTAGTGTTTCAGTCATAAGAGTTAGAATAAAGTTTTAGAAGCACAGAACGAGTAGAAGATAGAATTAGAGGGTGTGCTGGGAACAGCTTGCAAGAAGTTGCCACACTCCAGCACCATCTTGGAAGTTTTCCTGAATTGATATGCAAATCTCTTTCTTTTAATAATAATTTTAATGTTAATTTAATGTAAAATTTATTATCCAAAGAATTCTGTCCTGCCTTAATTAAGTCTTGTTTGAACAGACATTTTTTTTTCATGGGGTGTGGGTGTCACTGGCCAGACCAGTATTTTTATTGCCTATTCCTAATTGCCCTTGAGGTGGTGGTGAGCTGCCTTCCTGAGATCCCCTCTCATTCTAAATTCCAGTGAGTAAAAGCCCAGTCGATCCAGTCTCTCTTCATATGTCAGTCCTGCCATTCCAGGAATCAGTCTGTTAAATTTTATCTGGACTCCCTCAATAGCAAGAATGTCCTTCCTCAGACTAGGAGACCAAAAATGCACACAATACTCAAGGTGTGGCTTCTCCAAGGCCCTGTACAACTGAGCAAAACATCTTTACTCCCATACTCAAATCCTCTTGCTATGAAGGCCAGCATGCCATTAGCTTTCCTCACTGCCTGCTGTACCTGCATGCCAACCTTCAGCAACTGTCCCACCATGACACCCAGGTCACGATGCACTTCCCCTTTTCCTAAACTCCACCATTCAGATAATAATCTTTCTTCCTGTTTTTGCCACCAAAGTTGATAACCTCACATTTATCCACATTATATTGCATTTGCCAAGTATCTGCCCACTCAGCCTGTCCAAGCCACCCTGTAGCCTCTCAGGATCCTCCTCACAGCACACACTGCCACCCAGCTTAGTGTCGTCTGAAAATTAGAGATATTGCATTCAATTCCTTCATCCAAATCATTAATGTATATTATGAACAGCTGGGGTTGCAGCACTGAACCTGCCGCACCCACTCGTCACTGCTTGTCACTCTGAAAAGGATCCATTTATTCCCACTCTCTGCTTCAGTTTGAGCATAATCTCCCTCCTCTTATACACTAGGCTTGGGCCAAATGTCTTCTTGACCACCTGATTGAGACACTGATCAGCCTTGATTGAATGGCAGAGCAGACTCAATGGGCTGAATGGCCTAATTTTGCTCCTACATCTGATGGTCTTATGATCTACCTGTCCAGCCTCCTTCACGGATGCCTGGATGTTGACTCCAGGTTCTCTCTGATCCTCTATAATTCTCAGTATCATCCCTTTATTGTTCATTCCCTTGTCTTGTCTAATGTCCCAAATTCATTCTCTCTCACTGCTCCAGATCGAATTCCATGTGCCATTTTTCTGCCCATCTGACCAGCCCACTGATATCTTCCTGCAGTCCACGGCTTTCTTCTGGATTGTTAAACACAAATACAATTGTTGTATCATCTGCAAACTGGATCATGAGCCTTACATTTAAGTCAAAGTCGTTGATATATACCACAAAACTGTGGAACCTCACTGGTAACCAGACACTATTCAGTCCTGGATGTGATTAACAGCAGCAATAACAGCAGAATCCAACCCCTGCTGTCGCCTGTGAACTTGCTGGTGTTTCAGCAGGTTGTTTGACTGAGCGAATCCCTTCCCACACATGGAGCAGTTGAACGGCCTTTCCCCAGTGTGAACTCGCTGGTGTTTCAGCAGATTCTGTTTACTTTTAAATCTCTTCTCACAATCAGAACATTCAAAAGGTCTCTGATCAGTGTGAACAAGTTGGTGTGTAGTCAGGTGGGATGACTGAGTGAATCTCTTGCCGCACAGGAGGCAAGTGTACGGTCTCTCTCCAGTGTGAACTCGCCGGTGTATCAGAAGGTCAGATGTATCAATGAATTCCTGACAACACACAGGGCAGGTGAACGGCCTCTCCCCAGTGTGAACTCGATGGTGTCTCAGAAGGTGAGCTAATCGAGTGAATCCCTTCCCACAGAGAGAGCAGGTGAACGGCCTCTCCCCAGTGTGAGTGTGCTGGTGTTTCAGAAGATCCTTTTTGCTTTTAAATGTTTTCTCACATTCAGAACAATTGAAAGGTCTCTGATCCGTGTGAACAAATCGATGTTTCAGGAGCTGGGATGAACAAGTGAATCCCTTCCCACACACGGAGCAGATGAATGGCCTCTCCCCAGTGTGAGTGCGTTGGTGAATCAGTAAATCCTTTTTACTTTTAAAGTTCTTCTCGCAGTCAGAACATTTAAATGGTCTCTGATCAATGTGAACACTTTGGTGTGTCAGGAGGTGGGATGACTGAGTGAATCCCTTACCACACACTTTGCAGATGAATGGCCTCTCCCCAGTGTGAGTGTGTTGGTGAATCATCAAATCCTTTCTGCTTTTAAAGCTCTTCCCACACTCACAACATTGAAACGGTCTCTGATCAGAGTGAACCTGGTGGTGAGTCCGGAGGTTTGATAAAGCATTAAATCCCTTCCCACATTGAAGACAGGTGAATGGCCTCTCACCAGTATGGACATGCTGGTGTGTGTACAGGCTGGATGACTGAGTGAATCCCTTCCCACACACAGAGCAGGTGAATGGCCTCTCCCCAGTGTGAATACGTCGATGGGTTTCCAACTCAGATGGGTAATTGAATCCCGTCCCACAGTCCGCACATTTCCACGGTTTCTCCATGATTATTGACAGGCTATCGGGTGTAGGCGGGATGCAGATTTGAGCTCACTATCAGATCAGCCATGATGTTATTAAATGGCGGAACTGGCCTGTGGGGCCGAATGGCCTATTGCTGCTCCTTGTTCACATGGTGCAGGTGTCCTCCTGTCTCTCCAGGTTATATAATCAGTTGAAACCAGGTCCACACACAGAACACGAGTACGGTGTCTACCTGATGTAAATGTGCTATTTCTTTTCACGCTGTGTGACTGGTTAAAGCTCTGTTCCAGCTGACTGTGGAAAAATAACTGAGATGTCTGTGTCTCGGGGCTTTTCCAGTCACACTGATGTTGAATAATTCCACATTCATAGGCCTTTGATATTCAGATCCTGAAGAACCATGTGACACTGTCAGATCCCGAGACCTTTGGTTTGAATCGCCCGTCTGCAGATATTCTGGAAAAGGAGTTTACATTGAATTACTTTGAATATACAAGACACAAACAAGCCATTCAGTTTAATTCTTTATACTTGACACATCTTCTCCTGTCCCACAGACCTCATCTCAGCCTTTCAGTTGATTTTTCTATTTCTTTTTCTCTTGTGTGTTTCTCCCATTTCC
This sequence comes from Mustelus asterias, assembly GCF_964213995.1. Classification (NCBI taxonomy): domain Eukaryota; kingdom Metazoa; phylum Chordata; class Chondrichthyes; order Carcharhiniformes; family Triakidae; genus Mustelus; species Mustelus asterias. Next base: position 199,065 of record NW_027590186.1, read on the forward strand.
TTTTGAAACAATCTCAGCACTTTCCTCAACTCATTTCTATGGTAATTCTAAACCTGTGAGTGAAGAAATTTGTCCGTATTGCTTCTTGGATTTATTGGTAACTATCTTGTATTTATGACTCTGTTTATTGATCGTTCCTTCTTTTAGACTCTGTCACAAGTGGAACATTCTCTCCACATTTCCCCTGTCCAAGCCACTAATAATTTGAAAGACTTTTATCAGGTCACTGCTCGATAGGAAAAAACTTCAATCCATTTAATCTTTCCTGAAAGCTATAATCTCTGTTTACAAAAATCATCACAGTCAATGCAGAACAGAAATCACAGAGAGACAAACATTTCTCTTGGGGTTGAGTTCTCTGTGTAAATCGTCAACTTGTAACAATGTGTAAAAGCAGTTTTCAAACATCTCAGTGTCAGTCCACAATAGAAATGCTGAACAGACAATTCTCTTTCCTCCACTCTCAGTTTTCTCCCTCCCTCTCCTCTGTCTGGGTTCAGTTCTCCAGCTCCTGTCTGCAGACTGACAATAAAACCAATGGGTCTTACTGGGGGTGTTGGGTCCTCCAGCGGGTGTTTGTGAATCCTCCCCGCCCACCTCCCAGGGTTTCCTTCCTTCCCAGAGATCAGAGTCCTCATTGATTTGAGGCCAAAGTGTAACCTCTTATTTATTGTCCCCCTCCCCCATCCTCTGATGTGAACCATCCTCCAGTGGCTGAGCCAGGATGGGGCCGTTAACCTGGGCCTGTTCCCGGGAGAAGCCCCGCAGCTGCAAACCAGGAGCTGACAATGATTCTGAAGGGTTTGTGGATCCACAAAGTGTTTCCAAATCCTCCCAGATGTCCAGCCGCCTGCGGTAAAGCCAGGGCCTGTTTCCTGGGCCAGAAGTTGGTGCTGTTTCCAGTGCAGCCGTGGTTTCCATTCCTACCCTGTGCTCATAATCTCCGTAAGAAGTTTAACAACACCAGGTTAAAGTCCAACAGGTTTATTTGGTGGCTTTTGCTACCAAATAAACCTGTTGGACTTTAACCTGGTGCTGTTAAACATCTTACTGTGTTTACCCCAGTCCAACGCCGGCATCTCCACATCATAATCTCCCCCAGAACCCTCCCCAACACCATGACTGACACTGAGCATGCTCAGAGCGCACACCCACACCACCTGATGTGGAGATGCCGGTGTTGGACTGGGTGAGTCACCTGATGAAGGGGCGGCGCTCCGAAAGCTCGTGATTCCAAATAAACCTGTCGGACTTTCACCTGGTGTTGTGACTTCTTACTGTGCTCACCACACCTGCGCAGTGCGTTCCCAGGCTCCCCAGCGCCTTATCATCTTTGCGCATGCTCCACTCCCAGCCTGGACTCGCCCCTCATTCACTCCGATTGGTTGGAGGACCAGCCACTCCCGCTCGGTCCTCCAGCCGCGCCCCCTCTTCCTATTGGTCCGGAGCTGCCGTCAATCAGTGCCCGGGCATTGTGATGTGAAGCATGCGCAGTGTCATTGCTGTCCTTGGCGCTTGTTTGTCCCGGAGAAGCGGAGTCAGCGTTAGGCGGTGGCTGGGAGGATTTGGAAAAACTTTGTGGATCCGCAGGCGGGAAGGAGCTCGAGCCGGCGGGTTTTCAATGGAAATTTTAAATGGCGCGGATCCAGAGCCCGAAAGAAAACCGGAAACATAAATGGATCCGGGCGGTGAGGCTTCATAAACACCCGGTGTCGGCCAGGTGCCGGATCTCGGGCATGGGTGACACAATGGTTAGCACTGCTGCTTCACAGCGCCAGGGACCCGGGTTCAACTCCCAGCCTGGGTCACTGTATGTGCGGAGTCTGCACATTCTCCCCGTGTCTGCGTGGGTTTCCTCCGGGTGCTCCGGTTTCCTCCCACAGTCTGAAAGATGTGCTGGTTCGGGTGCATTGACCGTGCTAAATTCTCCCTCAGTGTTACCCGAACAGGTGCTGGAGTGTGGTGACTCAGGGATTCTCACAGTAACTTCATTGCAGTGTTAATGTAAACCTACTTGTGGCACTAATAATTAAACTTTAATCCCTCAATTTACAAGACAAAATCCTCAGACGTTAACATCTGCCATCTTTATTAAGGGCAAAACCAAATGGATAACCCTCAGCAGAGAAAAACATCAGAGATAGAGTTTATTGTGAAAACAGTGGGTTGTTGTAAAACAGGAGGTCAGAATTATAGCCAACAACAACTTCTATTTATAACATCATAAATCATCCCAGTGCACTTCACACAGGCGGCACAGTGGTTAGCACTGCTGCCTCACAGCGCCAGGATTCGATTCCCGGCTTGGGTCACTGTGTGGAGTTTGTACATTCTCCCCCGTGTGTGCGTGGGTTTCCTTCGGGTACCATGTTTCCTCCCACAGTCGGAAAGATGTGCTGCTTAGGTGCATTCACCCAAACAGGTGCTGGAGTGTGACGACTTGGGGAATTTCACAGTAATTTCATTGCAGTGTTAATGTAAGTCTTACTTGTGACTGATAAATAAACTTTGAGGAACATTATAAAACAAAGTGAGATTCCCAGATTCATCAGGAGATATTAGGACAGATGACCAAAAGCTTGGACAAAGAGGTGAGTTTTAAAGAGAGGCTTAAAGGAGGAAAGTGAGGTAGAGACAGAGGTGGGAATTCAGATCCTGGGGCTGAAGAACTGAAGACACACCACCAGTAGTGGAGCAATTACAGTAGGGAATGTACAAGAGCAGCACTGATATCTCAGATGTTTGTGGGAAGATTACAGAGATCGGGAGGGCTGAAGCCATGGAACGATTTGAAAACAAAGATGAGAATTTTACAATCAAGGTGTTGCATGACTGGGAGCCAAGGCAAGTCACGGAGGACAGGGGTGATCAGGGACTTGCTGTTAATTAGGAAAGGGTTGGCAGACTTTTGGATGACTTCACGTTCCCATGTATAAAATGTGGGAGGCCTGGAAGAGTGCGATGGAACAGTTGAGTTTGGAGGTAACAATGGCCTGAATGAAGGTTTGAGTAGCAGATGCACTGAGGCAGAGTTGAGGGCATGTGATAGAATAGAATAGAATAGAAACCCTACAGTGCAGAAGGAGGCCATTCAGCCCATCGAGTCTGCACCGACCACAATCCCACCCAGGCCCTACCCCCACATATTTTACCCGCTAATCCCTCTAACCTACACATCCCAGGACTCTAAGGGGCAATTTTTTAACCTGGCCAATCAACCTAACCCGCACATCTTTGGACTGTGGGAGGAAACCGGAGCACCCGGAGGAAACCCACGCAGACACGAGGAGAATGTGCAAACTCCACACAGACAGTGACCCGAGCCGGGAATCGAACCCGGGACCCTGGAGCTGTGAAGCAGCAGTGCTAACCACTGTGCTACCGTGCCGATGTTACCGAGGTGGAAATAGGCAGTCCCAGAAACTTGGGATCAAATGGGACACCAAGTTATGAACAAACTGGCTTAATTTCAGACATTTTCCAGGAAGAGGGATTGAGTGGATTGCAAAGGAACAAGACTTGGAAGGGGGACCAAAAACAATGGCTTCAGTATTCTTGATATTTAATTGAGGTTAATTAGTCAGCAGGAAGAGAACCAGAAAGCAGAATAGGCCCCGAGACTGAAACCAGGTTTAACTTAGTTAGAGAGGGAGGTTTAGAGAAACCCCCTTCACAATTTCTCATCAAATCTCTAAACAGTCAGTTCTGGACACAAAGTTAATATCTGCTATTCTGACTGATCGGGTCGGGGTGATTCAGATTAATGTTTTCTCATGTGTTATGAATGAAGTGAATCATCGAAAATACTATCTCTAGTTGTACACATTTTTTAAAAGGATACTGAAATGATTATCTGTTAATTTATTTGGATTTCAGTTCAGGGAGGAGGGAGAATGTGTGGGATGGGGATCTGCAACTTTGGGGGTTCGAGAGGAAAAAATTCCAGAGAAACTAGAATTGTCTGTTGAGAATTTCTATCCTGGGCTGTCAGTGATGACTTTTATTGACGGTTTTTACAGCTATTAGAAGTTGAGGATTGCAGTCGGGAATCTCAAACCAGACATCACATCAAGATCTGACAGAATCACTCGATTCATTAGGACCTGGATATCATCGTACTTGGAAAGTGGAAGGAGAAATGTTTGTTTGTTTTGTCTATGGGAAAAGATTTCAAACATCAGTGTGACTGGAAAAGCACCGAGACACACGCACACCCGAGTGAGAGTGTTCCAGTGAACTGACTGTGGAAAGAGCTTTAACCAGTTACACAGCCTGAAAATACATCACCATTCACAGTGAGTAGAAACTGTACACATGTTGTGTGTGCGGACGAGGCTTCAACTGATCATCAACCTGGAGAGACATGATGACACCGACACCACGGAGAAACCGTGGATATGTGGGGACTGTGGGAAAGCATTCACTTGTCCATCCAAACTGGAAACACATCGACGCACCCACACTGGGGAGAGACTCTTCACCTGCTCCATATGTGGGAAGGATTTCACTCAGTCATCCAACCTAGCATTACATCAGCGTGTTCATACTGGGGAGAGTCCGTTCAGCTGCTCTGTGTGTGGGAAAAGGTTCATTCAGTCATACAATTTGGCATTACACCAGCGAGTTCACACTGGGGAGAGGCCAGTCACCTGCTCCGACTGTGGGAAGGGATTCACTCGGTCATCCCACCTATTGACACACCAGCTTATTCACACTCGGGAGAGACCTTTTAAATGCTCTGACTGTGAGAAGTGCTATAAAAGTTCTAGTGAACTGATGTCCCATCAACGTGTTCACACTGACGAGAGACCATTCAGGTGCTCTCACTGTGAGGCTGGGTTCAGGCAATCATGTAGCCTCATTGTCCATCAGCGAGTTCACACTGGGGAGAGGCCATTCACCTGCTCCGAATGTGGGAAGGGATTCACTCAGTCCTTCAACCTGCTGAGACACCAGCGAGTTCACACCGGGGAGAGGCCGTTCACCTGCTCTGAATGTGGGCAGGGGTTCACTCGGTCCTCCAGCCTGCTGAGACACCAGTGAGTTCACACCGGAGAAAGGCTCTGAGTGTGGGAATGGATTCACTGATTCATCCAACCTGCTTAAACACCAAAGAATTCACAAGTAACACAGTGATTGGAATCTGCTGTTAATCCTGTCCATGACTGTAATATGTTCATTGGGTTTGTTTTTGTTGATGTTAATGAACTCTAGCCAGTTGTACTGTTTAACATTCTGAATAAAAGTCAAATAAATTATCTTTGTGTTCAATGCCACGTTGAATCTTTTTAATATCATCAACACAATTGAATTCCTTTTGTGGTGCTCTCCCGTTGATCTTCCTCTATCTTCACCTCCCCACAAGTGCTCATGGAGGAGAAACTCATGATCTTCTTTGTCACTAGGATTGGGACAATCCAATCAGCTGCCTCTGCTGCTTCCCTCCTTCCCCTAACCCACTGAACCAAACCTCCTCTAACGCTCCCTTTTGTCTGCGCTCTGAACTCTGATCTTTCTGCAGTTTCTCTCCCACCTCCCCTCGTGTCCTCTTAGAGCTCATCTTGTCCATGAGTCCCATCTCCTGATCCTTCAGTCCTATTCCCACTGAACTACTGACAGCACGACTTCTCCATAATAGCTGCTATTGTTAATAGCTCCCTCCTTCAAATCCAATATCATCATCCACTTCTCTCCAAAATATCCTTGACACATGCCCTTGTAAACTACCATTCAATCTCCCCTTCCTCATATTGTGAATTGTTGTACCTTTCTCACAGGTGTATAGAAAAGTTTATTTTGTTTGTTCAGAATCTGTGGAATTTTGTGCCTTTATTCACTTGTGAAGTATCTTGAATATCCACCTTTATCTATTTTATACAAACTTATCCAAATCTAAAAGCAGTTTAGTGGGAATTGGGTGAACAGAACAGAAGGTGGGTCTCCTGGACACGATGAGCTGCTGAGAGGAGATGGAATGTTACAATCCCAGCTGATGTTACTATTGGACAGGACGGTCCAAGAATAAAACCCTGACTCAAGTGACCATAACTTTTACCTTTTTGTTTTAGAAATGTGGATGAACAGAGTCACTGGACGGCCAATTAGCTTTTAACAAAACATCTATTAAACATGAAAAGATTGACAATAACTGAAGACCTTTTCATCCCACCCTCCTCCTGCTGCAGCGAACACAGTGAGGGAGCTCCCTCTTATGGTGCTGTGAGATAATTGGTCTCTACCTGGGAGATCACTGAATTCTCAGATGACGAAAGGATCTTATTGGAGAATTGTGCTGCCGTAATTTTCTTGTTGCTATTATTTTTCATTTTAATATACTTTAATACAGATGGACCCATTCACAAATCGATAACAATCTCAGAAACAGCAACAGGCAAACTCGCAGACACACAGACACATTGACAGACACTGGGAAACTCACAAACATATCTCCAGATATACATAATCTCAGACAAACATCTACAGGCAAACTGGCAGACAAACACATTCACAGACATGCAGACGAAAAAATATTCAGACTTACACAAACACATGCACAGACATACACATTATCACACACACTCTCACAAACACGGAGACTGAGACCATGAAGGGTTGATGTTAATCTCATTCTAATATCCACCTGCTGGACACTAAAATAATAACAGAAGCAAATCTGAGGCTCAGTGTGTGGGTTTTACTATGAAATGAGATAATGTATAAATATATCCCCTATTGCTCAGGGTGGGAGTGGAATTGATGATTTATCTGCTGTCTGTGATTGCCTTGAACAAAGAACAAAGAACAGTACAGCACAGGAAACAGGCCCTTCGGCCCTCCAAGCCTGTGCCGCTCCTTGGTCCAACGAGACCAACCGTTTGTATCCCTCCATTCCCAGGCTGCTCATGTGACTATCCAGGTAAGTCTTAAACGATGTCAGCGTGCCTGCCTCCACCACCCTACTTGGCAGCACATTCCAGGCCCCCACCACCCTCTGTGTAAAAAACGTCCCTCTGATGTCTGAGTTATACTTCGCCCCTCTCAGCTTGAGCCCGTGACCCCTCGTGATCGTCACCTCCGACCTGGGAAAAAGCTTCCCACTGTTCACCCTATCTGTACCCTTCATAATCTTGTATACCTCTATTAGGTCTCCCCTCATTCTCCGTCTTTCCAAGGAGAACAACCCCAGTCTACCCAATCTCTCCTCATAGCTAAGACCCTCCATACCAGGCAACATCCTGGTAAACCTTCTCTGCACTCTCTCCAATGCCTTCACGTCCTTCTGGTAGTGCGGCGACCAGAACTGGACACAGTACTCCAAATGTGGCCTAACCAGCGTTCTATACAGCTGCATCATCAGACTCCAGCTTTTATACTCTATACCCCGTCCTATAAAGGCAAGCATACCATATGCCTTCTTCACCACCTTCTCCACCTGTGTTGCCACCTTCAAGGATTTGTGGACTTGCACACCTAGGTCCCTCTGTGTTTCTATACTCCTGTTGACTCTGCCATTTATTGTATAACTCCTCCCTACATTATTTCTTCCAAAATGCATCACTTCGCATTTATCCGGATTAAACTCCATCTGCCACCTCTCCGCCCAATTTTCCAGCCTATCTATATCCTGCTGTATTGCCCGACAATGCTCTTCGCTATCCGCAAGTCCAGCCATCTTCGTGTCATCCGCAAACTTGCTGATCACACCAGTTACACCTTCTTCCAAATGATTTATGTATATCACAAATAGCAGAGGTCCCAGTACAGAGCCCTGCGGAACACCACTGGTCACAGACCTCCAGCCGGAAAAAGACCCTTCGACCACTACCCTCTGTCTCCTATGGCCAAGCCAGTTCTCCACCCATCTAGCCACTTCTCCTTGTATCCCATGAGCCTTAACCTTCTTAACCAACCTGCCATGTGGGACTTTGTCAAATGCCTTATTGAAATCCATATAGACGACATCCACGGCCCTTCCTTCATCAACCGTTTTTGTCACTTCCTCAAAAAACTCCACCAAATTTGTAAGGCACGACCTCCCTCTTACAAAACCATGCTGTCTGTCACTAATGAGATTGTTCCGTTCTAAATGCCAAATAACAAATATTAAATTGTAGAGATTATAAAGTTTGAATTGTAATATCTAATGGTGTAAAGTATCTGGGAGCAGAGTGGGTGTGATGAAGGCTGGAATACAGACTGGGGGAATGAAGATGAAACTGCTGTGCAGAGTGAATGGTTCTTGTTTTAGGGAGGGATGGATGGAGAGAGAGAGAGAGAGAGGAAGTGTGAGGTGGATTGTGGGAGAGATGGATGGATGGGGCTGAATGTGAGAAGCTGAAGTTTACATTTGAAGAGGTTCCCAGTGCCTCTGAGCAGCTGAACTGGGGAAGCTTTTGGCCAGACTGTGCTGCTGCTGCTGCAGTTTCCCCTCCTGGCCACGAAGGATCGCTGTAACTCTACCGGCCATTGCTGTTCCCACTGTCAACTCTTGCCCGCTCCAGCCCGCCCGCAGCTCATACAGGAACTCACTGACCAGGAGCGGAGTGGAATTGGAGATGATCAATGATTCCAAAATGAAACTGGATGGATGATTGAAATTGATTTGAAGGAAATCAAATTGCAGGGGAATTGGAATCTAGAAGGGGAATAGGATTGACAGGATTGCTCTACAGAGAGTAATCATGGACTCGAGTTGCCAACCCGACCTCTAACTATTGCAGAACACGCTGGAGGAATGAAAGAAAACAGATGCTCACAGGGTTGTAAAAGGATAGAACTGAGTCTAAAACACCAATATGTTTTCATGGTCGTACATTTAAAATCAGATTATTGGAGATTAAAACTAAACCAATGGCATTGCTAAAGATGTTGGTGTTTCTCCTGCGAAGGTTGCAGCAAAGGAGGGAGCTTGTCAGAAATCAGTACCTTCTAATGTATTTATGATGGGTGAAAATAGAGACATGAGGGATTATGAAGGAATTGTAAATTCCACCTTGTCCTATACAGTAAATAACACATTTTTCTTCTCTTTAGTTCTGAAAGAGTCACACAGATTTGAAACATTATCTCTATTTTCTTCCTACAGTTGTTGCCAAACCTGCAGTTTTTCCAGCATTCTCTGTTTTTGTTTCAGAATCCTTCATCCACAGAATTTTGCTTTTATGAAGCATTTATATTTGAAGGGGAAATCACTCCATTTTTGTCCAAGAGCCGAGAAAGATTGTTATCCTGAGGGATACTGCCTCAGTTCAGAGTTTATTGTTGGGAAAAGATTTAGACTTTTCCAAAAGTTCTCTGAAACAAAATGTATTGATTTTGAGACATTGATTGGAAGTGTCTGTCTATCCCATTGTGTAGATTTTTTTTAAAAATTCATTTATCAGATGTGTGCATCACTGGCTGCACCAGCATTTATTTCCCATCCCTAATTGCCCTCCGTTTCAGAGGACATCTAAGAGTCAACCACATTTCTGTGGCTCTGGAGTTGCATGTGGACCAAACCAGGTAAGGATGGCAGATTTCCTTCCCTAAAGGACATTACTGAACCAGATGGAGTTTTTCCGATAATCGACAACGGTTTCATGGTCATCAGTAGATTCTTAATTCTACATTTTTTTATTGCATTCAAATTTCACCAGCTGCTGTGATGGGAAGTGTGTGTGACATTCAGGAGAGTGAACTTAAACTACACTTTGGTCATTGATTTGAATTGTGTGTCTATCTCATTTGTGTAGAGTTAAAACTACAATTTGGGTATTGATGGAGTCCAGAACTAGGGGTCATAGATTGAGGATAAGGGGTAAAACTTTTACACCTTTTTGAGGTGAGGAGAAATTTCTTTACCTAGAAGGTGGTGAATGTGTGGAATTCATCATCACAAAATATAGTTGAGGCCAAAATGTTGTCTGATTTCAAGAAGAAATCAGATATAGCTCTTGGGGCTAAAGGGATCAAGGGATATGGGGGGAAGGGGATCAGGATATTGAGTTTGATGATCAACCATGAGCAAAATGAATGGCGGAGCAGGCTCGAAGGGTTGAATGGCCTACTCCTGCTTCTAGTTTCTATGTTTCTAAATGTGTGTCTATCATTGTGCAGTGTAAATTTAAACTACGCTTTAATAAAGGGGACAGTTATCGGCTTACTGATTAGAGATTTTATAGTGGGGAATTATATAGTTGGTGATATTGTTTTTCATGTTCTGAAACCATGTTCACGGTTCAGAAGATGTTCCTGTGAGTAAAACAATCCCTCATCTATTTGTGCTCCAGTGAAGCAACAAATTTCTTCACCCAGAGGTGCCTCTACTTTCTCAGAAGACGAAGGAAACTTGACATATCAGCTACGACTCTCACCAACGTTTACAGATGCACCATAGAAAGCATTCTTTCTGGTTGTATCACAGCTTGGTATGGCTCCTGCTCTGCCCAAGACCGCAAGAACTACAAAGGGGGTTGTGAATGAAACCCAGTCCATCACGCAAACCAGCCTCCCATCCATTGAGTGTCAACACTTCCCGCTGCCTCGGAAAAGCAATCTGCATAATTAAGGACCCCACGCACCCCGGACATTCTCTCTCCCACCTTCTTCTGTCAGAAAAAGATACAAAAGTCTGAGGTCCCATACCAACCGACTCAAGAACAGCCTCTTTCCTGCTGCCATCAGACTTTTGAATGGACCTACCTCACACTAAGTTGATCTTTTGCTACACTCTAGCTATGACTGTAACACTACATTTTGCACACACTCCTTTCCTTCTCTATGAATGGTATGCCTTGTCTGTATAGTGCACAAGAAACAATACTTTTCACTGTATATTAGTACATGTGACAATAATAAATCAAATCAAACTAACACGAGTAAAGATATTGATATCCACCCTGGTAATGGACAATGCAGAGGCAGGAAAAGTGCTGGAAACATTTCAAGATAAAAGTCCACCACCAGAGGAAATAAGACCTCAAATAGTGAATGACAATTGACAGAGTAGCTGCTATTGCTGAGACAGAACAAGAAATAACAACAACAGGAGTTCAGAGAAATGGACAAATTATTTTTTAAAAAAATATTTAAACCCCCCCCCAATGATTGGAATGAGTAGTTTGTGAGTGATGAGGAAGATTCAAAATGTTAGAAAACAAAATGAAAGTCCAGAATGAAGAAGCTTCGACATCGCTGGAAAGAAATTAAATAAAACTCAATCTGAATTAGATCAGGAGAAACTCCAGGATTATGAAATGTTCAAAGAACAAACAGGAGCAGCAAACCATTTTGCTTAAACATCAGAAGTATTTGAATGACATTCTGGAAATGGTGAAGAAAATTTGGACCAATGACCTACAGCAGATTAGCGTGTGGAATGAGAACAAAAGTCTGAGCATTTATAGACAGGGGCTGGTAAATGAAAGTTTTACCTTGGAGAATAACTGGAGCTGAGGAGAATTCTCCCAAGGGACAGTGGTATGTTTATTGTGGTCTAGACAGAAATAAATAACTTCCAGATTGTGCCTTGAGAGAGAATCTGGGCATGTAAAAAGTAAACCTGAACACATCACACACAGTTATAAATAATAGGGTTAAATTAAAAGAATTAAAACAAAATAGTATTATGTACAATAAAGTTCATTTTGGTAAAAATAATTGTGTAGCTTTGTTGGTTTAAAGAAGGTATTCAGCTTTCTTTAATGAGGAAGTGACAATGCCAAGGCCGGACCTTGTTTCCTCCTTGGTCGAAATGTAACCCCTGTCCACATCTCCACTTCATTCTTCCACTGGTCTTATGGTTCAGACTCCGAGAACATCGGTGGGAAATCAGACCCTGACAATTCCCACTCACTTTCAGCCATCCTCACAAAAGCTGCTGGGATTGTAATCTTCTGCCTGAAATTTTATTTTTCTTGAGTTTCCAACATTCAGCAAGAATTCTGTGACCATCTATTATTCCTGACAGTCTTATGGTGAAGGAAGAAACTGGAGCCAATCTTTACTTGGAATAGATTTATTCAGAGTGAAACATTACAGGTGTATACCTCCTAAAGTAACTCGTTGTTAGTCTTCCTTTCTATGTAGTCGCTCAATTGATGCGATTAACAGCCACAGAGCATCGAATCACTGTAACTGCCTTGGTGTCTCAGCAGTTTGGATGAACAAGTGAATCCCTGCCCACACACACAGCAGGTGAATGAATCTCTGCGTTATGAAATCGTTGGTGTCTCAGTAAATTGGATAAATCATTGAATCCTTTCTCACACACGGAGCAGGTGAACGATCTCTCCCCATTGTGAACTCGCTGGTGTGTCTGCAGGTGGGATGACTGAGTGAATCCTTTCCCACACTGAGAGCAGGTGAATGGCTTCTCCCCAGTGTGAACTCGGTGTCTCTGCAGGTTGGATGAATCACTGAACCCCTTCCCACAGTCAGAACAGGTGAATGGCTTCTCCCTGGTGTGAACTCTCTGATGTATCAGCAGATCGTATGACATTCTAAAGCACTTTGTGCAGTGAGAGCAGCTGAACGGTCTCTCCTCAGTGTCCAGCAGCACAGATTGTATGAAGCAACTCCCACAGTCAGAGCATTTAAAATGTGTCTCATTGGTGTGGGTGCCTCGTTGTCCCAGCAGACTGACTGAATCCCTTCCCACACACGGAGCAGGTGAATGGCGTCTCCCTGGTGTGAATGCGTCGATGTCTCACCAGACTTGATGACTGAGTGAATCCCCTTCCACAGTCAGAGCAGCTGAACGGCCTCTCCCCGGTGTGAATGCGCTGGTGTGTCAGCAGGAGGGATGAGTGAGCGAATCCCTTCCCACAGTCAGAACAGGTGAACAGTCCCTCACTGGTGTGAAAGCTCTCGTGATTCCTCAAAGCAGATGCCCGTGTGAATCCTTTCCCGCACTCTGAGCAGGTGAATGGTCTCTCCCCAGTGTGAACTCGCTGGTGTATCAGCAGGTTGGATGAATCACTGAAGCCTTTCCCACATTCAGAGCAGGTGAACGGCCTCTCCCCGGTGTGAACTCTCTGGTGTCTGTGCAGGGTGGATGAATCAATTAATCCTTTCCCACACATCGAGCAGGTGAATGGCCTTCTCCGCTGTGACTGCGTTGATGAGTTTCCAGCTCACAGGGAGCACGGAATCCTTTCCCACAAACCTCACATTTCTACGGTTTCTCCATGGTGCTGGTGTCCTTGTTGTTTCTCCTGGTTTGATGATCAGTTGAAGCCTCGTCCACACACAGAACACGTGTACAGCTTCTCTCCACTGTGAACGGTATGATGTTTTTACATGCTATGCAACTCAGTGCTTTTCCAGTCACACTGACGATTGACATCTTTTCCACAGACAAACATTTATACTTCCACATTCAAAGGTTGAAGAACAATCAAGTGACTCAAGTCATGTTTGTCCTGAGTTTTGCATCTGTAAACTTTTCCCTTGTAATACCTGTAAAGAGAGTTTACAAAATTAATCAGTCAGTCTGGGATAGAAATTCTGAACAAACAATTCTAGTTTCTAAGGAATATTCTTTCCTCCCTCAATCCTCAATATCTGCTAATCTCCACGCCACACAGCCTCCCTCTATCCCCACTCTGCTGTACGTAATTCTACACCTTTGCAATTCTCTGTTAACTGCTTCCTGTCTTGGACTCAGAGATAGTAAGAAATAGGAACAGAAGCAGGCTATTCACCCCATCAAGCCTGCTCTGTCACTCAATATGATTAAGGTGAAAGGTGTCCCCCCCCTTGTCTTGCCTTTTCACAACACCAGCGGCCACAATCAAAGGATAGCATCCCTGCAGTCAGAAGGCGGCCATTTGGCCGATCGAGCCTGCACCAACAACAATCCCACTCAGGCCCTATCCCCGAAACCCCACATATTTACCCTGCTAATCCCTCTAACATACACATCCTGGGACACTAAGGGGCATTTTGACATGGCTAATCCACCTAATCTGCACATCTTTGGACCATGGGAGGAAACCAGAGCACCTGGAGGAAACCCACACAGACAAGGGGAGAATGTGCAAACTCTGCACAGACAGTGACCAAGCTGGGAATTGAACACAGGTCCCTGGAGCTGTGAGGCAGTCATGCTAACCATGTGATCATTTCTGCCAATTCTAGCATGCTACCACCATGAAACACATCCGCTCACCACCCCAATCAGCATTCTGCAGGGACCGTTTCCTCCATGATACCCGGTCCACTCCTCCATCACCCTCAACCCCTCATCCCACTTTACATGCCCACGCATTCGCAAAAGGTGCAATAGTACATCCTCCTTGTCCAACACTCCGAACACTCCCTTCAGATGAAGCAGCATTTCAATTGTACCTCCTTCAATTTAGTCCACTGCATTACAATGCCGTCTCCTCTATGCTGGGGAGACTAAACGCAGACTGGGTGACTGCTTTGCAGAACACCTTTGCTCAGTCCACAAGCATGACATTCGCTTTCCAGTCACTTGCGATTTCAACTCAGCATCTTGCTCTCATGCCCACATCGCTGTCCTTGGCCTGTTGCAATGCCCCAGTGTCTCACAACACCAGGTTAAAGTCCAACAGGTTTATTTGCTACCAAATAAACCTGTTGGACTTCAACCTGGTTTTGTGAGATTTCTTACATTGATTAAACTCAGGACAGAGCTAGCTACTGTATGTTATTTTTATTTTATACCTTGGTGCTTTGGCTTCAGTCATAATTGAATCAGAAAACATAATTATTTTTTATGCAAGAACATACTTCAATGGTGGCTATCTTACCCAGCATTCACAGTGAATCAGAATATGATCTATCCTTACAACAGACTTTGCGCATGCGTACTGTAGATCTAAAGTGTATGCGCAGTGGATGTTGCTGCCGCAGTATCAGCAAGGGGGTTATATCGGCTCCGGGTTTCCAGGGAAACGGCTTATTCTGGAGGGTAATGGAGGCGGCGGGGTGGGTGGAGAGGCTTCATAAGCACCCAGTGGAGACAGGAGAACCCGAATAATAACTGCTCAGTGCCGCGTTCCTACCATTCGAGGCCGCGACCACAGATGCCGATTTGGAGGCCCCGAGTTGACGGAGGCCATCTTTCTCGGGGCGATGGGCAATAGTGCGCATGCGCGGTGCTCCCTGCCAGCAGGAGGAGAGAATGTTGTGAATTTCTCTCCTGGACTGACAGGGATGGACTTTGGAAACTCCTTTTACAAGGAGTTAGAAGGGGAGGATTTACACACAGAAAACTCAACCCAAGAGAAATGTTTCTCACTTAATTTCTATTCTTGACTGACAGTGATGATCTTTTTTTACAGGAAATTTGATGACAAAATTTGAAGGGAAACTCAAACCAGACATCAGATCAAAACCTGACAGATTCACTCCATTCATCAGAACCTGATTGTAAGTGTGTCTATAGAAAAAGATTCAAACATCTGTGTGACTGGAAATAGGGAACGATAATGTCATGGAAGGATTTGCAAAAAAAGATGCAATGTTTTAAATTGAGTTGTTTAACCAGGAGCCTGTGTGGGTCAGTGTTTTAAAGTTTATTTATTAGTGTCACAAGTAGGCTTAGCCTACATTAACACTGCAAGTTGCTGTAAAATTCCCCTAGTTGCCACACTCCGGCACTTGTTCGGGTCAATGCACCTAACCAGCAAGCCTTTCTGACTGTGGGAGGAAACCCATGCAGACATGGGGAGAACGTGCAGACTCCACACACACAGTCACCCAAGCCATGAATTGAACCCACTGTGACGCAGCAGTGATAACCACTGCAGCCCCATGGTGAGGACATGGTGATGGGTGAGTGTGTGGGACTTGATGCAGAGGACAGAGGTTTATATACACCAAAGTTTTTCATGGGTTAAATGAGGGACGCTGACAGTCAAGTCTAAAGAAAATAAAGGAATGAATGAAAGTTCTAGAAACCTCAGCTGAGACAGGGATTTAGCGAAACTCAAGTTGGTAATGAATAGATGTCCGGTCAAGTCAAGAGGGAATGCATGAAATTTTCAGAAACAATACTAATATTCTGATGCAGCGAATGGTAATGACCTGAAACTCTACGTTCTAAAAAACTCAATCAAATTTGTGAGACATGATTTTCCACTCACAAAGCTATGCTGTCCCTAATCAGTCCTTGCGTCTCTAAATGCCTGTAGATCCTGTCTCTCAAAATACCTTCGAGCAACTTACCCACTACAGATGTGAGGCTCACCCACCGGCCTGTAGTTCCCAGGCTTTTCCCTGCAGCCCTTCTTAAACAAAGGCACAACATTTGCCACCCTCCAATCTTCAGGCACCTCACCTGTGACTATCGATGATTCAAATATCTCTGCTAGGGGACCCACAATTTCCTCCCTAGCCTTCCAAAATGTCCTGGGATACACTTCATCAGGTCCCAGGGAATTATCTCCCATGATGCACTTTAAGACTTCCAGCACCACCTTCTCTGTTATATGTACACTCCTCAAGACATCACTATTCATTTCCCCAAGTTCCCTAACATCCATGCTTTTCTCACCAACGGATTTCTCAAAGGATTGTGAATGAAGTCCAGTCCATTGCGCAAACCTGCCTCCCATCCATTGACTCTGTACACATCCGGCTGCCTCGGAAAAGCAGCCAGCATAATCAACCCTCACACCCCGGACGTTCACTCTTCCACCTATTTCCGTTGGGGAAATGAAACAAAAGTCTGAGCTCACGTGCCAACCAAATCAAGAACAGCTTCTTCCCTGTTGCCGTCAGACTTTTGAATGGACCTACCCCGCACTAAGTTGATCTTTCTGTCCACCTGAGCTATGACTGTAACACTACATCCTTCACTCTCTCCTTTCCTTCTCTATGAACTGTATGCTTTGTCTTGATACTGTGCAAGAAACAATTCTTTTCACTGTATACTAATACATGTGACAATAATAAATCAAATCAAGTGCATCCTTGGATCTTGTGGGAGTTTGGGGAACTTGGGGAAGAAATTGCAGAGGGCCTTGCAGAGGTATTTGCTTCATCCCTTTCCACTGGCAAAGTTCTGGAAGACTAGAGTGTGGCTAATGTTGTTCCATTGTTTAAGAAGGGCAGCAAAGAGAAGCCTGGTAATTACAGGCCGGTGAACCTGACAACAGTGGCGGGTAAGTTACTGGAGAGGATTCTGACCAACCTTTGGATAATCAAGGTCCGGTTAGGGAGAGTTGTCAGAGATCCTGGGTACCAGCAACTTTAGGCATTCTTAGTCGACTTGAGTACAAACGGCACTGGACACCAGGCACAATCCAATGTGGAGCCTTTAATGACTTGTGCACAAGGAGAAACCCTGTGCAGCTGTCCCGCAAGTGGTTCTGATGTTACAGAAAAATAACTTGGCAATAATAGTCAATTACAGCAAATCAGAAACCAGGAATTTTTCTAATCCTTCATTGACGGACATATTCGCCAATTAAATCCTAGCTTTTCGCCCTTTCGCGTTCAAAATTGACTTCTGCTAATCTTTTATTTGCATAGCATATCCCCATATCTCGCCTTTGGTATTTGTTATGGAGAAATCTGGTCTTGCTCACCCTCTGGTGAAGGCCGAAAAGCAGAATGTTCTGGGGCCTACGTCGGTGAAGATTAGCCTGTTCGTGCTGAAATAGCAGACACTGACTCCTTTGAAGGTCTGCAAGCCGATAAATATTTTCACTCGCTGTTACAGAGAAGGCAGGAAACTTTAATCTGAGCATTTCCACATAGTCAGCCCTGCTTCGTGCATGTGTTAGAGTGGGCCAAGGCTGAGGCAGCTGTCCTATATATATTTATAGAGAGAGAATAGACTAACATTTCGAGTCTGGATGACCCTTTGTCAGAACTCTGATGAAGGGTCATCCAGACTTTAAACGTTGGCTCTATTCTCTCTCCACAGATGCTGTCAGACCTGCTGACATTTTCCAGCATTTTCTGTTTTTGTTTCAGATTCCAGCATCCGCAATATTTTGCTTTTATATATATTTATATATCCAAATGTGCTATGTTAACAAAATGGACAGTTACTAACCGAAATATAAAGCATCATGTGATTTAGCTGACTTGACCATATTCCAATAGTTATTCAGTCATTAAAGACACAGTCATGGAGCATTAAACTTGCCTCACAGGGAACCTTGTATCAACACACAGGCAGCTGCTTTGTGAGACAGCGAGCAGCACAGACAAGTCAGAGATAAGAGTGTCTTGAGAAGAGAGATTCATTGTGAAGGCTCAGGGACGGTTGATAAGATGTAGGAATTCTATGATTCTCATGAACATTTTTTCCCCTCTCATTCCCAAAAGCTGTGAATCTCCATCCCACTCACTCTCCCTCCATTCTCACTCTGCTGTATCTAATATTCACCCTCCCAATTCTCCTGAAGGTGCTGATTGAGGCTGATTGACAGATCCACGCTCACTGCTTCCTGTCCACGACTCAGAAATCATAACAGGAGCTGCAGTTGGCCATTCAGCCCATCGAACTGCCTCAACCATTCATTGAGAATTGGCTGATCTACCGCAGCATCATTTCCCACGCTATCCCCCAGATGGAGAGAGAAAAGAGCCAATGTTTCGAGTCTGGAGAGAGGAAAGAATGTTCCATAGAAACTAGAATTGTCTGTTCTGAATTTCGATCCTGTACTGACACTGATGACTTCTGTAAACTTGTTTTACAGGATATTGAAAGAGGAATCACAGGCTGAAATCTCAAACGTCACATCTAGATCTGACAGAGTCATATTCCTTGGGACCTGAATATCATCGGCCTTTGTATCTTGAAGGAGAAATTGTTGTCTGGGCTGTCAGTTTGAAAAGATTTCAAACATTAGTGTGACTGGAAAAGCACCAACACACTGTCACACTCGAGTGAGAGTGTTCCAGTTCACAGACTCAAGAGCTTTAACCAGTGACACAGCCTGAATAAATATCACACCATTCACAGCGGGGAGAGACTGGACCCGTGTTCTGTGTGTGGACGAGGCTTCAACTGATTGTCCACCCAAGAGAGAGGCAAGGACACCTGCACCATGGAGAAACCATGGAAATGTGCGGACTGTGGGAAGGGATACGGAGCCCCTTCAGAGCTGGAAGTTCATCGGCGCAGCCACACTGGGGAGAAGCCATTCACCTGCTCTCAGTGTGAGAAGGGATTCAGTCAGTTATCCAACCTGCAGAGACACCAGCGAGTTCACACTGGGGAGAGACTGTTCACCTGCTCTCAGTGTGAGAAGGGATTCAGTCAGTTATCTGGCCTGCAGGCACACCGGCGAGTTCACACTGGGGAGAGGCCGTTCACCTGCTCTCAGTGTGGGAAGGGATTCACTAATTTATCCACCCTGCGTAGACACCAGCGAGTTCACACTGGGGAGAGGCCGTTCACCTGCTCTCAGTGTGGGAAGGGGTTCAGTCAATTATCTGACCTGCAGATACACCAGCGAGTTCACACTGGGGAGAGGCCGTTCACCTGCTCTCAGTGTGGGAAGGGATTCAAAGTTTCATCCCGGCTGCTGAGACACCAGCGAGTTCACACTGGGGAGAGACCGTTCTCCTGCTCTGTGTGTGAGAAGATATTCAGTCTTTCATCCCATCTGTTGAGACACCAAAAAGTTCACGAGTGATTCCAGGGGTTGGATTCTGCTGTTATTGTTTCTGCTCTCAATTACATCCAGGACTGCATTTTGTTCATTCTCACAGTTGGTCAATGGGGAGGGTCGGAGGGTTTCTTTCTGCTGGACTGGTCGGTCTCATGACTTTGCCTCCAGTGGGCTGATGCTCCTTGAGTCTTGTTGTGAATACCTGGTTTCAAATTTCACAAGGATCACAGAGTGACAGGATGTTAGGAAGTTCAGAGTCACTATTTCTGTTTGAAACCTCCCAATGCCCATCCAATTTCCTTTGTAATTGTTTATTGTCTCCACTTCCTCCACCCTCGTAGGCAGCGAGTTCCAGGTCATTACCATTCGCTGCATCAAAATATTCTTCCTCACATCCCTCCTGCATCTCTGACCCAAAACCATAAATCTGTGTCCCCCTCGTCCTTGTCCCGTCAGCTAATGGGAACAGCTTTTCTTTGTCCACCTTATCTAAACCTGTCAGAATCTTGTCCACCTCTATCAAATCTCCCCTCAACCTCCTTTTCTCCAAGAGGAACAACCCCCAGCCTGACATTGACAATAAAGAACAAACTAACAGAATATGTTAATACCTGAAATCAAATGGGAATGTTTAATTTCTGTTTTAAAGGAATCATGAATATATTGTCCCGTACAATAAAGGGATTTGAATAACTCAGCTTGAGTGCAGTTGAATGAAATGTATCAATCTCGTATCCACCCACAGTCTAGAGGAAGTGTGGAATGTGTAGCTGGAAATCCCTCCCTAACAGCACTGTGGGTGTACTTACACCTTAGGCATTGTAACAGTTCAGGAAGGCAGTATTGGCGCTGATCGTGGCCGAGGCAGCTACATACAGCCACATATTCTGTTATAATTGAAGGACTACAGATTGAATGTGAGGCATTATGGGACTGGACTATCTTGACCACATTCCTGTCACTGCTCAGTTTCTGCAATCACGGACTATTAAAGCTGCTTGGCAGGGCCCCGACAGAGGACCTGGTGAGAATATTTACTCAGAATGAGTTAGAATTAAACTTATTCCAGGACGGGCTGGTGTTCAGTGGCTGAGATTCCCGAATCTGTAAAATGGGGGTCTGATCAATCAAACAGTGGTCGGTAGTTAGTTAAGAAGCGTTCTCATGCATTATTTAAATTATTTTATCATAAATTTGAGATCAGAACTGTGAGGGACTTGTAACCCAATAGTTGTTGAATTGACGGTAAACTCCAAGTAGCACTGGACTGAAAAGGGGGTCTGACCAAGAAGTGAAGTGATCTCAGGCATTGTTTAAATTACATCATCATTGGCCAACTTCCCCTTTGTGACGTCACAGCGGAGCCATCCTTGAATCAGCCAATAGGAATCTCTCTGCTCCGCGGTGACGTCTCCGGGTTCCAATCGCAGGCCCGGGCGCAAGGATCCGGGAGCCCCGCCCCCACCCATTGTTCCCCTCCCCCTGCACCACATCGAGCCAAGGTTTCCAGGCAACCGGCTGACAGCTCCGGCCAGAGCGAGAAGCTGCTCGGTGATCTCCCCCTCCCCCCGGTCCAGGTCTGCGCATGTCCAAGGGAGGGGGAAGCTGCGAATTGCAGGGCAGATCCTGCCCCCTGACCTTCTGAGGTGTTGACTAATAGGAAGAGTTGGAGGACGGGATGGACTCTGGTCCTCCAGCTGATCAGAGCGCGGGCTTTGTGTGAATGAAGATTGAGCTTCAGACAGACTGAAACTTCCTCCTGTCTCCAACATCAGAGAGGTTGTTTCTGTAGTGAAGTGGTTGTCACATTTGCCTGACACACGAAAGGTCCCTGGATCAAAACCGGGAAGAAATGTCAATTTGTTCATTCCAGCATCTGAAAGTGGGAAGGGGGAGGAAGGTGAGCTGTTGCCTGCCTGCCTGCTGTCCGGCCTGCCTGCCTGTCGTCTGGCCTGCCTGTCTGTCGTCTGGCCTGCCTGCCTGTTGTCTGGCCTGCCTGCCTGTTGTCTGGCCTGCCTGCCTGCCATCTGGCCTGACTGCCTGCCTGCCGTTTCGCCAGCCTGTCTGCCTGCCGTCTGGCCTGCCTGCCTGTTGTCTGGCCTGCCTGCCTGCCATCTGGCCTACCTGCCTGCCGTCTGGCCTGACTGCCTGCCTCCCGTTTGGCCTGCCTGCCGTCTGGCCTGCCTGCCTGCCGTCTGGCCTGCCTGCCTGTTGTCTGGCCTGCCTGCCGTCTGGCCTACCTGCCTGCCGTCCGTCCGTCCACTGGAGGGTGCTCTCTCCCTGGAGGGAAAGAGGGAGAGAGGACACGGAGTAACTTTCTTTCTTTTTTCTTTCCATCTATGGGAGGGAGGACTGCACGCTTCAACATCTAGGGACTGAGTGGTTGGGCTGGTGCCCTCATCATCAGAAGGTCGGTGCCTGAAAGGGAGGGGGCGGTGAAGTAAATTCAGACTGTTTTTTCCATCTGCAGTGGGGGGGGGGGGTGGTGGTGGTGAAGACACCCCGGACTTGAACTGTTCGCGCCCGAAAGGGCTGGAGGAGTAAAGTCCCCCACCCACTGCTGCTGCCCCCAACACTAACACCCCCTCCCCTCTTTCCCCCTGACTGGGGCACCGGCCCCCCTCCGTGCCTTGTCCCTCGTCCTCCCTCCTGCTCCTCCGACCTCCTCTCTCCTCTCTCGCTCCAGGGAGAGAGCACCTAGACCCCCATCCACCTACCCTACCCTCCCTTATTTTTCCCTCCTTTTGTACGCCCTGCCGTGCATCTGGGCAGTCTCGGGGTGGGCATAGCACTCCCTTGATTACTATGGCGGCATCGCCAGTATCGCCGGTGGCAGAGCCTCCTCGGTCCACCTATGTGGGCGTGGCAGCTACCAGAGCCCCCGCCGCTCCCAAGGCCCTGCCACCTTTTTCGTTGCTCACGCGGCAGCTCGGTGTAAAGTGCTATGCCCACCCCGACATGTCCATCGAGGCCTGTGTCAAGGCAATGGCTGGGGTTGTTGGCCCCTGAGCCATTGTCGCGGCCTCTAAGATGTACGGCCGGGCCGTATTCTTTTTGAAGGCCGAGCGGGCGGTCCACCTCGCCCTGGAGAGGGGGCTCACGGTGGGCGGGACGTTCCTGGCGGTGGACCCTTTGGAGGCCACCGCCCATAAGATCATCATCTCGAACGTCCCGCCCTTTCTACCCGGTGAGCTCCTCCTCCCCCACCTCCATCCACTGGGGGAGGTCAGGTCCGGGGTGGTGCCGATCCCGCTTGACCTTTGGTACCCCTCCCTCCGCCATGTCTACTCCTTTTTGTCCATTTCTCCATTTGTCTGCCTGACCCGGGAGGAGGTCCTGGAGGGAGGGTTCAGTATCCGTTCCACCCGGCCGATTACAACCCGGAGTTCTTTTTCAGTATGCCGGGGGACTGGGGCAGCACCCCAGTGTTCGTGTCCCCATGCGGCGGCGGCGAGGAAATGGTCCACTCGTCCTCTCCGTCCCGGCCTTGGACGCTGGACATCCCCAACCTTAATCCGGAGGTTGTACCGGACCTCGGGGGTGTCCAAGCGTCTGGGGCGGAGCGGGGGACTGAGTCGCCGCCGCACGCGGGCCTGCAAACCGGGGAAGGTGAGCCCGGGGGGAACCCCTCCTCCGCCGATCCTGGGGGTGGGATCGGGGAGGGGTTGGGGTGAGTTGGCGGCTCCGTGCCGCCCGCCGTACGTCCTGCGGCGGGGGACTCGGAGTCGAGGGGTGACTGCCCTGAGGAGGTCAGCGGCTCGGTGGTGGGCACGGGGGCACTTTTGGAGTCTGCCCAGAGCGAGGCGGGGTCTCCCTCGTGCCTCCCACCGAGTCGTCCCTCGTGCAGTTCTTCTGGGACAATCGACTGCACTGGGTCCCTGCTGCAGTTCTGCATCTCCCGCTTGAGGAGGGCGGACAAGGTCTGGTGTGCCTCCGCACTCAGATAGCGACCTTCCGTCTCCAGGCCCTGCAGAGGTACCTTTACGTTGAGCCCCCTCCACAGTGGTGTGCCATGGCGACGTATTTCTTCCACCAGTGGCACAACCTCAATTATGACGGGCAGCTCCTGCATATCGAACTGGGGCGTGCTTCGACCGCCCTGCAGGAGTTGCCTGTCTTTAACCAGGACCTCCTCACTGTCTGGAACACGGTCGCCTCGCGACGCTGCTCCCCAACCCCCACCCCACCCCCCCACCCCAACCGCACCCCCCCCAACCCCCCCCACCCCCACCCCCAGCCCCGCCCCCCCACCCCCCCACCCCAGCCTTCCCCCCCACCCCCCTCACCACCCCAACCACCCCCCCCCCACCCCCCACCCACCCCACCCCCCCCCACAACCGTAGGATTCACTGGTTCACGGGCTCCGAAGACTGTCCCTTCTGTGGCCTTGTGGAGTCCGTGGACCATGTCTATGTTGTGTGTCTTAGGCTGCATTCCCTTTATGTTTTCCTGAAGAAACTTTTGTTAAAGTTTTGTTTGCACTTCAATCCCACGCTCCTGATCTACGGACACCCGGTGCGGAGAGGGGAGGGTCGGGATGGCGACCTCCTCGTGAACCTGCTCCTGGGCCTGGTGAAACGCGCCATTTACCGGTCCAGGCAGCGGGCGATCAAGGGAGCCGTCCATCCTGACTGTCTTCCCCTCTACCGCGGCTCCATTCGTGGCCAGGTGTCCCTGGAGAGGGAGCATGCGGTGTCCACGGGCGCGGTTGACGCCTTCCCCACCCATTGGGCACCGCAGGGTTTGGGGTGCATTATCGGCCCTAATAATCACATTTTAATTTGATGTCTTTAAGTTTCCTTTGTACTTTGATTTCTGTTCGGACTGTTCCCCCTCCTTTTGGGGAGCTGCCCCTTTTACTTTGTCCTGACTTAATTTGACTTTGTTTATTTGGTTTGACCTAAAAAGAGGGCAACATCTGTGAGTAAAAGACTTTCTTTTCTCCCCCTTTCCATTTCTTTTCTCATTCTGGGGGAAATTGGGGACTTGCAGCAACTGAAGGGAAAGGAAGTGAATCCAGGGAGGCTGCAGACTCTGGAAAGGTTGGCCCAGGTCTGTCTGTCGCTCTTTTTTAAAGACATTGACATCCTTTGCTCCCTCAGCTTGACTCATTTATTTGTCTGGATGAAGCATGGTCTCTTTGCTAATGTTCACAATTAAAGGGATGTTTTCTCCAGGAGGTGGCTGACATTTAAGGGCACAGTAAATTAATATTGTGCACATTCATGACCCAGACACGTCAGACTTATGATCAATAGAATCATAGAATCCTGCAGTGCAGAGGGAGGCCATTCGGCCCATCGAATCTGCACTGACCACAATTTCATGGAGATTTACAGCATGGAAACAGGCCCTTCGGCCCAACTTGTAAATGCCACCCTTTTTTTTAAAACCCCTCAGCTCGTCCCAATTGCCTGCATTTGGCCCACATCCCTCTATACCCATCGCATCCATGTTCCAATCTAAGTGCTTTTTAAAAGACAGAATTGTACCCGCCTCTACTACTACCTCTGGCAGCTTATTCCAGACACTCATTATCCTCTGTGTGAAAGAATTGCCCCTCTGGACACTTTTGTACCACTCCCCTCTCACCTTAAACCTATGCCCTCCAGTTTTAGACTTCCCTACCTTTGGGAAAAGATATTGACTATCCAGTTGAGCTATGCCCCTCATTATTTTATAGTCTTCTAGAAGATCACCCCTCAGCCTTCTATGCTCCAGAGAAAAAAGTACCAGTCTATCCAGCCTTTCCTTATAACTCAAACCATCAAGTCCGGGTAGCATCCCTGTAAATCGTTTCTGCACTATTTCTAGTTTAATAGTATCTTTTCTATAATAGGATGACCAGAACTGTACACAGTATTCCAAATGTGACCTTACCAATGTCTTGTCCAACTTCAACAAGACGTCCTACTTCCTGTATTCAATGTTCTGACCGACGAAACCAAGCATGCCGAATGCCTTCTTCACCACTGTCCATCTTGTGACCTCACTTTCAAGGAGCTATGAACATGTACCTCTAGATCTCTTTGTTCTGTAACTCTCCTCAACGCCCTACCATTAACTGAGTAAGTGCTGCCCTGATTCATAGAACATAGAACATTACAGCGCAGTACAGGCCCTTCGGCCCTCGATGTTGCGCCGACCAGTGAAACCAATCTAAAGCCCATCCCTACACTATTCCAATATCATCCATATGCTTATCCAATGACCATTTAAATGCCCTTAATGTTGGCAAGTCCACTCCTGCTGCAGGCAGGGCATTCCACGCCCTTACTACTCTCTGAGTGAAGAACCTACCTCTGACATCTGTCCTATATCTATCACCCCTCAATTTAAAGCTATGTCCTCGTGCTAGCTGTCACCATCGGAGGAAAAAGGCTCTCACTATCCACCCTATCTAATCCTCTGATCATCTTGTACGCCTCTATTAAGTCACCTCTTAACCTTCTCTCTAACGAAAACATCCTCAAGTCTCTCAGCCTTTCCTCATAAAACCTTCCCACCATACCAGGCAACATCCTAGTAAATCTCCTCTGCACCCTTTCCAATGCTTCCACATCCTTCCTATAATGCAACATAGACGGGGAAACAAAACGATCAATGATTCTCTCTACCCCAGTTCCACAGCGAGTGGGACAGGGACAAGCAGCAGGATCTTACCACGCACTCTCCAATCACCCATCCACTGCCAGCAGAAAGCGGCAACTGCAGCTTCAATCAGCGGCTTCCTGCCCATCCCTGGGACACAGGATACTCCAAACGGGGTGAAACATAACAATGCACCGACCAAACGCTCATCAAAAAGTTGATCGATTATAGTGCGTTCACTGAATATTCAAACAGCATTTACACAATACCCGAGTAAGTCACAAACAATATTTTTACCAACTTTCCAAAACTTTTCAGTCATAAATTCGTTCATTTGACTGAAAAGCTGAGTGTTGTGAATCTGGAAATGAGCAGTGTGGGATTTCTGTTACCCAGTGAATTGTTTTCCATTGTTTGTCCATCAGATTTGCAATTCCATTTGTGTTGTACATTGAAGAGAATCTCATTTCAAAATGATGAGAAAACCAGGAAAATATTAAATACTGGAAGAAATCCTGAGGGAAATGGGTCACAATGTTGGGAAGGCGGTGCAGCTGTGAATGATGTTATTTGTGATTGAGTGGAAAGTATAATATCCTGCGGGATTCTGCGGGATCAACATAACCAAAGAGACTTATATAGAATTGTAAACGCTGCGGTCATGCTGTAGCTCTGGAACAGGTTTTGCAGAAATAGAATTTGGGTCATTGGCACCCTGGTTTAGAATATCTTTAGCAGCTGTTTTGTCAGTCTCTGTGGCGCAATTAGTCAGCGCGTTCAGCTGTTAACTGAAAAGTTGGTAGTTTAAGACCACAGCAAGAGTTTTAACAACACCAGGTTAAAGTCCAACAGGTTTATTTGGTAGCAAATACCATTAGCTTTCGGAGCGCTGCTCCTTCATCAGATGGAGTGGAAATGTGCTCTCAAGCTAATGGTATTTGCTACCAAATAAACCTGTTGGACTTTAACCTGGTGTTGTTAAAACTCTTGCTGTGTTCACCCCAGTCCAACGCCGGCATCTCCACATCAGTTTAAGACCACCCAGAGACGTAGTTTTCACTGTTTTGACCCCATCAGCATTCATAGGCAAACAGTTGCGGGTTGGCAATGGGCCCTGAGGTGTCATTAAATATATAAGAACAAAAGACCAAAGAAAATTACAGCTCAGGAACAGGCCCTTCGGCCCTCCAAGCCTGCATCGACCATGCTGCCCAACTGAACTAAAACCCCTTACCCTTCCGGGGACCACATCCCCCTATTCCCATCCTATTCATGTATTTGTCCAGACGCCCCTTAAAACTCACCATCGTATCTGCTTCCACTGCATCTCCCGATGAGTTCCAGGCACCCACCACTGTCTGTGTAAAAAACGTGTCGCGTACATCTATATATCCATCAAGTGTTACCGGATGGAATGTTATCCGGTGTTATCAACATTCTTTAATGCATATTGATTTCAAACAAATTACACGTAATTTAAATTTGCTTCCATTATCCCATTAAACTTAACAATTAGAATCAAAACATTATTTAAGTTTATTCATTTATTATTCATTATTAGTTTCACAAGTAGCCTTACATTAACACTGCAATGAAGTTACTGCGAAAGTCTTAGATTCCACAGCCAGGGAAAATAATGTCTTCCCCAATCAAATTCATAGAATGATAGATTCCCTGCAGCACAGAAGGAGGCCATTCGGTACACCGAGCCTGCACCCACAACAATCCCACCTCCGTCAAATCCCTGCAACACCACGTATTTAACCTGCTAACCCCTCTGACACTGAGGGGCATTTTAGCATGGCCAATCACTGAACCCACACATCTTTGGACTGTGGGTGGAAAGCGGAACAACTGAAAGGAAAGCCGTGCAGACACGGGGCGAACGTGCAAACTCCACACAGAGAGTCACCTGAGGCCGGAAATGAACCGGAGTCCCTGACGCTGTGAGGCAGCATTGCTAAACCCTGAACAACAGTAGCAATACTTCAAAAACTTCAAAACTTAACTCCGTGTTGAAGGCTGGAAGGAGAGTGTGACAGTGGGTAATTGGCAGTGTGCACATTCCTGTAATCAGTTACTGGGAGGATCAGGAAGATGAGATATCTGGATCTCTTTATACTGTCATCTCTAAACTCCATCTCCTCTCAGTACCGTGTGTCTTACATTCCCTGCCCCTGCTTTCCAGGTATAGCTCGGGCTCACTACTTGTCTCTGTCTGCATTAAGCAGCTAATTGACCCTGGGAGCTGGACGGTCAGAGGAAGGTGGAGAACAGAAACAGGAAGAGAAGCGACATGATAGTGTTTCGTAAATGACTTGTATCACTTGCTCTCCGTGAAGAATGCCTACCGTGTGTTACCTTGTAAGTTTCACAGGAGCCACAGTGATGGAGTTGGTGGGTTTTGGAAATTGAAAGTGTCACATGGCAGCTTGCGGGACTATTTCACCTCACTGTCGATTTCATGTTCCAACTAACAGAATTCGCTGTTTTCATTGGCTGAAGCAGTCACTTGTGTTCGATCTAAACATTAAGCTTTGAAGGAGAAACATGCTCTGGTGAATAAAATGACCAAAATAACATAAAAGGCAGGTGGTCCATGTATAAATTAGTGTTTTAAAGAATTTGTATCAACTTCCCTGATGGTCTAGTGGTTAGGATTCGGCGCTCTCACCGCCGGGGCCCGGGTTCGATTCCCCGTCAGGGGATGTCAATTTATTGCTATACCCTGAACAACAATCCCGCGTTACTTCCGGGTCAGCACCAGTTTTATCGCAATTAGTACCAGGGAGGTTTCTTCCTTTGTGTCTGAATTGGAAATGTCACATGTCAAGAATTTTTTAAAAAGCGATGGACTGGAAAGCGCTGACGATAGAGATGGTGATGCGGGGTAGAATTTGGCTGACAATGGAGTGGATTTAACTGTTTCCACTGACACAAAGATCTTGCAGATCTGGGTCCAAATCTCGGGATCAGTGACAAGAAAACCTTTAATCGAATTAAACAGCAAACTTTCTGACCTCCAGTGAAATGGAGGCAGTTTTCACTCAGAAACCAGTAACGGTGAGATTAGCAGCGCGGGATGGAGAAGGACTCAGTTTGAGTGGTGAGACTGCTGGTGGAATGGCGAGCTGGAGTTCAACCAGAAATGCAGCAAAGTTTAAAAACAATCGCGCTCAACGTGGGGCTGGAACCCACGGTCCATTAACGGTGATAAATTCATGTTGTTCAGCAGAATTACCACAACATAATTTAATCACAGGTTGATACTAACACTGCCCTTTGAATGCAGTGGGCTGCAGTAAAATTGAATGCAGTAGAACACCGACGCGGTGGGACAGTTGTACGAACTGATGCCTCACAGCGCCAGTGACTGAGGTTCAATTTCTCGGGTTACTGTATATGCAGAGTTTTCACGTTCTCCCCCTGTCTGCGTGGGTTTCCTCCTGGTGATCCGGTTTCCTTTTCAAAGATGTATGGGTTAGGTTGATTGGCCATGGTAAATTGACACGAATGTCAACGGGATTAGCAGAGAATATGCCGCGGGCCGGATTGTGTAGGGCGGACTCGATGGGCCGAACGGCCTCCTTCTGTAGTGTCGGGATTCTATGAGAATATAGCACTGTTCATTTTGACTGGAGGAACCAAAAGCGGCAATGTAAATATAAATTGCTGTGGGTTATTGACGGTCCTGTGGAGTGGGACGCAATTTTCTCTCTGCTGTTGAAACTGGCACCAATATCACTCCTGTTTTCGATCCAAGTAATTCCAACTCCACTGAAATCATATGCTGCAAAATCACAATAAATCTTAACTTCCTGACCGGGAATCGAACCCGGGCTGCGGCGGGGAAAGCGCCGAATCCTAACCTTTGACCACCAGCAAAAGCACCTGCAATGGTTTTAATTTATCCTATCCTTGCTAACTTGACGCTTTGTTTCTACGACAGGCTTTTTTTGTATTCCAGGGACAAGTCTGTCTGACAAGTGCCTCTTGATATAAACACGTTTACTGTGGATGCTGGAATCTGAAACAAGAACAGAAAATGCTGGAAAATCTCAACAGGTCTAAAAGCCTCTGTGAAGAGTGAATGGAGCTATAGTTCATAGTCTGGATGACCCTTCGTCAGAGCTGAAGACAAAGAAATTTGGACGAGATTTATACTGTAACGGAGAGGGACATGGGTGTGGGGTGGGTAACAAAGCTGTCACATATAAATACAAGAACAAAGGCAAATTAAATGGTGGTCGTCATGGTTAAGAAGGATGCTGCTGGCTGCCCGTTAAGAGATCAGAATGTGGAAATAGCAGGACAAAGGAAATGTAAGAGACGGCCCGAGTGGGGTGGAGGGAGAGGGGGCAACGCGATGGAAAGTGAAATTTTAAATAAACAATGAGAAAGTGGAAATTAAAACAATATATAAAAGATATAAAATAATAAATAAATGAATAAGTTAAAATGAAATAAAGCAAAATAAATGGAAATTGGATGAAGATGGAGGAGAGGAGATGCTCCGAAGTTGTTGAACTCAATGTTAAGACCCGAACGCAGTAATTGCCGAATCGGGAGATGGGGCAATGTTCCTCCAGTTTGCATTGGAGTGCCTTTTCATAACATTGTTTATTGCCTCTTCCATCACATTACTGATGATCAAGTGTAGACTGGTGGTAATTGGTGGCGTTGGATTTGACCTGATTTTTGTAAACAGGGCAATCATGGGCAAATGTAGCATTTGTGGTTTGATGCCAGTGTTGTAGTTTAGGAACAGCTTCGCTAAGGTTGCGGCAATTCTGAAGCGCAATTTTTCAGCACCATTGCCAGAATATTTTCCAGGGCCACAGCATTTGCTCTTTCCAATGCCTTCAAGGCGTTTTTCTAGAAATCATATGGAACAGAGAAGTCTATCTGTTCCGTTCAGTATCGATCCCACTCTGGCTCTATTTTTTCTTTTTCTCTGTAGATCTTCCTCAGTCCTTCCCTCAGTCTTACTATTATTTCCTCTCTTTTGTTTTTGTTCCTTCTATTCTCTCGCTATTTGGATGGAGCAAAGTTTCATTGAATTGATTGCTGAAATGAGGCGATTGTTGAGCCGGGGCTCTGCCCTGATTTTAAATGGCGGAGGAGACTCAATGGGACATGTGATCCAATCCCACTCCATTGATTTGGTTCACTGCCAATACCAGCTCTGTCAGCAATCACGTCTGATGGTGTCAGTGATGGGAAGTTTAAGGCACTAAAGTTAGGATAGCGACATTTGTGGAGGAGTGGATCAAATTCTCCCAATGTCAGATTTTCGTTACAGTTCCTTTAAACGCTACGAACAAAATTGAGCAAACATGTGATCACTAAAATTGAATTTAGTAGCATACATCATCATTCATTTTGCTTCGAGGAACCAGCAGACAGAATGTAAAATGAACAACACTTGGGCTTGTCGGACGAGTTCAGTTGCTCCACCAGTAAACTGGAACTGCTTCAAAAGCATGCATTTCTATGTTCCTGTAGTGTCGTTGTTGTCATGTTCGCCTCACACGCGAAAGTTTCCGCTTCAGGACCGAGTAGAAACATTTTCAAATAGTTTTATTTCAAAATGATTCAGATTTCAGAATTATTCTCGTTTGTCACGAAACATTAATTGAGCTGTTGAGTTTTTGCGACATCTATGACGGGAATCACTCAGTAAAGAGATTAAAAGGGAAGGTCTGTGATAGAGAGTATAACAGGATGGATTAACTGAAACAAGGAATGATGGACAAGGGCAACATTGGCTGGTTCTCATTATTTTTAAACTTTGCTGCTTTCCGGGGTGAACTCCAGCTCTCCATTCCTCCGGCAGCGTCACCAATCAAACTGAGTCTTTCTCTATCCCACTTTGTTAATCTCACAGTTACTGCTTTCTGAATGAAGATTGCTTGGAATCAGTCTAAGTCAAATAGATTACTGCTAAATTCAGTGAGAAGTTTCTTGTCATTCAGCAAGATATTTTTATCCAGAAATGAATGATATTTGTGTCAATGCAAACGGTTAAATCTGACCCATTACCACCCAGATTTTACCTTCTATCAACATCTCCATCGTCAGCGCTTTGCAGGCTATCACTGTCTTTCACTATCAGTATTTGTTCTCGACCTGACCTGTTGCCCATATGACATTTCCAACTCGGAAGCAAAAATACTAATCTCACTCCACTGTTTCTGGCAGAGCTGCTTTCGAGCAGAAAGTATTCGGGGTTGTTTGCCAAAACATTTAATTCCATTTAAATGTATGGAAAGCAGTCTGCGTCCCTGAAAGGGCTGAACCCTTACCACTGGATCACGAGGATCTCATCTTCCTGATTCTCCCAAATACTAATAACAGGAATGTGCACAGTGCCAGTTATCGACATTCATACACTCCTTCCTGTCTGTTAAGACATTAAATTGTTCATATTTTCAAACTGGCTTCCAGTGTGACGAAAGCAGATGTTGTTCAGCATTTTTAACCCAACAGGTTTATAAAAGTTCGATGCTAACATTGTTCTTTAAACGTGGTGAGCTACAGTGAAATATAATGCACTTGAAGGTAGCTTACTCATTTTTGCAGGAGGAATCAGCAAGGGCAATGTAAATGTTGTCGGTCAAAAAACCTCTGACACTATTAGTGGTTCAAAATGCAGAGTTTATTTTCACAATTGTGGGAGAAGTGAGGTTCCTAACAGTGGACCCCCAGCCTTCTCCTCGAACACAAGTAAGAACAGAGTTTATATATGTCCCTGTTCCCGCCCTCATTACATTGCAATTTTCTGAGATGGCTGTCATTATTCATGGTGAGATTCTTGTTGTTTTAGCAGTATCTTCCTCTGCGCAGTTTGTCCGATCTCCAAGGCTACGATTGTTCGTCATTTATATCTATGAAACAACATCACAGGTTTTGCACAAACAAGTTAACTAATCTACATACAGGTTTGAATAATACTTTATATCAGGATAAGATGAATAACGTATGATGAATATATATATGAATCTATGGTGATTCAAAGACAGAAGGCATACATGCCAACTCCATCGTGTTAAACAAAGGTACATAAAAATGGAGACTGTTTAGCTTATTTCGAGCTGGGTTAATCGCATTTCTTGATAACAAATGGAGACAGAGGAATAGCTGTTCCTATTATCTGGCACAGACATGAAAAACACCGAACTCTGACAAAAACATGGACTCTGCAGTGTTCTAAACAAAATCACAGAGTTCGGGTCTTACTGCTTAAGTGTGACAAGGGTCATTAACCCATTCCCGTCTGCAGTAAATATGAATTGCAGTGGGCAATTGACGGAATTGTGCAATGGGACTGATATTTCTCCCTGCTGTTCAAATTGACACAGGTACTGAGCGACCATTTTCAGGATAGCGCCGTGTGCTGGGTTCCGTGGTGTAATGGTAAGCGCTCTGGACTCTGAATCCAGCGATCCGAGTTCAAATCTCGGCGAAACTTTGATTTAATTTACAGATGATGGATATGCTGAAGGGAGTTTAATTTACTCAACAAGTCTGAATCGAGAAGACAATTTGTCAGCCAGTTCAGCTGCTGTTACAATGCACATTGCTGAACCTCTGGCGCCAGATGCCTGCAACTTCAGTGCTTTTCATCTTTTCGCGACTCTTTAACTCCTCTGTTGAAAGATAGAAGTAGTTGGTGTCGCACAATAACAATTCGATTGGAGTCTGGCAATTATTGAGCAAAATGTGTGTGTGTGTGAGTGCGTGAGAGAGAGAAAGAGAGTCGGTGCGTGCGTATGTTTTGGAGAAAAGACTGCTGTCGATTCCATGGTGTAATGGTTCGCATTCTGGCCTCTCGCCTCCGAATTCTGGTTTAAATTGGGACGGATGAGTGAATGAGTGACACATGTAGGTGGACCCCCTGCCCACTGTGGTGACTCTGCTTCTCAGCCCTTTGTGTTCTTGAGCAATCGTTCTCTGGAGCTGATGCAATGACGCCAGGAGAGTCATTCGCTGCATCGTCTGCAATGTGATTGCGCTGGAATTTGCTGAAATTTCCTCAGTGTTTAGTTTTCCACTTTCTGAAAATTAAAAATGAAATGCACGTGACCTTTTTCATTCAATGTGGCAGCAACTGCAAGTGGGTCAAATGCTTTGAGTGACCATTTGCAGCCGGCTGCTATGTTGTAGGTCCTCTGGTCTAATGGTGGCCACTCTGAATCCAGCGAACAGAATTTAAATTTAGGCGGACCTTTGCTCTTCTTTGCCATTGTTGAGGATTGATTTGTCGAAGCATCTTTTATTTAAGTTCCTCATAAAGCAGGAATCGGGAGGACAATTTGGCAGCCAGTTCAACGTCCAGTACAGTGTACCTGGTGGATGGTGTTCTCAGGGTGCGATGATGGCATCCATATCGAGATTCGGCACATCTTGCAGAGGTTGGAGTGGCAGAGTTGTGTGGTGTTGTGGCGCTGTTCTCCTGAAGGCTGTGTATTTTGCGACAAACATTGGTCTGTTTGAAGTTGCGCGGTTGTTTGAAGGCAAGTAGTGGCGGTGTGAGAATGGCCTTGGCGAGATATTTATCTTCATCGATGACATGTTGAAGGCTCCGAAGAAAATGTCGTAATTTCTGCGCTCTGGGGAAGTACTGGACGACGAAGTGCACTCTATCAGCCATGTCCTGTGTTTGGTTTCTGAGGAGGCCATTGCGGTTTTTTGCTATTGCGCGGCGGAACTGTCGATCAATGAGTCGAGAAACATGTCCTGCTGTTACCAGGGGGTGCACCTCATTCCACTGATCTTTGCCGACTTGTTGTGTTTTATGTTATAATAAAACCAGGATTGATAATAAAAACAGCAGAAGTCGTAAGTTCTCAGTAGGTTTGGCAGCAGCTGTGGTCACATCACTGTGCTCCTGTGTCTCCGAAGATGCCCCTGTATTGTTGTGTGTGTGTGTCCCTGTGTCGCTGTGTCTTCCCCCGAATCTGTATATGCCCCTGCATCTGTGTATGCCCTACGATCTCTCTGTGTGCGCACCTGTATCTGTGTGTGTGTGCCCCGGATCTGTATATGCCCCACTATCTGTGTGTGTGTGTGTGTGTGTTTGTGTGTGCTGCTGACTCTGTGCGTGCCCCTGAATCTCTGTATGCCCTACTATCTCACTGTGTGTGCACCTGTAGCTGCGTATGCCCCACTATCTGAGTGTGTGCCGCAGAGTCTGTGTGTGCCCATGGATCTCTGTATGTCCCAGTATCTCTGTTTGTGTGCTCCTGTATATGTGTGTGCTCCTCTATCTCTGAGTGCCCCTAAATCTGTGCGTCATCCTGTATCTGTGAGAACTCAGGCATTTGCATGAGTGTGCGTTCCTGTATCTGGAGGTATGTCACTGTATCTGTGTGTTTGCCCTGGTATCTTTGTGTCTCTCCGTGTGTGTGTGTGCGTGTGTGTGTGTGTGTGCGTGTACATGTGTGCGCGCGCTTCTGTGTGTTTATGTGTGTGTGTGTGTCTGTGTGTGTGTGCCCCTGTATCTGTGCGTCTATGTCTCTGTATCTGTATGTGTGTCCCTGTATCTGTATGTGTGCCCCTGTTTCTGTATGAGCTGTTCCTGTACCTGTGTGCGCGCCCCCGTATCTGCGTCTGTATACCCATGTACCTGAGTGTGCCCATGTACCTGAGAGTGCCCATGTAACTGTGTATGCCCCAGTACCTGTGTGTGTCCCTATAACCGTGCACACGGCAGAATTGGTTTATATGGGGTTTGGTTTGAGAAACTGAGTACACGCTGCAGGGATTCGATCAACATAACACACTCACAAGTAAATCAAGACTTTTTAAACATATGGACATTCACTTTATCCCAATTCGCCAATTCAAAGGATCCCATGATTTTGGATTCAGACAGCTGCTGTGTGTACAGTCATGATGTGGAGGCGTCATTGTTGGATGGGGTGGGCAGAGTAAGAAGTCTCACAATGCCAGGTTAAAGTCCAGCAGGCCTTTCTGCTGTCACAGGTTTTCGGACCGCAGCGTCTTCATCAGGTAACTGCTGTGTATTTGGGTGTCACGGTTGCAGAGTGGTTAGCACTGCTGCTTCAGGGAACCAGAGAGCCGCATTCGATTCCCCGCTCGGATCACTGTCTGTGAGGAATTCGCACGTTCTCCCCATGTCTGCGTGAGTTATCTCTGGGTGGTCCAGAATCCTCCCACTGTGAAAAGATTTGCGGGTTAGGTGGATTGGCCACGCCAAATTGCCTCTGAGTGCCTAGCTCGAATAAATGCATGGGGTTATGGAGATAGTGTCTGTGCGGGGCTGTGGTCGATGCACACTCGATGGGCCAAATGGGATTGTTGGGATGTTGTAGTATTACTCATGGGCTGTACATGTCTGCCCCACTCCCTCTCGCTCTATGTTGGTATGGACATGAAGCTGGGACATGGAAAATGACAATGATGTTATTGATGATTGAGAAGAATGCATTGTAACCCGAGCGATTCTGTCGGTCGATTCATTGCAAACTTTGGAATCAGAACAATCTGAGACACCAGATGGAAAAAAAACACATATTTGTCTCCACGCATTTTGGAATTTGGAATGGTTGCGGTTGCTGGTGCCCGGCTAGCTCAGTCGGTAGGGCATGAGACTCTTAATCTCAAGGTCGTGGGTTCCAGCCCCACGTTGGCCGCGGCTGCTTTTAAACTTTGCCGTTTTCTTGGGTGAACTCCAGCTGTCCATTCCTCTGGTGATGTCCCCGCTGAAAATGAGCCTTTCTCCATCCCGCTTTGTTGATATCACAGTTAATAGTATATGAGTGAAAACTGCATCCAGGAGTTCGTGCTTGTTTCAGCGAGGAGTTCCCTTCTCATTTCGCCTGAGATTTGGATCCAGATCTGGGATATTGTGTCAGTGGAAACATTAATCATCCCCATTGTCATTCAATCACTCCAACGTTACATCCTATCACGAGGCCGTTTGTCCTTTCCTCCTATCCGTCTCTATTTTCCTTGACTTTGCATTTGTTTGTAAATCATTAAATCTCTAATTCTTCAGGTTTGGATAAAAGGTCAGCGACTTGAAACATTCACTCTGTCTCACTCTCCATAGACGCTGTTTGTCCTGCTGACTGTTTCCAACATCTTATGTTTTGAGGTGGGATTTGCAGCAACTGCGGTATCTTGTTTTTGGGTCACAGTGGATCAGTATTCTCTGACTGAACTTTACCTGTTTAAATTATTTAAGGGCTGAGGTTTTAAATAATGATACACCAGGGCATGTCACCCTGTTTGACATGAAATGAAGCAAAATGAAAGTTAATAATTTCATAAAATATTACGAAAGCAATATATATTTGGTTGTCAATGCCAGCATTTGTTGGCCATCCCTATTTCCCCTTGAACTGCGTATTTTGCTGGGCCATTTCATAGCACAGTTAACAGTCAATAACATTGCTGTGGATCTGGACTCTCATATTGGCCAGACTCGATAAGAATGGCAGATTTCCTTCTGTACGGGACCAGGTGGGTATTCACGACAATCAGAAAACAATACTTCATTATTGAGACTAATTGTCACTTCAATTTCAGTTCTAGCCTGTGTGTGTGTGTGTGTGTGTGTGGGCGGGGGGTGGGGGGGAGGTGGGGGGGGGGGTGCGGGGGGAGGTGGGGGGGGCGAGGGAGGGGCGGGGATCTGGACCGTGTTCCTGGGCCTCCGGATTCATACGTCAATGATTTTACCACTATGTCACCATCTTCCCTCAAGAATGTACGTGTAAATCCTCCACGTGGAATCAAACCGGGTAATTTCACATTGGAAGAATCATTCTGACCTGTGGACTGTGGAAATCAGTTTCAGACACCCTTGATACAGTGGAAATAACTAGACATCTCTTGCTCTCATTTAAATACAGAAACATGTGGTGAATCCTCAGCGGCACAGGCCCAATCTGCCGGGGGGAGATACACTTGAACCGTTCAGATCACTGATCTTCCGTCATCACTGGAAAGAAGTTAGGGACGTCACAGATTTCAAAAGAAATCAGAGGCAAGGAAAGGGGGAGTGGTACGAAAGGAAGGTAAGGTTTGCAATCATGTGGAAGCAGAACAGATTTGATGACAATACGTATGAGGCTGAAAAGGGACAGTGATGGGAATTGGAGAAGTTAAGGAACTAAAGGTGAGTCATTCTGTATCTGTTATCTATTTCTGCTCTGATTGGAAATGTGTTGCTCTGTTGATCCATTTAACTTCTCTCCTACACTGAAAATTCTCAGGAACACAAGAACAGAAAATGTTGGAAAGTCTCAGCAGATCTGACGGCAGTTGTGGAGAGGGAGCAGAGCTAACGTCTCGATTTGGCTCTATTCTCTCTCCACAGAGGCTACCAGACCTGCTGCGATTTTCCAACATTTTATGTTGGAACATTTTATGTTCTTGTTTTAGATTGAAGCATTGACAGTATTTTCTTGTTTTCTGTCTGAAAACTCTCAATCCTTCTCCAAGTTTCCTCTCGCAAGCTTTTTCGTTGAACAAACTCATAAATCACACAAGAAAAATCCAATCATTCTTAAGCATTGAAATGATGAAACATGGAAGTATTTATCCCAATAAGGAGGCCATTCGATCGATCTTGTCGATGCCTTCAGGGATGAGGGATCCAGTCGAATCCCACAGTCTATATATTTCTCTGTATCCCAATAGGTTACGGAATCTGAACTGTTTTTTTTAACCAAGAGTTCTCTTTTTAATCCAATGGAGGTGTTCACCTCAACACAGCTCGGACACTGAGTTCCATACCCTATCCATTGGGTTAGCAGTGGTGAGCACTGCTGCCTCACAGCGCCAGGGACCCAGGTTCAATTCCCGCCTTGGGTGACTGTGTGGAATTTATACATTCTCCGTGGGTTTCCTCCGGTTTCATCCCACAGTCCAAGGATGTGCAAGTTACGTTGATTGACCATGCAAAATTGGTCATAATTTCGGGAGATCAGCAGGGTGAAAATGTGGGATTATGGGAATAGGGTGGGATTGTTAACGGTGCAGGCTCGATGGGCCGAATGGCCTCCTATTGTACTATAGGAATTTTATGATTCTAAATGTGAACAATGTTTCACTCTTCACAGATGCAGTCAGATTGACTGAAAATTCCAGAATTGCCAGCTGTTCTTATTACAGGTACCAAGCAGCTGCAGCATGATATCTTTGTTTAACTGGTGTGTCCTCAGAATGTTGGAATTATTTGCAAAGAAAGCTTAGAGATCTCCCGCTGAGCTGAAACCCGATGGGTAAAATCAAAGTGAGAGTAAGATCATCATCAGCTGACTATGAAAAGTGATACATTCTGTCATCCGATTTACTGATACAATAACAGTGTCACACTGGAGAGTGAAAATTAAGTGCATCATGGTTGAGAATGGATTCACACCTCGGCCGGGTGTGACTCAGTACCCGGCATTTCATGGAATCATAGAATCATACAGAGCAAAATAGAACCTTCGGCCCATCGAGTCCGCACCAACACATTACAAACGCCCGAAATACCACCCAATCCCATTTACCAACACTTGGCTCATAGCCCTGAATGTCATGACGTGCCAAGCGCTCACCTGGATGCATTTTTTAAAGGATATGAGGCAACCCGCATTTGCCACCCTCAGGGGCAGTGCATGCCAGACCGTCAAAACCGTCTGGGTGAAAAGGTGTTTCCCCACAATCCCCTTAACCTCCTGCTCCTCATCTATGCCTCCTGGCGACTGACCATTCAAATGTACATTATCCACTCTATCCATGTCCCTCATAACTATAAGGGCCATAGCGAGAGTAGACAGGAATGAATGTTTCCCGTTGGCGGAGGGATCAATATCTCGGGGTTAATGATTTCAGGTCAGTGGTCGGACGTTTAGAGGGGATGTGAGGAAAAATCGTTTCACCCAGGAGGTGGTGGGAATCTGGAACTCTCTTCCGGAAAGGGTGGTGGGTGGAGGCCGCGATACTCTTTACTTTGAGGAAGTATTGAGGTTTGTACTTGTGATGTCAAGGCATGCAGACCTGAAAAGTGGGAGCATAATAGAGAGTTGTTTGTTTGAGTGGTGCAGACTCGATGGGCCAAAGGGCCGTTTCCGTGCTGTTGCGCTCTGTGACTCTATGATTGGGCACTTGCCCTTGTGAAACATGACTATTTCTGCTGATATCTCCCAATATGGCTTCAGATGCAGTGACTTAGGGGCATTGTCATATGGGCTTTTCGCATATCAATGGTAGCCGCATAATGAGACATTTTTGCCGCACTTGTTGTTGCTGCCGCATTGAATGCAGTGAGTGACCATTTGCAGCGGACGGCCACGTTCGGCGTTCTAATGATGAGCAGGATAGACTCGACATCCAGCGATTGAAGTTCAAATCTCGGCAGGACTTTGCTTTTCTTTGCCACAGCAAACGACTGATATGTTGAAGGCAATTATATTTAAATTTCTCAGAAAGTGTTACTTTAAACACTGAGAAAATTTCAGCTTATTCCATAGCACTCACATTGCAGACTATGCAACGCTTGACAGGCCTGGCGTCATCGCATCAGCACCAGAGTGCGATTGCTAAAGAACACAATTCGCTGAGAGGCAGATAAGCCACAACGAATAGAGGGACCACTTACAAGTGTCATTCTCCCATGCACATGTCCCAATTTATACAAGGGGTCGTAGAGGAATAGTGGAATAATGGCTCGCCGCAGATCAGAACCAGGATTACTGGATTCAAAGTCCAGAGTACTAACCGTTACACCTTGGAAGCGACCCGAACCGTAACTCAGGCACAAAGCCGAAAAAACACGCACACACACACTCACACTCACAAATTCACACTCACACATTCACACACTCACACATAGTCAGTGCACTGGAACACTCACTCAGCTGTGTGTTTCCGCACAAAGCCCCTGTTTGAGCCAAAGCCGTCCCACTCTGCTCCCTCTCACTCCGCCGCCCGCTCACAACGCTGCCCTCTGGATAGAGCGGCGTACTTTTTAAACCTTCCGCACGCTACTGGCTGACGTCAGAATATAAAGTTCCCAGGTCTCTCTGGTGCCGACTTCCGATTTTACACTTCTGGCTGCCTTACAAAAACTCAGAAAAAAAGAAAAAAAAGTAAGTTAAAAATCCCTCTTTCCTACTCGCTCTCCTCACGTGAATCACCTCTCTAGCTGCTCCTATGGAACAATGAGTGAGTTACGTGGGTTTACAAAATGCAAGAGCTGTTCCTGAAAGAAAAGTCAACATAATTGAATCAATTTAAGCTGCAGGACATGTTTAAAAGACGTACAACAGATCCTGAACCTTCACATTTCACAGCCTGTGTCTGTACGGTGGATATCTTATCCTCGGTTAATATGGAATTTGAGTTGTAAAATTATGAAAGAATAAAAGAACAATAATGAAATAAAAGTCTTTTAGTCTTTATTTCTCATTCATTCTTTGTGCTTTATAAACACGCCATCCAGAGACCATAATCCGTCAAATCCGGAATGTTTTCGGAATTCATTTGTCACCCGACTGTACGTCCCTCATCCAGCCTGGGTCAAAGCATTTTGTGGCCATTCAAGACCAGATACAAGGCTGAATTCATGCACAAAATGCTCAGTGCATGGAACTTTCAGCTTGGTTGGGAAGGAATTCCAACAAATACTCATTGTGAACGATGCACTCTGCAGTGCAGCGAAGGCCTGAGCCAATGTAACCCAAGATAGTGATAAATGGATGGCACAACCTCAAGCCATTTACCGTGTTCCTAAATGGTGATGGTGAAATTAAACCTGAATTTAGTGCTTTTCATCTCTCTGAGGAGAGAACGTTGCTGAAGATCTATTGGCAGATGTGAAAGTTCTGCTTTGCTTTCTCTTCCTCGGACGATATATAATTTGAGTTGTAAAATTATGAAGTAATAAAAGTACAATAATCAAATGAAAGTCTTTATTTCTCATTCCTTCTCCGTGTTTTATAAACATGCGATTCAGAGACCAGAATCCATAAGCTGCAGGACATGTTTAAACGGTGTTGTCAGAGCCTGAACTGTCAATATTCTCAGCCTGTGTCTGTACGGCAGATATCTCATCCTCGGTTGATATGTAATTTGAGCTGTAAAATTATGAAATAATAAATGAACTAAAAGCCTTGTAGCCTTTATTTCTCAATCCTTCTCCATGTTTTATAAGCACGCCAAAAAGGGCCCAAAATCTGCCAAGTCCACAAATTCAGAACATGTTGGATCCCAGACATTCCAGGTGTGTGGTCTGGTACCTGTGCATTGTAAAATCCTATTCCATCTGTGAGAAATGCAGCATTTTCCTGCCATCTTCCAGAAATTTCCTTGATTGGTGATGATGAAATTAAACCTGAATTTAACGGTGTCCGTGTGCCTCAGAAGAAAGATATTTTGGAAATATTGTTGGCGTTTGTGAGAGACTTCCCTGTGCTGAAGCCCAGCTGTTGGATGAAGAAGATGTTGAGGATTCTGTAATATTGGCAACAGTGCTGAAATTCACTTCCAAGTCCCACACAATGAAACACACCGTTGTCTTGACCAAGAATAAAGAGAATGAGAGTGGTGATGATGAAGATCAATATGTCTAATGACAGAAGAGCTTCATTACACAACAGCATATTATGTGGGTCTAAATAGTACAAGACG
This sequence comes from Mustelus asterias, assembly GCF_964213995.1. NCBI lineage: Eukaryota > Metazoa > Chordata > Chondrichthyes > Carcharhiniformes > Triakidae > Mustelus > Mustelus asterias. Next base: position 241,886 of record NW_027590186.1, read on the forward strand.
TGTTTGTGAAAGAAAACCCCATGTACTTGAAACAATTTAAGCTGCAGGACATGTTTAAAAGACGTACAATAGATCCTGAACCTTCAATATTCACAGCCTGTGTCTGTACGGCATCTGTCTCTTCCTCGGTTGATATGTAATTTGACTTGTAAAATTATGAAATAATAAATGTACACGAATGAACTAAAAGTCTTTATTTCTCATTCCTTCTCCATGTTTTATCAACACAGCAAAAATGACCCAAAATCTGCCAAATCAGCCTGAACCTTCAATTTTCCCAGCCTGCGTCAGTATGACAACTGCCTCTGCCTCGGTTCCAATGCAATATGCAAAATTATGAAATAGTAAATGTATAAAAATAAAATTATAAAAGCCTTTTGGTCATTGTTTCTCATTGTTTCTCCATGTTTTACAAGCACGCCGTCCAGAGCCCAAAATACGCGAATCTGGAACAGGTCCAGTCCCCAGCGCCTCCGATACGGGATCCAGTACCTGTACATTGTAAAACCCTGTTCATTCTGCAGCGAGTGCAGCATTTTCCTGTTCCCTGCTTGAGCCCCGGTGATTGGGGGATTATTTTCTTGATTTCTGTACTTCATCCTGAGTTCTATTTAGGTGTCAACAAGCTGAGTGCTAGGCTGCTAAAAATGATCAATCTACAGAGGCACACGGTTTGTGGAAACCAAATCGATGTGATCTACAGAGTAATAGTATCAAAATAAATGTCCGAAAATTGTATCAGGTCTGAAGATATTTTACTGAGACAGATGTCCTGAGCATCACTCACCCTGATAAGCACTTCCCGAATGTCTCACCGCAGCACGGAAGCACCTTGAACCTCTGATGACGACATGTGTGAGCACCAGGTCCAAGCAATCAAGCTTAATCAAGAGGCTCAGACTTTGATGGCAGGTCTTGCTGATGTCTGCAGCCCCTGGTAACAAGGCCTCCCCCACAGTGGACCAGGAGGGCATGCATTGCCAGTTCTTGTCAAGGTGCCTGTCACTGGAGGATCACATCCTGTCCTCGCCCTTCCCTGCAGTTCGGCTCACTCTTTATTGAAAGGGATGAAAATAGCGAATTGTGAGAGTGAGAAATGCATTGAGCGGAGTGAAAACAAAGATAGTGGTTGCGCATTGAGAGTGAGACATGGTTGTGAAGGCACAGCTGTGTGGCTGAGTGAGCATTTAGTTTCGTGATGAGCAATCACCTTATAATGCATGGAACTCACTCGGAGCAGAGTGATCTCCTGAACTAGTTTTCAATTGCCTATGGGGATCAGAGAGGAATTTACCAGCAAATGTTTCTCCCAAATTAACTTTGTTTTTCAATCTGTTTATTCAGGTTGATAAGGCCTCCTGGGTGAAGTGGAGAAGTCTATATAATGTGCTGCACAAGGCCTTGCATCTGAGTGAGACAGGCTGGATGCGCCAGAGTGTTTTTCTCTGTCTGTCATTTCCCATATGTTATAAACATCATATTATTTCAACAACTTCAATGTAAGAAATGTAACTTCTGGAAATAAACATGGAAGGAAAATGAACTGACTGTTTTCTGATTTATACATGGCTCAAAGCAAGGAATTGAAATTCAGACAGTCTCTGTGTGAGCAGCACTGAGTGTGGCTTTGGACAGAGTGTGGAAGTTTGGTGAGAAGAGGGAGTTCAGTGAGGAGGGGAGAGCGCTACTCCTTTGCTTTTCTAACTTTTTCACCCTGTGGGAATTGGTTTCTGCTTTTCCAAAGGGGAGGTGGCGAGCTGTTGGTGAATATCCAGTAAGTGGTCAACATCTATTTTCCGAAGGTTCAAATTTGTTCTGCACTTTGCGATAAGATTTATTAATATCTAAACTGAATAAAATAATTAAGTCGTTAGTTAAAGATCTGAAGTATATCAGGGCAGTTGATGTGTGATGACTGCAGTATGTGGTGCTCATGGATACTGGTGTGATCCAGGGCAAGTATGTCTGCAGTAAGTTTCTGCGTCTTGAGGAGCTTCGACTCAGACATTCAGCTGGATTTTGACTCTGCGACACATCAGGGAGGGAGAGAGATACCAGGAAGTTTTGTTTCAGGAGGCGGTCACACCCATTCTTAAACAAAGGCACAACATTTGCTACCCTCCAATCTCCAGGCACCTCACCTGTGGCTGTTGATGATTCAAATATTTCTGCTAAGGGACCTACAATTTATTCCCTATCCTCCCACAACATCCTGGGCTACATTTCATCAGGTCCTGAGGATTTAACTATCTTGGTGCGCTTTAAGACTTCCAGCACCTCCTTCTTTGTAATATGTACACTCCTCAAGACATCACTATTTATATCCCCAAGTTCCTTAACATCCATGCCTTTCTCAACAGTAAATACCGATGAGAGACATTCATTTAGGATTTCACCCATCTCTTGTGGATCCGCACATCTGTGACTTTGTTGATCCTTAAGACGCCCTATTCTCTCCCTAGCTATTTTTTTGCCCTTTATGTATTGGAGAATCTCTTTGTATGCTCCTTTGTCTTATCTGCGAAAGCAATCTCATGTCCCCTCTTTACCCTCCTGATTTCCCTCTTAACTCTACTCCGACAACGTCTGTATTCTTCATGGGATCCACTTGATCGCAGTTGCCTATGCATGTGCACGAACAAATAACAAAGAAAATTGCAGCACAGGAAGAGGCCCTTCAGCCCTCCAAGCCTGCACCGACCATGCTGCCCGTCTGAACTAAAACCCCCTACACGTCCGGGGACCATATCCCTCTTTTCCCACCCTATTCATGTATCTGTCAAGACGCCCCTTAAAAGTCACTACCGTATCTGCTTCCACGACATCCCCTGGCAGCGAGTTCCAGCCACCCACCACCCTTTGTGCACAAAACGTGCCTCGTACATCTCCTTTAAACCTTGCCCCCCGCAACTTAAACCTATACCCCCTAGTAACTGAACTACCACCCAGGGAAAAAGCTTATGACTATCCACTCTGGCCTTGTCCCTCATAATCTTGAAGACTTCTATCAGGGCGCCCTTTATCCTCCGTCAGCCCAGTGAGATCCAACCAAATTTCTCCAACCTCTCCTCGTAGCTACTGCCCTCCATACCAGGCAACATCCTGATAAATCTTTTCTGCTCAGACTTTGGTCTCTTTTTCCCAATAGAATCTTGGAGTCCGGGTTCATATGATGCTCAAAGCAGTGTCCCAGGTAGAGGCGGTGGTTAAGAAGGCGTATGGAATGCGGGCCTTCATCAGGAGACGACTTGAGTTTAGAAATCGGGAGATAATACTGCAGCTGTATAGGACCCTGGTCAAACCCCACCTGGAGTACTGTGCCCAGTACTGGTCGCCTCATTACAGAAAGGATGTGGAAGCCATAGAAAGGGTGCAGAGGAGACTTACAAGGATTAGGCGGCATAGAAATCATAGAATCATAGAAACCCTACAGTGCAGAAGGAGGCCATTCGGCCCATCGAGTCTGCACCGACCACAATCCCACCCAGGCCCTGCCCCCACATATTTACCCACTAATCCCTCTAACCTACGCATCTCAGGACTCTAAGGGGCAGTTTTTAACCTGGCCAATCAACCTAACCCGCACATCGTTGGACTGCCTTATGAGGATAGGTTGAGAGAGCTAGGTATTTTCTCCTAGGCGAGGTGAAGGATGAGAGGGGACCTAATAGAGGTGTATAAGATGTTGAGAGGTATTAATAGAGTGGATTCTCAGAGTATTTTACCCAGGGCTGAAATGGTTGCCACAAGAGGACACAGTTTTAGGGTGCTGGGGAATAGGTACAGGGGAGATGTTAGGGGTAAGTGTTTCACTCAGAGGGTGGTGGGTGCATGGAATGGGCTGCCGGTAGTGGTGGTGGAGGCGGATTCGACAGGGTTTTTAAAGAGACTTTTGGATAAGTTCATGGAAGTTAGTGAGATAGAGGGTTATAGGTAAGCCTGCTCGGTAGGGACTTGTTCGGCACAACTTGTGGGCTGAAGGGCCAGTTTGTGCTCTAGCTTTTCTATGTTCTATGTTCTATGGCAGGTCTCCGCCTCGGTCTGGGGCCTCCGCACAGGCGTCATCAGCCATGACCTTAGCGGGTAACGCTTGTCACCCAGTAGCCATCCCGGGAGTCTGGGCTGGTCTTGTCTTCCAAGAGCTCAGGGATGCCCGACTGCCGGATCACAAAACTGTCATGGATAGTCCCTGGGTGGCGTACATCGACCTGCATGATCTTCAGCTGATAGTCATAGAATCATAGAAACCCTACAGTGCAGAAGGAGGCCATTCGGCTCATCTAGTCTGCACCGACCACAATCTCACCCAGGCCCTACCCCCCACATATTTACCCGCTAATCCCTCTAACCTACGCATCTCAGGGGCAATTTTAACCTGGCCAATCAACCTAACCCGCACATCTTTGGACTGTTGGAGGAAACCGGAGCACCCGGAGGAAACCCACGCAAACACGAGGAGAATGTGCAAACTCCACACAGACAGTGACCCGAGCCGGGAATCGAACCCGGGACCCTTGAGCTGTGAAGCAGCAGTGCTAACCACTGTGCTACGATCACAGACGATCTGCACATTGAGGGAGTGGAACCCTTTTGTGTTGATGAATGGCTGTAGTGCGATTTAGATCATTCACATGGAAACCTGAAGAGCCAGCACATTTCAGAGGAGCGCAGTTTGGCATCGGCTAAAACCGGCTGTCGAATGTCCTCTTGGAATTACTTATGGAACGCCCGAAGACTTCAAAAAATAATTCGTATGATGTTTCTTTGCAGCCTCCCTAAATATAGCCGGCTGGAACATCATGGCTTTGCAAAAACAATAAACATGCAATCCTGCATCTGAAAATGAATGGCAAATTCCAGAGTCTCGGCTTGGAAGTCATACAGGAATCTTTGAGGACAGATTTCCTCTGAAGATGAACTTTTTTTTACTGGCAGGTGACACACGGACACCAAAGGTCGGGCAGACGTGATGTTATTTCTCAGTGGGGGACATGCCATATGCAGTTCCTGTGCCCAATACAGGTTAGTTCACAATGAGCACTGTTGGTGAGACATGACCATCCATTCTTCCGGAGGTGACTGATTCAACAGTGCGGGAATTCCATTGGAAGAAGCTACTGAATTGGCATTGGATCAATTACTGAAGCAGTAACCATGCTGTCTGTCACTAATGAGATTGTTCCGTTCTAAATGCACATACATCCTGTCTCTAAGAATCCTCTCCAACAACTTCCCTACCACGGACGTCAAGCTCACCGGCCTATAATTTCCTGGGTTATCCCTGCTACCCATCTTAAACAACGGGACCACATTCGCTATCCTCCAATCCTCAGGGACCTCACCCGTGTCCAAAGAAGCGACAAAGATTTCCGTCAGAGGCCCAGCAATTTCATCTCTCGTCTCCCTGAGCAGTCGAGGATAGATGCCATCAGGCCCTGGGGCTTTGTCAGTTTTAATGTTCCCTAAAAAACCGAACACTTCCTCTCTTGTAATGGAGATTTTCTCTAACGGGTCAACACCTCCCTTCATAGCTGTAAACTTGTCAGATGTTGAAGGAATTACTATTGGAGTAAACTCACCCATTTATAACCTCAGACTCTGGTCCTTTTGTAATGAACAAGTAACACAGTGGAACAGCGGGGTAAATATGTGGGGTTACGGGGATAGGACCTGGGTAAGATGCTCTGTTGGAGAGTCGGTGCAGATTCAATGGGCCCTGTACCCTTGTGCATTTACCCTGCTAACCCCCCTAACCTACACATCTTTGGACGCTAACAGATAATTTAACATGGCCAATCCACCTAACCTGCACAATTTTGGACTGTAGGAGGAAACTGAAGCACCCAGAGGAAACTCAGACACAGGGAGAAGGTGCAAACTCCACACACAAACCCAAGGCTGGATTCAAACCCGGTGCTGTTCGGCAGCAGTGCTAACCACTGTTCCACAGTGCAGCCCTTCATCTGCTGCTGAATCCCACATCCACACATTACCGCCAGACTTGACAATTTCAACACATTCCTGACTGGTCTCCTGCATTCTATAATTTTGAGATAATCCAAAATGTCCTCATGTCTTGCAGACGCTTCCTCCATCTTCACAACCCCCTCTTCTAATTCTGGACCTCTGTGCAGCCCCTTTGCAATTCCTGCAGCATTGCTGGCATGCGGATTAATGTATGGTTCAATTCCCATTCCAGCTGAGGTCGGTGTCGGAGCTGTCTCCTCACCCTGCCCAAGAGTGGATGGTAACGGCAGCCTGCTACTGACACAAACTGCCAGGAAAACAGCTCTGGATGACACATCAGCAGACAATGAGCCAAGGAGCTGCCTATGGGATAAATTCTGAACGACCAGCTATGTGGTGGGTCATTGCTTATTTAGTCACTGCTGTAAACAGCGGAATTTTCACTTTGTAAACCTCAGCTTGAAGGAATAGAGTGAATAAATTGGGATATTAACTTTTATCATTATCCATCTGACGCCAATGATCTCCCTTTTCCCCGCCTTGATGTGGCACTGAATCTTAGGTTTGAAGAAGAAACGTAACCATCGAGCACTGGGCGGTACGTGGCACAGTGGTTCGCACTGCTGCCTCACAGGGGTTTGGGTTCGATTCCCGGCTTGGGTCACTGTGTGGAGTTTGCACATTTTCCCCATGTCTGTGTGGATTTCCTCCGGGTGCTCCAGTTTCCTCCCACAGACCAAAAGACGTGCTGGTTAGGTGCATTGGCCAAGCTGAATTCTCCCTCAGTGTACCCGAACAGGTGCCGGAGTGTGGCGACCAGGGGATTTTCACAGAAACTTCATTACAGTGTGAATGTAAACCTTCTTGTGACCCATAAATAAACTTTACTACTGGCCTCAGTACCCGCGACCTGGCAGGATGGCAAGAATGGCCCGGGGCTCCAGTGAGGTGTACTGCATGGGCCGAAGTGGGCAAGTGGTGACACTAGGAGGAGCAGCAGCTGGGAGGCCAACAGCGACCCCTGGTGGACAGGTGGGGAAACAGCAGCAGCACAGTCTGCGCAAAAGATTCCCCAGTTCAGCTGGAGACTGGAGATCAGAGAGACTGGGAACCTCTTCAAATGTAAACTTCAGCTTCTCACATTCACCCCCATTCATCCCTCTCTCCCTCCATCCACCTCACACTCCCTCCCTTTCTCCATCCATCCCTCTCTCCCTCCTCCCATCCCTCCCTACAACAAGAACCATTCGCTCTGCACAGCAGTTTCACCCTCATTCCCACAGTCTGTATTCCAGCCTTTATCACATCCAAAGAACAAACAAAGAACAAAGAACAGTACAGCACAGGAAACAGGCCCTTCGGCCCTCCAAGCCTGTGCCGCTCCTTGGTCCAACTAGACCAATCGTTTGTATCCCTCCATTCCCAGGCTGCTCATGTGACTATCCAGGTAAGTCTTAAACGATGTCAGCGTGCCTGCCTCCACCACCCTACTTGGCAGCGCATTCCAGGCCCCCACCACCCTCTGTGTAAAAAACGTCCCTCTGATATCTGAGTTCTACTTCGCCCCTCTCACCTTGAGCCCGTGACCCCTCGTGATCGTCACCTCCGACCTGGGAAAAAGCTTCCCACTGTTCACCCTATCTATACCCTTCATAATCTTGTACACCTCTGTTAGATCTCCCCTCATTCTCCGTCTTTCCAACGAGAACAACCCCAGTCTACCCAATCTCTCCTCATAGCGAAGACCCTCCATACCAGGCAACATCCTGGTAAACCTTCTCTGCACTCTCTCTAACGCCTCCCCGTCCTTCTGGTAGTGCGGCGACCAGAACTGGACGCAGTACTCCAAATGTGGCCGAACCAGCGTTCTATACAGCTGCATCATCAGACTCCAGCTTTTATACTCTATACCCCGGCCTATAAAGGCAAGCATACCATATGCCTTCTTCACCACCTTCTCCACCTGTGTTGCCACCTTCAAGGATTTGTGGACTTGCACACCTAGGTCCCTCTGTGTTTCTATATTCCTGATGACTCTGCCATTTATTGTATAACTCCTCCCTACATTATTTCTTCCAAAATGCATCACTTCGCATTTATCCGGATTAAACTCCATCTGCCACCTCTCCGCCCAATTTTCCAGCCTATCTATATCCTGCTGTATTGCCCGACAATGCTCTTCGCTATCCGCAATTCCAGCCATCTTCGTGTCATCCGCAAACTTGCTGATTACACCAGTTACACCTTCTTCCAAATCATTTATATATATCACAATAGCAGAGGTCCCAGTACAGAGCCCTGCGGAACACGACTGGTCACAGACCTCCAGCCGGAAAAAGACCCTTCGACCACTACCCTCTGTCTCCTATGGCCAAGCCAGTTCTCCACCCATCTAGCCACTTCTCCTTGTATCCCATGAGCCTTAACCTTCTTAACCAAGCTGCCATGTGGGACTTTGTCAAATGCCTTACTGAAATCCATATAGACGACATCCACGGCCCTTCCTTCATCAACCGTTTTTGTCACTTCCTCAAAAAACTCCACCAAATTTGTAAGGCACGACCTCCCTCTTACAAAACCATGCTGTCTGTCACTAATGAGATTGTTCCGTTCTAAATGCACATACATCCTGTCTCTAAGAATCCTCTCCAACAACTTCCCTACCACGGACGTCAAGCTCACCGACCTATAATTTCCTGCGTTATCCCTGCTACCCTTCTTAAACAACGGGACCACATTCGCTATCCTCCAATCCTCAGCGACCTCACCCGTGTCCTAAGAAGCGACAAAGATTTCCGTCAGAGGCCCAGCAATTTCATCTCTCGTCTCCCTGAGCAGTCGAGGATAGATGCCATCAGGCCCTGGGGCTTTGTCAGTTTTAATGTTCCCTAAAAAACCTAACACTTCCTCTCTTGTAATGGAGATTTTCTCTCGCGGGTCAACAACTCCCTCCGAGACACTCCCGGTTAACACGCCCCTCTCCTTCGTGAATACCGATGCAAAGTATTCATTTAGGATCTCCCCTATTCCCTTGGGTTCTAAGCATAATTCCCCTCCTTTGTCCCTGAGAGGTCCGATTTTCTCCCTGACAACTCTTTTGTTCCTAACGTATGAATAGAATGCCTTAGGATTCTCCTTAATCCTGCCTGCCAAGAACATCTCGTGACCTCTTTTTGCCCTTCTAACTCCCCGTTTGAGTTCTTTCCTACTTTCTCTGTATTCCTCCAGAGCTCCATCTGTTTTCAGTTGCCTGGACTTAACGTACGCCTCCCTTTTCATTTTAATCAGATCCTCAATTTCCCATTGTATTTCACATTATAGGAAGGACATGAATGCAGAGGATGGGGTGCAAGCGAGATTCAGCAGGATGCTGCCTGAGATGTAACATTGAAGTCACAAAGAGAGGTTGGATAGGCTTGGGTTGTTTTCTCTGGAGCAGAGAAGACTGAGGGTTGACCTGATCGAGGTGTTCAAGATTATGAGGGGCATGGACAGGTTGGAAAGGGAGCACCTGTTCCCCTTAGTTGAAGGGTCAGTTACGAGGAGGCAAACGTTAAAAGTGAGGGTGGGAGTTTTAGGTGGGATTTGACGAAAAGCTTTTTTACTCAGAAGATGGCGACGGTCAGGAATGTGCTGCTTGGTAGGGTGGTAGAGGCGGGTTTCCTCACATCCTTTAAAAAGTACCTGGATGAGTGCTTGGCATGCCGTAACATTCAGGGTTATGGGCCACGTGGGATTAGGTGGGCAGGTCAGGGCCCTTCATGCAGCAGTGCAGACTCGATGGGCCGAATGGCCTCTTCTGCGTTGTAGTATCCTGTGATTCTGTGAAAGTGTCAATGGAGAGATGGTGTCTGTGACAGCTCTTTAGAAGTGCCATCCACCTATCCCGATGCATTTGCTTTTACATCACAGACAGGACAGTTAATCGTTATCAATTGTATTCCTAAATTCTGCTGTCCAGTTAACTCCTGACGCTCATCCCACAATCGATTCAGAAGTGCATTCAAGATCAGTTATATAGGGCCTTGGAGAGGCCACACCTTGAGTACTGTGGGCAGTTTTGGCTTCCTGGTCTGAGGAAGGACATTCTTGCCACGGAGGGAATTCAGCGAAGGTTCACCAGACTGATTCCTGGAATGGCAGGACTGGCATATGAAGAGAAACTGGATCGACTGGGTTTGTACTCACTGGAGTTTCAGAAGAATGAGAAGGGATCTCATAGAAACATATGAAATCCTGACTGGACTGGACAGGCTATATGTGGGAAGAGTGTTCCTGATGTTGGGGAAGTCCAGAACTGTGGGTCACAGTCTAAGAATAAGGGGTAAGCCATTCAGGTCTGAGATGGGGAAGTGCGTATTCACTCAGAGAGTTGTGAACCTGTAGAATTCTCTACCACAGAAAGTTGTTGGGACCAGTTTGATAGATATGTTCAAGAGGGAGCTGGAGGTAGCCCTCGCAGCTAAAGGGGTCAAGGTGGCACAGTAGTTAGCATTGCTGCCTCACAGCGCCAGGAACCCGGGTTCAGTTCCATCTCCGGTCACTGTCTGTGTGGAGTTTGCACGTTCTCCCCTTGTCTGCGTGGGTTTCCTCCGGGGGCTCTGATTTCCTCCACAGTCGAGAGTTGTGCGGGTTAGGTGGATTGGCCATTGCTAAATTGCCCCTTAGTGCCAGGGGGATCAACAGGGTAAATCCGTGTGGTTACAGGAATAGGGCCTGAGTGGGATTGTTGTCGGTGCAGCCTTGATGGGCCGAATGGCCTCCTTCTGCACTGTAGGGATTCTATCTCACTGGCATTCCACTTCTGTTCCTCTTGCCACTGCTTTGGTTTTTCTGTGCTGTGTTTCCTTAAACCTTTGATACTGGAAATCACATTTCCCCATTTAGCAGATGTATAATGACATAATAGAATGGACAACACAGCAATCGACCTGCCTCATCTGTGCAGCTCTTTGAAAGACCAATCAACCCTCTCCAAAAACTTCATTTGAATCATTTCACTTTTCTATCTGTTCCTCGCTCTGGGCAGAATCTTTCTCAATGTGTCTTTTCATTCATGTCTCTCATCCCTATTCATTGATTCCAGTCTGTCTTTTCCACATAACCTCCATTGCCTTCACTGCCTTGCTAACTGGCGGTGCTCAGAGTTGAGAACAGACATTGGCGAGGAAATACTAAGTAGAATATTTATCATCAATTATTTATTCTTCATGTTTGATCAACATTGCGCCAAGGATCCTGGATGTTTATTACTTCAACGGCTGCAACAATTTGTGTTGGCATCATTTGTCATCGTTGTCACCAGAGAAAGCATCCTTTCTGATTGTATCACAGCCTGGCATAACTCCTGCTCTGGTTGTTCTCAGCCCCCTACAATACTCCTTATGAACCTTTGACTGCGTGGCCAAATTCCCCTCCAACTCCATTTTCAAATTTGCTGATGACACCACCGTAGTGGGACGGATCTCAAACAATGACGAGACAGAGCACAGGAAAGAGATAGAGAATCTCGTGAACTGGTGCAATGATCTCTTCCTCAACGTCAGTAAAATAAAGGAGATAATTAACGATCTTTCTCTGCACCCGAGCTACGACTGTAACACTACATTCTGCACCCTCTCCCTTCCTTCTCTATGAACGGTATGCTTTGCCTATATAGCACGCAAGAAACAATACTTTTCACTGCATACTAATACATGTAACAATAATAAATCAAATCAAATCGACTTCTGGAAATGTAGTGGAGGTCATGCTCCTGTCTACATCAAGGGGAATTAAGTGGAAGTTGAGAGCTTCAGGTTTCTCGATGTCCAAATCACCAACAAACTGTCCGAGTCCCTCCACACCAATTCTATAGTTATGAAAGCCCACCAATGCCTCTACTTTCTCAGGAGCGAAGGAAATTTGGCATGTCTGTTACGATTCTCACCAACGTTTATTGAAGCACCATAGAAAGCATTCTTTCTGGATGTATCACAGCTTGGCATGGCTCCAGCTCTGACCAAGACTGCAAGAAACTACAAAGGGTCGCGAATGAAGCCCAGTTCATCAGGCAAAACAGTCTCCCATCCATTGACTCCGTCTATACTTCCCGCTGCCTCGGAAAAGCAGCCAGCATAATCAAGGACCCCACACACCCTGGACATACTCTATTCCACCTTCTTGGGAAAAAGATACAAAAGTCTGAAGCCACATACCAAATGACTCAAGAACAGCTTCTTCCCTGCTGCCATCAGATTTTTGAAAGGGCCTGCCTCTCACTAATTTGATCGTTCTCTGCACCCGAGCTATAAGTGTAACACTATATTCTGCACCTTTTTTCCTTCTCTATGAACGGGATGCTTTGTCTGTATAGCGTGCAAGAAGCAATACTTTTCACTATACACAAATACATGTGACAATAAAAAATCAAATCAAATGAAAAATGTTGAAAAATCTTAAATAAATTAAATATTTAACATAATCATACGGGTGGCGATGATGAGAGTATCCATAGTGATTGTGTCCTGTGATAGATGAATATTTGTATAAGCATTAATTGATTAAACCCAATTCAAAATCCATATTAATACAATACGAATACAATAGAACTGGGACTTTATGTTCCTCACAATTCTTTGTCTGACTGATATCTTTAGGGACTAGTTTCATCGTGTTGGTTATACTGAATTTGAAGCAATTGATCAATTGTGCTACATGAATTTGAAAGGTCCCCAACTATTCAACAGCTAAGATAGGCGTCAACACAGCCTCCATGTGCAATATTATCCCTTCCTTTGGGGGAGAGGCGGTGGCCGAGTGGTATTATCGCTCGATCATTAATGCAGAAACTCAGCCAATGTTCTGTTCGAACCCTGCCACGGAAGGTGGTGGAATGTGAATTCAAACAAAAAAATATCTGCAATTAAGAATCGACTGATGACCATGAAACCATTGTCGATTGTCGGAAAGACCCATCTAGTTCACAAGTGCCCTTGAGGGACGGAAATCTGCCGTCCTCACCTGGTCTGGCCTACATGTGCCTCCAGAACCATAAAAATGTGGTTGAAGCTCAACTGCCCTCTGAAATGGTCGAGCGAGACACTCAGTTCAAGGGTGACTAGGGATGGACAATAAATGCTGGCCCAGCCAGTGACACCCATGTCCAACGAATGAATAAAAAAATGGTGGTGGTGAGCTGCCTTCTTCAATGACCTCACTACTCTCAACCTCCTGTACACTGGAGCTACAATTCAGGTACCCACCCCCCTGCTGAATTAGTTTAAACCCTCCCGAAGAGCATTAGCAAATTTCCCCCCAAGACATTTGTAGCCCTCTGGTTCAAGTGCAGACCATCCTGTTTGTAGAGGTCCCACCTACCCCAGAAAGAGCCCCAGGTATCTGAATCCCTCCCTCCTGCACCATCCCTGTAACCAAGTGTTCAACTGCTCTCTCTCCCTATTCCTCTCCTCACTATCACTTTGCATGTGTAACAAACCAGAGATAACAACTTTGTTTGTTCTAGCCCTAAGCTTCCACCCTAACTCCCTGAATGTCTGCCTTACATCCCCATGCCTTTTCCTACCTATGTCTTGAGTGCCAATGTGAACCACAACTTGGGGCTGGTCCCCCTCCCCCTTAAGGATTTCAAAAACACGATCCGAGACATCGTGGCCTCTGGCTCCTGGGAGGCAACACACCAACCGTGAGTCTCTCTCGTTCCCGCAGAATCTCCTATCCGTCCCTTTAAATATGGAGTCCCCAATGACTAATCCTCTACTCCTCTCCCCCCTTCCCTTCTGAGCCACAAGGACGGACTCTGAGCCAGTGACCTGTACACCATGGCTTACCCCTGCTAAGTCGTCCCCCCGCAACAGCACCCAAAAGTGTACGATCCCCAATTTCTACTGCAGGTGCATTTTCTGTTCCCCTCCCCCCCCCCCCACCAATTGGATGGCTCCCTGTACCTTGGTGCTGTGGTCAGTTTGCTCATCCTCCCTTTCCCTACCCTTCTGAGCTACTGGGCCGGACTCTGCGCCGGAAGCACGGCCACTGTTGCTTCCCCCAGGTAGCTGCTCCCCCCAACAGTACTTAAACAGGAGTACTTATTTTGAATGGGCACAGCCACTGGAGTAATCTCTAGTACCTGACCTTTCCCCTTCCCCTTCCTAACCGTGACCCACTGGTCTGTCTCCTGTGGCCCCGGTAGGACCACCTGCCTGTAGCTCCTATCTATCACCTCCTCATTCTCCCATACCAGACGAAGGTCATTGAGCTGCAGTTCCAGTTCCCCAACGTGGTCCCTTAGGAGCTGCAGCTCGACGCACCTGGCGCAGATATGGACGTCCGGGAGGCTAGCTGACTCCAGGACCTCCCAGATCCGACACTGAGAACAACAAACTGGCCTCACACTCATAATTCCCGCCTTCTTCCAATCACACAGGAAAAACTGTCTAAACCTACCCCACCTCTGCCTGTTTACGCCGAAGCCCGATGAGCCAAAGCCCGTCAACTCTCATTCTGCTTCCCACTCACTCCACTGCCCGCTCCCGACGCTGCCCGCTCAAAAGTGCAGCCTGCTTTTAAACCCTCCAAAAACCTTCCCAGGCTTCTCCTGGGCCTACTTCCTGTTTTGGAAAAAGAAACCTCCGTACGGGAAGTTGAGAATAGTGAGGTCATGGATGAGGTTTCAGAGTCGCAGGAGTGAACTGGCAGGCAGGAAGGCGGTTTGAATTGTGTATATTTCAACACCAGGAGCATCCGGAATAAGGTGGGTGAGCTTGCAGCATGGGTTGGTACCTGGGATTTCGATGTTGTGGCCATCTCAGAGACATGGATAGAGCAGGGACAGGAATGGTTGTTGCAGGTTCCGGGGTTTAGATATTTCAGTAAGTGCAGGGAAGGTGGCAAAAGAGGGGGAGGTGTGGCATTGTTAGTCAAGGACAGTATTACGCTGGCAGAAAGGACATTTGATGAGGACTCGTCTACTGAGGTAGTTTGGGCTGAGGTTAGAAAGAGGAAATGAGAGGTCACATTGTTAGGGGTTTTTCATCGACCTCCGAAAAGTTCCAGAGATGTAGAGGAAAAGATTGCAAAGATGATTCTGGATAGGAGCGAAAGTAACAGGGTCGTTGTACTGGGGGACTTTAACTTTACAAATATTGACTGGAAAAGCTATAGTTGGAGTACTTTAGAGGGGTTGGTTTTTGTCCAATGTGTGCAGGAAGGCTTCCTAACACAGTATGTAGATAGACCAACAAGAGGCGAGGCCACATTGGATTTGGTACTTGGTAATGAACCAGGCCAGGTGTTAGATTTGGAGGTACGTGAGCACTTTGGTGACAGTGACCACAATTCGATAACGTTTACCTTAGCTATGGAAAAGGATAGGTATATACCAAAGGGCAAGAGTTATAGCTGGGGGAACGGAAATTATGATGCGATTAGGCGAGATTTAGCTGGCATAGGGTGGGGAAGGAAATTGCAGGGGATGGGCACAATTGTAATGTGGAACTTGTTCAAGGAACAGCTACTAAGCGTCTTTGAAAAATATGTACCTGTCAGGCAGGGAGGAAGCAGACGTGTGAGGGAACAATGGTTTACTAAGGAGGTTGAATCTCTTGTGAAGAGGAAGAAGGAGAATTATGTTAAGATAAGACGTGAAGGCTCAGTTAGGGCACTTGAGAGTTACAAGTTAACCAGGAAGGACCTAAAGAAAGAGTTATGAAGAGCCAGGAGGGGACATGAGAAGTATTTGGCAGGAAAGGTCAAGGAAAACCCTAAAGCTTTCTATAGGTATGTCAGGAGTAAAAGAATGACTCGGGTAAGATTAGGGCCAGTGAAGGACAGTAGTGGGAAGTTGTGCGTGGAGTCTGAGAGATAGGAGAGGCACTAAATGAATATTTTTCGTCGGTATTCACACTGGAGAGGGGCAGTGTTGTCGAGGGGAGCACTGAGATGCAGGCTGTTGGACTGGATGGGATTGATGTTCATAAGGAGGAGGTGTTAGCAATTCTGGAAAGGGTAAAAATAGATAAGTCCCCTGAGCCGGATGGGATTTATCCTCGGATTCTCTGGGAGGCTAGAGAGGAGATTGCAGAGCCTTTGGCTTTGATCTTTGTGTTGTCATTGTCTACAGGAACATTGCCAGAAGACTGGAGGATAGCAAATGTTGTCCCCTTGTTCAAGAAGTGGATTAGGGACAACCCTGGTAATTATAGACCGGTGAGCCTTACTTCTGTTGTGGGCAAAGTATTGGAAAGGATTAATTTGATTAGGGATAGCCAGCACGGTTTTGTGAAGGGTAGGTCGTGCCTCACAAACCTTATTGAGTTCTTTGAGAAGGTGACCAAAGACGTGGATGAGGGTAAAGCGGTTGATGTGTTGTATATGGATTTCAGCAAAGCGTTTGATAATGTTCCCCATGGTAAGCTTTTGCAGAAAATACGGACACATGGGATTGAGGGTGATTTAGTGGTTTGGATGAGGAATTGGCCAGCTGTAAGAAAACAGAGGGTGGTGGTTGATGGGAAGTATTCATCGTGGAGTTCAGTTACTAGTGGTGTACCGCAAGGATCTGTTTTGGGGCCACTGCTGTTTGTCATTTTTATTAATGACCTGGATGAGGGCGTGGAAGGATGGATTAGTAAATTTGCGGATGACATTAAAATCGGTGGAGTTGTAGTCAGTGCGGAGGGAAGTGGCAGGTGACAGAGGGACATAGATAAGCTGCAGAGCTGGGCTGAGAGGTGGCAAATAGAGTTTAATGCGGAAAAGTGTGAGGTGATTCACTTTGGAAGGAGTAACAGGAATACAGAGTACTGGGCTAATGGTAAGATACTTGGTAGTGTAGATGAACAGAGGGATCTGGGTGTCCATGTGCATAGATCCTTGAAAGTTGGCACCCAGGTTGATAGGGTTGTTAAGAAGGCGTACGGTGTGTTAGCTTTTATTGGTAGAGGGATTGAGTTTCGGAGCCAGGAGGTCATGCTGCAACTGTACAAAACTCTGGTGCGGCTGCATTTGGAGTATTGCATACAGTTCTGGTCGCCGCATTATACGAAAGATGTGGAAGCATTGGAAAGGGTGCAGAGGAGATTTACCAGGATGTTGCCTGGTATGGTGGGAAAATCGTATGAGGAAAGGCTGAGGGGCTTGAGGTTGTTTTAGTTAGAGAGAAGAAGATTAAGAGGTGACTTAATAGAGGTATACAAGATGATCAGAGGATTAGATAGGGTGGATAGTGAGAGTCTTTTTCCTTGGATGGTGATGGCTAGCACGAGGGGACATAGCTTTAAATTGAGGGGTGGGAGATGTAGGACAGGTGTTAGAGGTAGGTTCTTCACTCAGAGAGTAGTAAGGGCGTGGAATGCCCTGCCTGCAGCAGTAGTGGACTCGTCAACATTAAGAGCATTCAAATGGTTATTGGATAAACATATGGATGATATTGGAATAGTGTAGATTAGAGGGGCTTTAGATTGGTTCCACTGGTCGGCGCAACATCGAGGGCCGAAGGGCCTGTACTGCGCTGTAGTGTTCTATGTTCTGTGTTCTATGAATCAATGCAGTCCACGGGCTGTGGGTTGACCCACAATGCCGTTATGGAGGGAATTCCAGGATTTTAAACCAGCGACTGTGAAGGAATGGCAGTTTTCTTTCCATATCAGGATGGTGTGTGGGTCCGAGTGGAACTTTCAGGTGGTGGTGTTTGCAGGTACCTGCTGCCCTTGTCATTTAGGATGGAAGTGGTCGTGGGTTTGGAAGGTGCTGTCTGAGGATCTTTGGTGAATTGCTGCAGTGCATCTTGTAGATAGTACAGACTGCTGCTACTGAGCGTCGGTGGTGGAGGGAGTGGATGTTTGCAGATGTGGAGTGTTCTTTTCTTTGGTAGCCATTTGTAAGATGCTGTCACAAAATAAAATGTGGGCTGTCACAACTCAGACAGATGTCTGTTTATGAGATTATGAGGGTGGCACGGTGGTTAGCACTGCTGCCTGAAAGCTCCAGGGATCTGGGTTCGACTCCCAGCGTGGGTCACTGTCTGTGTAGAGTTTGCACGTTCTCCCCGTGTCTGCATGGGTTTCCTCCGGGTGCTCTGGTTTCCTCCCACTGACTGAAAGACGAGCTGGTTAGGTGCATTGACGGTGCTAAATTGCCCCATAGTGTCCGGGGATGCATAGTTTAGAGGGATTAATGGGGTAAATTAGTGGGGATAGGGCCTGGGTGGGGATTGTGGTCAGTGCAGACTTGCTGGGCCGAATGCACTGTAAGGATTCTGTCATTCTATATCCAACATGAACATCGCAGAATAACGGATGATCTGAATTGAAACATTTATCAGAGCTGTTTCTCCTGCCATATCCTGTGGAACAAAAGAAAAAGTTGGCACGCATTGCTCAGATGGTCAATCGGAAATCTCAATGCAAATCATTGAACTTTTGTGTTTCTCCAAAAAATATGTTTTATTTCATCATTGGTGATTCTTTCTTTCTGCGTGAGGGATTTTACTTCACCAGACTGACCTCTATGGAAAATGGACTTCACATCATGATTGTGTCTGTCAATGAAACCAAAGGATTGGAGCACTGACCTGCAGGGGCGTGAGGGGGGTGGGGGACGGGGAGGCAAATCTGTACAAGTTCTACATTTACCTGTGTTTCAAGATTCCATATTTGATCTGCGGCACGGTGGTACAGTGGTTAGCACTGCTGCCTCACAGAGCCAGGGACCCGGGTTCAATTCCAACTTCGGGTCTCTGCCTGTGTGGAGTCTGCACCTTCTCCCCGTGTCTGCATGGATTTCCTCCGGGTAATCCAGCTTCCTCCTACACTGCAAATATATGAAGGTTAGACGAATTGGCCAAACTGAATTGCCCCTTAGTGTCAAGAGACTAGCTCGGGTAAATGCATGGGGTTATGGGGATAGGGCCTGGGTGGGATTATGGTCGGTGCAGATTCGATGGATCCAACGGTCTCCTTCTGCACTGTGGAATGAATGATTCCGTGAATGCTGTTCACATATTTGCTCCCTAAATTAAGATCAAACTCTCAAAACAATCAGAATTTAATTTAATCGACAATTTTGATTCTCCACTTTGCAATTTTAACACTTACATAAAATCAATGAATGGTGATCTGGTAGAGTAAAGGGATTTGTATTTATACATTAATAATATTTCAATTCCAAACTCCATGACCTGGGGCTCGACTCCTCCCTCTGAAACGGGATCCCAGACTTCCTAACCCACAGACCACAATTGGTAAGGATAGGTAACAACACATCCTCGACAATCATCCTCAATACCGGTGCCCACAAGGCTGTGTCCTCAGCCCTTATTCTCCTTATAACTTATAACTTTGCGGCCAAACTCCCCTCGAACTTGGTTTTCAGATTTGCTGATGACGAGACAGAGTGCAGGAATGAGACAGAGAACCTGGTGAACTGGTCCGATGAAAATAATCTTTCCCTCAATGTCCGTCGAACGAAGGAGATAGTCATCGACTTCAGGAAGCGTAGTGGAGGACATGCCTCTGTCACGATCAATGGAAATGAAGTGGAAATGGTCGAAAGCTTCAGGTTTCTAGTTGTCCAGGTCACCAACAACCTACCCTGGACCCCCATGCCGACACTTCAGTTAAGGAAGCCCCAACTCCCTCACTTTCTCTGGAGGCTAAGGAAATTTGCCATGTCTGCGACGGCTCTCACCAACGTTTACAGATGCATCATAGAAAGCGTTTTTTCTGGTTGTATCACAGCTTGGCATGGCTCTTGCTCCGCCCAAGACCGCAAGAAACTACAAAGGGTCGGGAACGGAGCCCAGTCCATCACACCAACCAGCCATCCATCAATTGACTCTGTCTAAACTTCCTGCTTCCATAGCAAAGCAACCAGCATAATCAAGGACCCGACACATCCTCGACATATTCTCTTCCACTTTCTTCCATCGGGAAAAAGATACAAAGGTCTGTGGTCATGTACGAACCAACTCAAGAGCAGCTTCATCCATTGAGTGAGGGAGTGCTGCTCGGGCTGCAGTGGAGAGTGACAGTTGGTGTCTCAGTGAGGGAATGCTGCTCGGGCTGCAGTGGAGAGTGACAGTTGGTGTCTCACTGTGGGAGTGGTGCTCGGGCTGCAGTGGAGAGTGACAGTTGGTGTCTCAGTGAGGGAGTGCTGCTCGGGCTGCAGTAGAGTGTGACAGTTGGTGTCTCAGTGAGGGAGTGTTGCTCGGGCTGCAGTAGAGTGTGACAGTTGGTGTCTCAGTGAGGGAGTGTTGCTCGGGCTGCAGTGGAGAGTGACAGTTGGTGTCTCACTGAGGGAGTGTTGCTCGGGCTGCAGTGGAGAGTGACAGTTGGGGAAGTGTGGGGAAGTTTTTTGTTTTCTTTTTTTCTTGCTGGTAATGGCTTCAGGGATGGCAGTTCAGGCAGTATGCTGCATCTCCTGTGGGATGTATGTGGTGAGGAAATCCAGTAGTGTTTCAGGAGATTTTAGTTGTAAGAAGTGCATTAGATTGCAGCTTCTGGAGGAGCGTGTAAAGGAGCTGGAGGGGGAGGTAGAGGAACTCCGCATAATTCGGGAGGCGGAGGTGGAAGTTGATAGGAGTTATAGAGAAATAGTAACTCCTAGAAATGAGGCTTGGGTCAATGCCAGGAGGAGGGGTAAGAAGCAATCGGGAAGACAATCCCCTGGGGCGGTTCCCCTCCATAATAGGTTTTCGGTGCTGGAGGCTACAGTTGAGGAGGAATCAACTGAGCATAGAGAGCAGATCTCTGGGGGTGAGCCGAGTGAGAAAGCTCAGGTGGTTAGGGGCTGTAAAAGACTGGGCCTTGTGATTGGGGACTCCACAATTAAGGAGACAGATAGGAGGGTCGGAACTAAAGGTAGGGACTCAGGGTTGGTGTGTTGCCTACCAGGGGCTGGGGTCCGGGATGTGTCTGACAGGGTATTCAGGACTCTTAGGGGGGAGGGAGATAAACCACAAGTTATTGTACATGTGGGGACACACGACATAGGGAGGATAGGGGAAGGGGATATTAGGCAGGGATTTATGGAGTTGGGGTGGAAACTAAAGGCCAAGACTGACAGAGTGGTTATCTCTGGACTCTTGCCTGTACCACGGGATAGTTTAGAGAGGAATAGGGAGAGGGAAGGTTTGAATTCATGGCTGAGGGGATGGTGCAGGAGGGAGGGGTTCAGGTACTTAAGCAATTGGGGCTCGTACTGGGGAAGGTGTGACCTCTATGAGAAGGATGGTCTACACCTTAATCAGAAGGGGACCAATATCCTGGGGGGTAAATTTGCTAAGGCCATGCAGGGAGGTTTAAACTGATTCGGCGGGGGGGGAGGGATCCTGAGTAGTGGGGCTGAAAGTGAGGGATGCATGGATGGGGACTGCAATGCACGGCATTGCAGAGGTGGGGTGGAGCAGGGTTTGAAATGTGTATACTTCAATGCCAGGAGTATTCGCAATAAAGTGGGTGAACTTGCAGCGTGGATCAGTACCTGGGACTTCGATGTTGTGGCTATTTCAGAGACATGGATAGAGCAGGGGCAGGAATGGATGCTGCAGGTCCCGGGGTTCAAATGTTTTAGTCGAAGTAGGGAAGGAGGTAGAAGAGGGGGAGGGGTAGCATTATTGGTCAGAGATTGTATCACAGTGTCAGAGAGGAGGTTTGATGAGGACTTATCTGTTGAGGTAGTATGGGCGGAGATTAGAAATAGGAGAGGAGAGGTCACCCTGTTGGGAGTCTTTTATAGACCTCCTAAAAGTTCTAGAGAGGTTGAGGAAAGGATTGCGGAGTCAATCCTGCTTAGGAGTGAAAGTAATAGGGCAATTGTTATGGGGGATTTTAACTTGACTAATATTGACTGGAATTGTTATAGCTCTAGCTCGTTAGAGGGGTCAGTTTTTGTTCAAAGCGTGCAGGAAGGTTTTTTGACTCAGTATGTAGACAGGCCAACTAGAGGTGAGGCTATATTGGATCTGGTGCTGGGAAATGAGCCAGACCAGGTGCTAGACTTGGAAGTTGGTGTGCATTTTGGTGATAGTGACCACAATTCGGTTACGTTCACCTTAGTGATGGAAAGGGATAGGCATGAACCTCGGGCCAATGGTTTTAGGTGGGGGAAGGGTAATTATGAGGCTATTAGGAGAGAATTAGGAAACATAGGTTGGACTAGGAGATTACAGGGACTGGGAACGTCCGACATGTGGAGTTTTTTCAAGGAGCAGCTACTGCGAGTCTGTGATAGGTATGTCCCTGTCAGGCAAGGAGGAATTGGTAGGGCTAGGGAACCGTGGTGCACCAAAAAAGTTTCTTTGTTGGTTAAAAAGAAAAAGGAGGCCTATGTTCGGATGAGACGTGAGCACTCGGGTAGTGCACTAGAAAGCTTTAGATTGGCTAAGAGGGAGTTGAAGAGCGAGCTTAGAAGGGCTAAAAGGGGACATGAGAAGACTTTGGCGGATAGGGTTAAAGAGAATCCTAAGGCGTTCTATAGGTATGTCAAGAACAGAAGGTTGGTTAGGGCAAGTTTAGGGCCAGTTATAGATGGCAGAGGGAAGTTATGTGTGGAACCGGAGGAGATTGGTGAAGCATTGAACCAATATTTCTCTTCGGTGTTCACGCAAGGGGACATGAATATAGCTGAGGAGGACACTGGGTTGCAAGGGAGTAGAATAGACAGTATTACAGTTGATAAGGAGGATGTGCAGGATATTCTGGAGGGTCTGAAAATAGATAAATCCCCTGGTCCGGATGGGATTTATCCAAGGATTCTCTGGGAGGCAAGAGAAGTGATTGCAGAGCCTCTGGCTCTGATCTTCAGGTCGTCGTTGGCCTCTGGTATAGTACCAGAAGATTGGAGGTTAGCGAATGTTGTCCCATTGTTTAAGAAGGGGAACAGAGACTTCCCCGGGAATTATAGACCGGTGAGTCTCACTTCTGTTGTCGGCAAGATGTTGGAAAAAATTATAAGGGATAGGATTTATAGTTATTTGGAGAGTAATGAATTGATAGGTGATAGTCAGCATGGTTTTGTGGCAGGTAGGTCGTGCCTTACTAACCTTATTGAGTTTTTTGAGAAAGTGACCAAGGAGGTGGATGGGGGCAAGGCAGTGGACGTGGTATATATGGATTTTAGTAAGGCGTTTGATAAGGTTCACCATGGTAGGCTTCTGCAGAAAATGCAGATGTATGGGATTGGGGGTGATCTAGGAAATTGGATCAGGAATTGGCTAGCGGATAGGAAACAGAGGGTGGTGGTTGATAGTAAATATTCATCATGGAGTGCGGTTACAAGTGGTGTACCTCAGGGATCTGTTTTGGGGCCACTGCTGTTTGTAATATTTATTAATGATCTGGATGAGGGTATAGTTGGGTGGATTAGCAAATTTGCTGATGACACCAAAGTCGGTGGTGTGGTAGACAGTGAGGAAGGGTGTCGTAGTTTGCAGGAAGACTTAGACAGGTTGCAAAGTTGGGCCGAGAGGTGGCGGATGGAGTTTAATGCGGAGAAGTGTGAGGTAATTCACTTTGGTAGGAATAACAGATGTGTTGAGTATAGGGCTAACGGGAGGACTTTGAATAGTGTGGAGGAGCAGAGGGATCTAGGTGTATGTGTGCATAGATCCCTGAAAGTTGGGAATCAAGTAGATAAGGTTGTTAAGAAGGCATATGGTGTCTTGGCGTTTATTGGTAGGGGGATTGAATTTAGGAGTCGTAGCGTTATGTTGCAACTGTACACAACTCTGGTGCGGCCGCACTTGGAGTACTGTGTGCAGTTCTGGTCCCCACATTACAGGAAGGATGTGGAGGCTTTGGAGAGGGTGCAGAGGAGGTTTACCAGGATGTTGCCTGGTATGGAGGGGAGATCCTATGAGGAGAGGCTGAGGGATTTGGGATTGTTTTCGCTGGAAAGGCGGCGGCTAAGAGGGGATCTTATTGAAACATATAAGATGATTAGAGGTTTAGATAGGGTGGATAGTGATAGCCTTTTTCCTCTGATGGAGAAATCCAGCACGAGGGGGCATGGCTTTAAATTGAGGGGGGGTAGTTATAGAACCGATGTCAGGGGTAGGTTCTTTACCCAGAGGGTGGTGAGGGATTGGAATGCCCTGCCAGCATCAGTAGTAAATGCGCCTAGTTTGGGGGCGTTTAAGAGATCCGTAGATAGGTTCATGGACGAAAAGAAATTGGTTTAGGTTGGAGGGTCACAGTTTTTTTTTTAACTGGTCGGTGCAACATCGTGGGCCGAAGGGCCTGTTCTGCGCTGTAATGTTCTATGTTCTATGTTTTATGTTCTATCCCTGCTGTGATCAGACTATTGAATGGAACTACCTCGTATTACGTTGACTTTTCTTTGACTGGAACAATGCATTCTGCACCCTCTCCTTTCCTTCTCTGTGAACGGTATGCTTTTTCTGTACAGTGCGCAAGAAACAATAATTTTACTGTATACTAATACATGTGACAAAAATAAATCAAATCAAAGTCCGAGAGACGTGCTGGTTAGATGCTTTGGCCATGCTAAATTCTCCCTCAGTGTAACCCGAACATGTGCTGGAGTGTGACGATGAGGGGATTTTCACAGTAACTTCATTGCAGTGTTAATGTAAGCCTACTTGTGACACTAATAAATTAACTTTAAACTTTAAATCAAAAAAGGTACAGTAAAGGGATCAGTATTTATACATTAATAATATTTTTGTCTTTATTCCGTTTGGTTAAACGAGTATATACAATGAAGGGAATATAATTCAAAGCTATTACGACATCCATACACATAACCTGTGAACAAACACAATTGTGTTAATGTTATCTGTCCAGGTGGAATTAAATTACATTCATTGCATTTTACAATGCATCTTTAAAATTGTCATCGAGATACTGGCGCATCCCTTACAACACATGCAACTTTTCTATTCATAGTTGTTTGATTTCAGATTACTTATCATTTTGCTCTAACACTTGGAAAGAAGGAAATGCCAGGACGCGGGAAACTTGAACTGTTTTATTTATGTTGAAGTGACATCCTTTGAGTGTGAACGACATTTGAAATGGCAGACAATGCGACCCAATAAATTGATGCCTGTTCTTTGTAATAACTATCTCAATAATCTTCTCCCCCTGCTCTTTCGCAGACCCCTGACTATATTCCCTTTTCAATGTTACTTCCACTTATATTTTTTGAATGTTGATCTATGATCTGATTTCAGCAACATTTCAGCCAAGTCCAGCCCTTCAGTTTCCTCCCACAGTCCGAAAGATGTGCTGGTTAGGTGTATTGGCCATGCTAAATTCTCCCTCAGTGTCCCGAACAGGCGCCGGAGTGTAGCGACCAGGGGATTTTCACAGTAACTTCATTGTAGTGTTAATGTCAGCCTCCTTGTTACACTAATAAGTAAACTTGACTTGACTTTTAATGTCCTGAATGACTATTCTTGAGTCGGTTGGTACATGACCTGAGACTTTTATATCTTTTTCCCGACAGAAGAAGGTGAAAGAGAGAATGTCCGGGGTTTGTGTGGTCCTTGGTTTTGCTGGCTGCTTTGTCAAGGAAGCAGGAAGTTCAGAGAAAGTCAATGGATGGAAGGCTGGTTTGTGTGATGGACTGTCCTTAATTTACGACCCTTTGTAGTTTATTTCAGTCCGTGACAGAACAGGAGCCATACCAAGTACTGGAGTTTTAATTTGAATGCTCAATTAATCAGATAGTCATAGAATCACTGCAGTGCAGGAGGAGGCCATTCAGCCCATTGAGCCTGTACCAACACCAATCCCATCCAGGTGCCATCTCCGAAACCCCCTGTATTTGTCCTGCTGGATCTCTGACACTGCGGGTTCATTTATCATGGCCAGTTCTTCGAACCTGCTCATCCCTGTACACTAAGGGGCAATTTAACAGGCCTAATCCTTCTAACCTGCACATCCCTGGACACTAAGGGGCAATTTTGCACAGGCAATCCACCTAACCTGCACATCTTTGGATACTAAGGGGCAATTTTGCACAGGCAATCCACCTAAACTGCACATCATTGGAGTGTGGGAACAAATCAGAGCACCCGGAGAAAACCCACAAAAACGCAGTGAGAACGTGCAGACTGCACACAGACAGTCACCCGAGGCTGGAATCGAACCCAGGTCGCTAGAGCTGTGAGGCAGCAGTGCTAACCACTGTGTTACCGTGCCACGCACACTACTTGTGACACTAATAAATAAACTTTAAACTGATGTGCAATTTCGCCTTTCCCGGATATTTCTCTGATTCATTCACAAGCAGTGAATCAGGGTCGGATTACAAAGATTTACAAAGATTATTTTCTAACTGCACGGCACTGGATCTGAAGCCTCGATCTAAGAGAATCAACAAGTTGTTCAGGGTCCTTCGATGATTATGACAAAAAAATAAATATTTGCCATAATTCAATTGTGCGCCTCCTGCTGTGAATGACACAGATTTGCTTTAATATTCTTTGCATTCCTCCAGAGCTCCATCTGTTTAAAGTTGTCTGGACCTAACGTATGCCTCTCTTTTATTTTTGATCAGATCCTCAATTTCCCTGGTTATCCACTGCTCTCGAATCCTACCTTTCCTATCCTTTTTACAGGCACATGCCTGTCCTGCAGCCTTATCAAATTTTCCTTAAAAGATTCCCACGTGCCAGATGTGGACTTACCCCCGAACAGCCTCTCCCAATCAACAGCCACCAATTCCTGCCTAATCCGGCTACAGTTAGTCTTCCCCTAATTTAGCACCCTACCCTGAGGACAACACTCGTCCTTCTCCATTACTATCCGAAAGTTAACAGAGTCGTAGTCACTATTTGCCACATGTTCCCCGACCAAAACTTTGACGACCTGACCGGGCTAATGTTCAAGAACTCGGTCCAGTATAGCGCCATCTCTAGTCGGGCTATCTACATACAGTTCCAAATAACCCTCCAGTACGCATTTTACAAATTCCCCACCGTGCAGACCCGCAGCCCTAAGCACTTTCCAGCCATATCAGGGAAATTGAAGTCTCCCACCACAACAATCCCATTTTTCTTCACATATCCAGAATCTCCTGACATATCCATAGATCTATTTTTCTGCACATATCCAGAATCTCCTGACATATCCTTAGATCTCTGAAGGTTGCCACTCAAGTGGATAGAGCCGTGAAGAAGGCCGATAGTGTGTTGGCGTTCATTAACAGGGGGTTTGAGTTTAAGAGCCGTGGGGTTATGCTGCAACTGTACAGGACCTTGGTAAGACCACATTTGGAATATTGTGTGCAGTTCTGGTCACCTCACTACAAGAAGGATGTGGAGACACTGGAAAGAGTGCAAAGGAGATTTACCAGGATGCTGCCTGGTTTGGAGGGTAGGTCTTATGAGGAAAGTTTGAGGGAACTTGAGCTTTTCTCTTTGGAGCGGAGGAGGTTGAGAGGAGACTTGATAGAGGTTTATAAGATGATGAGGGGGATAGATAGAGTGAACGTTCAAAGACTATTTCCTCGGGTGAATGGAGCGGTAACTGGGGGGCATAACTATAGGGTTCATGGTGGGAGATATAGAAAGGATGTCAGAGGTAGGTTTTTTACTCAGAGAGTGGTTGGGGTGTGGAATGGACTGCCTGCAGGGATAGTGGAGTCAGAAACTTTAGGAACATTTAAGAAGCTATTGGATAGGCACATGGAGTACTTCGGGATGATAGGGAGGAAATAGCTTGATCTGGGATTCAGACAAACCTCGGCACAACATCGTGGGCCGAAGGGCCTGTTCTGTGCTGTACTGTTCTATGTTCTATGTTCTATGTCTATATCCGTTCCTCCACTTCCCGTGGGCTGTTGGGTGGCCGGTAGTATACCCCCAGCATAGTGATTGCACCTTTCCTGTTTCTGAGCTCCACCCACAGCGACTCATTACAGGACCCCTCTAAATTGTCCAACCTCTGCACCGCTGCAATATGCTCCCTAACTCATACCGCTACTCCCCCGCCTTTTTTAGCCCCTCCTCTTTCTCACCGAAAACACTTATACCCCGGAATATTCAGCTGCCAGTCCTGTCCTTCTTTTAACCTTGTCTCCATCACCGCAACCACATCCATATTCCGCATAAACATTGAAGCCCTTCGTTCGTATGTCTTACCCGTTACGCTCCTCGCATTGAAGCAGATGCACTCCAGACCTCCAGGCCCACTCAGGTCATCCTGCTCCAGAATGCTCTTCTTCTTAGCTAGCCTTGCCCTGGCCCTCTGCTCGACCCCAGCCTCAGTACTTACTGGCCGACTGTTTTGATCCCCATCCCCCTGCCACACTAGTTTAAACTACACAGAGCCTCTGACAGACACACAAGCACAGACTCTGACAGATACACACACAGAGACTCTGACAGACACGCACACACACATAGACACTACCAGACACACACACGCAGACAATGACAGACACACAGACACAGACTCTGACAGAGACTCACACAGACTCTGACAGACACACACACACAGACTCTGGCAGACACACACACGGACTCTGACAGACACACACAGACACCAGACTCTGACAGACACACACACAGACACTGACAGACACCACAGACAGACTCTGACAGACACACACACACAGACACTGAGAGACACGCACACAGACACTGACATACACACACACACACAGACACAGAGACACACACATATAGACACTGACAGACACACAGAGACTCTGATGGACACACACACATAGACACTGACAGACACGCACTCACAGACACTGACAGACACGCACACATACACTGACAGGCACATACACACAGACGCTGACAGACACACACACACAGAGACTCTAACAGAAACTCAAACAGACTCTGACAGACACACACACACAGACTCTGGCAGACAGACACACGGACACTGAGAGAGACACACACACAGACACTGACATACACACACGCAGACACTGAGAGACACACACAGTCTCTGACGGAGACACACACATATACACTGACAGACACGCACACACAGACACTGACAGACACACACACAAAGACACTGACAGACACAGACACCAGACTCTGACAGACGCACACACAGACACTGACAGACACACACAGACAGACTCTGACAGACACACACACACAGACACTGAGAGACACACACACTGACAGACACACACACACGGACACTGACAGGCACACACACACAGACTCTGACAGACACACACACACATAATCTTACCGACACACACACACACAGACACTGATACAAACAAGCACACACCAGCTTTCTGATTGGTTGAAGCGTCTGCCGCTAAGCGAATGGAGCTCCCGGATTTGTTCTGCCGGCGGGCCGTTAGCTGCCCGTGTTCTGATTGGCTGACAAGGCTGTCAGTCTGAAAGCCCAGTCTCTGATTGGATCATCCGCTGTCAAAGTGCGGAGACCAGTCATTGGTAGACTTGGCTGTCCGGAAGCGTGCGACAATTCTGATTGGCTGATTCATGCAGTCGGTCTGGCCTCTGATTGGCTGAGGCATTCAGTGAGCAATCCAGTCTCTGATTGGCTGAGGGCGGAGAGTCAGTTAGCAATCCAGTCCTTGATTGGCTGAGGTGGTGATTTAGTGATCCCGCTCTGTGATTGGCTGTCAGTCAGTTTTGTTTCTTCATTAATTGAATAATTGATGTAAGCGGATATTTCACTGCGATTCTCATCTGCTTCCTGAACTTCGATTGAGTCACCATGTAAATAAATGTGTTTGTGCAGCAATTTAAATCCCGCAGCATAAATCCGACGTGTTCAGCTGTATATTCAGGAAGAGTGACGTAATGTAGTCCTTTCACTGTCGAATAGATAAAAAATATAACAGTCACGGCCCAGAGGATAATGAAAGCTCCTGATATGCTGAAGAGTAAAATCATTGACTTCCTTCTGCTCTCCATCTCGGGGTCTCTGCGATTCTCTCCCTGACTCTGAGCCCTCAGTTCCTTCCGGACTCGACTGGTTACCAAAATGTGTCTGACTGTCAGTGCGTTAATCAACAGGATTAAACCGAATGGGAGCAATGGGGTTAAAACCTTATCAAACCAGGAATATGCAACCCAGCCAGGATCAGTCCAGAAGCTTGTCTTTGTCCGACAGCCCCACTGGACATTGTGTATTATCCTTTCAGGTTCATTTGTAAAGTACACGGGGATGTTTTTCACAGAGAGCAGGATGCCGGTTGTTGCCAGAACCACAGCCGCAGTTTTTCCGGTGCAATATTTAGTTTTCAGGTTCTGGCAGCGAATGGCCACAAATCGATCAAAGGAGAAACTGATGGTGAACCAGACAGAACAATCTCTGCTTGCAGTCAGCAGGACACCGGTAACACTACACACAGAGGTGATGTACAGGAAACTCACAGGGAAATAATAACTATTTATGTAGCTGAGAATGGGGCTAATGATGATGTACAGTAGATCCACCGCTGCCATGGCCACCAGGTAGCGAGTGGTGCAGGTGGAGAGGCCACACTTTCCTCGACTCAGGATCACAATTCCTAGTAAATTAACTGTCAGAGAAAAAGGGATTAGAGCCGGGAAATTAGTGAGTAAACATTCTCCATGTGTGAACCGACAGTAAGGAGAGGATTTCAGCATCAATCCAATGGACAGGGGTTCCCGGGGCGGCAGTGTTGTTGGAGGAGTTGTGTTAGAGATTAACATTGCAGATTGGAAAGTGGCCAATGTAACACCGCTGGTTAAGTAGGGAATGGGGGACAGACAGCTGTGAATTACACATCTCTCACTTTGATGGAGTAAATCTGCAAATTCTGATCATTCAAATATTTCGGAGAGATTGCATTTCTCATCTGGTCTGTTTTACAGGATTAATTCAAACTGGACGGGTTTCCAAAATTAGACCCAAAGTGGACAGAGATAGAATCTGCAATCCCTTCCTGCACCCAATTATCAGAGCCCACCCCAAAATTAACACGTCTCTGGACTGGACAGCTGATGGAGTTGGAAGTCAATTCAGGCTTTTTCTATTTAACTTCCCCTCTCCAAATTTCGTCCCCATTCTGACTCTCCCGCGCAGCTTTTCTGCTTCTAATTTCCAGATTATATCCTCTGTCTGTCCCTTTTTTCTTCTTCTCTCCCTCTCTCTATCCCCCCTCCTTTGCTTCCCTATCTATCTCTTCCTAAACTCTTCTTCTCTCCGACCAGTTTTATTCCCCTCTGTCTGGATTTCTTTTCCATTCTTCATTCACATTATAGCTTTACATCATATCTCCCTATCGCTCTCCAATTGTTTTCTCTCTGCGAATGTTTCTCCCCATATCTCTCTATCTCACCCCAGTATTGCTCTCTCCATCTCGCTTTCTCCCCATTTCTGTTCACCTCCCTCCAGAATCTCTCCCTCTCCCTTTCCAGCTTTCTTTGTGGGACTTTTAAGCACAGCATGATCCCATGGGCAGCGCTGTGACCATACCCAGAGAGAACAAAGTCGGGGGGGAGGCGGTGGGGGGGGAGACATTTCATTCCCCTAGCCTCGCACTTGGTGTAATCCTCCACCCACCGCCACGTGAATCCTCAGGTTGGATGCATATCCCCTCAGTGACAGAAAGAGATAAACTCAACTTTTTAAACTGGGAACAAGCTGTGTCATTCCGATGGTAGACTTTTTAAAATGAGCCTCCAAGTAGTTGTTAATTACTAAATTAATTGATTTATTGATCTATTGATTGATTTCTGTAAATAAGGAATCTCAGGGCACTGACTGAGGCTATTCTCCAGACACAGGAATCTGGGCATTGAATCCTAACTGGAGACCCCTCGATAACGTGGTTCTTCCCACCCCATGACAATAATATGATTTGTGCTTATTGGCAATGTGGGTGAGAAATATTGCATGGCTCCTTTCAACACAGTGCACATGAAAGAAATGGAACGAAGCAGAGATGTGGACAGAAATGGGAAGTTAGAAGGACGAAGGAGTAAGGGGTGTTGGGTTGGGTTGCATAGACCTTGCCCTCAATCAGAACATCCATCTTTACAATGAGTGAGAGCGATAGTGGCAGGATGAGAAAAGAGAAGGGGTGGTGGAACAGAGACGGAGGGAGGCCCGACGGGAGTGGAAGGTCAAAGCAGAGGTGGTGATGGAGGGAGAGCATTTGAGAAACAGAGACACGATGTGAGAGTCTCCAGTGTGTGGTCACTCAAATCCTGTCAGAAGTCTGGGAGTATTTAAAAAGTGTCCTGAAGGAATCAGCAGCCGCTTCCCAAACTGAAAGAGGGAGTTGAGCGGCTTCTAGAGACTGAGAGGTGGGCAGGGTGCAGCAGGGCTGGCATTTTAATTCAGCTTTAGAAGATTCTCTCTGTGGATCTCTCTCTTTCTCCATTTCAATATTTCCGTCTGAT
Organism: Mustelus asterias; assembly: GCF_964213995.1. Lineage (NCBI taxonomy): Eukaryota > Metazoa > Chordata > Chondrichthyes > Carcharhiniformes > Triakidae > Mustelus > Mustelus asterias. The sequence goes on from NW_027590186.1 coordinate 274,197, forward strand.
TGGAAGAAATGGAGGGAAGGAAAGAGTGAGAGATAATGCGGAGAACCAAGAATGAAAGGTATAGAATAATAGGATCATATCGTGAAAAAGAGGCACTTCGGCCCATCGAGTCTGCACTGAAACATTAGAAATACTTGAAATCCCTCCTAACCCCATCTGCCAGCACTTGGCCCATAGCCCTGAATGTTATGATGCGGTAAGTGCTCATCCAGATACTTTTTATAGGATGTGAGGCAACCCGCCTCCACCACCGTCCCAGGCAACGCATTCCAGACTGTCACAACCCTCTGAGTAAAACATTATTTGCTCACTTCCCCCCCCCCCTCAACCTCCTTGTCCCCACCATGAACCTATGTCCCCTCGTGACTGACCCTTCAGATAAGGGGAACCGTCGCTCCATGTCCCTCATAATCTTGTGCACCTTGATCAGGTCGCCCCTCAGACTTCTCTGCAAAAACGGTAATAACCCAAGCCTACGCACTCTCTTGTCATAATGTAGATCTTCCATCCAAGGCAACATCGTGGTGAATCTCCTCTGCACCCCTTCCAGTGCAATCACATCCTTCCTATAATGTAGTGATCAGAACTGCACACAGTACTCTATCTGGGGCCTCACCAAAGGTCTATTCAACTCCAACATTACTCCCCTGCTTTTGTAATCTATGGCTCAATTAAGGCAAGTGTCCCAAATGCCATTTTCACCCCTCTACTTACATGCCCTTCTGCTTTCAAAGATGTGTGGTCAAACATGTCAAGGTCACATTCTGCCATAGTTCTTCCTGGAGTCCGTACATTCATTGAGTATTTCCTTGTCAAATTACTCCTTCCAAAGTGTACCAGTTCACACTTTTCCGGTTTACATTCCATTAAACGGTGTAAAACACACTCCACACTACTAACTGCACCATGTGCGATCGTGCTGCAGAACTTGTTTTAAAAGGTTGTCTCAGTGTTAAGAGAGAGTTTCATCTTTCCAGGGAAGTGAAGGGAATTCTCCAGACTTGGGACAATGCACACACACAGAGTGGTAGGTAGGTGGGATTTTTCATTGAGTGCAGTGGTGGAAGGGGCTCACAGCAGGTTTGAGGATCGGAGCAGGGGAATGTCTGTGTCTCATTCGATTGATTTCACAGTGCAGCTGCTGTGGGATCTTGCTGTGCACACACTGTCCTGGGCCCTTTCCCTGCCTTGAAACAATGACCATCCTCTTTGAAAATAGTTCACTGACTGCAAAGAAAGATCCAGGGCCTTGAATATAAAAAAGCTTAAACTTGAAAAATGGGACTGAGGGAGTTCATGATCACTTTCTGCAGAGGACTCGGGGGTCAATCAGCCAATATCACATTGCGGCCTGTGGGATCTTACTGTGCGACCAATATTCCAGCTTCAGTTTGTACAATAAAGCAAGAAACACACACATACAACAATTATCAGAAAATCTGAACTGAATTTTGAAACTGCCTCTGTGCTTTGGATCTTCTTGTGCACAAGTTATATCAGAAATATCCAAATTAACAGCAGTGAGGTCAGATTAACAATTAATCTCATTACTGTAAATAATTCTTGATGGCCTGGAATGAAAGTTCTTTAACTTGAGGCGGGTATAATGTTGGAATAAAAAATGTGTCTGAGGCAGAGAGATAAATGTGAGGGTGAAATGAAATGCACAGGGTTTCATTTTGAATACAGTTTGCTGTGGTGGTGATTGTCGGCGCTCTCGCTCAATGCCTGTTGTAGCGAAGCTGAGTTTGTGAAGTGTGGTTCCTTTAAAAGCTGGTTTTGTGTCCCTTTAAAGCTGCACTTGTGTCAATGCCTGGAGGTTTAAAATGCAGATGCAGACAGGGTACACAGACTGCAACATTTGTGGGACAGAACAAGCATCAGCATCGCCATGGTAACAGGCTTTGCAGCTTTTGAATTTTGTGTTGAGCCGAGCAGTTTAAAGAAGACACTCAGCTATCAGGAAACTATCGAATGTGAATTTATTGTTGTGGACAAGATCAGATCAATCCTTGGTGCAGGAAAATTCATAGGATATCGCAGTTATAAAAACAGGAGATCAACTGCCTGCCTGCAGTTCAGCTGAAGGGCGGCCACCTCGCAAAACCAAGAGAAGGAAAGAGCAGCTCTCTCAAGCTTCGAATATCACTTAATATTCCTCTCCATTTATCTGTCTGAATCAGAAATAACTTGCAGGCAGCAGAACAGAAAGACGACCGCCAAGTTTTCCAAAGACACACAATCTAGTTGTATACATTTTTGCAAGTGACTAAATTATGTTCTTTTTTTTCTGTCAATGAATGTCTTTGTGTTTATTTGAACAGCACTCCTGTAGAATCATACTGTAATCACTATGTTACTTCTTTAAGTCAAGTTCCCTGTAGTTAGATAAATAAATTGTTAATTGTTGAGTGTCAGATATTTCTGTTAGTTAACCACTAAATGTTAATGAAGAACAGTTCACACCTTCCCACATACCTTTCACAGATTACAAAGCAAGGTGTTCCTCTTCGGGAATTTGCCATGGCTTGTTAAAAGCGCACCAACCTCTGTCTCATGACACTGTCTCTCTATCTGTGTCTCTGAATCTCCATTGTGTGGCTTGTGAGAGAGAGGGAGTGAGAGAGTGGGGAAATAGGCTGAGGAAAGGCTGATGTTACAGAATGTGGGAGCGAGAGAGAAAAGGGAGGATCAGGGTAAACAGGGGGAGAGATATCTGAACATTGTGGAGTTGGGTGGAGGGAAAATGGCACAGGATTTGGGGGGAAAGGGTTTCCTGTGTGCAGTAACTGCTGATGTCCCTGTCACATCTTTCCAGAAGGTGTGATGTTCAAACACTCCAGTCCTGAGACAGCCCGTTTTGAAATGTATCCTGAAGAAATGAACAGCTTCTTCCCAGATGAGGTTTGAGCCACTTGCCGACTTGGTTGGGCGGTGTGGAAACATTGCTGCCCTTGGGATCCTTCTGTGCATCAATGACCGGCAGCATATACAGAACTGCAAATGGGAACCACACAACTTAATAGGCAACTTAGATCAGAAACAATAAAGCACATGGGAGGGAGGAGGGGATAAAAATCAAACCCCTGGCCATGGTAAAGGCTTGTTCTCAATCCCTGTGTCCTGTTTGCGTTTTTGGACAGGGTGGTGCGATTTGGAGGGTTAATTATTTTTTGTGGGGGATTGGGTAGGGAAAGGGGTTCAATATCTCGGCCTCTGTCACTGCAACCTTTCCTCTTTCTCTCCATCCATTTGCTTCAATGTTGAATTCTTGTAATTAATGTAAAATAAAATCCCATTGTGATTTAATGTTTTTTTATTGTTGTGGAGTGTATGAGGGGTGAGCGGATGGGACAGATGGTGGGGAACAGTGGATCTCTTTACCCTCTCGCCCCTTCCATCCGTGTGTGGGATGTTTTGGGGCTGAAAAGGACAGTTCTGTTTCACTGGGGTGGGGAGAATTCTGTTCTTTGTCCCCAAGGTTTATTGCAGCTTCTGTGACTCGGGCTCAATTAAAGGCCTACTCTCAGGGGCCTCAGGATGCCATTTCCATTCGCTTCATTCCGTATAGTTACTGTGTTTAATTTTATGACTGCAATCGTTAAATAAAACTGCAGCAGCCAGGTCAATTCATTTCACTGAGGATGCAATTGTCTGTTTTCCAACTCTCTCACAGAATGTTCTCGTGAGATTGTGTTATCAGTGAGGGAGAGAGAGAGAAGCACGAGAGGGAGAGGTGAGAAGATAAATTGCCGGGGGTTGGGGGGGGGGGGGGGGGGGGGGTGGGTGGAGGGAAGATGGGCGGGGGGAGAGTGGACGTGTTTAAGGGGTCATCCACCGTTTCATTCCAGGCGAGCCCCCCAGTCATTGAAACATATAAATTAGAAGCATGAGCAGGAGCCTGCACCGCCATTCATTTTTTTTTACCGTGGTTGATCATCAAATTTAATATCTTGATTCACCCTTACCCCAAATCCTTTCATCCCTTTAGCCCCGAGAGCTATATCTAATTTATTTTTGAAATCACAGAACGCCTGTGAATTCCACACATTCACAACCCTCTGACTCTAGAAATTTCTCCTCCCCTCAGTTCTAAAAATATTTGCCCTTATCATCAAACTATGACTGCTAGTTATGGACTCCCCCACCATTGGTAACTTTCTTTCTGATCCGACCCGTTCGAATCCTGTTTGAATTTTATAAATTTCTATGAGTTTCTCTCTCACTATTCTGAATGCATTTGCCTTAACAACATTCGGTGGTAGTGAATTCCACACATTCACCACCATTTGACTGAATAAATTTCTCCTCACCTCAGTTCCAAAAGGTTTGTCCCTAATCCTCAAACTATGACCCCGAGTTGTGGCTTCCCCCACCATTGGTAACATTCTTTCTGAATCTACCCTGCCTCATTCTGTTAGAATTTAATACGTTTTCTGTGGTCCCCTCTCACTCGACAAATTTCCATTGGATATAATCATAACAAACCTCATCGCTGCTCATATGACAGACCTGCCATCCCAGGAATCAACCTGGTAAACCGTCGTTATACTTCCTCTATAGCAAGGACATCCTTCCTCAGATCAGGACATCAAAACTGTACAAAAATATCCAGGTGTGGCCTCAACAATGCTTCATAAATTGCAGCAAATCATCCCTATCCTAAATAGGAATCATCTCGATATGAAAACTTGCAGACCATTTAGCTCCATTCCTGCCTGCTGGACCTGCCTGGTTCCTTGCAGGGAATGATGCACGAGGAGACCAAGGTTTTGATGAGTATCCACCTCTCTCAATTTACACCCATTCAAGTAATAACTTGTCTTTCTACTATTCCTACCAAAGTCGATATCCTCACACTGATCCACATTAAACTGCATCTGCCAAGCGTACGAGCAGACCCCCAGCCTGTCCAAATCACGCTGAATATTCTCTGCATCCTCCTTACAGTTCACCCTCCCACCCAGGTTTGTACCATCTGCAAATTTGGAGATGATGCATTCAGTAACCCTTCTGGAAGACTAAATAAATCACACCCACTGGTTCCCCTCTGCCAACTCTACTAGTTCCACCCTCAAACAATTGCAAGATATTCCAATCATGGTCTCCCATTAGTAAATCCATGCTGCCTTTGTCTGAATATGCCATTGCCTTCCGAATGCCGGTTTATTAAATCCTTCAAATTTGACTATTGCAACTTCCCTCGCACCGACGTTAGGCTCGTTGGCCTTTAGTTCACTGTTTTCTCTCTATGTCCATGTCTGAATACCGGGTTTGCATTAGCTACCCTCCAATCTGTAGGAACCAGCCCAGGGTCCAATAAAATTGGAAAACAACCACCATTGGATCTGCTATTCCCAGGAAGACTTCCTTAAGTACTCTGGGATGAAGATTATCAGGACCTAGAGATTGATCCACCTTCAATCTCATCATTTTCCCCAAATCCAATTCTTGACAAATTCAAATTTCCTTCAGCTTCTCTCTAAAACTTGTTCCTCTCAGAACTTTTGGCACGTTATTCATGTCTTCCTTTCTGAAGATCAAAGCAATGTACAATTTAATTCCCCGGCTATTACTTTGTTCCCCGTTATGAGATCTCCGATTTCTGACTGCAATGGTCCTAGTTTGTCAATCTGTTTCCCTTTACATACCCGAAAGACATTTTATAAAGTCAGTTGTTATGTTCCACGGTAGATTACTTTCCTACTCTATTTTTCTTTCCTTAATTAATCCCTTGCTCCTCCCAAGAGGCTGGATTGTCAAACAGCGATTGTGTTTTCTATCTGGCTGCTCCCACATTGCAGTGTGATTGTGGGATCTTGCTGTGCAAGATGACCAGCAGGATTTCTGAAATGATACAGGAACATTTTATTTTCCTCAAAGACCCTCTAACTGCTGCTGCCCTTAATCTACACACCTTGGACATTGAGCCCTCTGCTAAGGTGATAAATTTTCTTGCTAACTATCCTGTGTTAAGGAAAGCAACCCGAGCCTATCCAGACTGTCTTCACTGCAGAAAAAAACTGTGGCACAGGCAACATCCTGAATCTCCTTTGCGTTCCTTCCGGAGCAATCACATCCTCCTTCAAGTGAGGCCAGAGTAATCCTAACGGTACTCTCGCTGAAGACAAATGAGCGTTTCATACATCTCCATCATGACCTCACTGCTTCTACCTTCTACACATCAGCTAAGAAAGAAAATTGTCATGTCTGTATCTGATCATCAGAAGTTACCCACTGGAATGGAAAACAACAGAAGGTTTATGTTTTTTCTTGAGTTTAAACAGAAATTAAATTTTTAAAAATCCAAAGAGCAGTTGTCTAGTCACAACCTCACCAGAAAAAAATAAATGAACTAACTTCAAAAGAGTAAAAAAAATACATCAATTTACACAGGCAGTGATAAAGAGCAGTCAGCACATATTCAAACTCAAGATCATTCTTGACAGATTTCATTGAATAATTTTAGCAATTATCAGGAATGTTGATGTCAGACACATGGCGTTTCTAAATGCCTTCAGTAAGTTAATACTTAACAGACTCGTGAGTAATCTCAATGCAAGTGGAGTGAGAGGACCAGCAGCAGAATGACTAGAAGCTGGTTACAAAGACACAACACAGGGAATTAAAGGGATTTTCTCTGATTGCTGGAAGGTGGGAAGTGGTTTTCCACAAGGAGCACCGCTGGGATAACTGTCCTTCACCATTTACATAAAAAATATGGAATCAGGAAGCAAAATTATAATTTCAAAATTTACTAACCAATCCAAACTGAGAATGCGAATCAGTAGAGTGGAAGAATACACCTAAACACAATAACACATTAATAATAAACTATAAACTTTCAAATTGGGTATTAGAATTGGAAATTAATTTCACCACAGCTCAGTGTCAGGTTCTTCATTCTGATCGGAACAATATGTTTCCCAATGACTCTATCGAATTCAAGTATCTGAAAGCTTTCCAGGAGTTTGGGGCTTTATGGGATCAGATTCACAAATCGCTTTAAGCAGCAACACAGTTTCGACAGAACCACAACAATCCAGAAAAAAACCCATTGTAGTTCATTTCCAGATTAATGGAAATGTGAACAAATCACAAAATATTTGACAATCCCTGAATACTGCATGATTTATAATTGGTTTGTTTAAATATCAGGAACGAGCTGAAACTTCTTTCTTTTCAATACAAAGCCGAGGTATGGAGAAATTTCACAACATACACTGACCACCAAACAAAGCAAAACTCTTCCTGTTTACAACATATTCGAAAGATTAAAGACTGAGGCAGCTCCACAGAATGGACATCTCACTCACCAAATTAAAATAGTATATATTTAAAATTGAAACAACTTATTTCATTTCAACTCTTTTCCTAAACACAATACAATTCTACATGGACAGATAGTGCTAGATATTAATGGAGAATTCGATCAGATATTCCACTCAGATGAAAGAAACACAATCAGTACAATTTTACATTGACAAATGTACCCTGCAATACTTGTTCACTGGGTGTCAGGTATTCCGCTCTGGTTAGTGACCCACACTCAAATTTCGATTATATTCTTACTCCCACTAAACATTATTTCAGAGAGATCACCTTCACTGAGGTCCAATCTTACAATAGATAAGATTGAGTAGTTCACTACTCAGTACATTAACTTCATTGAGTTGTGAACCGGTGAGTAACACACAGAGGCGCTTTGTCAGTTCATGAAAAGGATTAAAAGCACAGAGATATTTCAAGCCATTTGATTTAAGTAAATTACATCGTTGACCTGGTGTCTGCATAACAGTGAGCATGAAATCAGCATGGAGCATTTTCAGTCAGAGTTTAAAATCAGAGAGCCGCTCACACACAGATTTACACAACCTCAATGGTTAGAGTCACTCACCAGGAACACCAATACTGGCAATGATTGGGTAGAATATTTTCTCAACCATCTGGATTACATCATGCATCTTCAGTGTGAGGTGATCTGCCTCTTCCAGTTGCTGGCAGTCTCTCTGTCTTAAACTCAGAAGCTATATGTTCCCAAAGCCTTTAATTAATACACTGTAAAGTCACCTTAGGGACTCTGTGGCAGCAATCTGGTTTAAAGTTTTTAAAAAAAATACATGAACAAACAGATTACGACATTGAGTTCAGTGATGGAAAATATTTATTTTTAGGATTGACTTACTTCTTTCCAAACACTGGATTCTGTTGATCACATTTATCAAGAACAAGTGGAAAAATGCAGTCCACTCAAACACCATCAGTCCCACCTCTAGATCTCAGATAATTTCAGTGATATCTGTCACTGGACTGTGACATTTCAGTAATTGAGTTCCAATTGTTACCGGGTCTCTCTGTGTGATCTTCAACTGTGGACATTCTGCGATGTGATTTAAATGGGTTAGCGTTTAGCATAAATTGCAAAATTCTGTTGATCAATAATTTGGAACTATTTAGCCTGCAAAGAGATGTGGTTTTTATCCTGAAATCTAATGCAACTCCTCAAACTGAGAAAATATTCAGAAACAATGGGGCATCTCAGAAAATTCAGGCCCTGCAGCAGATACAATCACATCACCTCTTGGAGCAGTAAAATAACAGATTTAACTGTGACAAGCAATGCACAGACACCAAATTACACTGGACCCACATCTGATACAGTGTTCAGAAACGTGCTCAGATGTGGAAGGAGAGAGATGAGCACGAGAGAGAGGGACGACATATGGGATGGGCTGAATCTAGAAAGGGTGCGAGGCTGGGGAAATGAATGGATAAGAGTGAGAGAGGAAGACGCTGAGCGAGTGAAAGTGAAAAAGAGGCAGAGAGAAGTATAGATGGGGTGGGAGTGAAGGTTTGATGATGGGGGAAGCAGTTATTGTGAAACGAATGGTGGTTATAACAGTAACTCAACTTCGAGAGAAGTCAGCTCCGTTGGCTATGAGGAGAGGTTGAATAAACCAGGATTATTTTCACTGGAAAGACGGAGGCTGAGGGGAGACCTGATAGAGGTCTAAAAAATTGTGCGAGGCACAGGCAGGGTGTATAGTCAAAGGCTTTTGTCGAAGGGCGGAAGGTTCAATTACAAGGAGGCACAGGTTCAATATGGCAGGAGGAAATATTAAGGGAGATGTGAGGGGGATATTTTTCGCACAGAGAGTGTTGGGTGCCTGGAACGTGCTGCCCAGAGGAGGTGGTGGAAGCATGCACATTAGCAACATTTAAGAGACATCTGGATTGATACATTATTAGGAGATAAGAGGGATACTGACCGAGTAAGCGCAGAAAGTTTTTTTTAATCGGGCATCATGATCCGCACAGGTTTGGAAAGGGTCGAAAGGCCTGTTCCTATGCTTTCCATTTCTTTGCCCTTTGCTCTTTGAGAGTGTGGATCAGAAAAGACGCAACTGGGATAAGAGAGACTTCGACAAGTCAGACCGCAAGGCTGTGCTCCTGCTACAGGCTTACACGCAAAAGCTGAAGCGGAATGATCCATCAAATAAAGTCATACAATGTTGGTCTGAGGAATCGAAAGATCTCCTACGTGACTGCTTAGAGTCCATTGACTGGTCAGTATTTAAAAACTCTGCGACCAGCCTGAACGAGAACGCCACTATAGTAGCTGACTTCATTGGGAAGTATGTAGAAGACTGTGTGCCCAAGAAAATATTGCATGCGTTTCCCAATGAGAAACCATGGATGAACAGGGATGTCCATTGCTTCCTTAAGTCCAAGTCTGAGGCGTCAAGTCAGGCGACCCTGACCTATACAAGAAAGCAAGATATGATCTACACAGATCCATCAAAGCTGCCAAAATCCAGTACTGGACCAAGCTAGTGCCCCATGCTCGCCACACGGAGCCCACCGATTATGCCAAGGTCTGCAAGACCTAGCAGGCTGCAAGATGAAGGCAAGTAAAATCGCTGGCTTCAGCACACCCATTTCTAATAAGCTCAATGCGTTCTATGCCCGTGTTAAGCATGAGATCAGCAGCAGCATGCCCTCCACCCCGGAAGCCCCAGAAGCTGTGTCTGAGGTCACCATTGCAGATGTCAGAACAACCTACTCGAAAGTCAACCCATGGAAAGCGACTGGCCCGGATCGGGTATACCCGGACAAGCACACACACCCTGCGCGGATCAGCTGGCAGGGGTACTTGCAATAAGCTTCAATCTCTCTTTACAACAATCTTAGGTCCCTATCTGCTTCAAGAAGACGACCATTGTCCCAATAGCAAAGATAAAACAAGCAGCGTGCCTTAATGACGATCGTCCGGTGGCTCTGATATCCATCGAAGTCGCAAGAGTCGAGAGCTTCAGGTTTTTAGGTGTCCAGATCACGAACAACATGTACTGGTCCCCCATTGCGGGCACTATAGTTAAGAAAACCCCACCAACGCCTCTATTTTCTCAGAAGACTCAGGAAATGTGGCATGTCAGCTACGACTCTTACCAACGTTCACAGATGCACCATAGAAACCATTCTTTCTGGTTGTATCACAGCTTGGTATGGCTCCTGCTCTGCCCAAGACCGCAAGGAACTACAAACGGTCGTGAATGTAGCCCCATCCATCACTCAAACCAACCTTCCATCCATTAACTCTGTCTACACTTCCCGCTGCCTCGGCAAAGCAGCCAGCATAATTAAGGACCCCATGCACCCCGGACATTCTCTCTTCCACCTTCTTCCGTCGGGAAAAAGATACAAAAGTCTGAGCTCACGTACCACCCGACTCAAGAACAGCTTCTTCCCTGCTGCCATCAGGCTTTTGAATGGACTTAACTTGCATTAAGTTGATCTTTCTCTACACCCCAGCTATGACTGCACTCTTTCGTTTCCTTCTCTGTGAGCGGTATGCTTTGTCTGTATAGCGCGCAAGAAACAATACTTTTCACTGTATGCAAATTCATGTGACAATAACAAATCAATTCAAAATCATTATGAAGTGCTTTGAAAGATTATTAATTGCACAAATCACTTCTAGCCTCCCAGATTGCTTGGATGCATTACAGTTAGCCTACCAACGCAACCAGTCTTCAACAGACACCATCTCCCTGACCCTGCGCTCAACCCTGGAACACGTAGATAATAAAGACACATGTGTCGGACTCCAATTTATTGACTACAGCTCAACCTTCAAAGAACAAAGAGCAGTACAGCACCGGAACAGGCCCTTCGGCCCTCCAAGCCTGCACCAATCCTGATATCTGCCTAAACCAAAACCATATGTAATTACGGAGTCCGTATCCTTCCATTCCCATCCCATTCATGCACTTGTCTCGTTGCCCCTTAAACGCCGCTATTGCACCTGCTCCCACCACCTCCCCAGGCAGCGCGTTCCAGACATTCACCACCCTCTGTGTAAGAAAACTTGCAGCGCAAATCTCCTCTAAACCTTTAAACACACCTTAAAGCTATGTCATATGATGACAAGTACCCGACGGGATTTAAAATAAAGATATTAGATGCATGTCACGATGCATGAAAAGATTTGGATTACGAAAGGGTTAATGCTGCCGTTCAGTGACTGGAATAAATGTCATTCACCTTGAGATCTCAGTAATTGTGTCTCTTCTAGGCCTCAAAGTCAGTGGAAGAAGCAGCTTTAGAAATGTTTTTCGATTAAGTTGTATCAGGTCACAAAATGCAGCTTTATGAATTCCACTGATATATACTCCGCTGAATTCAGCAAACCAATCCCCAGCTACTGAATGATGCCTTCATTCACTGAGTGATGTGAGAGTTTTGAACAGCTGTGGGAATGTCATCCCTCTTGTTTAACGCTGACATGCTGAGTCACGGTTAACGCGGGATATTCCACCATTTCTATTTATTTATATGATCCAACGTTCTCCTTTCACTCCACAGAATTTCTGTCCTCTTTCCGGAGCTGGAATCAGCTATCTCAGTTTGGACCGACTGCTAATAATTGGCCACAAACAACGTAGCAAGCTTTATGGAGAAGTCAGATATTGATACAGATAATTCTGATATTTAGCACCATGCTCCCACACTGCCACTTTTGCCTGACCTGAATTAGATGCTCGATTCAGCAATTAGTTAAACCAAATGCATTCGGGAGGAAGAGACTTAGTCCTGAATTCAATCTTTACGTTGTTCATATTAGCCTCGGATCAGAAAAATTGAAGGAAATCTTAAAGTGTTTGAGACAGTTTGTGTAGCACTTTTGCTGTGTTGTCCTTTTTCGATGTTTTAATGTCGAGGTTACAAGGACTAAGCAGCGAGAGTGAGGTGAGTGGTGCATTTGTTTGTCTGTGGATATTAAGAATGAATTCGGTGATGTACCTGGAGGGTAATGGCAGTAGGACTGAGGTCAGGCATCTACCTGGATATATATTGGGAATAAAAGGAATTTAGTGACGTAATTGTGTAGGTCGTGATAAGAAGATTGGTGTTGAGGTTTGGGGGCTGGTGAGAGGTTGTGTGGAATGAGCGATTGCATACAGAATGCACCTCACTCGACACTGTGTTTATAAATCTCTCCCAGGTGAGGTACAGCACCAATGAGACACAGGACTCTGCCCCTGCACTCATCCATCAAGCATTAACTTGGAAGTACAGTCGTGGGGGTGGGCGGAGGGGGGGGGGGGCGGGGAGGGGAGGACAAGCCTACGTCCCTAACGATCACTCAGCCCCTCGAAACTGGTCATCCAGTTGATAAGATCATGGCTCATTTGATGTGTCTCTCATCTCGTAATCCTGAACATATTTACACTTCAGTGTCCCATTTCCTCTTGAAATTCTTGATTGAATCTGCTTTCGGCTCATGATCAGGCACTACATTTCAGATACTAGCTATCCACTACTTTACAAATGTTTCCACTGTCCCCATGTACCTTCACTCGGCATCCTTTGCTAGAGCGGGAGGTGTGTAGGGGTTGGAGTGTGAGTGTGAGAGGTGGAGTCGTTATGTGACAGGGAAAGAAGGATGTTGATGTGAGAGGGAAAGGGAGATGGTGAGGTGAGGGGGAAAGGAGGGTGTTGAGGTGAGAGGGAAAGGGGATGTGGAGGTGAGAGGGAAAGGGGGATGTTGAGGTGAGAGGGAAAGGGGGTTGTGCAGGTGAAAGTGGTAGAGTGTTGAGGTGAGAAGGGAGAGTGTTGAGGTGACTCCAATTTCAAGTAGCTATGAACATGTACGCCTAGATCTCTTTGTTCTATAACTCTCCTCAACATCCTACCATTAACTGAGTAAGTCCTCCACTGGTTCGATCTATCAAAGTGCATCACCTTGCACTTATCTAAATTAAATTCCATTCGTCAGCCCACTGGCCCAATTGATCAAGATTTTGTTGCAATCCGAGATAACCCTCTGCACTGTCCACATTGCCACGAATCTTTTTGTCATCTGCAAATTTACTCACCATGCCGGCTAAATTCGCATGCAAATCATCAAAATAGTCGACACATAACAGTGGACCGAATAATGCTGCCTGAGGCGCACCGCTGGTCACAGGCCTCCAGTGTGCAAATCAGCCCTCTACAACTAATCTCTGGCTTCTGTCGTCAAGTCACTTTTGTATCAATTTGGCAACAAAAGCCTTGCTAACGTCCAAGGAGACAACGTCGTCTGAACTGCCCTCTTCTACCTTCTTGATTACCCTTCAAAAACATCAATCAAACTTGTGACACATGATTGCTTCCCCCTCCCCGTGTTCTATCAATTTTACCTCTCTCCCCCATCTCCACCTCGCCGCCCCCCCCCCCCGCCCCACCCCCCCCCCCCCCGCCCCACCCCACCCCCGCAACACACACATTTTCATCTGTCACAATTTACCCTCTGATTTCAGCTTCTCTGTCGTTTGGACATTTACACCATCTATTCCCTCAATGGACTGCCATTCGGAGCCTTTCCCCTGTTTTTGGGGCTATCACGCAGCTTTCATTCCCTCACCCCACTTTATCAATATGACTCACAGTCTTTGTCTTTGAGCTTTGACAAAGGGTTACCTGTAATCGAAATGTCAGCTCTTTTCCGTCCTTACAGATGCTGCCAGACCTGCTGATATTTTCCAGCATTTTCCCTTTTGGTTTCAGATTCCAGAATCCGCAGTGATTTGTTTTTATTAAGTTACCCCAAGTGTTTAGACACAGAGCAACACGCCCTCTACTCTACAATGATCCAATTAAAAACACTCCCACGTCAGATAAAGTACATTGTCATTTGCACAATAACATTTCTTCTAAAGTATACAGAAATAGGAGAACCATAAAGTCATAGAGTCATAGAGGTTTACAGTATGGAAACAGGCCCTTCGGCCCAACTTGTCCATGCCGCCCTTTATTTTTTAAACCCCGAAGCTAATCCCAATTGCCTGCATTTGGCCCATATCCCTCTATACCCATTGTACCCATGTAACTATCTCAATGCTTTTTAAAAGACAAAATTGAACCTGCCTCGACTATTACCTCTGGCAGCTTGTTCCAGACACTCACCACCCTCTGTGTGGAAAAATAAATGCCCCCCTGGGCACCTTTGTATTTCTCCCCTCTCACCTTAAACCTATGCCCACGAGTTTCAGACTCCTTTATCTTTGGGAAAAGATATTGACTATCCAGATGATCAGTGCCCCTCATTGTTTTATAGACCTCTATAAGGTCACCCCTCAGCCTCCTACGCTCCAGAGAAAAAAGTCCCAGTCTATCCAGCCTCTCCTCATCACTCAATCCATCAAGTCCCGGTAGCATCCTAGTAAATCTTGTCTGTACTCTTTCTAGTTTACTAATATCCTTTCTATAATAGGGTGACAAGAATTGGTCACAGGATTCCAAGTGTGGCCTTACCAATGTTTTGTACAACTTCAACCAGACATTCCAATTCCTGTATTCACATGTTTTTGAGGAAGAGAAGGTGTTACAGGCTAATAGGCTGGAGGAAATAGATGTTCGGAGGGAGGATGTCCTGGCAGTTTTGAATAAACTGAAGGTCGATAAGTCCTCTGGGCCTGATGAAATATATCCCAGGATTCTTTGGGAGGCAAGGGATGAGATTGCAGAGCCTTTGGCTTTGATATTTGGGTCCTCGCTGTCCACGGGGATGGTGCAAGAGGACTGGAGAATGGCGAATGTTGTTCCTCTGTTTAAGAAAGGGAATAGAAATGACCCTGGTAATTATAGACCGGTTAGTCTTCCTTCGGTGGTTGGTAAGCTGATGGAAAAGGTCTTCCGAGTTGGGATTTATGACCATTTAGAAAGATGCGGATTAATCCGGGATAGTCAGCACGGATTCGTGAAGGGCAAGTCGCGCCTCACAAATTTGATAGAATTTTTTGAGGAGGTAACTAAGTGTATTGATGAAGGTAGGGCAGTTGATGTCATATACATGGATTTTAGTAAGGCATTTGATAAGGTCCCCCATGCTCGGCTTATGATGAAAGTGAGGAGGTGTGGGATAGAGGGAAAGTTGGCCGATTGGATAGGTAACTGGCTGTCTGATCGAAGACAGAGGGTGGTGGTGGATGGAAAATGTTCGGATTGGAGGCAGGTTGCTAGCGGAGTGCCGCAGGGATCGGTGCTTGGTCCTCTGCTCCTTGTGATTTTTATTAATGACTTAGAGGAGGGGGCTTAAGGGTGGATCAGTAAATTTGCTGATGACACCAAGATTGGTGGAGTAGTGGATGAGGTGGAGGGCTGTTGGAGGCTGCAAAGAGACATAGATAGGATGCAAAGCTGGGCTGAAAATTGGCAAATGGAGTTTAACCCTGATAAATGTGAGGTGATTCATTTTAGTAGGACTAATTTAAATGTGGATTACAGGGTCAAAGGTAGGGTTCTGAAGACTGTGGAGGAACAGAGAGATCTTGGGGTCCATATCCACAGATCTCTAAAGGTTGCCACTCATGTGGATAGAGCTGTGAAGAAGGCCTATAGTGTGTTAGCTTTTATTAACAGGGGGTTGGAGTTTAAGAGCCGTGGGGTTATGCTGCAACTGTACAGGACCTTGGTGAGACCACATTTGGAATATTGTGTGCAGTTCTGGTCACCTCACTATAAGAAGGATGTGGAAGCGCTGGAAAGAGTGCAGGGGAGATTTACCAGGTTGCTGCCTGGTTTGGAGGGGAGGTCTTATGAGGAAAGGTTGAGGGAGCGAGGGCGGTTCTCTCTGGAGCGGAGGAGGCTGAGGGGAGACTTAATAGAGGTTTATAAAATGATGAAGGGGATAGATAAAGTGAACGTTCAAAGACTATTTCCTCGGATGGATGGAGCTATTACAAGGGGGCATAACTCTAGGGTTCGTTGTGGGAGATACAGGAAGGATATCAGAGGTAGGTTCTTTACGCAGAGAGTGGTTGGGGTGTGGAATGGACTGCCTGCAGTGATAGTGGAGTCAGACACTTGAGGAACATTTAGCGGTTATTGGATAAGCACATGGAGCACACTAGGATGATAGGGAGTGGGATAGCTTGATCTTGGTTTCAGATGAAGGTCGGCACAACATCGTGGGCCGAAGGGCCTGTTCTGTGCTGTACTGTTCTATGTTCTATGTATTCAATCTTCTGATCGATGAAGCCAAGCATGCCGAATGCCTTCTTCACCACTCTGTGCACCTATGTCTCCACTTTGAAGCAGTTATGAACATGTCCCCTGAAATCTCTTTGTTCTGTAACTCTCCCCAACGTCCTACCATTAAAGGAGTAATTCCTGCCCTGGTTCAATCTGCCAAAATGGATCACCTCGCATTGGTGACAGACAGCATGGTTTTGTAAGAGGGAGGTCGTGCCTTACAAATTTGGTGGAGTTTTATGAGGAAGTGAAAAAACGGTTGACGAAGGAAGGGCCGTGGATGTCGTCTACATGGATTTCAGTAAGGCATTTGACAAATTCCCACATGGCAGGTTTGTTAAGAAGGTTACGGCTCATGGGATACAAGGAGAAGTGGATAGATGGGTGGAGAACTCGCTTGGCCACAGGAGACAGAGGGCAGCGGTCGAAGGGCCTTTTTCCGGCTGGAGGTCTGTGACCAATGGTGTTCCGCAGGGTTCTGTACTGGGACCTCTGCTATTTGTGACATATATAAATGATTTGGAAGAAGGTGGAACTGGTGTTATCAGCAAGTTTGCGGATGACACGAAGATGTGTGGACTTGCGGATAGCGATGAGCATTGTCGGGCAATACAGCAGGATATAGATAGGCTGGAAAATTGGGGGGAGAGTGGCAGATGGAATTTAATCCGGATGAATGCGATGTGATGCATTTTGGAAGAAATAATGTGGGGAGGAGTTATACAAGAAGTGGCAGAGCCATCAAGAGTATAGAAACACAGAGGGACCTAGGTGTGCAAGTCCACAAAGCCTTGAAAGTGGCAACACAGTTGGAGAAGGTGGTGAAGAAGGCATTTGGTATGCTTGCCTTTGCTGATGACACCAAGATTGGTGGAGTGGTGAATGAGGTGGAGGGCTGTTGTAGGCTGCAAAGAGACATAGATAGGATGCAAAGCTGGGCTGAAAAATGGCAAATGGAGTTTAACCCTGATAAATGTGAGATGATTCATTTTGGTAGGACTCATTTAAGTGTGGATTACAGGGTCAAAGGTAGGGTTCTGAAGACTGTGGAGGAACAGAGAGATCTTGGGGTCCATATCCACAGATCTGTAAAGGTTGCCACTCAAGTGGATAGAGCTGTGAAGAAGGCCTATAGTGTGTTAGCTTTTATTAACAGGGAGTTGGAGTTTAAGAGCCGTGGGGTTATGCTGCAACTGTACAGGACCTTGGTGAGACCACATTTGGAATATTGTGTGCAGTTCTGGTCACCTCACTATAAGAAGGATGTGGAAGCGCTGGAAAGAGTGCAGAGGAGATTTACCAGGATGCTGCCTGGTTTGGAGGGGAGGTCTCATGAGGAAAGGTTGAGGGAGCGAGGGCTGTTCTCTCTGGAGCGGAGGAGGCTGAGGGGAGACTTAATAGAGGTTTATAAAATGATGAAGGGGATAGATAAAGTGAACGTTCAAAGACTATTTCCTCGGATGGATGGAGCTATTACAAGGGGGCATAACTCTAGGGTTCGTTGTGGGAGATACAGGAAGGATATCAGAGGTAGGTTCTTTACGCAGAGAGTGGTTGGGGTGTGGAATGGACTGCCTGCAGTGATAGTGGAGTCAGACACTTGAGGAACATTTAAGCGGTTATTGGATAAGCACATGGAGCACACTAGGATGATAGGGAGTGGGATAGCTTGATCTTGGTTTCAGATAAAGCTCGGCACAACATCGTGGGCCGAAGGGCCTGTTCTGTGCTGTACTGTTCTATGTTCTATGTATTCAATCTTCTGATCGATGAAGCCAAGCATGCCGAATGCCTTCTTCACCACTCTGTGCACCTATGTCTCCACTTTGAAGCAGTTATGAACATGTCCCCTGAAATCTCTTTGTTCTGTAACTCTCCCCAACGTCCTACCATTAAAGGAGTAATTCCTGCCCTGGTTCAATCTGCCAAAATGGATCACCTCGCATTAGTGACAGACAGCATGGTTTTGTAAGAGGGAGGTCGTGCCTTACAAATTTGGTGGGGTTTTATGAGGAAGTGAAAAAACGGTTGACGAAGGAAGGGCCGTGGATGTCGTCTACATGGATTTCAGTAAGGCATTTGACAAATTCCCACATGGCAGGTTTGTTCAGAAGGTTAAGGCTCATGGGATACAAGGAGAAGTGGATAGATGGGTGGAGAACTCGCTTGGCCACAGGAGACAGAGGGCAGCGGTCGAAGGGCCTTTTTCCGGCTGGAGGTCTGTGACCAATGGTGTTCCGCAGGGTTCTGTACTGGGACCTCTGCTATTTGTGACATATATAAATGATTTGGAAGAAGGTGGAACTGGTGTTATCAGCAAGTTTGCGGATGACACGAAGATGTGTGGACTTGCGGATAGCGATGAGCATTGTCGGGCAATACAGCAGGATATAGATAGGCTGGAAAATTGGGGGGAGAGTGGCAGATGGAATTTAATTCGGATGAATGCGATGTGATGCATTTTGGAAGAAATAATGTGGGGAGGAGTTATACAAGAAGTGGCAGAGCCATCAAGAGTATAGAAACACAGAGGGACCTAGGTGTGCAAGTCCACAAAGCCTTGAAAGTGGCAACACAGTTGGAGAAGGTGGTGAAGAAGGCATTTGGTATGCTTACCTTTGCTGATGACAACAAGATTGGTGGAGTGGTGAATGAGGTGGAGGGCTGTTGTAGGCTGCAAAGAGACATAGATAGGATGCAAAGCTGGGCTGAAAAATGGCAAATGGAGTTTAACCCTGATAAATGTGAGATGATTCATTTTGGTAGGACTCATTTAAGTGTGGATTACAGGGTCAAAGGTAGGGTTCTGAAGACTGTGGAGGAACAGAGAGATCTTGGGGTCCATATCCACAGATCTGTAAAGGTTGCCACTCAAGTGGATAGAGCTGTGAAGAAGGCCTATAGTGTGTTAGCTTTTATTAACAGGGAGTTGGAGTTTAAGAGCCGTGGGGTTATGCTGCAACTGTACAGGACCTTGGTGAGACCACATTTGGAATATTGTGTGCAGTTCTGGTCACCTCACTATAAGAAGGGTGTGGAAGCGCTGGAAAGAGTGCAGAGGAGATTTACCAGGATGCTGCCTGGTTTGGCGTGTAGGTCTTATGAGGAAAGGTTGAGGGAGCTAGGGCTGTTCTCTCTGGAGCGCAGGAGGCTAAGGGGAGACTTAATAGAGGTTTATAAAATGATGAAGGGGATAGATAAAGTGAACGTTCAAAGACTATTTCCTCGGATGGATGGAGCTATTACAAGGCGGCATAACTGTAGGGTTCATGGTGGGAGATATAGGAAGGATATCAGAGGTAGGTTTTTTACGCAGAGAGTGGTTGGGCTGTGGACTGGACTGACTGCAGTGATGGTGGAGTCAGACACTTTACGGACATTTTAGCGGTTATTGGATAGGCACATGGAGCACACCAGGATGATAGGGAGTGGGATAGCTTGATCTTGGTTTCAGATAAAGCTCGGCACAACATCGTGGGCCGAAGGGCCTGTTCTGTGCTATACTGTTCTATGTTCTTATGGGACGGGGTATAGAGTATAAAAGCTGGAGTCTGATGATGCAGCTGTAGAGATGCTGGTTAGGCCACATTTGGAGTACTGCATTCAGTTCTGGTCGCCGCACTACCAGAAGGACGTGGAGGCGTTAGAGAGAGTACAGCGAAGGCTTACCAGGATGTTGTCTGGTATGGAGCGTCTCAGCTATGAGGAGAGATTGGGTAAACTGGGGTTTTTCTCCTGGGAAGACGGAGAATGAGGGGAGATCTAATAGAGGTGTACACGATTATGAAAGGGATAGATAGGCTGAACGTTGGGAAGCTTTTTCCCAGATCAGAAGTGACGATCACGAGGGGTCACGGGCTCAAGATGGGAGGGGCGAAGTATAACTCACATATTAGAGGGATGTTTTTTACACAGAGGGTGGTGGGGGCCTGGAATGCGCTGCCAAGTAGGGTGGTGCAGGCAGACACGCTGACATCGTTTAAGACTTACCTGGATAGTCACATGAGCAGCCTGGGAATGGAGGGATACAAACGATTGGTCTAGTTGGACTGAGGAGTGGCACAGGCTTGGAGGGCCGATGGGCCTGTTTCCTGTGCTGTACTGTTCCTTGTACTGTTCTTTGTCTAAATTAAATTCCATCTGCCATTCGTCAGCCCACTGGCCCAATTGATCAAGATCCCGCTGCAATTGGAGATAACTTTCTTCACTGTCCACTATTCCACCAATCTTAGTGTCACCTGCAAACTTACTAACCATGCCTCCTATATTATCATCCACGTCATTAATAGTTGTCTAATCATAATTAGTTGGCCATTCTCGTGTCTTCTTCTCCTGTCGATTAGATCATGGCTGATTAGATGTGTTTCTCTCCCCACACCCTGTGAATATTCTCTCTTCATTCTTCCATTCAATTTCCTCTTGATGTCCCGGATAGAATTCACTTCCACCTCATGGTCAAGCGGTAAATTCCAGATTGGGCCCACTCACCACATTACAAACACTTCCTTATGTTGCTTCTGTTTCCATGCACCTTAAACCAGCATCCTCTGGCTGAGAGAAGGGATGCGCAGCTGAGAGTAGACGGGTTGCAGTGAGAGCGGGGGGCGGGGTGGGGAGGAGTTGTGTTGCGATGAGGAGTGTGAAGGTGAGAGGGGTAGAAATGAGGTGAGGGGGAAGGGTAGAGATGGAAGAGGTATGAGATGGAAGTGTTGATGTGAGAGGGAGTGTGTTTTATTGAGATGGGAGTGTTGATTTGAGGGGGAGAGTGTTGAGATGAGCGGGGTAAGTGTTGATTTGAGAGAGGGAGGGTGTTGAGATTGGTGAGGTGGTGTCGTGAGTGGGGGATCTTTGAGGAGAAAGGGTGAGTGTTGGGCTGGTAGAGGCGTGTTGAGGTGAGAGGGGTGTGTTAGTGTGAGGGGGAGCATTGTGGTGAGATGGGGAGAACATGGATTTATATCACTATGTCTTTGTCCACCAGTCACCCCCAGCGTGTTTGCAGCAGGGGTTAGGTGGAAAGGTGTCTCTTCAGTATACTGTACAAAGTGTGGAGGGCAGGCAGAGTACCGTTATACACAGAACAAATTCCATCTGCACCATCGCATCAAGCACTCCATTGTTATCTACAGAGGTGCAGTGTGAGGGTGTTGCCCACACACCCGAACCACACCCCCCCCCTCTCCACACACACTTCAAACTGCATGGCATGGAAGTAGCGAGGCTGGTAAAGTACAGGTTCAATGCAGAGGATTAGTCACGGACCCATAAAAAATTCCACATGCTTATACCCAACTAACATTTACAAGGTTATGCTACCTCTGAACTGTCCCATCAAATACCCTGACTGCAGATGCAGCACAGGGTTAGATACACAGGAAATCTCCCTCTACACTGTCCCAGCAAATACCCTGATTGTAGATACAGTGCAGTCTGAGATACACAGGAAATCTCCTTCTACACTGTCCCATCAAATACCCTGATTGTAGATGCAGCACACGGTTAGATACACAGGAAATCTCCTTGCAAACTGTCCCATCAAATACCCTGATTGCAGATGCAACACTTTCTGAAATACACAGGAAATCTGCCTCTACACTGTCCCATCAATACCTTGAGTACAGACGCAACACCAGCTGAGATACACAGAAAAAGTTCCTCTAAAATCAATAAACTTCACTTCAGGTGCAGCACAGGGTGAGATAGGCAGAACATGTCCATCTTCACTGTCCCATCAGGAACTCCAGTGCAAATGTAGCACAGCATTATATATACAGTTCTGGGCTTCCTGTGCATTGCCATAACACTCTCCCAGTTGTGGTGGGAAAGTCACCACTTCGGAGTCAGACTTGGAGGTTCAACAAACAGTTTTATTCGGACAACGCTTTGGGGGAAGTGCTGGCACTCCGCAATGCAGGCAGTCACCTTCTCAACTACACGATGGTAGTTGAGCATCGTTTAGACTTTATAGATAATAGACAGTGCGGACATTCGCCGTTAGCACATCGTTGCAAGTTGAGTCGAGAGGTCCGGACATCAACAGTTCACACATCGTTATACATAGACAAGTACGGACATTGACAGTTATCACATCATTGTACATAGAGTAGAAACATTTATGCAGTTATGTTCTCTATCAATGGCTGATCTTGTTATCAAACTCATTGTTATGGGTCTGCTTTTATCTCAAGTTTAAGGTGCATCAAGGTCTGACCTGTTTCCTGCAGTAGTTTAAACACTACAGGTTTTACCTCTTTGTGTAATGTCTGTGCCCAAAGTCAGTGCCGCTTAATGTATTTTCCCAGAGTCCATTTTGTGTGCCAGGTAACCATGTTGTGTCCTTTACTTTGATTTCACTCCAACACAGCTATGGGTGAACCACAGTTCAATACAGAGACACCTCATCTCGACACTGCCCCTTGAAACACCGCGAGAGCAGGTAAAGCACGTGATTGCATACAGAGTAAACTCACTCTGCATTACCCCGCTGAGAAGTTCACTCTGAAATGTGTTTACTCTGTTTCAAACCTTTCTTCTGAGTGTGCAATGGGGGCATTTTAAATTAAACGTTATTTGAACATTTCCCAGGATAGGAGCAACACGTGGTAGAGAACAGAGTTGTTCTGCACTGTCAAATCAAACCGTCCAATTCAATTGCAAGGTGTCTTCGGTATTAAACAAATTTCCATCACTGCCCTTTAAATTATCCCAGGGCAGGATAAAATTCTTCATCCAGAGAGTTGTAGATCTGTGGAATTCACTACAGCAGAACGTGTTTGAGGCCAACACGTTGCCTTGTTCAAGAAGAAAATAGACATAGCTCTAAAGAGGTCAAGAGATATGGGTGAAAGGGTGATCACGATATTGAATTTGGTGATCTACCATGATCAAAATGAATGGCGGAGCAGGCTCGAAGGGCCAAATGGACTATTGCTGCTTCTCGTTTCTTTGTCTCTCTCTGTGTGGACTGCCCGAGTAATGTAAATAAGATTGTCTGACTAATTGCAATCAATGCCAAATGGGAAACAATTGTCCTGTGTGCAAGTGAGAACCCGTTCCATATTGTGATGGTTTGCAATATTCTGACAATGAGATGACCCTGTCCAACATAAGAGTACTTTAGAATATCTTCCAGTGACAGTGAGTCTGCGTTGACCAAGGAGATGCTGACATCTCACTCAGAGTGAAAACCATATTCCAATTGATGGAGATTGCCTTGTTAAATTCAGCGGAGGTGGTGGAAGCGGGGTATTTCTTTTGGGAATTTGTGAACGTCCATTTTATGATCTGATACAACCGAATTCAAAACACATTTCTAAATTTGCTTCTTGTAACTGTAAGGAATAGAAGTTTCACATTTATTGAGATCTCAATGTGAATAACATTAATTCCAGTCAATGAAAGCAGCTTGAAATAATTTTAAACCAAATATTTTCAATACAAGTTTGACATATTCGGAATGGGAGGAAACACACAGATCCAGCTCATCGGCTGTGGGAGGAATCAAAGTACAAAGAATTAAAATAATTACAGTACAGGAACAGGCTCTGCGGCCCTCCAAGTCTATGCCAATCATGATGCCCGAACCAAACTTTGAAAAAACCTTCTGCCCTTACTCGGTCCAGTTCCCTCCCTATTGAGTTATCCATCCAGATGCCTCTTAAATGTTGCTAATATGCCTGCTTCCACCACCTCCTCTGGCAGGGCTTTGTTGGCACCCACCACTCTCTGCGTGAAAAATTTCCTCCGCACATGTCCCTTAAACATTCTCCCTCTCTCCTTGAACCTGTGACCCTTGTAATTGAAACTTTCACCTGAGGGAAAAGCCTTTCACAATCCACCCTGTCTATGCCTCTCATCATTTTCTAGAATTCTATCAGGTCTCCCCTCAGCTTCCGTCTTTCCATTGAAAACAATGCTAGTTCATTCAACCTCTCCTAATAGCCAACACATTCGAGACCAGGCAACATCCTGGTGAACCTTCTTTGCGCTCTCTCCAAAGCTTCCACTCCTTCAGGGAGCATGGCGACCAGAACTGCACTCAACAGTCCAAATACACCGAACCAAGGTTTTATATAGCGGCAACATGATTTTCCACCACTTGTTATCATTAAGACCCAGCTCACCAGCTACAGGAGATATCACACAGCGAAGCTAATCGGCTGTGGGAGGAATCACACTGATGCAGCTGATTGGCTATGGCAGAAACAAGTAGGCGCAGCTAATTGGATGTGGTGGAATCAAACATACCAAACTCATCGGTTGTGGGAGGAATCATACAGTTAAATCTCGTCAGCTATGGGAGTGTTGTAGGTAAAAATACCTCTGAGACTGGTATGAGTCGAAATACATCAAGGCTTTATTCTCACAACCTTGTGGGAGAACTTGACCCCTTGAAAGTGGAAGCCAAAGTTCTCCCTGAACACAGAAAAGTGGGGATATGTATAAACAGCATGGCTTCTAATACTGGTCACGAATCAAATTCCAGACCAGTCACGACTCAAAAATACAATTCACAACTGCTGGTCACGAAGCAAACTCCAGACCAGTTACAAATCAAAGATATAGTTTCTGGTTTCGAAGCACGCTTCAGACCAGTTACAAATCAAAAACACATTTACAGCTTCTGACCATAAACCAGAGGGTATCTGGTATTCTGAGGTCACGAAGCAGGCTGTGTTTTCCTGTTGTCCTGCGGCTCCCCTTTGAAGTTACCGGCACACTTGCAGCTGACCCAGCGGGGTCTGCCTGCCACACGGCCGTATCACACTCCACATCTTGCAGCTGCCTTCTCAGTTCAAATCACACACAAGCTTGTAGAAAAGGTAAAACTTCACAAACACATTCACATTTACATTTGACACGTCTATCACAACAAGAATTAAAGTTAACTTGTATTAATGTCAGAAGCAGTATAAACAAGGGGATTAGCCATAATGAAGGGTTATACTTGTGAAACATTCTAAGTACAAAGTTCAACCTTTTAGGTCCAAAATACATTAACCCTTTCCCTTTAGGTATAAGATACTTTACCCCTTTCCCTTCTTCAATCCCCCCTTTTGGTCGGGGCCAGATGCAAGCATGGTCCCATGACCAACTTGGAGCCAAAGGTTACCAGCACATATGGGCCTACCTCCTACGTCAGGAAGTCTGCCCTCCTACGTCAGGAAGTCTGCCCCTTCTGCCTGTACACTTGCACTTGGCATAATTCGGGCTGTTCGTTCAATAATGTCATCCAAATAAAACAAGCAATAACAATTACAATTAATACAGTCAACCCATGCAGCAGGTATCATCCCCATGACCCAAACCATTGCCCGAGCCATCCCGGAAGGTTATAATTATGATATTGGCTCCCTTCACCTTGTATTG
This sequence comes from Mustelus asterias, assembly GCF_964213995.1. Classification (NCBI taxonomy): domain Eukaryota; kingdom Metazoa; phylum Chordata; class Chondrichthyes; order Carcharhiniformes; family Triakidae; genus Mustelus; species Mustelus asterias. Next base: position 300,081 of record NW_027590186.1, read on the forward strand.
TCATCGCCACCCGTTGATATGATCTGCCAAACCAGTTATATTTTCCGAACCATCTGGGATATACGTGCAGCATTCAGACCCAATTACAGCGCAGGTTCCCCCCTGGGGAGCCAACACATAATCAAGTGTCAATCGGTTCTGTAAAGCAACAGTCCGGATAGCTACAACCTCAGCTGATACTTCAGAGAAGACTGTGCTCATCTCCTCGAACCCATCTCTAGTTTCACTTGCAATTCTCTCTAAGGTCGAGGCTCTCTGTATGAGTTCCTGAGCTGCTGTCGCTGTCCCATAAGGTGGGAAAGCTGTAATAAAGAACTGTTCTGTCTCACTAATGGTGAATATAGGTACCACATATGCTAAATAACACGATCCTACCCAATCTCAAGGAAACCATGGGTAGGCATTGGTTCCGCAGACAAAGGAGGTACCATTATATGCAGTCATGCTGCTCCTATAAGTAGAGGAGAGGTTGACCAGGACATCAGTAGTGGGGCAATGGAGTGTAATCTGTTGCACAAAAGCCCAGGCACCACTGCTGACATTACCCTGCTGGGTGCAGTAGCTACGGCCAACAAGTATGGTTCCATTTGTTGCCAAGCAGTTAGATCCCCCCTTGTTGTTTTTTCACAACATGCCTGATGGGGTTTCAATGTGACTGTCCTTGTCCGGTCTTGGGTTCCATTCTGATTCACAGTCCCCTCTACCATTCCCGGAGTTGACAAAGGCATCGGGAATGAAGGACTTTCCCCCCTTTCCTCCGTGCGTGGGAATATGTAAGCAGACCCAGCAGTTGCTCAAAATTTGACTGTAATACATACAAGTGAGACATATACATGAAAGTGTTCATGTGGAGGGATCGTATTTTAGAGGTTTGGTAAAATGATCGCTTGGATCGGCCAAATCTTGTGTTTATGTACTCATCCTCCCAGGCCCTCTGATGTTGCCGGGTACAGGTCCATCCTGGTCCCCCAGCTAAACACCGAAAATTCCAGTTACCCCACGTTACTTTGCATGGGAGACCTCAATCACGCCGCCCCTCCAACAGAGTTGGCAACATGGCATGGTTGAGGAATCCCGAGCAGCGATCCCTACGGGTTACCTCCCAGGGACCTAGTCCATCTGTTGGAAGGTTCCAATAGACAGAGCCATCGTTACAGAGATGCTTGCGATGCTCTGTCCCCAAGTGTACACAATTCCATCTATACATCCCCTCCGTAACTAGCAGGGCAAGGGTCGTGAGAAGCAGCAAGAAAATCATCCTGTTACTTAATTAATAACCCGCGCGACCATTATACAATGGACCAAAGGCTATACCGCCCGCACGCAAATTCCCGCGAACCCGTTCAGCTTGCTTGGAGGTCAACCGTCTCACATATCTGTGAGTTAAGCAGACTACACAATTTTGAACCTCATAGGGGCCCTTCCATTTATGGGCGAACCCAGGTTTGTCAAGTAGTGCTTTTACTAGGACGCAACTTCCCGCCCGTCAGGGAGCTTTTCAAGCTCTCTCTCTCTGTCTCTTTGTTCCGGATTGTCTTTTACTAATTTGCGCATCCCTTTTAGTTGGGTGCTTAGTTCCAAACATATCTCCTGAATTCATCTTTCATTGAACCTACATTATCGCCCATTCTGTCATTAATTCACAAGGGGCTAATCCGGTTGTCCGGTTTGTGGTAACTCTTAATCTCATTAGTATAGTGGGCAATACTTCTGTCCACATTTTCCCCATTTCTGTATGGCTTTAACTAGTACATTATACAGTTAACTACACGTCCCCCCTTCCATAGAAAGCTTAGTGTGAATCAAATAATGCTTCACACTGGTTTCTTGGCTGCAGTTGGACATCCATTCATTTGTATATAATCTCATCAAAAGACATCGCATTCCCCATTAAAATCACTTGCCATACAGCTCGAATCTTTATATGATGTACTCTTACATTAAACCTAATCTAATCATTTGTATGGCGAGGAAAACAGGAAGCTCCAACAGAATTATGTTTTATCAATACACAGCACATAATATATAACCATATTATACAAAATTGTTGATGGCTTTTCAGGATTTGATTTTATTCTCGGGTCTATATGGCAGTGCTATACTGTATAATAAAAATAATCAAGCGGCACTTATATCATACCACTTTACACATCATAACTGTAATATCCAAACCCTTTTAATCCAAACCGTTTCCAATTTTAAACTAAGCTCCAGATCGAAACCCCTGCACTTGAGGAAGACAACAGGCACCAAATCAAAACCAAAGTAGGTACAATACATACTAGTTAATCAATCAGAAACGTTTTGGTTTGATTCTTAACTGGCTAGATTTTAAACTTTGCAGTATTTATAGTTGGCAAACCTTGAACAATAGATCGCACATAAAATTCCAACGGCAGTACATAATTCTAACCAGTTTACAGAATATTAAACTATTAGACATTCGTAAATCACTATATCCTGTGGACCTTAATACTGCACTCTAAATGGGCAATTTGCATTGGCAGCTAAGAGTTAATTAATTAATCTCCTGCTGGAACCTGAAATAAGCAGAATTACGATTCATTTCACAAACTTAATATATTTTAAACTGACTCATAGACAGTACATTTACCACATTATTTTGTTCTTGATTATCACTCTTTCCATAAAATTACTTAATTTCTTCTCCCAATTTCTCAACTAACTCCCTCATAATCTTTACTTTGAGACAAAGGAGAGAGCACATGGTTCCCTCCAAGGTTTAAATCCTTTCTAAACAAAATTTAAACACAGGCTTATTCAAAATTCAAATTGGCTATTTCAAACGTCAATCTATGTACTTCGATTTTGAAATTTTAATTTACCTTCCAATTTCATTCAAACTCTGTATCAAACCCACTATTGTAAAAGCACAGCTGGGAAAGAACATCAAAACATCAAAGCAAACAACTTTGTTAAACACACACATAGACACACATGGAAGCTTTCAACATTCATTCAAACTTAACATCTTAAACTGAGATGTAAGTAAAACATCCAAAAGAATACAGAACTTGGATTAAGAAAGTCACTTTTATTCTTCTTTCTTCCAAACTACAATTAAACTAAAAACAGAAGTAAATTCAAGAAATCTTATCACTTTAATCTTTAACAGTCTCAACACCTCCCCAGCTCTCCTGAGGCTAAACTAAGGTCCTTTATTACCCGCAATACACTCCACAAGAACAAACAAAGGTTTCAACAATTCCTGCTCTCAATCTAATACAACAACAACCACCTACATTCGACTAGCAAACCGATCTCACAAACACACTGAAATACAAAAGCTAAGATATCTCCTATCCACCTCCAGGTATGCCACTCGCCCACTCTACCAATTTATCATAGTTCGGGGTACTGAGAATTCCCATTTTAAGGATCTTTTGTTGAACACTTAATAATTCATCCTTAAAAGCCTGCGTGAACGCTCGACCTCCTCGACCTCGGTTTCCTTGTCCTGAGCACTCCTGATATACCTGGAACAACTATCCCCCATATTCAGAAGCTCCTTCCGCTTTTAGCTGTTTCGTTGTGGTTACTCTACTCCAGTCAGTAGGAGCATCCCCTAACACTCTCAGAGTTTCTACCTTAAACTGGGCGAAAGGTGTCTGTTGGGCGTCTAATTTTGATGTTAGAGCGACATGTGTCCACTGTCCCCACTATAATCCTGTGCCGGAGGAGCGGCGGGTCCACCTGCTACCTGCATCCACTTACCATCTGGACAGGCTACCCTTACCAGCTGGTGTACCTCTCTCGGGTGTAATAGGTGGCCTACCCAGATTGTGTCTAATTCTTCCCAGAATTTAATGTTTGCGATTCTAGTTGGCATTTTACCCAGGGAAACCATTATCTGCTGCCTCTCACCTGGGGTGAAGGTTCATAATTTACCTTTGGCTGTGCACCTGTTCCCCTTGAGTTACTGGCGTTAAGTTGTGTTCTTGCGCTTCCCACTCCTCTGGAAGAGCGGTTAGTCTCTGTTGTGCGGACTCATTAGGAGGTAGAGGAACAGTTTCCCCTCTCCATTGCTTTTCTTCTAATACTTGGTGTTGTTTCTCCAATTCCCTTACTCTGGATTCTAACTCCCTAATCCTTTCTTTATCCTCACTCCAATTCTCAGTAGAGGCGACTAATTGCTCAATTAGTCCAGCTAACTGATGTATTAACAATACTCCTATTTTCTTTGTCATGTTTCTTTTTTCTTTATCCAACCACGTATCCTGTTGGCCCAGAGGGGAGGATAATTCCCACCCCCCCCCCCTCCTTTCCTCATCTGTTTGATGAATTTGTTCCTTTCGGTCATACACTCATTTATCAGGAATTCCGGAGGTCCCCACAGTCTTTGTGATCCCGCCATAATACAGATAAGTTTTATACTCACCACCTGGAGCCTTCTATTCTCTCTTCTCGCTCTCCGACTCCTAGGCTGCTCTTATCGGAGTCTGGTGTTACCTGTCAGGGGTGATCAAATCCCTCCGTACCACCGCTTACAATATGAAGCTTACACCATTAAGCTACACCATTAAGCTGGCTTTTACTCCGGTGATCATTCAGACAGTCTCTCTTTCTCACTCACGTCTGAACGTCACACCCCAGGCGTCTCTTTCTCCAGTGTCCAACATTCAGTCTAAGGCTGGGTTTAAAAGAGAAATGCCTCCTTGTCCGTACGTGTTCAGTTCAGATGTCTTTCACTCTCACACTCTCTCATCACATACGATCACCATATTGTAGTTTGACTCACCCTGTTAGGTTCAGGACTGTATTCCAGTGCCCAGGTTGTGGCCATTCAACCTGAGACCGCCAACAGATTCCCCACAAACCGATCTCGTGGTCTCCCGGGTTTCGGCACCAATTCTTGTCGGTAAAAATACCTCTGAGACAGTAAATCACTATGAGTCAAAATACATCAAGGCTTTATTCTCACAAGCTTGCGGGAGAACTTGACCCAGTGAAAGCGGAAGCCAAAGTTCTCCCTGAACACAGAAAAGTGGGGATATATATACAGCATGGCTTCTAATACTGGTCACGAATCAAACTCCAGACCTGTCACGACTCAAAACTGCAATTCACAATTGCTGGTCACGTCACAAGCTTCAGACCAGTTACAAATCAACATACATTTAGAGCTTCTGAACATAAACCAGAGGGTATCTGGTACTATTGGGTCACGAAGCAGGCTGTGGTTTCCTGTTCTCCCACGGCTCCCCTTTGAAGTTACTGGCGCACTTGCAGTTCACCCAGAGGGACATCTTCCTGTCAAACGGCCGTATCGTACTCCATATCTTGCAGCTGCCCAGTCTGTTCAAATCACACACAAGCTTGTAGAAAAGGTAAGACTTCACAAACACATTCACATTTACATTTGACTGTCAATCACAAAAAGAATAAAAGTTAACTTGTATTAATATCAGAAGCAGTATAGGAAGGGCATATGGGTGGGCACCGTGATTCACAAATCTGTACAAGTTCTACATTTAGCTGTGTTTCAAGGTTAACTATTTGATCTGTGGTGCAGTGGAACAGTGGCTAGCACTGCTGCCTCACAGAGCCAGGGACCCCGGTTCAATTCCAGCTTCGGGTCACTGTCTCTGTGGAGTCTGCACCTTCTCCCCGTGTCTGCGTGGGTTTCCTGTGGGTGATCCGGCTTCCTCCCACACTTCAAAGATTTGCAGGCTAGGCGAATTGGCCATGCTGAATTGCCCCTTAGTGTCAGGGGCATATCTCGTTTAAAAGCATGGTGTTATGGGGATAGGGCCTGTGTGGGATTGTGGTCGGTGCAGACTCGATGGACCCAATGGTCTCCTTCTGCACTGTGGAATGGATGATTCTATGAATGTTGTTCAAATATCCCCCCCCCCCCAAATTAAGATCAAATTCGCAAAACAATCAGAATTTAATTTAATCGACAACTTTGATTCTCCACCTTGCAATTTTAACACTTACGTAAAAATCAATGAATGGTGATCTCGTAGAGTAAAGGGATTTGTATGTATACATTAATAATATTTGGTCTCCAAACTCCATGACCTGGGGTTCAATTCCTCACTTTGCAACTGGATCCTAGACTTCCTAATACACAGCCCGCAATCAGTAAGGATAGGCAACAACACCTCCTCCACGATCATCCTCAACACTGGTGCCCCGCAAGGGTGTGTCCTCAGCCTCTTATACTCCTTATAACTTAGGACCTTGTGGCCAAATTCCCCTCCAACTTGATTTTCAGGTTTGTTGATGACCAGACAGAGACAGGAATGAGACAGAAAACCTGGTGAACTGGTCCGATGACAATAATTATTTCCTCAATGTCAGTCAAACGAAGGGGATAGTCATCGACTTCAGGAAGAGTAGTGGAGGACATGCTTCTGTCTACATCAATGGGAATGAAGTGGAAAGGGTCAAAAGCTTCAGTTTCTACGTGTCCATTTCACCAACAACCTACCCTGATCCCTCCATGCCGACGCTTTAGTTAAGAAAGCCCCAACTCCCTCACTTTCTCAGAAGACTAAGGAAATTTGCCATGTCGGCTACTGCTCTCACCAACTTTTACAGATGCATCGTAGAAAGCGTTCTTTCTGGTTGTATCACAGCTTGGTATGGCTCCTGCTCTGCCCAAGACCGCACGAAACTACAATGGGTCGCGAACGAAGCCCAGTCCATCACACGAACCAGCCATCCATCAATTGACTCTGTCTAAACTTCCCGCTTCCTTGGCAAAGCAGCCAGCATAATCAAGGACCCGACGCACCCCGGACATATTCTCTTCCACCTTCTACCATCGGGAAAACGATACCAAAGTCTGAGGTCACGCACTAACCAAATCAAGAGCAGCTTCTTCCCTGCTGCCATCAGACTTTTGAATGGAACTACCTCGTATTACGTTGCTTTTTTCTTTCCACCCTAACTATGACTGTAACGTTACATTCTGCACCCTCTCGTTTCCTTCTCTCTGAACGATATGCTTTGGTGTGTAGTGAGCAAGAAACAATAATTTTCACTGCATACTAATACATGTGACAAAAATAAATGAAATCAATGTCCGAAAGACGTGCTGGTTAGATGCTTTGGCCATGCGAAAGTTTCCCTCAGCGGAGCCGAACATGTGCCGGAGTGTGACGATGAGGGGATTTTCAGAGTAACTTCATTGCAGTGTTAATTTAAGCCTACTTGTGACACTAATACATTGACTTTAAACTTTAAATCAAACAAGGTACACTAAAGGGATCAGTAATTATACATTAATAATATTGTTGTCTTTGTTCCGTTTGGTAAAACGGGTATATACAATGAAGGGAATATAATTCAAAGCTATTACCACATCCATACGCATAACCTGTGAACAAACATAAATGTGTTAATCTTATCTGTCCAGGTGGAATTAAATAACAATCTTTGCATTTTACAATGCATCTTTAAATTTGTGATCGAGATACTGGTGCATCCCTGACAAAACATGCAACTTTTCTATTCACAGTTGTTTTATTTCAGATTACTTATCATTTTGCTCTAACATTTGGAAAGAAGGAAATGCCAGGACGAGGGAAACATGAACTCTTTTATTTATGTTGAAGTGACATCCTTTGAGTGTGACCGATATTGGAAATGGCGGACAATGCGAACCAATCTATTGATGCTAGTTCTTTGTGATAACTATCTTTTAATCTTTTCTCCCTGCTCTTTCGCAGACCTCTGAATATATTCCCTTTTCAATGTTACTTCCTCTTATAGTTTTTGAATATTGATCTATGATCCGATTTCAGCATCTTCATCCAAGCCAGCGCTTCAGTTTCCTCCCACAAATCCGAAAGACGTGCTGGTTAGGTGCATTGGCCAAAGCTAAATTCTCCCTCAGTGTCCCCGAACAGGCGCCGGAGTGTAGCGACCAGGGGATTTTCACAGTAACTTCATTGTAGTGTTAATGTCAGCCTCCTTGTGACACTAACATATAAACTTGACTTTACTTTAAATGTCCTGAATGACTCTATTCTTGAGTCGGTTGGTACGTGACCTCGGACTTTTATATCATTTTCCCGACAGAAGCAGGTGGAAGAGAGAATGTCTGGGGTGTGTGGGGTGCTTGATTTTGCTGGCTGCTTTGTCAAGGAAGCAGGAAGTTTACAGAAAGTCAATGGATGGAAGGCTGGTTTGTGTGATGGACTGGGCTTCATTCACGACCCTTTGAGTTTCTTGAGGTCTGTGACAGAGCAGGAGCCATACCAAATACTGGAGTTTTAATTAGAATGCTGAATTAATCAGATAATCATAGAATCACTGCAGTGCAGGAGGAGGCCATTCAGCCCATTGAGCCTGTACCAACAACAATCCCATCCAGGCTCCATCTCCGAAACCCCCTGTATTTGTCCTGCTGGACCCCTGACACTGAGGGTTCATTTAGCATGGCCAGTTCTTCGAACCTACACATCCCTGGACACTAAGGGGCAATTTAGCGCAGGCAATCCACCTAACCTGCACATCTTTGTACACTAAGGGGCAATTTTGACTGGCCAACCCACCGAACACGCACATCTTTGGAGTGTGGGAGCAAATCAGAGCACCCGGAGAAAATCCACACAGACGCAGTGAGGACGTGCAGACTCCATTCAGACAGTAGCCCGAGGCTGGAATCGAACCTGGGTCCCTGGAGCTGTGAGGCAGCAGTGCTAACCACTGTGTCACCGTGTCGCACACGTACATGCGAAATTAATAAATAAACTTTAAACTGATGTGTAATTTCACCTTTCCTGGATATTTCTCTGAATCATTCACAAGCACTAAATTGGGGTCGCATTTCAAAGATTTACAAAGATTATTTTCTAACTGCGCGTCACTGGATCTGAAGCCTCGGTCTAAAAGAATCAAGAAGTTGTTCTGCGTCCTTGGATCATTATGAAATAAAATATATTTGCATAATTCAATTGTGAGCCTTCTGCTGTGAATGACACAGATTTGCTTTTATATTATTTGAAAAGAATCACTTTTAAATCATAATTTGTCTCCATAATTGATTGGTTCAGGGCACTCAAATGATTATTACCATCAACCTGGGTATTTCATTCAGTAAGAATGCTTTCATGATTTGTAATTGTTACCCAGTGTTGATCCATTCTTCAGAATCATACAATCATCGACTCATAGGATCCCTCCAGTGCAGAAGGAGGCCGTTCAGTCCATTGAGCCTGCACCAACGGCAACCCCACCCAGGCCCTATCCCCGCAACCCCACATATTTACCCCGCTAACTCCCCTGAATGAAGGCTCGTGAACGAAGCCCAGTCCATCACACAAACCAGCCTCCCATCCAAAGAACCTGTCTACACTTCCCGCTGCATCGGAAAAGCAGCCAGCATAATCAAGGACCCCACATACCCGGACATTCTCTCTTCCACCTTTTCCCAAAAGGAAAAATATATAAAAGTCTGAGGACACGCACCAACCGACTTAGGAACAGATTTTTCCCTGCTGCCATCAGACTTTTGACTGGACCTACCTCATATTAAATTGATCTTTCTCTTCACTCGAGGTATGACTGTAACACTACGTTCTGCACCTCTCCTTTCCTTTTCTATGAACGGGATGCTTTGTCTGCAAAGCGTGCAAGAAACAATACTTTTCACTGGACACTAATACATATGACAATAATAAATCAAATCAATCCCCCTCATTGTTGAACCTGTGACAAAGTGGCCCATTGGTGACATTCACAAAGAATGTTCTTCTGTTTAAAATTCTGCTCCTATACATTTCCATGATTCAAAATAATAAAATATCGAATTATAAACATTCCCTCTGTGGTAAGGGTCTGGAGTCCGTGCTGTAAAGACATGGAATTAAGTTTAAATGTTCTTTGATAAATGACATATAAATGGCACGATTTGTACACAGTGGTAGCTGTACTGCTCAGTCATGAGACATTTCAGATCGCGTATCTATGAAAGTTAGTCATTGATTTTTCGAGGTTTACAGCATGGAAACAGGCCCTAAAGCCCAACTTGCCATCCTTTTTTTAACCATTAAACAATCCCAATTGTCCGCATTTGGCCCATATCCCTCTATACCTATCTTACCCATGTAACTGTCTAAATGCTTTTTAAAAGGCAAAATTGTACCCACCTCTGCTATTGCCTCTGGCAGCTTGTTCCAGACACTCATCACCCTCTGTGTGAAAAAGTGCCCCTGGATCATTTTGTATCTCTCCCCTCTCACCTTAAACATATGCCTCTAGTTTTAGACTCCCCTACCTTTGGGAAAGGATGTTGATTATCTAGCTGATAAAAGTCCCAGGGGGCGATTCTCCCAACAAAATTCTAAGTGCTGAATTGGCTGGAAAACTGGTGTAAATCACGCTGTTTTTTTCAGCAGGTGTTCGGACTCGAATCTCTCACATTCTGTGCAACGCAGAAGGCCACAATCATAAATATCATTAAAAGCTCGGGGCTCAGGGCCTATTCAGGCCGGAGTCTGACAGTTCCAGAACTCTGTGCATGTGCAGTGGCCCCTATCTGTCAGCCTGCAGTTTGCCGGCCAGCTCGATCGCTGGCCAGCCCATTGCCGGTGAGCCGCGTCTGTATGATTCCCCCCATTGGCGATGGGCTGGGTCTGTGTGATTCCCCCATTGGTGATGAGCTTGGTCTGTTTGATACTCCCCATTGGCGATGAGCAGGGTTTGTGTGATCCCCCCCCCCCCCATTGGCGATAAGCTGTGTGATTCCCCCACTGGCGATGAGCTGGGTCTGTGTGATTCCCCCATTGGCGATGAGCTGGGTCTGTGTCATTCCTCCCATTGGTAATGAGCTGGGTCTGTGTGATTCCCAGAAGTGATGAGCTGGGTCTGTGTTATTCCCCCCATTGGTGATGAGCTGGGTCTGTGCGATTCCCCCCATTGCCTATGAGCTGGATGTGTGTGATTCCCCCATTGGCGATGAGCTGGGTCTGTGTTATCCCCCCATTGGCGATGAGCCGGGTCTGTGTGATTCCCCCATTGGCGATGAGCTGGGTCTGAGTGATTCCCCCATATAACCATAGTACCATAGAAAATTACAGCTCAGAAACAGGCCTTTTAGCCCTTCTTATCTGTGCCAAACCAGTTTGTGCCTAGTCCCAGTGACCTGCACTTGGACCATATCCCTCCAGACCCCTATTATCCATGAACCCCTCCAAGTTTTTCTTAAATGCATTTACCACTTTATCCGGCCGCTCATTCCACACTCCCACCACTCTCTGCGTGAGGATGCCCCCCCCCTCCCCCCCCGGCCTAATATTCCCTTTAAACCTTTCTCCTTTCACCCGTAACCCATGCCCTCTGGCTTGTTACTCCCCTAGCCAGTGGAAAAAGTCTGCTTGCATTCACTCGATCTATACCCATCAAATTCTTATATACCTCTATCAAATCTCCCCTCATTCTTCTGCGCTCCAGGGAATAAAGTCCCAACCTATTCAATCTCTCTCTGTAACTCAGCTTCTCAAGTCCCGGCAACATCCTTATGAACCTTCTCTGCACTCTTTCAATCTTATTTACATCCTTCCTGTAACTAGGTGACCAAACCTGGACACAATACTCTAAATTTGGCCTTACCAATGCCTTATATAACCTTACCATAACACTCCAACTTTTACACTCGATACTCCGATTTATAAAGGCCAATGTACCAAAGGCACTCTTTACGACCCTATCCACCTGTGACGTCACTTTTAGGGAATTCTGTACCTGTATTCCCAGATCCCTCTGTTCAACTGCACTCTTCAGAATCCAACCTTTACCCAGTACGTTCGACTTTGGTTTGTCCTTCCAATGTGCAATATCTCACACTTGTCTGCGTTAAATTCCATTTGCCATGTTTCAGCCCATTTTTCTAGTTGGTCCAAATCCCTCTGCAAGCTTTGAAAACATTCTTCACTGTCCACTACACCTCCAATCTTTGTATCATCAGCAAATTTGCTGATCCAATTGACCACATTATCATCCAGATCATTGATATAAATGACAAAGAACAATGGACCCAACACCGATCCCTGCAGCACACCATGAGACAATTACCAGGCAAGACTGTTCTCTTCCTGTTGGGGAGCACTTCAGCGGTCACGGGCATTCTGCCTCTGATATTCGGGTAAGCGTTATCCAAGGCGGCCTTCGCGACACACGACGGCGCAGAGTCGCTGAGCAGAAACTGATAGCCAAGTTCCGCACACACGAGGACGGCCTCAACCGGGATATTGGGTTCATGTCACACTATTTGTAACCCCCACAGAGTTTCACTGGCTGTCTTGTCTGGAGACAATACACATCTTTTTAGCCTGTCTTCATGCTCTCTCCACTCACGTTGTTTTGTTTCTTAAAGACTTGATTAGTTGTAAGTATTCGCAGTCCAACCATTATTCATGTAAATTGAGTTTGTGTCTTTATATGCTCTGTTTGTGAACAGAATACCCACTCACCTGAAGAAGGGGCTTGGAGCTCCGAAAGCTTGTGTGGCTTTTGCTACCAAATAAACCTGTTGGACTTTAACCTGGTGTTGTTAAACTTCTTACTGTGCACACCATGAGTCACAGGCCTCCACTCAGAGAAGCAATCCTCCCCAACCACTCTCTGGCTTCTTCCCTTGATGTGGAGATGCCGGCGTTGGACTGGGGTGAACACAGTAAGAGTTTTAACAACACCAGGTTAAAGTCCAACAGGTTTGTTTGGTAGCAAACACCATTAGCTTTCGGAGCGCTGCTCCTTCGTCAGATGGAGTGGAAATATGCTCTCAAACAGGGCACAGAGACACAAAAATCAAGTTACAGAATACTGATTAGAATGCGAATCCCGACAGACAGCCAGATCTGAAAGACACAGACAATGTGGGTGGAGGGAGCATTAAGCACAGGTTAAAGAGATGTGTATTGTCTCCAGACTGGACAGCCTGCAAGTCCAGGAGGCAAGCTGTGGGGGTTACTGATAATATTTGGGATGTATCAGTAATGTTATCAGTAACCCCCACAGCTTGCCTCCTGGACTTGCAGGCTGTCCTGTCTGGAGACAATACACATCTCTTTAACCTGTGCTTAATGCTCCCTCCACCCACATTATCTGTACCTTTAAGATCTGGCTGGCTGTAGGGATTCGCATTCTAATTAGTATTGTGAAATTTGATTTTTGTGTCTCTGTGCCCTGTTTGAGAGTACATTTCCACTCCATCTGACGAAGGAGCAGGGCTCCGAAAGCTAATGGTGTTTGCTACCAAATAAACCTGTTGGACTTTAACCTGGTGTTGTTAAAACTCTTACTGTGTTCTTCCATTGAGCCAGTGTCTAATCCCATTTACTACCTCCCCATGTAAACCCAGCGAGTGAACGTTCCTAACTAACCTCCCACGAGGGACCTTGTTAAAGGCCTTGCTGAAATCCAGGTAGACAACATCCACCGCCTTCCCTTCATCCACTTCCCTGGTAAACTCCTCGAAAAACTCTAAGAGATTGCTCAAACATGACCTACCACGCACAAAGCCATGCTGACTCTCCCCAATAAGACCCTGTCTATCCAAATATTCGTAGATCCTATTCCTTATCACAACTTCCAATAACTTGCCCACCACCGACATCAAACGTACTGGCCTATAATTTCCCAGATTTCTTTTGGAAACTTTTTTAAACAACGGAACGACATGAGCCACCCTCCAATCATCCGGCACCTCCCCCGTGAATACTGACATTTTAAATATGTCTGCCAAGGCCCCTGCAAGTTCAGCACTAGATTCCCTCAAGGACCGTGGGAGGACCCTGTCCGGTCCTGGGGATTTATCCACTCTGATTTGCCTCAAGACAGCAAGCACCACCTCCCCTTTAATATGTAATGGTTCAATGACCTCCCCACTTGTTTGCCCTATTTCCGTACACTCCATGCCCGTTTCCTCAGTAAATACGGATGCAAAAAAAACATTTAGTATCTCCCCCATTTCTTTTGGTTCCATACACAGTCTACCACTCTGTCTACCACTCTGTTCTGCAAGAGGACCAATTTTATCCCTCACTATCCTTTTGCTCCTAACATACCGAAAGAAGCTCGTTAGATTTTCCTTCGCCCTGTCAGCCAAAGCAACCTCATGTCTTCTTTTAGCCCTCCTGATTTCCCTCTTAAGTCGCTTCTTGCACTTTTTATACTCCTCGAGCTATTCTGTTCTTTGCTGCCTGTACATTTCATACAACTCTCTCTCTTCCTCTTCATCAGTGATACAATCTCCTTCGAGAACCAAGGTTCCTTATTCCTATTTACTTTGCCTTTCATCCTCACAGGAACATACAAACTCTGCACTCTCAAAATTTCTCCTTTGAAGGCCTCCCACTTTCCATTTACATCCTTACCAGAGAACAGCCTGTGCCAATCCACACTTCCCTGATCCCTTCTCATTTCATCAAATTTGGCCTTTTTCCAGTTCAGAACTTCAACCCGAGGACCAGATCTATCTTTATCCATGATCAGGTTGAAACTAATGGCATTATGGTCACTGGATCCAAAGTGTTCCCTCACACTCACATCCATCACCTGCCCTAACTCATTTCCCAAAAGGAGATCCAAAATCGCATCCTCTCTAGTTGGCACCTTTATATACTGATGTATTTAATTCTCCTGAACACATTTTACAAACTCTTCCCCATCTAAACCTTTAACAGTATGCGAGTCCCAATGTATATGTGGAAAATTAATATCCCCTACTATCACAACTTTGTGTTTCTTGCAGTTGTCAGCTATCTCTCTGCTGATTTGCTCCTCCGATTCTCGCTGACTATTGGGTGGTCCATAATACAACCCCATTAATGTGGTCATACCTTTCCTGTTTCTCAGCTCCACCCATAGGACCTCTGTAGACAAGCTCCCTAAACTATCCTGCCTGAGTACCGGTGTAACATTTTCCCTGACCAACAATGCCACCCCCCCCCCGCGCCCCCCCCCCCCGTCACCTTTTATCCCTTTGCCTCTATCCCGCCTGAAACATTGGAACCATGGAACATTGAGCTGCCAGTCCTGCCCCTCCTGTAGCCAAGTTTCACGCATGGCTATAATGTCATATTTCTATGTGTCTATCCACGCCTTCAGCTCATCTGCCTTCCCCACAATACGCCTGGCATTGAAATAGACACACCTCAAAAAGGTTATCTCCGCCACACTCAACCCTTCCATTTTCGATTTTGCTTGAACTAACATGTCTTTTTACCCCAGTGCCATTATCTGCTCTGGCAATCTGGTTCGCATCCCCCTGCAAATCTAGTTTAAACGCCCCCCAATAACACTAGCAAACCTCCCTGCAAGTATATTGGTCTCCCTGTAGTTCAGGTGTCACCCGTCTCTCTTGTACAGGTCCCACCTGCCCCAGAAGAGCTCCCAATGATCCAAGAATCGGAAACCCTGCCCCCCTACACCAGTTCCTCAGCCACGTGTTCATCAGCCCAAGCATCCTACTCCTGCCCTCACTGGCACATGGTACAGATACCAATCCTGAGATTACTATCCTCGGTGTCCTGCTTTTTAACTTCCTTCCAAGCTCTTTGTACACACTCTTTAGGACGCCCTCACTCTTCCTACCTACGTCATTTGTACCGATGTGTACCAGGACATCTGACTGATCCCCTTCCCAAATTAGAACGCTGTGCATGCGATCAGAGACATCCCTGACCTTGGCATCTGAGAGGCAACAAACCATGCGTGAGTCTCTGTCCCGGCCACAGAACCTCCTGTCCATACCTCTAACCATTGAGTCCCCTCTCACTCCTGCTCTCCTCTTCTTCCTCCCACCCTTTTGCACTGTAGAACCAGACTCAGTATCAGAGTTCCGGCTGTCGCAGCTTGTCCCAGGTAAAGCATCTCCCACAACAGTATCCAATTCAGTATACCGGTTGTGGAGGGGTATCTCCACAGGGGAAACTGCTCTGCCTGTCCTTTCACATTTGTATTTCCTCTCCTTACAGTAACCGAATTTCCTGTGCTCTGCTGCTTCGGTGTAACTACCTCCCTAAAGCTACTGCCTATATACTTCTCATTATCCTGAATTAGATGGAGGTCATCAAGCTCCTTCTCCAGTTCCCTAACACGCTTTGCCAGCAGCTGCAGCTGGATGCATCTTTTGCAGGTGTTGTCGTCAGGGATACCGGAGGTCTCCCTGATCTCCCACATCGTGCAAGAGGAGCATTCCAACATTTGCTTGGCGTTTTTTTTACTCTGGGGAAAAACAAGAATAAACTTTCTGGAAAAAACAACCTTATTCTCGCCTCTGCCTGTTCTCGCCGAAGCCCGTTTTGAGCCAAAGCCCTTCAGCCCTCACTCTACTACCTGCACACTCCGCCGCCCGGTCTCAACGGTGCCCGCTTTTTAAACCTCCCCCGCGCTAAAAAACAAAATTACAAAAAAACCTTCCCAGGCCACCCTGCGTTCAGCCTTCTTCCGTTTTTCCCTTAAAACTGCTCGACTAAGAAACTCCGCGAAAAAGTTAGTAAAATAATGTAAAATAAAGCCAATCTCTTTCCCTTCCACTCTCGCCACCAGTCGCTCCTCTCTCTCTTGCTCCAGTCGAATAATGAGAACGCTCCCCCCCAGTTAAGTAGCTTTTATGAAAAAACACTACAAAAAAGCATTGGTGATGAGTTGGGTCTGTGTGATTCCCCCATGAGTGATGAGCTGGGTCAGTGTGATTGCCCCCATTGGCGATGAGCAGGGTCTGTGTGATTCACCCATTGGTGATGATCTGGGTCTATGTGATTCCCCCGATTGGCGATGATCTGGGTCTATGTGATTCCCCTGATTGGCGATGAGCCGGGTCTGTGTGATTGCCCCCATTGGCGATGAGTTGGGTATTTAATTTAAACATTTTCTTGTATTTAATTAATTATTATTCTCTATTTCTTCTCCCCATTAAATTGAATTTTGAAGACTGAAATGTGACTCGGAAACCTTGGACCAGAGCTTTTATCCAGAGGAGGATGATGAACTGAGGCCTGTTCCACAGGCCACACTCACGTGTGTTCTTATCTCTTTATTACCCCGAACGAGGTGGGGGGGGGGGGGGGGGTGGAGTTTGAAGACCTGTGGTTAAAATAGCCAAGCTTTGCAATTCGTCACAAATATGTTAACCCTTTGGTGGGTGACAAAGAGAAAAATAATTCTGTACAATGAAACGGTCTGTTAGTTTGTATATATCCAAAATAACAGGAGTGTGAGACAGAGCAATGAGCCTAATTATTAAATAGAATGCACAGTGGTCTTTACAATTCAGTTTTAGAACTTTAGACTTTTGTCACTCTCATCCCTAGGGGGGAGTGGGGGTGGATTTCACTGTTTCTGCCTCTCTCTCTCTCTCTCTCTCTGTCAATCTCTCTCTCTCGCTCTCTCTCACTTTCTCTCTCGCTCTCGCTCTCATAGAATCATAGAATCCCTACAGTACAGAAAGAGGCCATTCGGCCCATCGAGTCTGCACCGACCACAATCCCACCCAGGCCCTACCCCCACATCCCTACATATTTATCCACTAATCCCTCTAACCTACGCATCTCAGGACACTAAGGGCAATTTTTTTTTAGCATGGCCAATCAACCTACCCTGCACATCTTGGGACTGTGGGAGGAAACCGGAGCACCCGGAGGAAACCCACGCAGACACGAAGAGAATGTGCAAACTCCACACAGACAGTGACCCAAGCCGGGAATCGAACCGAGGTCCCGGGAGCTGTGAAGCAGCAGTGCTAACCACTGTGCTACCGTGTCGTCTCTCACTCGCTCTCACTCACTCTCACTCTTGCTCTCTCTCTCTCACTCTCTCTCTCTCTTGCTTCTCTCTCGCTCCCTCTCTCTCTCTCTCTCGTACTCTCTCTCTCTCTCGGCCTCTCTCTCTCGGCCTCTGTCTGCCTCTCTTTGTCTGCCTCTCTATCTCTCTCTGTCTCTCTCATTCTGTGTGTATCAGTGTTCGTGATATCTCTCTGTGTTTCTGAATTATGTTTTTAAAAGGATAAAAGCAAATTACTGCAGATGCTGGAATCTGAAACCAAAAGAGAAAACGCTGGAAAGTCTCAGTAGGTCTGGTAGCATCTGTAGGAGAGAAAAGAGCTGACCTTTCGAATCCAGATGACCCTTTGTTAAAGCTCAAAGCTGCAAGCTTTGACAAAGGGTCATCTGGAATTGAAACGTCAGCTCTTTTCTCTCCTTACAGATGCTGCCATGTTTTTAAAAGGATTTGGCTCAGCTTCAAGACAGACACACACACAGACTCCAACACACACATACATAGACACTGACATACACACACACAGACTCTGACAGACACACACATAGACACTGACATACTCACACACACAGAGACTCTGACCGACACACACACAGACTCTGACAGACACACACACATAGATACTGCCATACACACACACACAGTCTCTGACAGCCACACACACACATAGACACTGACAGACACACGCAAAGACTCTGACAGACACACACACACACATAGACACTGACAGTCACACACACACATGCATTGTTAGACACACAGACAGACACTGATACACACACACATAGACATTGACGGAAACACACACAGACTCTGACAAACACACACAGACTCTGACAGACACAAACACACAGACTCTGACAGACACACACACACAGACTCTGACTGACACACACACAGACTCTGAACGACACACACACACAGACTCTGACAGACACACACATAGACACTGACAGAGACACACACAGACTCTGACAGAGACACACAAACAGACACTGACAGACACACACATAGACCCAGACAGACACACACACACAGACACTGACAGACACACACAGAGACTCTGACAAACATACACACACATAGACACTGCCAGACACACACACAGACTCTGACAGACACACACACACACACACACATAGATTATACACAAAGATACACACACACCGACAGATACACACTGATACATACATAGATACACACTGATGCAAACACACATAGGTACACACTGATATACGCACTGATAGACACTGATAGAAACACAAACATTGATACACACTGATAGACACACATTGATACACACTGTTAGACACACAAACACTGATACACACTGATCGACACACAGAGATACACACTGATAGACACACACTGATACATACTGATAGACACACACTGATACACACTGATAGAAAGACTGAAAGACACAAACACACACATAGACACTGACAGACAGACATACACAGACATTGACAGACACACACACAGAGACACTGACAGACACAAATACATAGACACTGACAGACACACACACAGACTCTGACAGACAGACACACACAGACTCCGACAGACACACACACAGACTCTGACAGACAGACACACACAGACTCCGACAGACACACACAAAGACTCTGACGGACACACACACACATAGACATTGACAGTCACACACACATACATTGTTGGACACACAGACAGACACTGACATACACACACATAGGCACTGACAGACACACACACAGACTCTGACAGACAGACACATGCAGACTCCGACAGACACACACACAGACTCTGACAGACACAAACACAGACTCTGACACACACATACATAGACACTGACATACACACACACACAGAGACTCTGACCGACACACACACAGACTCTGACAGACACACACACATAGATACTGCCATACACACACACACAGTCTCTGACAGACACACACACAGTCTCTGACAGCCACACACACACACAGACACTGACAGACACACACAAAGACTCTGACAGACACACACACACACACATAGACACTGACAGTCACACACACACATGCATTGTTAGACACACAGACAGACACTGACAGACACACACATAGACATTGACAGAAACACACACAGACTCTGACAGACAGACACACACACACAGACTCTGACAGACACACACAGACACTGACAGACGCACACACACCGACACTGACGGACACAAACACACAGACTCCGACAGACACACACACACAGACTCTGACTGACACACACACACAGACTCTGACAGACACACACACACAGACTCTGACAGACACACACATAGACACTGACAGAGACACACACAGACTCTGACAGACACACACAAACAGACACTGACAGACACACACATAGACTCTGACAGACACACACATAGACACTGACAGACACAAACACACAGACTCTGACAGACACACACACACAGACACTGACAGACACACACAGAGACTCTGACAAACATACGCACACATAGACACTGCCAGACACACACACAGATCTTGACAGACACACACACACACACAGACTCTGACAGACACACACACATAGACACTGACCGACACACACACAGACTCTGACAGACACACACACATAGATACTGCCATACACACACACACACAGTCTCTGACAGACACACACACAGTCTCTGACAGCCACACACACACACAGACACTGACAGACACACACAAAGACTCTGACAGACACACACACACACATAGACACTGACAGTCACACACACACATGCATTGTTAGACACACAGACAGACACTGACATACACACACATAGATATTGACAGAAACACACACAGACTCTGACAGACAGACACACACACACAGACTCTGACAGACACACACAGACACTGACAGACGCACACACACCGACACTGACGGACACAAACACACAGACTCCGACAGACACACACACACAGACTCTGACTGACACACACACACAGACTCTGACAGACACACACACACAGACTCTGACAGACACACACATAGACACTGACAGAGACACACACAGACTCTGACAGACACACACAAACAGACACTGACAGACACACACATAGACTCTGACAGACACACACATAGACACTGACAGACACAAACACACAGACTCTGACAGACACACACACACAGGCACTGACAGACACGCACAGAAACTCTGACAAACATACGCACACATAGACACTGCCAGACACACACACAGATCTTGACAGACACACACACACACACACAGACTCTGACAGACACACACACATAGATACTGCCATACACACACACACAGTCTCTGACAGACACACACACAGTCTCTGACAGCCACACACACACAGACACTGACAGACACACACAAAGACTCTGACAGACACACACACAAACACACTGATACACGTAAAACACACACCAGCTTCCTGATTCGTTGAAGCGTCTGCCGCTCAGCGAATGGAGCTCCTGGATTTGTTCTGGGGGCGGGCCGTTAGCTGCCGGTGACCTGATCGGCTGACACAGCTGTCAGTCCGAAAGCTCAGTCTCGGATTGGCTCATCCGCTGTCAAAGTGCGGAGACCAGTCATTGGTGGATTTGACTGTCAGGAAGAGAGTGGCAATTCTGATTGGCTGATTCATGCAATCGTCGGTCTGGCCTCTGATTGGCTGAGGTGGTCAGGTAGGAATGCAGCCCCTGATTGGCCGAGGGGGGAGGGTCAGTTAGCAATCCAGTCTCTGATTGGCTGAGGCGGTGAGTTAACAATCCAGTCCCTGATTGGCAGAGGCGGTCAGTTAGCAATCCAGTCTTTGATTGGCAGAGGCAGTCAGTTAGCAATCCAGTCCCTCATTGGCCGAGGCGGTCAGTTAGTATTCCAGTCCCTGATTGGCAGAGGCGGTCAGTTAGCAATCCAGTCCCTCATTGGCCGAGGCGGTCAGTTAGCATTCCAGTCCCTGATTGGCAGAGGCGGTCAGTTAGCAATCCAGTCTCTGATTGGCCGAGGCGGTCAGTTAGCAATCCAGTCCCTGATTGGCAGAGGCGGTCAGTTAGCAATCCAGTCCCTCATTGGCAGAGGCGGTCAGTTAGCATTCCAGTCTCTGACTGGCTGAGGCGGTCAGTTAGCAATCCAGTCTCTGATTTGCTGCGACGGTCAGTTAGTGATCCCGGTCTGTAATTGGGTGCCAGTCAATTTTGTTTCTTCATTAATTGAATAATTGATGTAAGCGGATATTTCACCGCGATTCTGACCTGCTCCCTGAACTTGGATTGAGTGACCACGTAAATAAATGTGTTTGTGCAGCAATTTAATACCGGAGCATAAATCCGACTTGATGAGTTGTAAATTCAGGAACAGTGGCGTAAATTAATCTTTTCATTTTTAAATTAAAAAAAAATAACAGTCACAGCCCAGAGGAGAATGAAAGCTCCGGATATGCTGAAGAGTAAAATCATCGACTTCCTTCTGCTCTCCATCTCGGGGTCTCTGCGATTCTCTCCCTGACTCTGAGCACGCAGTCCGTTCCGGACTCGACTGGTCAACAAAATGTGTCTGACTGTCAGAGTGTTAATCACCAGGATTAAACCGAATGGGAGCAATGGAGTTAAAATGCGATCAAACCAGAAAAACCCAACCCACCCGGGATCTGTCCAATATCTTACCTTTGGCTGACAGAGCCACTGGACATTGTCGATTATCCTTTGAGGTTCGTTTCTAAAGTAAACGGGGATGTTTTTCACAGAGAGCAGGATGTCGGTTGTTGCCAGAACCACAGCCGCAGTTTTCCCAGTGCAATATTTAGTTTTCAGTTTCTGACAGCGAATGGCTACAAATCGATCAAAGGCGAAAGTGACGGTGAACCAGACTGAACAGTCTCCGGCTGCAGGCAGCAGGACATGTTTAACACGACATACAGAGGTGAGGGACAGGAAATTCACGGGGAAATAATAACGATTTATCATGGTGAGAATGGGGCTAATGATGATGTACAGTAGATCCGCTGCTGCCATGGCCACCAGGTAGCGAGTGGTGCAGGTGGAGAGGCCACACTTTCCTCGACTCAGGATCACAATTCCCAGTAAATTAACTGTCAGAGAAAAAGGGATAAGTTCCGGAAAATTAGTGAGTAAACATTCTCCATGTGTGAACCGACAGTAAGGAGAGGATTTCAGCATCAATCCAATGGACAGGGGTTCCCGGGGTGGCGGTGTTGTTGGAGGAGTTGTGTTAGAGATCAACATTGCAGACTGGAAAGTAGCGAATGTAACACCACTGGTTAAACAGGGGCTGTGGGACGGGAAGCTTTGAATTGCACTTCTCTCACTTTGATGGAGCAAATGTGCAAATTCTGATCATTCAAATATTTCAGAGAGATTGCATTTCTCATCTCATGTGTTTTACATGATTAGTTCAGAGTGGACGGGTTTCCCAATTAGACACAATGTGGACAGAGATAGAACCTGCAAACCTCCCTGCACCCAATTATCAGAGCCCACCCCGGATTTAATACGTCTGTGGACTGGACAGCTGACGGAGTTGGAAGTCAATTCAGAATTTTTGTATTTTACTTCCCCTCCCCAAATTTCCTCCCGCTCTCACTCTCCTCCGTAGCCTTTCTACTTCTAATTTACAGATTATATCCTCTGTCTGTCTCTTTTTTTTCTTTCTGCTCTCCCTCTCTCTATGCCTTCTCCTTGCATCTCTATCTATCTTTGCTAAACTCTTCTTCTCTCCGACCAGCTTTAATCCCCTCTATCTGGATTAGTCTCTTACCCGGAGAGTTTCCATTCTTTATTCACATTATAGCTTTACCCCATATCTCCCTATCGCTCTCCAATTGTTCTCTCTCTCTCCTCCTGTTTCTCCCTATATCTCTCCCCAGTATTGCTCTCTCCATTTTGCTTTCTCCCCATTTCTGTTCACCTGCCTCCAGAATCTCTCCTTCCCCCTTTCCAGCTTTCTTTGTGGGGCTTTAAAGCACATCATGATCCCATGGGCAGAACTGTGACCATATCCAGAGAGGACAAAGTGGGGGTGGGGGAGACATTTCATTCCCCGAGCCTGGCACTTGGTGTAATCCTCCACCCAGCGCCACGTGAATTCTAAGTTTGGATACATATCCCCTCCGTGACAAAAAGAGATGAACTCCCCTCTTTAAACGGGGAACCAGCTGTGTCCATTCCTATGGTAGGCTTTTTAAAATGAGCCTCCCAGTAGTTATTGATTTATAAATTGATTGAATTATTGATCAATTGATTGAGTTCTGTAAATAAGGAATCTCAGGGCTCTGACTGAGGCTATTCTCCAGAGACAGGAAGCTGGGCACTGACTCCTAACTGGAGACCCCCAGATAAGGTGGTTCTTCCCACCCCCTCACAGCAATATGATTTGTGGTTATTGGCAGTGTGGCTCAGAAATATTGCATCACTCCTTTCAACGCAGTGCACATGAAAGAGAGGCAAGGAAGCAGAGATATGGACAGAAATAGGAAGTTAGAAGGAGGGATAGTTTAAGAGGTGGTGAGTGTGGTTGCAAAGACTTGGCCCGAGTTCAGAACATCCATCTTTACAATGCGTGAGCGCGATAGTGGTAGGAGGAGAAAAGAGAAGGAGGGGGCGGAACAGAGGGCGGCCCGAGGGGACTGGAAGGTCAAAGCAGAGGTCGGGATGGAGGGAGAGCATTTGAAAAAGGGAGACAGGATGTGAGGGTGTCCACTGTGTAATCACTGGCTGAAGCTCCAATTACACCCTGTCAGATAGTCTGACTTGTGGAGAAACATCCTGGGAGGATTTAAAAAGTGTCCTGAAGGAATCAGAAGCCGCTTTCCAAACCGAAAGAGGGTGTTGAGCAGCTCCTAGAGACTGAGAGGGGACAGAGGGTGGGCAGGGTGCTGCAGGACTGGCATTTTAATTCACGATTAGAAGGTTCTCTCTGTTGAACTCTTACTTTCTCATTTCAATGTTTCTGACTGACTGGAAGAAATGGGGTTAGGAAAGAGCAAGAGAGAATGAGGGGAACCAAGAGTGAGAGGAATAGATTAATAACGTCATATCGTGCAGAACAAAGAACAAAGAACAAAGAACAGTACAGCACAGGAAACAGGCCCTTCGGCCCTCCAAGCCTGTGCCGCTCCTTGGTCCAACTAGACCAATCGTTTGTATCCCTCCATTCCCAGGCTGCTCATGTGACTATCCAGGTAAGTCTTAAACGATGTCAGCGTGCCTGCCTCCACCACCCTACTTGGCAGCGCATTCCAGGCCCCCACCACCCTCTGTGTAAAAAACGTCCCTCTGATGTCTGAGTTATACTTCGCCCCTCTCAGCTTGAGCCCGTGACCCCTCGTGATCGTCACCTCCGACCTGGGAAAAAGCTTCCCACTGTTCACCCTATCTATACCCTTCATAATCTTGTATACCTCTATTAGATCTCCCCTCATTCTCCGTCTTTCCAAGGAGAACAACCCCAGTCTACCCAATCTCTCCTCATAGCTAAGACCCTCCATACCAGGCAACATCCTGGTAAACCTTCTCTGCACTCTCTCCAATGCCTCCACGTCCTTCTGGTAGTGCGGCGACCAGAACTGGACGCAGTACTCCAAATGCGGCCTAACCAGCGTTCTATACAGCTGCATCATCAGACTCCAGCTTTTATACTCTATACCCCGTCCTATAAAGGCAAGCATACCATATGCCTTCTTCACCACCTTCTCCACCTGTGTTGCCACCTTCAAGGATTTGTGGACTTGCACACCTAGGTCCCTCTGTGTTTCTATATTCCTGATGACTCTGCCATTTATTGTATAACTCCTCCCTACATTATTTCTTCCAAAATGCATCACTTCGCATTTATCCGGATTAAACTCCATCTGCCACCTCTCCGCCCAATTTTCCAGCCTATCTATATCCTGCTGTATTGCCTGACAATGCTCTTCGCTATCCGCAATTCCAGCCATCTTTGTGTTATCCGCAAACTTGCTGATTACACCAGTTACACCTTCTTCCAAATCATTTATATATATCACAAATAGCAGAGGTCCCAGTACAGTAGAAGAGGCACTTCGGCCCATCGAGTCAGCACTGACACATTAGAAATACTTGAAATCCCACCCAGCCCCATCTGTCAGCACTTGGCCCACAGCCCTGAATGTTACCATGTGGCAAGTGCACAACCAGATACCTTTCTACAGAATGTGAGGCAACCCGCCTCTACCACCCTCCCAGGCAGCGCATTCCAGACCGTCACCACCCTCTGGGTAAAAAAAAAAAATTTTCTCACATCCCCCCAAACCTCCTTACCCCCACCGTGAACCTATGTCCCCTCGTGACTGACCCTGCAGATAAGGGGGACAGTTGCTCCTTATCCACTCTGTCCATGTCCCTCATAATCTTGTACACCTGAATCACGTCGCCCCTCAGTCTTCTCTGCTAAAACTTTAATAACCCAACCCCACGCAACCTCTTTTCATAGCGTAGATTTTCCATCCAAGGCAGCATTTTGGTGAATCTCCTCTACAACCCCTTCAGTGCAATCACATCCTTCCTATAATGTGGTGATCAGAACTGCACACAGTACTCTCGCTGGGGCCTCACCAAAGTTCTATACAACTCCAACATTACTTCACTGCTTTTGTAATCTGTGCCTCGATTGATAAAGGCAAGTGTCCCAAATGCCATTTTCACCAGCTTACTATCATGCACTTCTGCTTTCAAATATCTGTATTCAAACACGCCAAGGTCACATTCTGCCATCGATCTTCCTGGAGTCCTAACATTCATTGAGTATTTGCTTGTCAATCACTCCTTCCAAATTGTATCAGCTCATACATTTCAGGGTGAAATTCCATTAAACGGTGTAAAACACACTCCACGCTGCTAACTGCACCTTGTGCGATCTTGCTGCAGAACTTGTTTAAAAAGGGAAGTGAATGGAATTCTCCAGACTTGGGACGCACAGAGTGGTAGGTGTGTGGGTTGTATTGTTGTGTGCAGTGGTGGAAGAGGCTCACAGCAGGTGTGAGGATGGAGGCAGGGGAAGGTCTGTGTCTCATTTAATTAGTTTCACAGTGCAGCTGCTGTGGGATCTTGCTGTGCATGCACTGTCCTGGGCCTTTGCCTGCCTTGTAACAATGATCATCCTCTTTGAAGGTAGCTCACTAACTGCAAATAAGTTTCCAAGGCCTTGAATATAAAAAAAGCTTAAACTTGAAAAATGGGACTGAGGGAGTTCATGAACACTTTCTGTAGAGGACTGAGGGAACATTCAGCCAATATCACATTGCTACCTGTGGGATCTTACTGTGCGACCAATATTCCAGCCTCAGTTTGTACATTAAAACAAGAAACACACACACAGAAAACAATTATCATAAACTCTGAACTGAATTTTGAAACTGCCTCTATGCTTTGGATCTTTCCGTGCACAACTTAGTGTAGAAATCTCGAAACTAACAGCAGTGAGGTCAGGCTAAAATGTCATCTCATCACTATAAATAATTCTTGATGGCCTGGAATGAAAGTTATTTAACTTGAGGCGGGTTTCATTGTGGAGGCAGAGACATAAATATGAGGGTAAAATGAAATGCAGGGTTCTATTGGATTACAATTTGCTGTGGTGATTGTTGGCATGCTCGCTCTATGTCTGTTGTTGCGAAACTTAGTTTCTGAAGTTTGGTCCTTTTAAAAGCTGGTTTTGTGTCGCTTTGAAGCTGGACTTATGTCAATGCTTGAAGACTGAAAATGCAGGTACAGACAGTGTACACAGACTGCAACATTTGTAGCAAAGATCAAGCATCAATGTGACCATGATAACAGGCTTTGCAGGCTTTTGATTTTGGAGTTCAGCCTATCAGTTTAAAGAAAACACTCAATTATCAAATTTAAATTTGTTGCTGTTGACAAGATCAGATCAATCCTGGTGTAGGAACATTCATAGGTCATCATAGTTATAAAAACATGCGATGAACTGCCTGCCTGCAGTTCAGCTGAAGGGCTGCCTCCTTTGAAAGCCTCGAGTGGGAGAGAGCAGCTCTCTCCAGCTTTGAATATCACTTAATAGACCTCTCCAATTATCTATCTAAATCAGAAAAAACATGCAAGCAGCAGAATATAAAGATGAACTCCAAAAGTATTCCAAAGCCACAAAACCTAGTTGTATACATTTTTGCGAGAGACTAAATTTTGTTTTTTTAGTCAATGAATGTCCTTGTGTTTATTTGAACAACATTCCAGTAAAATCTTACTTTAAGCACAATGTTGTTTCTTTAACTAAAGTTCCCTATGAGCTAAATAATTAAATTGTTCATTGTTCACTTAAAGTGAGAGACAGATAGTTCTGTTGGTTAACCACTAAACGTTAATGAAAAACAATTCACACCGAATAAACCTAATAAATAAACTTTTAAATCTTTTCATAGTTTGAGGATAAGGGGTGAACTTTTTAGAGTTGAGGTGAGGAGAAATCTCTTCACTCAGTGGGTGGTGAATGTGTGGAATTCACCGTGGGGCGGCACGGTAGCACAGGGGCGGCACGGTAGCACAGTGGTTAGCACTGCTGCTTCACAGCTCCAGGGTCCCGGGTTCGATTCCCGGCTTGGGTCACTGTCTGTGTGGAGTTTGCACATTCTCCTTGTGTCTGCGTGGGTTTCCTCCGGGTGCTCTGGTTTCCTCCCACAGTCCAAAGATGTGCGGGTTAGGTTGATTGGCCATGCTAAAATTGCCCCTTAGTGTCCTGGGATGCATAGATTAGAGGGATTGGTGGGTAAAATGTGTAGGGATGTGGGGGTAGGGCCTGGGTGGGATTGTGGTCGGTGCAGACTCGATGGGCCGAATGGCCTCTTTCTGTACTGTAGGGTTTCTTCTTCTTTCTTTCTTCTACCTTCCCACACACCTTTCACAGAATATAAACAACGTATTCCTCTTTGAGGAATTCGGCGTGGCTTGCTGATGACACTGTCTCTCTATATCTCCATTTTTTGGCTTGTGAGAGAGAGTAAGTGAGAGAGTGGGCAGAGAGTGGGCTCTCAATTCAAGGCCTAATCTCAGGGTTCTCAGGATGCCTCTGAAATTCGCTTCATTCCGAACAGTTCCTGTTTTTAATTTTATGAGATCAATGGTTAAATATTCATTTAACAGCCAATTTAGTTCATTTCACTCAGGATGTAATGGTCAGTTTTCCAACTCTCTCACCCAACATTCTCATTCGGTGGTGTTACAGTGAGGGAGAAAGATAGAAAACAGGGAGGGTGGAAGAGAGCGAGCGAGAGTGAGCGAGAGTGAGTGTGTGTGTGTGTGGGAGAGAGAGACAGACAGAGAGAGAGACAGAGAGAGAGAGAGAGAGAGAGAGGGAGAAGCCAGAGGGGCAGGGAGAGATGAGAAGAGGAATTGTCACGGCGTGGGACTTGGTTAAGGGGTCCTCTGCTGTGTGGTACCAGTTTACCAGTTTCGCTCCCCAGTCATAGAAACAGATAAACTGGAAGCATGAGTAGGAGCCTGCTCCGCCATTCATTTTAATCGTGGCTGATCATCGAATCTTGATCCCCCTTTCCCCAGTATCCCCTAATCCCTTTCGCCCCTCCAGGCATATCTAATTTCTTTTTGAAATCACAATGCGTTTGCCTCAACAACGTTCAGTGGTAGTGAATTCCACACATTCACCACCCACTGAGTGAAGAGATTTCTCCTCACCTCAGCTCTAAAAAGTTCACCCCTTATCCTCAAACTATGAAAAGATTTAAAAGTTTATTTATTAGTCACAAGTAAGGTTTACATTAACAGTGCAATGAAGTTACTGTGAAATTCCCCCAGTCACCACACTCCGACGCCTGTTTGTGTCAATGAATGTAACCAGCACGTCTTTCAGACTGAGAGGGGGAACCGGAGCACCCAGAGGAAACCCACGCAGACACAGGGAGAATGCATAAACTACACACAGACAGTGACCCAAGCTAGTAATCAACCCCGGGTCACTGCCGCTGTGAGGCATCAGTGCCACAGCGCCACACCCTAGTTTTGGACTTCCCCACCATTGGGAACATTCTTTCTGCATCGGCCATGTCTAATCCTGTTAGAATTTTATAAGTTTCTATGAGATCCCCTGTCACTCTACACATTTCCATTGAATCTAATCCTAACCGATTTAGTTTCGATCATATGACAGACCTGCCATCTCAGGAATCAACCTGGTAATCCTTTGCTGTGTTCCCTCTATGGCAAGGACATTGTCCTCAGATAAGGACCACAAATATGTACAAAAACCTCCAGGTGTGGCCTTATCAATGCTGTATGCAACTGCAGCAAAACATCTCTAACCCGAAATAGAAATTCTCTCGCTGTGAAAGGCAACAGACCATTTGGCTTCATTACTGCTGTACCTGCCTGGATACTGGCAGTGAATAATGCATAAGGAGACTGAAGTTTTGATGAGAATACACCCCTCTCAATTTACACCCATTCAAGTAATAATTTGTCTTCCTAATATTCCTACCAAAGTCGATATCCTCACAGTGATCCACATTAAACTGCATCTGCCATGCGTATGACCAAACACTCAGCGTGTCCAAACCACGCTTAAGAATCTCTGAATCCTCCTCAGAGCTCACTTTCCCACCCAACTTTGTGTCATCTGAAAATTTGGAGATGATGCATTCAGTTCCCCCTTCTGGAAGACTAAATAGACCACATCCACTGGTTCCCCTCTGTCAACTCTACTAGTCCCATCCTCAAACAATTCCAAGATATTCCAATCATGATTTCCTTTTTGTAAATCCATGCTGACTTTGTCTGATAATCATGATGTGGAGATGCCGGCATTGGACTGGGATAAACACAGTTACAGTTTTAACAACACCAGGTTAAAGTTTCATCGGCTGTCTCATTGTGTTCGCTTTAACCTGTTGTTGCTAAAACTGTTACTTTGTCTGATAATGCCATTGCTTTCCAAATTTTGAAATTGTACTTTGCAACCTCCCCAGTACCGGGCTCACTGGGCTCTAGTTCCCTGTTTTCTCTCTTCCTGCCTGTCTGAATAGGGGCTTCCATTAGCTACCCTCCAATCTGTAGGAAGCAGTCCAGAGACCAAAAGATTTTGGAAAATAACCACGACTGGATCTTCTATTCCCAGGACCATTTCCTGAAGTACTCTGGGATGAAGATTATTAGGACCTGGAGCTTTATCCACCTTCAATCCCATCAATTTCCCCCAAGCCATTTCTGTACTAATGCAAATGTCCTTCAGCTCCTCACTAAAACTTGTTTCCTTTCAGGATTTTTGGTACTTTATTCATGTCTTCCTTTGTGAAGATTGAAGCAAAGTACGATTTAATTCCTCAACAATTATTTTGTTCCCCATTATGGGATTTCCCATTTCTGACTGCAAAGGTCCTACTTTTGTCAATCTTTTTCTCTTCACATGCCACTAGACATTTTTTAAACGAACATTTATTCTGCTCTCCACGAGCCAACTTTCGTGATCTATTTTTAATTTCTTCATCAATCCCTTGTTTAGCCTCTGCTGAATTTGGGGACAGAACCTCACTCACATCCTCCCAAAAAGTTGGATTTTTAAACAGCGACTGTGAAACTGAGGGTGAATCTGTGTTGTTGTGCTTTACCCTTTCATCAATTCACATCTACTTTTTCAGTTTCTATCTGGCTGCTACCACATTGCAGGGCATGTGTGGGATCTTTCTGTACTATGGCCAGCAGGATTTCTGAAATGACGCAGGAACATTTTATTTTCCTCAGAAATGCTCTAACCTTCCTTAATCTATGCACCTTGTATATTGACCCCTCTGCTAAGGGGTTTCTTCTTAACAATCCTATGCGTATGTCCCTCATAATTTTGAACAACTCAATGGCGTCCATTCTCCGCGTTCACTGTTCCATGGAAGTCAACCCCAGCCTAACCAGCCTGTCTTCACCGCAGAAACACTGCTGCCCAGGCAAAATCCTGTTGAATCTCCTCCTGGAGCAATCGCATCCTCCTTCTAGTGAGGCCACAAGAACTCCTCACAGTACTCTAGCTGAGGCCAAACGAGCATTTGTACACAGCCCCCTGCTCCTATCTTCTACACCTCGGCTAATAAAGACAACTGTAATGTCTGCCTTCTTAACCATCTGATAATCAATAGTTACCCACTGGATTGGAAAACAACAGAAGGTTTATGTTGTTCTTGTGTTTAAACAGAAAATAAATTTAAAAATCCGAAGAACAATCATCCAGTCGCAACCCCAACAGCAAGAACATAAATAAGTTAATTAAATGCAATAGAGTAAAAGATAAAGAGCAGTCAGTACACATTCCGAAATTAAGATAATTCTTGACAGACTCCATTGAATTAATTTAACAATTCTCAGGAATAAAATAGGAGATTATTCTGACCGCTGACAGACACTTTGAGATTCTAAATGCCTTCAGTAAGTGAACACTTCAGAGACTTGTGTAATCTCAGAGCAAATGGAGTCAGAGGAAAGCAGCAGAATGGGCAACAAACTGGCTGTAAAGACCAAAGAGCGAGTGTAAGAGTTAAAGGCATTTACTCTGATTGCTGGATGGTGAGAAATGGTTGTCCACAAGGATTAGCGCTGGGATCACTGTCCTTCACCATTTACAACTAGAACATGGAATTGGGAAGCAAAATTATAGTTTCAAAATTTACGAAACAATCCAAACTGAGAGTGAGAATGAGCAGAGTGGAAGAATACAACTAAACACAATAACACATTAATAATACTTTATAAACTTGCAAATTGGGTATTCGAATTGGAAATTAATTTCACCACAGCGCAGTGTCAGGTTCTGCATTCTGATCGGAACAATAATTTTCCCAATCACTCTTTAGATTTCAAGTATCTGAAAGCTTTCGAAGAGTTTAAGGGTTCAGGTGATCGGATTCACAAATCGCTTCAAGAAGCAACACAGTTTAGACAGAACCATAACAATCCGGAAAATAAAACATTGGAGTTCATTTATAGATTAATAAAAATGTGAACAAATCACAACATTGTTGAAATACAAATCACAGAATATTGCGTGTTTGTTATTGGGTTGTTTAAGTATCAGGAATGGCTGACACCTGTTTCATTCAATACATATCCAAGGCATGGAGACATTTCTCATCACACACTGACCACAAAACATCATTAGAACAAAGCAATCTCTTCCTATTTCCAAGCAATTCAAAAGATTAAAGACAGAGACAGCTCCATGGAATGGAGATCCTACTCGCCCAATAAAAATATATATATTTGAAATTAAACCAACTTATTTCATTCCAGTACTTTTACACAAACAAAATACAATTCTACACGGATAGATAGTGCCAGAAATAGATGGATACATAAATCAGATTTTCCACTCTGGTGGAAAAAATAACACAATGAAGACAACCCTACCCTAATAACTACATCTGGCAATACTTGTTAACTTGTGTCAGATATTCCACTCTGGTTATTGATCCACAATCAAAGGTTAATTTTATTCTTAACTCCCACTAAATGTTATTTCAGGCTGATCGTTGTAACTGAAAAACAATCTAACAATACACAAGATTGCACTAAATACAATAACTTCATTGATTACTGAGCCTACGAATTACATGCGAAGTTTTGTCAGTTAATGAAAAAGATTAAAACCACAGAGATATTTCGAGCCATTTGAGATCAGTAAATTACATCGTTCACCTGCTGTCTTTATAACAGTGACAATGAGATCAGCATGGAGCATTTTCAGTTAGAGTTTAAAATCATAGAGCCGCTCACACACAGATTTACACAACCTCAATGATTAGAGTCACTTACCAGGAACACCAATAATGCCAATGATGGGGTAGATTATTTTCTCAGCTATTTGTACTGGATACAGCATTTTCAGTGTGAAGTGATGTGTCCTTTCGTGCTGCCGAATGTCTCTCTGTCTTAAACTCTCAATCTATATATTCCCAAAGCCTTTAATTTATACACTGCAGAATCATCTCAGGGACATTGAGGTAGCAACATGGTTTGAAGATTTTTTTTAAAATATTTGAACAAACAGATTGCGAAATTGAGTTCGGTGATGGATGATATTGATCATTAGATCGAGTTATCCCTTACCAAACACTGGATTCTGTTGGTCACATTTATCAACTAATAACAAGTGGAAAGATGCTGTCCACTCAAATACCATCAGTCCCATCTCTAGATCTCACATTGTTTCAGTGATACCTCTCATTGGACTGTGACATTTCAGTAATTAAGTTTCAATTGTTACCGTGTCTCTCTCTGTGTGGTATTAAACTATGGACATTCAGTGATGTGAACTAAATAGGTTATGGGTGAGCATAAATTGCACAATCCTGTTGATCAATAAACTATAACTATTAAACCTGCAAGGAAATTTATTTTACCCCTAAATCTAATTTTGCTCCTCAAACAACAAAAAAAGCAGTTAGAAACAATGGGACATCTCAGGAAATTCAAACTCTGCAGCAGATGCAAACACATCACCCCTTAGAACAGTAAAAAACATATCTAACTGTGACAAATCATGCACATGCTCCAGCTAACACTGACCCTACATATGACACACAACCTTATACTGGGAGAGAAATGGGTTGAGATGTGGATCGAGAGAGAGAAAGAGAGATAGCGAGCGAGAGAGAGAGCGGACTTGTGAGTGTGGGAGAGAGTATGGGGAAGCCGATGGTGTGAAAGGAATGGTGTTTATAATAGTAACTTAAACTGAGAGGAAAGGTAGCTCCGTCATAAATGACCCAGTGCTGTGCTCACATTAATAAATCAGCTAGTGTACTGTCTCATGTTCTGTCTTACACACTTTAGGAAAGATGTAAAGACATTGGTGAGAGAAATGGAGGAGATCGTTCAAAAGAAAAGAGAGAACTGAATTGAGGGAGAGAGGAGACAAATGGGCGGAGAGAGTGATGGATACACACGGCTAAAGAGGTCGAGGAAGACAGATGAGGTGAGTAAGTAAGAGATGCAATTTCAATGAGAGAGAGCGAGAGAGGGAGGTAGGCAGATGGGCAGAGAGAGAGACACACAGAGATAGAGATGCATTGAGGGAGAGACTTTGATGGGGCGAGAGAGACAGAGATGGGGTCAGATCGAGAGAAGGGGTGAGAGGTGGAGGGAGCAGGATCTATGATAAGAAATTGCCTGAGAGAAGTGAGGCGAGGGGGAGAGAGAGGAAGCAAGTGGAAGTGAGAGTTTGTGAGAGGGCAGTGTGATGGAGGGACTGAATGTTACAGAGGGATTGTGTGAAAGAGTGCGTGAGAAATATGTGGGTGCAAGTGTATGCGTTTGCATGTGTGTTTGTGTGTGTGTCAGTGCATGTAGTATATCAAAGAGAGGCAGTGTGACAGAGTGAGCGAGAGTGTGAGAGTGTGTGAGTGTGACACGGAGAGACAGAGGGCGTGTGGAAGATTAAAATTGTGAGAGTGAGTAATAGTGCCTGTGTATGTGGATGTTTTTGTTGTGAAAGATTGAAGATTAGTGTGTGCCTGTATGTTAGTGTGTGTATGATAGTGCGTGAGAGAAAGAGTGTGATTGTGTGTGTGTGAGTTAGTGTGTGTATGACAATGTGTGTGAGAGAGAGAGTGTGTGATTGTGTGTGAATGAAAGAATGTGAGTCTGTGTTTGTGTGAAAGTATGTGTGAGAGGGCTTGTGTTTGGGTCAGTTCCATATATGTGAATCCCTGACAGTGTGTTTGTGAATGTGTGTGCGTATGTAATTTCGTGTATGTGTGCGCGAGTGTGCGTGCGTGAGTGTGCGAGAATGCATGAGAATGGTTGAGTGCGCGTGCGAGAGCGTGCGACTGTGCACGAGAGAGTGCACAAGAGTGTGCAAGATGTGCGAGCGTGAGCGACAGCGTGCGCGTCTGTGTCTGAATCTGTCTATCTGACAGAGGGCGAGAGAGATGAATACTCTGTGTGGGACTTACTGTGTGTGTGTTTGTGTTTAACAGACCGAGAGAGAGAGAGACTATGGGCCCGATTTTACCATTGTGTCGCGCCTGTTTTCGGAAGCGAAAACGTGGTCAAGTCGGGTGTGAGGCCATTAACGCGATCCGCGCCCGCGTCAGCGCAGATTGCCACTTTCCCGAGGCCCGGGAATGGCGGCGATCCGATTCGCGCACGAAACCGGCGTAACGGCGATTTAAGTATATTTGCATGCATTTAAATTGAATTATTGAACTGCCCGCCCAACTTTATCAGCATTTCACCCTTTACCACCGCGTTCGCCAAATCGGAATTGGACATAGAAATAGAAATCATAGAAACCCTACAGTGCAGAAAGAGGCCATTCGGCCCATCGTGTCTGTACCGACCACAATCCCACCCAGGCCCTACCCCCATATCCCTACATATTTACCCACTAAGCCCTCTAACCTACACATCTCAGGATACTAAGGGCAATTTTTAGCATGGCCAATCAACCTAAGCCGCAGATCTTTGGACTGTGGGAGGAAACCCACGCAGACATGAAGTGTGTCAAAAAAATCATTATTTTTAACGTTGCGATGTTACCGAGGGATTGTAATAACTCAGAATAATTAGAAAGAAACCCAACATGTCTATCAATGGATATGTGCATTTAGCATGAAGATGACATGCTAAATAAAAGTCTGAATCGGGCGCTTCATCAGGAAGGGTTGGTGAGGAGGTAAGCGCATGGCGTCCGACGGCTCTCTGCTACTCACGGCTGTCCTGTTGTTGAGGCCATTTTGTGTCTCTGGTCGGTGGCGGCACAGCGAGAGTGTGGGGGGTGGGGGAGTAGGGGGTTGTTGCTCTTCAGGTCTCCGATGATAATCTTGCAGCACGGACCCGGGTCTCAGAACTGACCTCGGGAATTGCAGTGCTGCTGGGTCCAAGAGCACTAACCTCACTTCAGGCTGAAGGATGTGCACACAGCCCTTGCAGATAGCACTGCTGCAGCCTCTCAAGTTTCCCAGGAGCTGTCATTGTGTGGGGCATGTGGCTGGGGGCATTGGGGGCATGGGCGTGCTCCAATTGTGTGGAGCATGTGGCTGTGGGGATTGGGGCATGGGGGTGGGCTGTGATTGTGGGGAGCATGTGGCTGGGGGGATTGCGGGGCATGGGTGGCTGGGATTGTGGGGGGCAGTGGCTGGGGGGATCGGGGGCATGGAGGGGCTGTGATTGGGGGGAGCATGTGGCTGGGGGGATTGGGTGCATGGGTGGCTGGGATTGTGGGGGGCATGTGGCTGGGGGGATTGGGGGCATTGAGGGGCTGTGATTGGGGGGCGATTGTGGCTGGGGGGATTGGGTGCATGGGGGGAGGGCTGTGATTGTGTGGAGCATGTGGCTGCTGGGATTCGGGGCCATGGGGGGATCTGTGATTGTGGGGAGCATGTGTCTGGTGGGATTGGGGGTTATGGGGGGAGCTGTGATTGTGGGGAGCATGTGGCTGGGGGGACTTGAGGTGTGGGGCAGAGCTGTGATTTTGCAGAGCATGTGGCTGGGGGGATTGGGGGCCATGGGGGGTGTGTTTGCGGGGAGCATGTGGCTGGGTTAATTGGGGGTCATGGGGGTGGTGGGATTTAATGGAGCATGTGGCTGGTGGGAAAAGGGGACAGTGGGGGGCTGTGATCGTGTGGAGTATGTTGCTGGGGGGCTTGGGGAGCATGGGGTGGGGCTGTGATTAAATGGAGCATATGGCTTGGGGTATTGGGGGCATGGTGGGGGCTGTGATTGTGTGGAGCATGCGGCTGGCGGGATTGGGGGACATGGGGGGCTGTGATTGAGGGA
This sequence comes from Mustelus asterias, assembly GCF_964213995.1. Taxonomy (NCBI): domain Eukaryota; kingdom Metazoa; phylum Chordata; class Chondrichthyes; order Carcharhiniformes; family Triakidae; genus Mustelus; species Mustelus asterias. Next base: position 337,593 of record NW_027590186.1, read on the forward strand.
GCATGTAGCTGGGGGCATGGGGGGCTGTGATTGTGGGGGACATGAGGCTGGGGGGATTGGCGGGCATGGGGGGGGGTTGTGATTGTGTTGGGCATATGGCGGGGAAGACTGGGGGGCATGTGGGAGCTGTGATTGTGGGAGGCATGTGGCTGGGGGGTTGGGGGTCATGGGGGGCTGTGATTGTCATCAGCATGTGGCTGGGGGGATTGGGGGGCATGGGTGGGGCTGTGATTGTGGGGGGCATGTGGCTGCGGGGATTGGGGGCATGAGGGATCTGTGATTGTGGGGGTCATGTGGATGGGTGTATGGGGGCATGGGGCGCAGTGATTAAGGGGAGCATGTGGCTGAGGGGATTGGTGGGCATGGGGGGAGATGTCATTGTGGGGAGCATGTGGCTGGGTGCAACAGGGGGTGTGGGAATGTGAATGTGCGGAGCATGTGGCTGGCGGAAGTGGGGGGCATTGGGGCGTGTGTGATTGCGGGGAACATGTGGCTGGGGTGATTGGTGGTCATGGTGGGGCTGGGATTTAAAGTTTCATGTGGCTGGTGGGACTAGGGGTCGGGGGGGCTGTGATCGTGTGGAGTAAGTGACGGTGGGGATTGGGAAGCATGGGAGGATGTGATTTAATGGAGCTTGCGGCTGGGGGGATTGGGGGCATGGGGGGGCGCTGTCATTGTGGGGAGCATGTGGCTGGGGGGATTGGGAGGTTTGGGATGGCTAGGATTGTGGGGGGCATGTGGCTGTGGGATTGGGGTGCATGGGAGGCTCTGATTGTGTGGAGTATGTGGCTGGGAGGATTCAAAAAAGAACAAAGAACAAAGAACAGTACAGCACAGGAAACAGGCCCTTCGGCCCTCCAAGCCTGTGCCGCTCATTGGTCCGACTAGACCATTCGTTTGTATCCCTCCATCCCCAGGCTGCTCATGTGACTATCCAGGTAAGTCTTAAACGAAACCAGCGTGTCTGCCTCCACCACCCTACTTGACAGCGCATTCCAGGCCCCCACCACTCTCTGTGTAAAAAATGTCCCTCTGATATCTGAGTTATACCGCGCCCCTCTCACCTTGAGCCCGTGAACCCTCGTAATCGTTAGCTCCAACCTGGGAAAAAGCTTCCCACTGTTCACCCTATCTATACCCTTCATAATTTTGTACACCTCTATTAGGTCTCCCCTCATTCTCCGTCTTTCCAGGGGGAACAAGCCCAGTTTACCCAATCTCTCCCCACATACCAGGCAACATCCTGGTATACCTACTCTGCACTCTCTCTAAAGCCTCCACGTCCTTCTGGTAGTGCGGCGACCATAACTGGACATAGTGCTCCAAATGTGGCCGAACCAGCGTTCTATACAGCTGCAACATCAGACTCCAGCTTTTATACTCTATACCTCGTCCTATAAAGGCTGGCATACCATATGCCTTCTTCACCACCTTCTCCACCTGTGCTGCCACGTTCAAAGATCTGTGGACTTGCACACCTAGGTCCCTCTGTATTTCTATACTCTTGATGGCTCTGCCATTTATTGTATAACTACCCCACTACATTAGTCCTTCCAAAATGCATTGCTTCGCATTTATCTGGATTAAATTCCATCTTCCATATCTCCGCCCAATTTTCCAGCCTATCTATATCCTGCTGTATTGTCCGACAATGTTCATCGCTATCCGCAAATCCAGCCATCTTCGTGTCATCCGCAAACTTGCTGATAACATCAATTACACCTTGTTACAAATCATTGAGAGATATCACAAATAGCAGAGGTCCCAGTACAGAGCCCTGCGGAACACCACTCGTCACAGACTTCCAGCCAGAAAAAGACCCTTCGACGGCGACACTCTGTCTCCTGTGGCCAAGCCAGCTCTCTACCCATCTAGCCACCTCTCCTTGTATCCCATGAGCCTTAACCTTCTTAACCAACCTGCCATGAGGGACTTTGTCGACTGCTTTACTGAAATCCATATAGAGGACATCCACGGCCCTTCCTTCATCAACCGTTTTGGTCACTTCCTCAAAAAACTCCACCAAATTTGTAAGGCACGACCTCCCTCTTACAAAGCCATGCTGTCTGTCACTAATGAGATTGTTCCGTTCTAAATGCACATACATCCTGTCTCTAAGAATCCTCTCCAACAACTTCCCTACCACGGACGTCAAGCTCACTGACCTATAAATACCCGGGTTATCCCTGCTACGCTTCTTACATAACGGTACCACGTTCGCTATCCTCCAATCCTCAGGGACCTCACCAGTGTCCAATGAGGAGACAAAGATTTCCGTCAGAGGCCCAGCAATTACATCTCTTGTCTCTCTGAGCAGTCAGGGACAGATGCCCTCAGGCCCTGGGGATTTTTCAGTTTTAATGTTACCTAAAAAACAGAACACTACCTCCCTTGCAATGGAGATTCTCTCTAACCTGTCAACACCTCCCTCTGAGACACTCCCAGTCAACAAGTCCCTCTTCGTTGTGAATACCGATGCAATGTATTCATTTAGGATTTCCCCTATTCCCTTGGAGGGCATGGGTGGGGGGCTGTGATTGTGGGGGACGTGTGGCTGGGGATTTGGGGGGCATGGGGGAGCTGTGATTGTGGGGTCATGTGGCTGGGGGGATTGAGGCGATGGGGGACTTTGATTGTGGGGGGCACGTGACTGGGTGGATTGGGGGCATGAGGGGCAGTGATTGAGGGGAGCCTGTGGCTGGGGGTATTGGGGGTCATGGGGGAGCTATGATTGTGGGGAGCACGTTGCTGGGATGATTTGGGGGGCATGGGGGGCTGTGATTGTGGGGAGCATGTGGATGGGGGGATTGGGGGTCATGGGGGAGCTGTGATTGTGGGGGGCATGTGGCTGGGGGTTTGGGGGTCATGGGGGGCTGTGATTGTCTGCAGCATGTGGCTGGGGGGATTGGGGGTCATGGTGGGGGCTATCATTGTGTGGAGCATGTGGCTGGGGGGACTGGGGGTGTGGGGCAGAGCTGTGATTTTGCGGAGCATGTGGCTGGGGGGACTGGGGGTGTGGGGCAGAGCTGTGATTTTGCGGAGCATGTGGCTGGGGGGATCGGGGGGCATGGGGGGTGTGATTGCAGCATGTGGCTGGGTTAATTGGGGGTCATGGGGGTGGTGGGATTTAATGGAGCATGTGGCTGGTGGGACAAGGGGTCAGTGGGGGGCTGTGATCGTGTGGAGTATGTGGCTAGGGGCATTGGGGAGCATGGGGGGGGGCTGTGATTTAATGGAGCATGTGGCTGGGGGGATTGTGGGCATGGTGGGGGCTGTGATTGTGTGGAGCATGTGGCTGGGTTAATTGGGGGTCATGGGGGTGGTGGGATTTAATGGAGCATGTGGCTGGTGGGACAAGGGGTCAGTGGGGGGCTGTGATGGTGTGGAGTATGTGGCTGGGGGTATTGGGGAGCATGGGGGGGCTGTGATTTAATGGAGCATGTGGCTGGGGGGATTGTGGGCATGGTGGGGGATGTGATTGTGTGGAGCATGTGGCTGGCGGGATTGGGGGGCATGGGGGGCTGTGATTGTGGGGGACATGAGGCTGTGGGGATTGGGGGGCAAGGGGGAGATGTGATTGTATGGAATATGTGGCTGAGGGGATTGGGAGGCTTGGGGGGGCTGTGATTGTGTGAAGCATATGGCTGGGAAGATTGGGGGTCATGGCGGAGCTGTGATTGTGGGAGGCATGTGGCTGGGGGTTTGGGGGCCATGGGGGGCTGTGACTTTCTGCAGCATGTGTCTGGGGGGATTGGGGGGCATGGGGGGGGGGCTATGATTGCGTGGAGCATGTGTCTGGGGCGTTTGGGGTGCATCGGGGGTCTGTAATTGTGAGGAGTATGTGGCTGGGGGGATAGGGTGCATGGGCGGGGCTGTGATTGTGGGGGGCATGTGGCTGCGGGGATTGGGGGGCATGAGGGATCTGTTATTGTGGGGAGCATGTGACTGTGGGGATTGGGGGCCATGAGGGATCTGTGATTGTGGGGAGCATGTGGCTGGGTGTCTGGGGGCATGGAGCACAGTGATTGAGGGGAGCATGTGGCTGAGGGGATTGGTGGGCATGGGGGGAGATGTGATTGTGGGGAGCATGTGTCTGGGGTGATTGGGGGTTATGGGGGGAACTGTGATTGCGGGGAGCATGTGGCTGGAGGCAGTAGGGGATGTGGGGATGTGAATGTGCGGAGCATGTGGCTGGCGGAAGTGGGGGGCATTGGGGCGTGTGTGATTGCGGGGTGCATGTGGCTGGGGTGAATGGTGGTCATGGGGGCGGCTGGGCTTTAAAGGAGCATGTGGCTGGTGGGACTACGGCTCGCGGGGGCTGTGATTGTGTGAAGTGAGTGGCAGTGGGGATTGGGAAGAATGGGGGGATGTGATTTAATGGAGCTTGCGGCTGGGGGGATTGGGAGCATGGTTGGGGCTGTGATTGTGGGGGGCATGTGGCTGGGGGATTGGGGTGCATGGGAGGCTCTGATAGTGTGGAGTTTGTGGCTGGGAGGATTGAACAAAGAACAAAGAACAGTACAGCACAGGAAACAGGCCCTTCGGCCCTCCAAGCCTATGCCGCTCATTGGTCCAACTAGACCATTTGTTTGTATCCCTCCATTCCCAGACTGCTCATGTGACTATCCAGGTAAGTCTTAAACGACGCCAGCGTGTCTGCCTCCACCACCCGACTTGACAGCGCATTCCAGGCTCCCACCACTCTCTATGTAAAAAATGTCCCCCTGATATCTGAGTTTTACCTCGCCCCTCTCACCTTGAGCCCGTGACCCCTCGTGATCGTCACCTCCAACCTGGGAAAAAGCTTCCCACTGTTCACCCTATCTATACCCTTCATAATTTTGTACACCTCTATTAGGTCTCCCCTCATTCTCCGTCTTTCCAGGGAGAACAAGCCCAGTTTACCCAATCTCTCCTCACAGCTAAGACCCTCCATACCAGGCAACATCCTGGTAAACTTTCTCTGCACCCTCTCTAAAGCCTCCACGTCCTTCTGGTAGTGCGGCGACCAGAACTGGACACAGTACTCCAAATGTGGCCGAACCAGCGTTCTATACAGCTGCATCATCAGACTCCAGCTTTTATACTCTATACCTCGTCCGATAAAGGCAGGCATACCATATGCCTTCTTCACCAGCTTCTCCACCTGTGCTGCCACGTTCAAAGATTTGTGGACTTGCACACCTAGGTCCCTCTGTGTTTATTGACTCTTGATGGCTCTACCATTTATTGTATAACTACCCCACTACATTAGTCCTTCCAAAATGCATTGCTTCGCATTCATCTGGATTAAATTCCATCTGCCATTTCTCCGCCCAATTTTCCAGCCTATCTATATCCTGCTGTATTGTCCGACAATGTTCATCACTATCCGCAAGTCCAGCCATCTTCGTGTCATCCGCAAACTTGCTGATAACATCAGTTACACCTTGTTCCAAATCATTTATATATATATATCACAAATAGCAGAGGTCCCAGTACAGAGCCCTGCGGAACACCACTGGTCACAGACTTCCAGCCAGAAAAAGACCCTTCGACGGCGACACTCTGTCTCCTGTGGCCAAGCCAGCTCTCTACCCATCTAGCCGCCTCTCCTTGTATCCCATGAGCCTTAACCTTCTTAACCAACCTGCCATGTGGGACTTTGTCGAATGCTTTACTGAAATCCATATAGAGGACATCCACGGCCCTTCCTTCATCAACCGTTTTGGTCACTTCCTCAAAAAACTCCACCAAATTTGTAAGGCACGACCTCCCTCTTACAAAGCCATGCTGTCTGTCACTAATGAGATTGTTCCGTTCTAAATGCGCATACATCCTGTCTCTAAGAATCCTCTCCAACAACTTCCCTACCACGGACGTCAAGCTCACTGACCTATAAATACCCGGGTTATCCCTGCTACCCTTCTTACATAACGGTACAACATTCGCTATCCTCCAATCCTCAGGGACCTCACCAGTGTCCAATGAGCAGACAAAGATTTCCGTTAGAGGCCCAGCAATTACATCTCTTGTCTCCCTGAGCAGTCAGGGACAGATGCCCTCAGACCCTGGGGATTTGTCAGTTTTAATGTTACCTAAAAAACAGAACACTTCCACCCTTGCAATGGAGATTCTCTCTAACGTGTCAACACCTCCCTCTGAGACACTCCCAGTCAACAAGTCCCTCTTCTTTGTCAATACCGAAGCAAAGTATTTATTTATGATTTCCCCTATTCCCTTGGGTGGCATGGGGGGCCTGTGATTGTGGGGGCCGTGTGGCTGGGGGGATTGGGGGGCATACGGGGGCTGTGATTGTAGTGAGCATGTGGCTGGGTGATTGATGTGCATCGGCGGGCTGTGATTGTGAGGAGTATGTGGCTGCGGGGATAGGGGGGCATGGGCGGGGCTGTGATTGTCGGGGCATGTGGCTGCGGGGATTGAGGGCATGGGGGGCTGTGATTATGGGGAGCATGTGGCGGGGGTGATTGGGTGTCATGGGGGTGCTGTGATTTAATGGAGCATGTTGATGGTGCGACTGGGGGTCATGGGGGAGGGGCTGTGATTGTGTGGAGTTTGTGGTCGGGGGGATTGCGGGGGGAGCATGGGGGGCTGTGATTGTGGGGAGATTGTGGCTGGGAGGATTGGGGGGCATGGTGGGCTGTGATTGTGGGGGGCATGTGGCAGCGGGAGATTGGGGAGCATGGGGCTAGTATGACTGAGGGGAGCATGTGACTTGGGGGATTGGGGGGCATGGGGGTGTTCTGATTGTGGGGGGCTTGTGGCTGGGGGGATTTGGGGGCATGCGTGCCTGCGATTCTGTGGGTTATGTGGCTGGGGAGATTGCGCATGGGGGCCTGTGATTGTATGGAGCATGTGGCAGTGGGGATTGGGGGGCATGGGGGGCTGCGATTGTCGGGAGCATGTGCATGGGGTGATTGGTGGGCATGGGGTGCTGTGAATGTGTGGAGTATGTGTCTGGGGGGATTGGGGGGCATGGTGGCTGTGATTGTGGGGGGCATGTGGCTGGGGGGATTGGGGGGCATGAGGGGCTGTGATTATGGGGGACATGTGGCTGAGGGGATTGCGGGGCATGGGGGGGCTGTGATTTTGAGAGTATGCGGCTGGGGAATTAAGGGCTGGCAGTAGCTTTGCTTTTGGGGGGCATGAGGCTGGGGGGATTGGGGGGCATGGGGGGTGCTGTGATTGTGGGGAGCATGTGGCTGGCGGGTTTGGGGGTCAAGGGGTCTGTGCATTTGGGGAGCAAGTGGCTGGGATCATTATGGGGCATGGGGGTCTGTGATTGTGGGGAGAATGTGGCTGTGGGGATTCGTGGGGGGCATGGGGGGCGCTGTGATTGTGTGTAGCATGTGATTGGAGGGTTTGGGGCGCATGGTGGAGCTGTGCTTGTGGGGTGCAGGTGGCTTGGATGATTAAGTGCAAGTGGGGGGCTGTGATTGCGGGGGGGCATGTGGCTGGGGGGATTGGGGCTCATCGCGGGTCTGTGATTGTGGGCAGCATGTGGCTGAGGGGATTGGGGGTCATGGGGGAGCTGTGATATTGGGGAGAGTGAGGCTGGAGGGACTTGGGGCATGTGGGGGCTGTGATTGTGCGGTCCATGTGGCTGGGGTGATTGAGTGCATGGGGGGTCTGTGATTGTGGGGAGAATGTGGCTGTGGGGATTGGGGGCCATGGGGGGGCTGTGATTGTGTGTAGCATGTGATTGGAGGGATTGGGGGGCATGTGGGAGCTGTGCTTATGGGGTGCAGGTGGCTGGGATGATTGAGTGCAAGGGGGGCTGTGATTGCGGGGGGCATGTGGCTGGGAGGATTGAGGGGCATTTGGGTGCTGTTACTGAGGTGAGCATGTGGCTGCGGGGATTGAGGGGCATGGGGGGACTGTCTTTGTGGAGAGAATGTGGCTGAGGGGAATGAGGGGCATGGGAGGCTGTGATTGTGGGGGGCATGTGGCTGGATGGATTGGGGCCATGGGGGGGGCTGTTATTATGGGGAGCATATGGCTGGCGGGATCGGGGGCATGGGGGGGGGCTTTGATTGTGGGGGGCACGTGGCTGGCGGGATTGGGGGGCATGGGGGGGCTGTGATTGTGGGGGGCATGTGGCTGAGGGGATTGCGGGGCATGGGGGGCTGTGATTGTGGGGGGCACGTGGCTGGCGGGATTTGGGGGCATGGGGGGCTGTGATTGTGGGGGGCATGTGGCTGAGGGGATTGCGGGGCATGGGGGGCTGTGATTGTGGGAGTATGTGGCTGGGGGATTGAGGGCTTGCAGCAGCTTTGCTTTTGGGGGGCATGTGGCTGAGGAGATTACGGGGCATTGGGGGGCTGTGATTGTGGGAGTATGTGGCTGGGGGATTGAGGGCTTGAAGCAGCTTTCTTTTGGAGGGCATGAGGCTGGGGGTATTGGGGTGCATGGGGGGGCTGTGATTGTGGGAGCATGTGATTGGACGGAATGGGGGCATGGGGAGCTGCGCTTGTGGGGAGCAAGTGGCTGGAGGGACTTGGGGCATGGGGGGCTGTGATTGTGAGGGGCATGTGGCTCGGATGATTGTGTGCACAGGGGGATGTGATTGTGGGGGGCATGTGGCTGCTGGGATTGCGGGGCATTGGAGGCTGTCTTTGTGGAGAGAATGTGGCTGGGGGGATGGGGGGGGCATGGGGGGGCGAGATTGTAGGGGGCATATGGCTGGGGGGATTGGGGGGCATCACGGGGCTGTGAGTGTGGGGAGCATGTGACTGGATGGAGTGGGGCCAAGGGGGGCGGGCTGTGATTGTCGGGGGCATGTGGCTGGGCGAATTGGGGGGCATGGGGTCTGTGATTGTGGGGGGCATGTGGCTACGGGGATTGGGGGCATCGGGGAGCTGTGATTGTGGGGAGCATGTGGCTGGGGGAATTGGTGCGCATGGGGGGCTGTGATTGTGGGGAGCATGTGGCTGGGAGGATTGCGGGGCATGGGGGGGACTGTGATTGAGGGGAGCATGTGACTGGGAGGTTTGGGGGGGCATAGGGGGGCTGGGATTGAGGGGACCATGTGGCTGGGGGAATTGCGGGTCATGGGTGTCACTGATTGTGGGAAGCTTGTGGCTGGGGGAATGAGAGTCCTGGCTGGGCTATGATTGTGGGGGGCAAGTAGCTGGGGGGATTGAGAGGCATTTGGGGGCAGTTGTTGAGGGGACTATGTGGCTGGGGGGCTGTGATTATGGGGAGCATGTGGCTGGGGGATTATGGGGCATGGGGTGCTGTGATTGTGGGTAGCATGTGTCTGGGGGATTGGGACTGATAGGGGGGCTGTGATTGTGGGGAGCACGTGGCTGGGGGTGTTGGGTCGTATGTGGGGGCTGTGATTGTGGGGAACATGTGGCTGGGGGGATTGTGGGGCAATGGGGGGCTGTGATTGAGGGGAGCAGGTGGTTGGAGGCTTTGGGGGGCATAGGGGGGTTGGGACTGCGGGGACCATGTGGCTGGGGTGATCGGGGCATGGGGGGGCTGTAATTGTGGGGAGCATGTGGCTGGGGAAATGTGGCTAGGGGATTGCGGGGCATGGGGGAGGCTGTGATTGAGGGGAGCATGTGACTGGAAAGTTTGGGGGGCCAGAGGGGGCACTGATTGTGGGGACCATGTGGCTGGGGTGATTGGGGCGTGGGGGGTTAGATTATGGCGTGCATGTGGCTGGGGGAATGCGGGTCATGAGGGGCTCTGATTGTGGTGAGCATGTGGCTATGGGATTGGACATCATGGGGGGCTGTCATTATGGAGGGCATGTGGCTGGGGGGATTGAGGAGCATTTGAGGGCTGTTGCAGAGGGGAGCATGTGGCTGGGGGGATTGAGGGCGTGGGGGGGCTGTGATTATGGGGAGCATGTGGCTGGGGGATTGCAGGGCATGGGGTGCTGTGACTGTGGGGAGCATGTGTCTAGGGGGGATTGGGGCGGATGGGGGGGCTGTGATTGTGGGGAACATGTCGCTCGGGGGGATTACGCAGCATGGGGGGGCTGCGTTTGAGGGACGCATGTGGCTGGGGGCTTTGGGGGGCTTAATGGGGCTGTGATTGTGGGGACCATGTGGCTGGGTTGATTGGGGCAGGGGGGGTTCTGATTATGGGGAGCATGTGGCTGAGGGGATTGGGGGTCATTGGGGGGCTGTGTTTGTGCGGAGCATGTGGCTACGGAATTGGGGGGCGTGGGGGGGGCTCTGACTGTGGGGAGCACGTGGCTTGGTGGATTGTGGGCATCAGGGGGCTGTGATTGTGGGGAGCATGTCGCTCGGGGGGATTACGCAGCATGGGGGGGCTGCGTTTGAGGGACGCATGTGGCTGGGGGCTTTGGGGGGCTTAATGGGGCTGTGATTGTGGGGACCATGTGGCTGGGTTGATTGGGGCAGGGGGGGGTTCTGATTATGGGGAGCATGTGGCTGAGGGGATTGGGGGTCATTGGGGGGCTGTGTTTGTGCGGAGCATGTGGCTACGGAATTGGGGGGCGTGGGGGGGCTCTGACTGTGGGGAGCACGTGGCTTGGTGGATTGTGGGCATCAGGGGGCTGTGATTGTGGGGAGCATGTGGCTGGGGGATTGGGGGTCATGGGGAGCTGTGATTTTGGGGAGCATGTGGCTGGGGGGATTGGGTGCATGGGGGTGCAGAGAACAGGGGGAGCATGTGAATGGGGGGGATGGGGGGCTGTGATAGTGGGGAACATGTGGCTCTGTGGCTTGTGGGTCATGAGGGGGCTGTGATTGTTTGGAGCATGTGGCTGGGGGTTGGGGGGTATGGGGGTGGCTGTGATTGTGGGAATCATGTGTCTGGGGGGTTTGGGAGGCATGCGGGGGGCTGTGATTGTGTGGAGCATGTGGCTCGGGGGACTTGGGGCATGGGGGGCTGTGATTGTGTGGAACATGTGGCTGGGGGGATGAGTGGGCATGGGGGAGCTGTGATTGTGGGGTGCATGTGGCTGGGGGAATTGGGGGGCTGTGATTGTGGGGAACATGTGGCTGGGAGGATTGGGGGGCATGGGGGCTGTGATTGTGGGCAGCATGGGGCTGGGGTGATTGGAGGCATGGGGGGGGGCTGTGATTGTGTGGAGGATGTGGCTGGGGGGATTGGGGCGCATGGGGGGCTGTGATTGTCTATGTGCTAGGGGCAAGCGCGTTGCATGACTTCCTCATTTGTTCATCTCCACTTCTCCCCACCCTCAGCCCCCCCTTTCAGTGTGATGAGATGGCTTTTGCGATGGAACCGATTAATCTTGTGGTTCTTTTGGTTCATGCTGGAGCTGAGGAGAAGGAGCTGGAGGAAGAGTTGCAGGCCCAGGAGGTCCGGGCCTTAGCACTTGCAGGAGTAGAGGGAGACAACCAACACAGGCAAGAGGTGGCCGCCATTCACCCAGAGCGGGTGCACAAGAGAAGGAAGTAGCAGAGATCCCAGCAGTTCCGTGCACGAGTGTCCTTCAAGGAGATGTCGGACAATATGTGCCGCCAACGTCTCTGACTCCGAAAGGAGACAATGCGACACCTGGACACCTGTGCCCCTGTTGCAAGAACTGGCACCTCGCGGCGTGGAGGCTGGGGTTGAGGGGGTGGGGGGCAGGGAGGGGGGCACCCACTCCCGGTGGCTGTCAGGTTGATAGCCGCTCTCAACGTCTATGCGACTGGCGCATTCCAGAGCCCTAGCGGAGATGCCTGTGACATTTCCCAGTCACCTGTGCACACCTGTGTCAAGCAGGTCATTGAAGCCCTGTATGTCCGGGCTGGGCAGTTCATCAAATTCAACCTGGACCAGGCCCATCAGGAAGCCCGGGCTGCGGGGTTCAAAGCCAATGCGGGAATGCCTAATGTGCAGGGGGCGGTCGACTGCACCCATGTCGCCCTCAAGGCCCCCCTGCAGAATCCACGAAGCTTTGTAAACAGGAAGGGGTTCCAGTCCCTGAATGTCCAACAAGTTTCTGATCACAATGAGACCATCATGCACGTCTGCGCCAGACATCCAGGCAGCGAGCATGACAGCTTCATTGTTAGCAGCTCGGACATCTCAGAGGCATTTGCAGAGGAGCCCAGGCTGCGGGCGTGGCTCGTGGGTAATATGGGTTACCCGCTTCGGACATGGCGGATGACGCCTGTGCGGAGCCCTGTGACTGAGGCGGAGACCCACTATACTGAGACCCACGAGGCCACCTTCGTGACATTGGGCTCCTCAAGATGCGATTCTGGTGCCTAGACCACTCTGGAGGGGCCCTACAATACAAACCCCTGATCTCCTCGCGCATTGTGGTTGTGTGCTCTGCCTTGCACAATCTGGCGCTGCAGAGAGGTGACTTATTGGAGGAAGAGGAGGACGTGGGGGATGACTAGCCGGGCGTCGCTGAGGAGGATGACCAGCACGAGGAGGGAAAGGAAGAAGAGCACGCCTTTGAACACCAGCCAGGCGGTGGAGGACGAGCATCTCAACTGAGGCATGCGAGGGCGGCTAGTGAGGCCCTGATCACTAGGCGGTTCAGTCGCTGTGGGACGGTGATTGTGGGTTCCATCCCCCTCGCCCCCAACAAATGCCTCCTATATGTCCTGTACATTGTCACACCAGAGTGGTGGGCCTGGGTACGCTGTGTTAGTGACTTTTTTGGCAAGCAGGAGGGTGATGACGGCTCGCTAATCACCATTATGATGATGCCCTGGTGCAAACTAGTCTGACTCCGACCTGAGCTCTGCATGCACGCTGGCACCTTGGCTCACCTCTGTAAAGTGGGTAAGATATCTGAAACCCCCAGACAGCGCCCTGGGTCGGCGGCTCGGGTCGGGGACGGGAGGTAATCGCTCGTGGGGTATGAGAGACCAATGGCTCCCTTTTCCCAGTGACACTGTATTGAGGGGCCTCCCCAACTGATATCACCATGAGGCATCCGTCGGGTGATCGTCAATGGGGCAGGAATCATATTCAAGACAACCTGTTCGCAGGTGTTTGTCGATAAAAACATTTATTTACAATAAAGGTATTTAGCGAAGCTGTTCGAACATAAAAACTTGTGCAAAGAAAACTTTAAGTTGCTAACATTTCTTTCCAACTAGTGCAGCCCTTCACCCGTGCCATCTCAGTGCAACTACAACTTCCTAACCTTACGTGGCCACCACTACGTCTCAGAATGTACATCAGAGGTGGAGGGCCCAGCTGCCTACCTCCTCCCGTGGCCTCTGATGTGTGTGGCGGGCGTCCTCTGAATTCCCTGGACATTGAGGGCCCTGCCCAGCTACCAGGAGACTGGGATGTTTCCATGACATCCTCTTCATCGCGCTGCCCCTGAGATGCCCCGGTGACAGGAAGGGGTGTAGGGGGGAGGGTGGGGGGGGGGGGGGGGGAGACACAGCCACAGTCGCCTGGCATGGGCTCGAGCCCTTCTTCCTCCCTTGGAGTTCCTGTGGACGCCTGGGTCACTCCATGGGATAGCGGTGCTTCTGCAGTGAGCTCCAGAAGCTCCAGCATCACCTGTCACTGCCAGGTCTGGTCGAGCCCTCAGCGATGGCCACATGTGTTGGGGGCCACCTGTCAATGGCCACAGCAACTGCCCTCTGAGATTGGGCCACGTTCTGCAACCCCGCAGCTGTGGCTTTCTGAGACTCGGCCACGTTCTCAAAGGCTACTGCCATAGCCCGCTGTGTCTCAGAGCTGTCCCGCTGGGTCTCCTCCAAGCGCACGAGCCTCTCAGCCATGGGCCACAGAATCTCTAGAAGCCTGTTCAATCCCTCAGCTGTGGCCTGCTGTGACTCGGCCATCGCTTGGAGCCTGCCACTCATGGTGAGGATACTCTGCCCCAGGCTTTGCACTGCACACACCACCCTTGCAGTGTTGGCCTGGGAACCACGCATGACAGGCAATAGTTGGTCCACCTGAAATCTTTGGGACTCCTCCCAGTAGCCTCGCAGTTGGCCAGTGTGGCCGTCAACCCCTCCTGAATTCCCTGGCTCTGTTGCTGCATCTCCAGCAGCTGAGGGAGAAGTGATCTCAGAGACGCAGCATGTAGCCTGAGGCCAGCTGAATCTTCATCTCCGGCAGGGTCCTGTGTGCCAGAGGCCTCGGACGTTCCTTTCTCCATCTGATGTACATTGTCAGATGTGCCATGCTCACTCGAGAGTGACCCAGAAGCCTCACCACTAACTGGATCCACCGACGTGCCAGTATCTGGGATGGTGAGGTGTGAGGTGGAAGATGACGCCAAAACGGTGCCACCATTGGAGGTCGCTTCACTCATATCTTCCGAGGACCCATCCGAGCTGTCCTGAACAGGATGGGCGGGAACTGCAGCAGTGGCTTGTAGTCCAGAACGACTCAGGGCGTCCGGTTCTGTCCGTGCAACACAAGACACAAGGTTAAATGCAAGAGAGGGAGAGGAATCCGGGATGCCAAACACGTGATTCACATTTCTCCATTGGACATAGAACAGAGCACAAGAAAAATTACATCGCAGGAGCAGGCCGTTCGGCTATCCAAGCCTGTAGCGACCACGCTGCGCATTTGATTTGTAACCCCCACCCTTCCAGGGACCATATGACTCTATTCCCATCCCATTCACGGAGCTGTAAAGACGCCCCTTAAAGGTTACTATCGTATCTGCCTCCACGACTTCCCCCGGCAGCGAGTTCCAGGCACTCTCTACCCTCTCTATGCAAATAAACATACCTCATACATCTCATTTAAACCTTGCCCCTCACACCCAAAACTCGTGCCCACGAGAAGTTTGTCTGAACGTGTGTGGAGGAATGATATTTGGTCACCCCTTGACAGTAGCCCGACAAGGCTGTCACTGACACCCCACATCTCCCCTTCCCTTGAGTGCTGCAGCACCCGCTGCTCAAAGGGGGTGAGGGCGCAGAGGTCTGGCTCACCAACCCCTGTCTTCGCCCTCTCACGGGTATTGTGGTCAGTCTTCTTCTGTGGAGACAGAAGGAGCCATGAAAGAAATGGTGGCTACTGCAGAGTATCAGGTGGTGGCCCTTAGAGGACAAGCACAGTGGGGCTCTTGGGGGGATTGGAAGGAAGTGCTTGTGGTCAGGAGCTGGCACATGCAGGGTGCTGGGGATGGGAGGATCTGGGGGAGATTTGGGGGGAAGATGCAAGATGGGGTTCAGCACTTACCCTTGCTGCCCGGATGATGTCACTGGCCTTTTTCCGGCGCTGCTTCTCGGTTCTGGGAGCCAGTGCCCTGGCACTGACCGTGGCGAGGACTGCCTCCCAGGCTGCATTTCCATCAGAGCCCCTGGGTCTACGTCCTCCTGGAGGGAAGAGGGTGTCCCGCCTCGCCTCTGCTACATCCAGCAGCCTCCCCAGGTCGCTCTCAGAGAATCGGGGGGCTGGTCGTGCGCACATTGTCCTGTACTGCCTGGCTGTTCATTCTTGAATTTTTAATGGAGCTGCTCCTCGTTTGAGCAGCTCAGCCGCAGGCAGGTTGGCGGAACATTCCACCACGTTCCATGCAGATTGCTTGTTGGCATTGAGGGAAAGGCAATTGAGCACTTGCAGGTGTGCTGATGGGGATGGGATGGGTGGTGGATCAGTGCCTCAATGATTTGGGACAGGGGAGAGAGAGGGAGGTGTCACATAGCCATCAGAGTACGGAGGAGATGGGAGCCTTGTGGGGAAGGGTCCGGGGCGGGGGTGAGGGGATCACACTGCCTGATATCTGTAAGTTGGAGGGGGGAGGGAGGACCTCACTGCCTGAGATCAATGGGAGGAAAGGGAGGGTCCACTGCCACTCTGCCTGAGATCAGTGGGAGGGAAGGGAGGGTCCGCTGCCACTCTGCGTGAAATCAGTGGGAGGGGAGGGAGGGTCCGCTGCCACTCTGCCTGAGATCAGTGGGAGGGAAGCGAGGGTCCGCTGGCACTCTGCCTGAGATCAGTGCAAAGGAAAGGGTTTCCACTGCCAATCTGCCTGAGATCAATGGGGGGGGGGGAAGGGGGGGGGGCGCCGGCACTCTACCTGTGATCAGTTGGGGGGAAAGGGAAGTGGCCCACGAATGGTCGAGGTGGCGGGTGAGGGGGATCAATCTGCCTGACATCTGTAGGGTGGAGGGGGGAGGGTGGATCACTCTGCCTGAGATCAGTGGGGGGAAAGGGGGGTTAGTAATGTTGTGGGGATGGGGCCAGAGCGAGGCGTTATCCGGCCTGGGAGGGATGATGCAGGGGAGCGCAGATCTATCATTTGCTTTCTGTGCATGCGCAGTTGGAGGCGCCGATCGGAGCTGCAGGGTTTCGGGCGCGTTATGCCCCACCCACGGGCTTCTGCAGGATGATTCGGACTCGCTGATATTTTTTCAGGCAGAGTGCGTATGGGGGAGCCTGAGAACGGGTCTAAAAGTCGGATCTGAAACACACCCAGTTTCAAGTCCGCCCAGCACTTAGAATCAAAATGGTAAAACAGGGGTGGAAATGTCCATCAGTGTCTAACACTAACTTAACACCAACAGTGCAATTTTCAACATCACTGTTCCAGCTAATGTCCTTTCTTAACCATGGACAACTCAACATGCATTTCTGAGCGGGATGGAACTTGAACCAAAGTTATTTAAAGGGTCCAAAGATGTGCAGGTTAGGTGGAATGGCCATGATAAATGTGTGGGGTTGCAGGGATAGGACAGAGTCCTGGGGGAGATACTTTGTTAGCGATTCGGTGCAAGTTTGTTGGGCCGAATGGCCTCTTATGCACTGCAGAGATTCCATGGGTTGGGATTTTCTGGCCACCAAAACCCGAAAATCCCACCCCAGGCCACCGGACCTTTCCATGGTCCGCTCCTCGTCCCGTGGCAGGCCGAACGGGAAAATTCACCTCTATGACTTCTTTGATCACCAACAACTTTCAGGCCAGTTGTTGATTAAGTTCTGCTGTCTGAGATTGCAGATGTGCTGTGAGTTTTCTTCTGCTATTTAATGTTTTAAGAGGTGGGCGCAAGGTTTGTAACCGTATTAAGTGTGTGAGTGCGAGATGAGGCTATGACTATTCGGCATGAGTCATGGAAAATTCTGGTCGGTGAGTGAACTGTGAGTACTGAATGGAACAGTGAGGGAGGCTACTGGTTCATTTGTCAATATATGTCTTTTCCAATGATAGCTGTTCACCATCAAAACTCCTGTGAGGTCATTAAACATCTTGCAGTCCCTCCTCCAGATCCTGAGGATTGCATTGCTGGTGATTTATGATTTGTGATTTATATCTGTTTGTGATTTATATAAACGACCTGGAAGAAGGTGTAACTGGGTTGATCAGTAAGTTTGCGGACGACACGAAAATGGCTGGACTTGCAGATAGTGAGGAACATTGTCAGAGGCTACAGAAGGATATAGATAGGCTGGACATTTGGGCAAAGAAATGGCAGATGGAGTTCAATCCAGATGAATGCGAAGTGATGCATTTTGGTAGAACTAACGGAAGGGGGAGCTATATGATAAATGGCAGAACCATAAAGGGTGTAGATACGCAGAGGGACCTGGGTGTGCAAGTCCACAGATCCTTGAAGGTGACGTCTCAGGTGGAGAAGGTAGTGAATAAGGCATATGGCATGCTTGCCTTCATAGGACGGGGCATAGAGGATAAAAGTTGGGGTCTGATGTTGCAGTTGTATAGAACATTGGTTCGGCCGCATTTGGAAAACTGCGCCCAGTTCTGGTCGTCACACTACCATAAGGACGTGGAGGCTTTAGAGAGAGTGCAGAGGAGGTTTACCAGGATGTTGCCTGGTATGGAAGGGCTTAGTTATGAGAAGAGATTGGATAAACTGGGGTTGTTCTCACTGGAAAGACGGAGGATGAGGGGTGATCTAATGGAGGTGTATAAAATTATGAAAGGCATAGATAGGGTGAACGGTGGGAAGATTTTTCCCAGATCGGTGGTGACGTTCACGAGGGGTCATACGTTCAAGGTGAGGGCGGGGGGTGGGGGGGGGGGGCGGGGGGGGGGGGGGAGGTTTAACACGGATATCAGAAGGACGTGTTTTACACAGAAGGTGGTGGGGGCCTCGAATGCGCTGCCGGGCAAGGTGGTGGAGGCGGACATACTGGGAACGTTTAAGACTTATCGAGACAGCCACATGAACGGAGTGGGAATGGAGGGATACAAAAGAATGTTCCAGTTTGGACCAGGGAGCGGCGCGGGCTTGGAGGGCCGAAGGGCCTGTTCCTGTGCTGTGTTGTTCATTGTTCTTTGTTCTTTGCCCCCGAACTGCAGGGATGGAACTGTAAAATGTAGCCAGCTGGACAAATGTCCATTGGCTTGTGCGGAACTGTAACATCCTGCTGGTGGGAAGGTGTGTAAAATTTCACCCAACGTTTGTACACTGCCGACATTGGTACAAACTGGCAGGTGTTATTCACACATCGCTTTCAGGCGTGTCCAATTCATTCGCCTTATTTCTAATGGTGGCCCATTGTCAATCGATGAGAGCTTGAAACTGCACCATAATGAGAGTGTCCAAATGCATGTGAGGTGCGTGGATTCGAATGATTCTAGTTTAGCTGACTAAACTCCAATCTGTCAACAGCTATAATATAATTCTGACATTATGGATTAAATGCCTTCACTGACAGTTATATGGAAATCACTGACAATGACCATTATCAGCCTTCACATTACACTGAGCTGTGGGCCTTGGCAGGAGAACAACAGTTTTTCGCCACTAATTGCAAAAAGGCAGATCTTAAGTAATTCCAATGTTAGTCTTTGATGTATTGCTAAATTGTCCTTTTCTCTTCTCCTTTGGCAGTCACTATATTGTGCTTTGTATTTGACTTTCAACCAGATGAGTTTGTCGGCAGAATCACTCATTTATATGGGAAGATAGATAAGAAGCGACTAACAGTTGATGCAAACCGATCCAGCTGGAGAAACAGGGGCAACTTGAAACAGAGGAGTTATTTCACTTTGTTTTGATTTGACAGCAGATCCTCGACTGGGATTTCTTATTAAATTTTCGAGCGGAGACCTAAGATCTCACATTAACAGTGCAAGTAACTGACTCCTGCATCAATAATTTGATCATTTAAGGCTCACTCATACTGTAGCTTAAAAAAAGCAGGACATTTCGATAAACGACAGGTGTCATCAAGTCCTACATTCTTAATATACTGTCTTGACAATGAAAACAGATTCAATGGGTAATTTCCACACAGATTCACAGATACATGGACAGCTGATAAATTTTGCCGCTGTCATCTAGGCTGTGGCTGGAAATATAGAAACATAGAAAAACTACAGCACAAAACAGGCCCTTCGGCCCCACAAGTTGTGCCAAACATATCCCTACCTTTTAGGCCTACCTATAACCCTCAATCCTATTAAATCCCATTTACTCATCCAGGAGTCTCTTAAAAGACCCTATTGAGTTTGCCTCCACCACTACTGACGGCAGCCGATTCCACTCGCCCACCACCCACTGTGTGAAAAACTTCACCCGAACATTTCCCCTGTACCTATCCCCTAACACCTTAAACCTGTGTCCTCTCGTAGCAGCCATTTCCACCCTGGGAAAAAGCCTCTGACAGTCCACCCGATCTATGCATCTCAACATTTTATATACCTCTATTAGGTCTCCTCTCATCCGACATCTCTCCAAGGAGAAAAGACCGAGCTCCCTCAGTCTATCCGCATAAGGCATGCCACTCAATCCACGCAACATCCTTGTAAATCTCCTCTGCACCCTTTCAATCTTTTCCACATCCTTCCTGTAATGAGGCGACCAGAACTGAGCACAGCACTCCAAGAGGGTCTGACGAGGCTCTTACATAGCTGCATCATTATCTCCCGACTCCTAAATTCAATCCCTCGATTGATAAAGGCCAGCACACCATACGCCTTCTTAACCACCTCCTCTACCTGTGAGGCCGATTTAAGAGTCCTATGGACCCGGATCCCAACGTCCTTCTGATCCTCTAAACTGCATAAGTCTTACCCTCGATATTATACTCCTTCATCCCATTTGACCTGCCAAAATGTACCACTACACATTTATCCGGGTTGAAGTCCATCTGCCACTTCTCTGCCCAGTCTTGCACCCTATCTATGTCACGCTGCAGCTTCTGACATCCCTCCAAACTATCCACAGCAACACCAGCCTTCGTGTCGTCGGCAAAATTACCAACCCATCCCTCCACTTCCTCATCCAGGTCATTTATGAAAATGACAAACAGCAAGGGTCCCAGAACAGATCCCTGGGGCACACCACTGGTGACCGACCTCCATTTAGAAAAAGACCCATCTATATCCACTCTCTGCCTCCTTTGGGCAAGCCAGTTCTGGATCCACAGGGCAGCAGCCCCTTGGATCCCATGACCTCACTTTTTCTAGAAGCCTTGCAGAGGGGACCTTATCGAACGCCTTGCTAAAATCCATATAAACCACATCTACCGCTTTCCCTTCGTCAATGTGTTTAGTCACATTTTCGAAGAACTCCACCAGGCTCGTAAGACACGATCTGCCTTTGACAAAGCCATGCTGAGTATTCTTGAGCAAACTAAATGCTCATAAATCTTGTCCCTCAGGATCTTCTCCATCAGCTTACCAACCATGGAGGTTGGACTCACCGGTCGGTAATTTCCTGGCTATCCCTATTCCCCTCATTGAAAATAGGAACCACATCCGCAATCCTCCAATCCTCCGGCACCACGCCCGTCTCCATCGACGATGCAAAGATCATCGCCAGAGGCTCTGCAATCTCTTCCCTCGCCTCCCACAGTAACCTGGGGCACATCCCATCCGGACCCGGCGACTTATCTATCTTGATGCCATTCAAAGGTTCCAGCACAACCTCTTTGTTAAAGTCCACATACTCAATCTTTTCAGCCCACCGAAAGCCCGCAGTACATCCACCCAGGTCCTTCTCCTCTGTGAAAACCGAGGCAAAATACTCATTAAGCACCTCTGCCATTTCCCCTGGTTCCGTACAGACTTTCTCGCCTTTACCTTTTATAGGCCCGATTCCTTCACGTCTCATCCTTTTGCCCTTCACATATTCATAGAACGCCTTAGGGTTTTCGTTAATCCTACCTGCCAAGGCCTTCTCGTGACCCCTTCTGGCTCTCCGAATTTCCTTCCTACAAGCCGTATACTCATGTGGATCCCTATCTTCGCCAAGTTCTCTGAACCTTTTGTACGCTTTCCTTTTCTTCTCGACTAGGTCCCATAAAGCTTTCGTGCACCACGGCTCCTTTAACCTACCAAGTCCTCCCTGTCTGCTCGGAACGTTGTCCTGTAGAACTCTAGACAGACATTCCTTGAAAAACTGCCACCTCTCTTCAGTACATTTCCCCGAGAATACCTCCTTCCAATTTATTCCTCTAATGTGCTGCCTTATGTCTTCATATTTCCCCTTACTCCAGATAAACGCTTTCCTAGCTTGCCTGATCCTCTCTTTTTCCAATGCAAGCATAAAGGAGATAGAGTTATGATCGCTATCCCCAAGATGCTCTCCCACTGAGAGATCTGACACCTGTTCAGGTTCATTGGTCAGTATCAGATCAATTACAACCTCTCCTCTTGTAGGCTTGTCCACATGCTGTGTCAGGAAACCCTCCTGAACACACCTAACAAACTCCTCCCCATCCAATCCCCTTACCCTAGGGATATTCCAATCTATGTCTGGGAAATTAAAGTCTCCCATCAGAACAACTCTGCTATTATTGCAACTCTCCAGGATCTGTTTCCCTATCTGCTCCTCAACCTCCCTGTTACTATTGGGCGGTCTATAGAAAACTCCCAGCATAGTGATCGACCCCTTCCCACTCCGAACTTCCACCCACAGAGACTCTGTAGACAATCCCTCCACAGCATACACCTTCTTTACAGCTGCGACATTCTCCCTGTTCAGCAGTGCCACTCCACCCCCTCTGTTGCCTCCCTCCCTGTCCTTCCTGAAACATCTGAATCCCGGCACCTGGAGTATCCAGTCCTGTCTCTAAGACAGCCAAATCTCCGTAATGGCCACCACATCATACTTCCAGGCATCAATCCACGCTCTGAGCTCAGCCTCTTTATTCTCTCTGCTCCTGGCATTAAAGTAAACACATCTCAATCCTTTGGTCTGAGCTCCCCCCTTCTCTATCCCCCGTCCAACCTCCCTCATGCACTGTCTATTACCCTTCTCTGTTTGCGAGGTAACTTCTTCATTCCCAGTCACCTCGTCCCGATCCCCTATCTAGTTTAAACTCTCCCCAGTAGCCTTAGCCAACCTTCCCGCCAGGATATTGGTCCCCCTGGGATTCAAGTGCCACCCGTCTTTTGTGTACAGGTCACACCTGCCCGTAAAACGGTCCAATGGTCCAGGAACCTGAATCCCAGCCCCGTGCACCAGTCCCTCAGCCACACATTCATCCTCCACCTCACTCCATTCCTGCCCTCACCTTCCCGTGGCACAGGCAGCAATCCTGAGATTACTACCTTTGCTTTCCTCCTTCTCAGCTGTCTCCCTAATTCCCTATACTCTCTTTTCATGACCCCTTCCCTCTTCCTTCCCACATCAGCGGTACCAATATGTATCTACCTCTGGCTCCTCTCCCTCCCCCCTCAGGATTTCTGGGAGTCGACCAGCGACATCCTGGATCCCGGCCCCAGGAAGGCAGACCCACCATCCGAGACTCCCGCCTGGCTCCGCAAAAACGCATGTCCGACCCACTTACTGTCGAGTCCCCGAATAACACTGCCTTCCTCCTCTTTTCCTTAGCCCTCTGAGTAACAGGGCCGGACTCCACTCCGAAGAGATGGCCACTGCTGCTTCTCCCAGGCGGGCTGCCCCCCCCACCCCCACCCCAGCAGTACTCAGGCAGGACTACTTGTTGTGTTGGGGCACATCCACCGGTGTGCTCTCAATGACCAGAGCTTTACCCTTCCTGGCCGTCACCCACTTGGCCTCCACCCGTGCCCCTGGTGTGACCACCTGATGATAGCTCTTGTCTATCACCTCCTCATTCTCCCTTAACAACCTAAGATCCTCGAGTTGCAGTTCCAGCTCCTTAACACGGTCCCGCAGGAACGGCAGCTCGACACACCCCTCACAGATGTGGCTGTCCGGGAGGCCAGGTGCCTCCAGGACCTCCCACATCCTACACTGGGAACAACACACTGGCTTCACGCTCATATTTGACCCTTTATACTAAGGTACACAGAGAAAAGTAAAAGTAAATATAAGACAATCTCAAACTCTTTCACAGCTCTAAATCACTAAAGGCTTCTAAATAGTGAACTGCCCCAAGGTAAGTAAGAAATAATCTGGTGTCCTGCATGACACATCAACATGTTTGTTCCAGGAGACAGATAAATAGAATATGAGGTTGATATGGTCTAAAGCTGGAAGGTGATGGGAAGGGGAGGGGAGGTGGGGAACAGAGGAGGGGATGATGGAGGTGTGAGTGTCAAATAGACTGATCCAATCTGACATTCCACTTATTACAATCAGATTTGGGGGATTCTTTTTTTTAAAGTTTCATTGCAGCACCATTGTGCGGTCACAGTGCGCACACTTGGAAATAAATCAATGTTGAAATTATTTTGCTTCAGTACTTTCCAAAGAAAGATGTGAAAAGCTCATTTCAAGTTTCAATTGAACAAAAGGAAGTAGAAGTAGAAACGGGGTTTGAAAAAGGTCCTGTAATCTCAGCACATCGAGGCCTGTTTCAGAACCACAAGTCCTGCACCCTGAGGATATGTAAGAACAGTTTGTGCCAAAAGTAGATTGAACAACATTTCAGGTGCCCCGGCAGTTGCTTTAACCTGATGTCAAAATTCTCATCCTTTTTTTCAAATCCTTCCATGTTCTCACCTTTCCCTATATTTTCCGCACTGCTGCCTCACAGCGCCGGGGCGTGGCTTTGATTCTGACCTTGCATGACTGTCTGTGAGGAGTTTGCACATTCTCCCCATGTCTGTGGAAGGGGACAGGGTGCTCCATTTCCCTTCCAATGTCCAAAGATCTGCAAGTTAAATGCATTCGCCGTGATCAATGCGCAGATTTAAGGGGCTAGGGCAGAGGGGAGGGCCTGGGTGGGATGCACTTTCGGAGAGTCGGTGCAGATTCGATGGGCTGAATGGCCTCCTTCTGCATTGTGGGGATTCTGTGGTCTATGGTTCTATTTCTGCAATCTCCTCCTTCTGAGATATCGCACTCCTCTGATTCTGGCTTTATGAGTATCCCTGATGTTCATCGCTCTGTTGTTGGTGGCCGTACCTTCAGGCCCTAAGCTCTGGAATTCCCTCCCCAAACCTCTCCAACACGTTATCGTCTTTTTGCGATGCTGCTGAAGACCCTCTCTGAGACAAGTATGTGAAGAGCAAGAGGATAAGACGTGAACGAATAGGACCTATCAAGTGTGATGATGGGAAAGTTTGGAAGGAACCGGAAGAAATGGCAGAGGTACTTAATGAATACTTTACTTAACTATTCACTATGGAAAAGGATCTTGGTGGTTGCAGTGCAGACTTGCAGTGGACTGAAAAGCTTGAACATGTAGATATTAAGAAAGAGGATGTTTTGGAGCTTTTGAAAAGCATCAAGGTAGGTAAGTCGCCGGGACCGGATGGGATGTACCCCAGGTTACTTTGGGAGGCGAGGGAGGAGATTGTTGAGCCTCTGGCGATTATCTTTGCATCATCAATGGAGACCGGAGAGGTTCCAGAGGATTGGAGGATTGCGGATGTTGTTCCTTTATTCAAGAAAGGGAATAGAGATAGCCCTGGAAATTATAGATCAGTGAGTCTAATCTCAGTGGTTGGTAAGTTAATGGAGAAGATCCTGAGAGGCAGGATTTTTGAACATTTGGAGAGGTATAATATGATTAAGAATAGTCAGCATGGCATTGTCAATGGCAGATAATGCCTTACGAGCCTGATTGAATTTTTTGAGGATGTGACTAAACACATTGATGAAGGAAGAGCAGCGGATGTAGCATATATGCACTTCAGCAAGGCATTTGATAAGGTGCCCCATGCAAGGCTTATTGAGAAAGTGAGGGGGAATGGGATCCAAGGGGACATAGCTTTGTGGTCCAGAACTGGCTTGCCCACAGAAGGCAAAGAGTGGTTATAGATGGGTCATATTCTGCATGGAGGTCGGTCTCCAGTGGAGTGCGCCAGGGATCTGTTCTGGGATCTTCTCTTTGTGATTTTTATAAATGACCTGGATGAGGAAGTGTAGGGTTGGGTTGGTACGTTTGCTGATGACACAAAGGTTGGAGGTGCTGTGGATAGTGTGGAGGGATGTCAGAAGTTGCAGCGAGACATTGATAGGATCCAAGTCTGGGCGGAGAAGTGGCAGATGGAGTTCAACTCAGATAAGTGTGAGGTGGTTCATTTTGGCAGGTCAAATAGGATGGCGGAATATAATATTAATGGTAGGACTCTTGGCAGAGTGAAAGATCAGAAGGATCTTGGGGTCCGAGTTCATATGACGCTCAAAGCAGCTGTGCAGGTTGAGGCTGTGGTTGAGAAGGTGCATGGTGTACTGGCCTTCATCAATCGAGGAATTGAGTTTAGGTGTCGTGAGATAATGTTGCAGCTATATAAGACCCTGGTCAGACCACACTTGGAATACTGTGCTCAGTTCTGGTTGCCTCATTACAGGAAGGACGTGGAAACCATAGAAAGGGTGCAGAGGAGATTTTGTTTACAAGGATGTTGCCTGGGTTGGGGAGCATGCCTTATGAGGATAGGTTGAGTGAGCTTGGCCTTTTCTCCTTGGAGAGACGAAGGATGAGGGGTGACCTGACAGAGGTGTATAAGATGTTGAGAGGTATTGATCGAGTGGACAGTCAGAGGCTTTTTACTAGGGCTGAAATGGTTGCCACAACAGCACGCAGGTTTATGGTGCTGGGGTGTAGATACAGAGGAGATGTCAGGGGTAGGTTTTTCACTCAGAGGGCGGTGGGTGCGTGGAATGGGTTGCCAGCAACGTTGGTAGAGGCGGATTCGATAGGGTCTTTTAAGAGACTTTCAGATAAGTACATGGAATTTAGTAAGTTAGAGGGTTATAGGTAAGCCTATTAATCGCTAAGGTAGTGACATGTTCGGCACAACTTTGTTGGCTGAAGGGCCTGCATTGTGCTGTAGCTTTCTATGTTTCGAAAGCAAGTGTAAAATTCAAGGAAAGTAGAAAGAAATTTAAGCAAGGAGTAAAGAGGGCTAAAAGAGGTCACGAAAAACATTAGCCAGCAGGATTAATGCAAATCCCAAGGCTTTTTATAAATTTATAAAGAGCAAGAGGGTAGCCAGGGAAAGGGTTGGTTCACTCAAGGGCAAGGGAGGGAATCTATACGTGGAGCCAGAGGAAATGGCGCGGCATTGTAGCACAGTGGCAAGCACTGCTCCTTCACAGCTCCAGGGACGTGGGTTCGATTCCCGGCTTGGGTCACTGTCTGTGTGGAGTTTGCACATTCTCCTCGTGTCTGCGTGAGTTTCCTCCGGGCGCTCCGGTTTCCTCCCATAGTCCAAAAATGTGCGGGTTAGGTTGATTGGCCATGCTATAATTGCCCTTAGTGTCCTGAGATGCGCAGGTTCGAGGGATTAGCGGCTAAATGTGTAGGGATATGGGGGTGGGGTCTGGCTGGGATTGTGGTCGGTGCAGACTCGATGGGCCAGATGGCCTCTTTCTGCAGTGTCGGGATTCTAAATGGGTGAGGTATTAAATGAGTACTTTGCATCATTATTCACCAAAGAAAAGGACTTGGTGGATGATGAGTCTGGGAAAGGCTGTTTCGATAGTTTGAGTCATGTTGAGATCAAAAAGGAGGAAATATTGGAGTTCTTGAGAAACATGAAGCTGGACAAGTCACCTGGGCCTGATGGGATATACCCCAGAATATTGAGAGAGGCAAGGAAGGAAATTGCTGGGGCCTTGAGAGAAATCTTTGTATCTGCACTGGCTGCAGGTGAGGTCCCAGAGGATTGGAGAATAGCCAATGTTGCTCCTTTGTTTCAGAAGTGTAGCGAGGATAATCCAGCTCATTGCAGGCCGGTGAGTCTTATATCAGTGGGAGGGAAATTATTGGAGAGGATTCTTCGAGACAGGATTTATTCCCAATTGGAAATAAGTGGACGGCTTAGTAAGTGTCAACATGGTTTTCTGAAGGGGAGGTCGTATCTCACTAGCCTGGTTGAGTTTTTCGAAGAAGCGACGAAGATGATTGATGAGGGTAGAGCAGTGGATGTTGTCCACATAGATTTCAGTAAGGCCTTTGGCCAGGTCCCTCATGGCAGACTGGTGCAGAAGGTGAAGTCATTGGGATCAGAGGTGAGCTGGCAACGTGGATACAAAACTGGCTCGGTCAAAGAAGACAGAGGTTAGCAGTGGAAGGGTGCATTTCTGAATGGAGGGCTGTGACAAGTGGCATTCCTCAGGGATCTGTGATGGGACCTTTGCTGTTTGTAATATGTATAAATGATTTGGTGGAAAAAGTAACTGGTTTGATTAGTAAGTTTGCGGACGACACAAAGGTTGGTGGATTTGTGGATAGTGATGAGGATCTTCAGAGGATACAGCAGGATATAGATTGTTTGGAGACTTGGACGGAGATATGGCAGATGCAGTTTAATCCGGACAAATGTGAGGTAATGCATTTTAAAAGGTCTAATACAGATAGGAAATATACAGCAAATGGCAGAAGCCTTAAGATTGATTGATCAGCAGAGGGATCTGGGTGTACAGGTACACAGGTCATTGAAAGTGGCAATGCAGGTGGAGAAGCTAGTCACGAAGGCATACAGAATGCTTGCCTTCATCGGCCGGGGCAGTGAGTTTCGAAAATGGCAAATCATGTTGCAGCTTTATAGGACGTTTATTAGGCCGCACTTGGAATATAGTGTTCAATTCTGGTTGCCATACTACCAGAAGGATGTGGTGGCTTTGGAGAGGGTACAAAAAGATTTACCAGGATGTTTCCTGGTATAGAGGACATTAGCTATAAGGAGAGGTTGGAGAAACTTTGTTTGTTCTCACAGGAACGAAGGAGGTGGAGGGGCAACCTGATAGGAGTCTGCAAGATTATGAGGGGCATGGACAGAGTGGACAGTCAGAAGATTTTCACGAGGGTGGAGGAGTCAATTACTAGGGGGCACAGGTTTAAGGTGCGAGGTGGCAAGGTTTAAAGGAGATGTATCAGGCAGGTTTTTTGCACAGAGAGTAGTGGGTGCCTGGAACTCATTGCCGGGGCAGGTGGTGGAACCGGATATGGTCGTAAGTTTTCAGGGCGCCTTGACAAATGCATGAATAAGATGGGAATAGAGGGATATGGTACCCGGAAGGGTTAATCGGGCAGCATGGTCGGTGCAGGCTTGGAGGGCCGAAGGGCCAGTTCCTGTGCTGTATTTTCTGTTTTTTTGTTCTTTATTTGACTACTTCTGAGAAAGCAGCCAGCAATTGAGCATCTATTCACATGGATTTCCAGGTTTTAGACCTTTTTAGCTAGATTGCACAGTACTTCAAAGAAGTCCTGTCTCCTTCTCTGCCAAACAGAAAATCTGGCCTCTTTGTTGAATTGATTTATTTCTTTTCCTCAAAATAATTCTTCCTGTTTCTCTTCTATCTCTGACTGCTTTCTCTTTGTGCCTGCATCTGTACACTGAATACCTCCATCCTCCAGCTCTTCTGCTTGTAGCTCTCCTTTGTATCTGCACATCCCCTTTGTGTCTGCCAGTCACCTTATTTCTTTCATTTCTTCCTTCCTGTTATTATTGCTTCCAGGTTATCGGTTGCCAGGTCACATGCAGCAGAGTTTCTTATTCGCCAAGAAAATCACAACTGAGGCCTTTCTAGGGCCTTTCTAGCAAACACTTAAAATTTTTTTCAAACATGCTTAAAAAACAATTACAGATACAACAGACCTTTTGAAGGCATTAGGATTCTTCCTGTTGTTTCTGAGTTAAAGATCGTTCCTTCGGGTACAGCAGTTTTGGTCACTATTGTGATGCTTTCCAAATGTTGCTGATTATGTATTAGCATAGCCCAATTTTGCAACAGTTGCACCCTTTAGTGATCTGACCTTACTGGTGCATCTTTCACACACATCATTATCCTCCTATTTGTCAGGAAATATTGAATGAGATGAAACTTGAGAGGAATTGAGAATTGTTAGATTGGTTGTGGGAGAACACTTTGGAGATAGTGACCACAATTCGGTGTCTTTTGTGATTGCAATGGAGAGGGATAGGGCCGTACAGCAGGGTAAGGTTTGCAATTGGGGGAGAGGTAATTATGATGCGATTAGGCAAGAATTAGGGGGCATAAGTTGGGAACAGAAACTGTCAGGAAAAGGCACTAATGAAAAGTGGAACTTTTTCAAGGAACAAATACTGGATGTCCTTGATAGGTATGTCCCTGTCAGGTAGGGAGGAAATGGCCGAGTGAGGGAACCATGGTTCACGAAAGAGGTGGAATGTCCTGCGAAAAGGAAGAGGGAAGCTTATGTAAGGATGAGGAAACAAGATACAGATGGCTCGATTGAGGGTTACAAGTTAGCAAGGAACGAGCTGAAAAAGGGGCTGAGGAGAGCTAGGAGGGGACATGAGAAGTCCTTGGCGGGTCGGATCAAGGAAAACCCCAAGGCTTTTCACTCTTATGTGAGGAATAAAAGAATGGCCAGGGTGAGGTTAGGGCCGGTCAAGGACAGGAATGGGAACTTGTGTATGGAGTCAGTCGAGATAGGCGAGGTGATGAATGAATACTTTTCTTCAGTGTTCACCAAGGCGAGGGGCCATGTTTTTGAGGAAGAGAAGGTGTTACAGGCTAATAGGCTGGAGGAAATAGGTGTTCGGAGGGACGATGTCCTGGCAGTTTTGAATAAACTGAAGGTCGATAAGTCCCCTGGGCCTGATGAAATATATCCCAGGATTCTTTGGGAGGCAAGGGATGAGATTGCAGAGCCTTTGGTTTTGATCTTTGGGTCCTCACTGTCCACGGGGATGGTGCCAGAGGACTGGAGAGTGGCGAATGTTATTCCTCTGTTTAAGAAAGGGAATAGAAATGACCCTAGTAATTATAGACCGGTTAGTCTTACTTCGGTGGTTGGTAAATTGATGGAAAAGGTCCTTAGGGATGGGATTTACGACCATTCAGAAAGATGTGGATTAATCCGGGATAGTCAGCACGGATTCGTGAAGGGCAGGTCGTGCATCACAAATTTGATAGAATTGTTTGAGGAGGTAACTTAGTGTGTTGATGAAGGTAGGGCAGTTGATGTCATATACATGGATTTTAGTAAGGCGTTTGATAAGGTCCCCCATGGTCGGCTTATGATGAAAGTGAGGAGGTGTGGGATAGAGGGAAAGTTGGCCGATTGGACACGTAACTGGCTGTCTGATCGAAGACAGAGGGTGGTGGTGGATGGACAATTTCGGAATAGAGGCAGATTGCTAGCAGTGTGCCACAGGGATCAGTGCTTGGTCCTCTGCTCTTTGTGATTTTTATTAATGACTTAGTGGAGGGGGCTGAAGGGTGGATCAGTAAATATGCTGATGACACCAAGATTGGTGGAGTAGTGGATGAGGTGGAGGGCTGTTGTAGGCTGCAAAGAGACATAGATAGGATGCAAAGCTGGGCTGAAAAATGGCAAATGGAGTTTAACCCTGATAAATGTGAGGTGATTCATTTTGGTAGGACTAATTTAAATGTGGATTACACGGTCAAAGGTAGGGTTCTGAAGACTGTGTCGGAACAGAGATGATGTTAGGAAGCTGAATCCAATACAGAACAAGGCGTGAGCATGAGAAGCGAGATGGTCAGTCAGGGTCTCCAAACAAGGTCCGGAGAGTGCGGTGAATAACCATCAGAATAAGAGGCTCTGGGGACCTGACTACCTAAGAACAATGACATGAAAAATTTACTCGAGGCAACAAAACACAACTATTTCGTCTTGCAGCAGTTTAACTGAATGTGTTGGCTCATTCAGAAAATTAAAATTTAAGTACAACGACAGTGAGACAAGTCTTTCAATGTCACATTGCATCTCCCTGACGTTGGCATTGGTCACGCTCCTTTCACTTATTCAGATCGTCCAACCAACAACATTGACTCCGAGGTAGATCAGCCAGTCAGTGCAGTTCCACTTCCATCACATCAACTGATTATTCAGTCTCCTGACTCAAACTGAAATGTTTACAAAGCTATTGTGATATCTGATTTCACCATGGTACACATTGTGATGGGAAGACTTGCACTGTGATATCATGGTTTAATGCATTTGTTCAAGGGGTCACATATTGAAGAGAATCCTCAGAACCAGAGGACATAAAGAAACGGTCTCGGACCCAGTGCTGCACGACTCCACCAGTTGCTTGAATCCACTATGTCCCCATCTCACACTCTCCTCAAGGTGCTGACTGTCTGCCCCGCTGTCCTAGTGTCCTCCTCTCACACTCTACTCAAGGTGCTGACTGTCTGTTCCGGTGTCCCAGTGTCCCCCTCTCACACTCTCCTCAAGGTGCTACATGTCTGTCCAGGTGTCTGAGTGTCCTCCTCTGAAACTCTCCTCAACGTGCTGTTTGCCTGTCCCGGTGTCCCACTGTCCCCCTCTCAAACTAAACTGAAGATTCTGCGTGTCTGTCCTCGTGTCGCACATCCCCCTCTCATAGTCTACTCAAAGTGCTGCTGGTCTGTCCCGGTGTCCCAGTGTCCCCCTCTCACACTCTCCTCAAGGTGCTGCTTGCCTGTTCCGTTGTCCCAGTGGCCCCCACTCATATTCACCTCAAGGTACTACTTTTCTGTCCCAGTGTCACTCTCTCACACTCTCCTCAAATTGCTGCTTGCCTGTTCCGGTGTCCCAGTATCCCCCTCTCATTCTCACCTCAAGGTGCAGACTGGCTGTCCCGGTGTCCCCCTCTCACACTCTCCTCAAGGTGCTGACTGTCTGTCCCGGTGTCCCAGTGTCCCCTTCTCAAACTCTCCTCAAAGTGCTGCTTGTCAGTCCCGGTGTCCCACTGTCCCCCTGTCACAGCCTCCTCAAGGTGCTGCTTGTCTGTCCCGGTGTCCCAGTGTCCCCCTCTCATTCTCACCTCAAGGTGCTGCTTGTCTGTCCCAGTATCCCCCTCTCACGCTCTCCTCAAGGTGCTGCTTGTCTGTCCCGGTGTCCCACTGTCTCCCTTTCGCATTCTCCTCGAGGTGCTAACTGTATTTCCCATTTTCAAGGTGTCCTCCTCTCTCACTCTCCTCAAGGTGCTGACTGCCTATCCCGGTGCCCCAGCGTCCCCCTCTCATTCCCTCCTCAAGGTGCAGTTCATCTGTCCCGGTGCCGACTGTCCCCGTCTCGCACTCTACTCAAGGTGCAACGTGTCTGTCCCGGTGTCCTGGTGTCAAAGAACAAAGAACAAACAACAAAGAACAATACAGCACAGGAACAGGCCCTCCCCCCCCCCCCCCCCCAAGCCTGCACCGATCATGTGTTCCTAACTAGACCATCCGTATGTATCCCTCTATTCCCAGTCTGTTCATGTGGCTATCTAGATAAGTCTTAAATGATCCTAGCGTGTCTGCCTCAGCCACCTTGCTTAATAGTGCATTCCGACCCCCCACCACCCTCTGTGTAAAATACGTCCCCCACAAATCTCTATTGAAACTTGCCCCCCTTACCTTGAACTTGTGACCACTTGTGTTTGTCATTTCTGACCTGGGAAAAAGCTTAGAACTGTTCACCCTGTCTATGCTCTTCATAATTTTATAAACTACTATCAATTCGCCCCTCAACCTCCGTCTTTCCAGGGAGAACAACCCTAGTTTACTCAATCTCACCTCATAGCTAATACCCTTCATGCCAGGCAACATCCTGGTAAACCTTTTCTGCACTCTCTCCAAAGCCTCCACGTCCTTCTGGTAATGTGGCGACCAGAACTGGACGCAGTATTCCAAATGTGGCCTAAGCAACGTTCTATGCAACTGCAACATCATATGCCAACGTTTATACTGTGTGCCCCGTCCAAAAAGGCAAGCATGCCATATGCCTTCTTAACCACCTTTTCCACCGATGCTGCCACCTTTAAGGATCTGTGGACTTGCACACCCAGATCCCTCTGTGTGTCTATACTCCTGATGGTTCTGCCATTTATTGTATAGCTCCCCCCTGCATTCGATCTACCAAAATGCAGCATTTCGCATTTATCTGGATTAAATTCCATCTGCCATTTCTCCCCCCAATTTTCCAGCCTACTAATATACTGCTGTATTCTCTGAGAATGTTCATCACTATCCAAAACTCCAGCAATCGTTGTGTTGTCCGCAAACTTACTAATCAGACCAGCTACAACTTCTTCATATTCATTTACGTATATTACAAACGGCAGAGGGCCCAGTACAGAGCCCTGCGGAACACCACTAGTCACAGACCTCCAATCAGAAAAAGATCCCTCCACTGCTACCCTCTGTCTTCTATGGCCAAGCCAATTCTGTACCCATCTAGCTAGTTCACCATTGATCCCGTGAGATCCCGTGTTTTCCTCTCACACTCTCCTCAAGGTGCTGCCTGTCTGTCCCAGTTTCCTCCTCTCACCTTCTCCTCAAGGTGCTGACTGCCTGTCCCACTGCCCCCTCTCACACTCTCTTCAAGGTGCTAACTGCCTGTCCCAGTGCCCCAGTGTCCACCTCTCACACTCACCTCAAGGTGCTGACTGTCTGTCCCGGTGTCTCAGTGTCCCCCTCTCACACTCTCCTCAAGGTGCTGACTGTCTGTCCCGGTGTCCCAGTGTCCCCCTCTCACACTCTCTTTCAGGTGCTGACTGTCTGTCCCGGTGTCCCAGTGTCCCCCTCTCACTCTTGTCAAGGTGCTGACTGTGTGTCCCGGTGCCCCAGTGTCTCCCTCTCACACTCTCCTCAAGGTGCTGACAGTCTGGCCCAGTGTCCCAGTGTCCCCCTCTCAGACTCTCCTCAAGGTGCTGACTGTCTGTCCCGGTGTCCCACTTTCCTGCTCTCACACTCTCCTCAAGGTGCTGCTTGTCTGTCCCAGTGTCCCCCTCTCACACTCTCCTCAAGGAGCTGCTGGTCTGTCCTGGTGTCGCCCTCTCACAGTCTCCACAAGGTGCTGACTGTCTGTCCCGTTGTCCCAGTGTCCCCTTCTCACACTCTGCTCAAGGTGCTGCTTGTCTGTTCCAGTGTCCCACTGTCCCCCTCTCAGACTCTCCTCAAGGTGCTGCTTGTCTGTCCCGGTGTCCCAGATTCCCCCTCTCACAAACCCCTCAAGGTGATGACTGTCTGTCCCTGGGTCCCACTCTCACACTCTCCTCAAGATGCTGACTCTCTGTCACAGTATCCCAGTGTCCTCCCCTCACATTCTCCTCAAGATGCTGACTGACTGTCTGTCCCGGTGTCCCAGTGTCCTAGTGTTCCCCTCTCACACTCTCCTCAAGGTGTTCCTTGTCTGTCCCGGTGTCCCCCTCTCACACTCTCCTCAAGGTGCTGCTTGTCTGTCCCGGTGTCCCAGGTCCAACTCTCACACTCTCCTCAAGGTGCTGCTGTCTTTGTTTAGGTGTCCCGGTATCCCCCTCTCACACTCTCCTCAATTCACTCTTGCCTGCTTACCACCTCACAATAGAAAATGCTGAGAAAATTTGATGTGAAGCCTGGTGATCAGATTGTACTGCACATAACACTGAGAGATAGTTCTATCTGAAGCCTCAGATTGTACTGTACATAACACTGAGAGACAGTTCTATCTGAAGCCTCAGATTGTACTGTACATATCTGAAGCCTCTGATTGTACTGTACATATCTGAAGCCTCAGATTATACTGCACGTAAAACTGAGAGCCAGTTCTATCTGAAGCCTCAGATTGTACTGTACATAACACTGAGAGATAGTTCTATCTGAAGCCTTAGATTGTACTGTACATAACACTGAGAGATAGTTCTATCTGAAGCCTGTTGCTCAGGTTGTACTGTACATAACACGGAGAGATAGTTCTATCTGAAGTCACTTGCTCAGACTGGACTGTACATAACACTGAGAGATAGTTCTATCTGATGACTCGAGCTGAGACTATATTGTACGTAATGCTGAGAGATTGATCTGTGTGAAGTCCCTTACGAAGGTTGTTTTGCACATGAGCTGCCCATAAGATCTGCTACAGCCTGGATTTGATGTGTAGATGCCGGCGTTGGACTGGGGTAAACACAGTAAGAAGCCTCACAACACCCGATTAAATTCCAACAGGTTTTTTTGGTAGCAAAGACCACTAGATTTCGGAGCGCTGCTCCTTCGTCAGATGAGTGGGAGATCTGTTCGCAAACAGGGCACATAAAGACACAAACTCAATTTACAGAATAATGATTGGAATGCGGGTCTTTACAGCTAATCAAGTCTTAATGTGAGTGGTGAAAACATTAAGCACAGGTTGAAGAGATGTGTATTGTCTCTAAACAGGATAGTGAGTGAGATTTTGTAAGTCCAGGCAAGTCGTGGGGGTGACAGATAGTGTGACATGAATCCAAGATCCCGGTTCAGGTCGTCCTCATGTGTGCAGAACTTGGCTATTCGTCTCTGCTCAGCGGCTCGGCGCTGACGTGTGTCGTGAAGGCCGCCTTGGAGATCGCTTACCCGAAGATCAGAGGCCGAAGGCCCTTGACCGCTGAAGTGTTCCTCAACAGGAAGAGAACAGTCTTGTCTGGTGATTATCGAGCCGTTTTCATTGTTACGTTGTCGGAGCGTCTGCATGGTTTCCCCAATGTACCAAGCCTCGGGACATCCTTTCCTGCAGCATATCAGGTATGATGTGGAGATGCTGGCGTTGGACTGGGGTAAACACAGTAAGACGTTTAACAACACCAGGTTAAAGTCCAACAGGTTTATTTGGTAGCAAAAGCCACACAAGCTTTCGGAGCTGCAAGCCCCTTCTTCAGGTGAGTGGGAATTCTGTTCACAAACAGAGTTTATAAAGACACAGACTTAATTTACATGAATAATGGTTGGAATGCGAATACTTACAACTAATCAAGTCTTTAAGAAACAAAACAATGTGAGTGGAGAGAGCATCAAGAAAGGCTAAAAAGATGTGTATTTCCTCCAGACAAGACAGCCAGTGAAACTGTGTGGGGGTTACAAATAGTGTGCCATGAACCCAATATCCCGGTTGAGGCCGTCCGCGTGTGTGCGGAACTTGGCTATCAGTTTCTGCTCAGTGACTCTGCGCCGTCGTGTGTCGCGAAGGCCGCCTTGGAGAACGCTTACCCGAATATCAGAGGCCGAATGCCCCTTCAGGTGCCCGGTCACGGGCATTCGGCCTCTGATATTCGGGTAAGCGTTCTCCAAGGCAGCCTTCGCGACACACGACGGCGCAGAGTCGCTGAGCAGAAACTGATAGCCAAGTTCCGCACACACGAGGACGGCCTCAACCGGGATATTGGGTTCATGGCACACTATTTGTAACCCCCACAGAGTTTCACTGGCTGTCTTGTCTGGAGACAATACACATCTTTTTAGCGTGTCTTGATGCTCTCTCCACTCACATTGTTTTGTTTCTTAAAGACTTGAATTGTTGTAAGTATTCGCATTCCAACCATTATTCATGTAAATTAAGTCTGTGTCTTTATATGCTCTGTTTGTGAACAGAATTCCCACTCACCTGAAGAAGGGGTTTGCAGCTCCGAAAGCTTGTGTGGCTTTTGCTA
Source organism: Mustelus asterias (assembly GCF_964213995.1). NCBI lineage: Eukaryota > Metazoa > Chordata > Chondrichthyes > Carcharhiniformes > Triakidae > Mustelus > Mustelus asterias. The sequence goes on from NW_027590186.1 coordinate 374,176, forward strand.
CCAAATAAACCTGTTGGACTTTAACCTGGTGTTGTTAAACTTCTGACTGTGCATATCAAGTAGACAGCGCTGGCCGAGTTGCAAGAGTATGTACTGTATACCTGGTGGATGGTGTTCTCACGTGAGATGATAGCATCCGTGTCGATGATCCGGCAAGTCTTGCAGAGATTGCTGTCGCAGGGTTGTGTGGTGTCGTGGTCACTGTTCTCCTGAAGGGTGGGTAGATTGCTGCGGGGAATGGTCTGTTTGAGGTTGTGCAGTTATTTGAAGGCAAGAAGTGGGGGTGTGGGGATGGCCTTGGCGAGATGTTCGTCTTCATCAATGACATGTTGTAGGCTCCGGAAGAGATAGAACATAGAACATAGAATATAGAAACAAAACAGCACGAACAGGCCCTTCGGCCCACAAGTGGCGCCGGACACGTCCCTACCTACCTCGGCTATATACAGGCTTACCTATAACCCTCAATCCTATTAAGTTCCATGTACTCATCCAGTAGTACCTTAAAAGAACCTATCGAGTTTGCCTCCACCACCACTGACGGCAGCCGATTCCACTCACCCACCACCCTCTGAGTGAAAAACGTACCCCTGACATATCCTCTGTACCTACTCCCCCGCACCTTAAACCTGTGTCCTCTCGTAGCAGCCATTTCAGTTCTGGGAAAAAGCCGCCGAGAATCCAACCGATCTATACCTCTCAATATCTTGTACACCTCTATCAGGTCACATCTCATCCTTCAGCTCTCCAAGGAGAAATGACCGAGCTCCTTCAACCTATCCTCGTAAGCCATGCCAACCAATCCAGGTAACATCCTTGCAAATCTTCTCTGCACCCTTTCAATAATTTCCAAATCCCTCCTATAATGAGGCGACCAGAACTGAGCACCGTACTCTAAGTGCGGTCTGACGAGGGTCTTATGAAGCTGCATCATTATCTCCCGACTCCTGAACTCAATCCCTCGATTGATGAAAGCCAGCAGACCATACGCCTTCTTAACCAGCTCCTCTACCTGCGAGGCCGATTAAAGAGTCCTATAAACCCGGGCCCCAAGGTCCTTCTGATCCTCTGCACTGACAAGAATCTTACCGTTGATATTATACTCATTCATCCCAATTGACCTGCCAAAATGGACCGCTACACATTTATCCGGGTTGAAGTTCATCTTCCACTTCTCCGCCCAGTCTTGCACCCTATGTACGTCACGCTGCAGCTTCTGGCATCCCTCCAACCTATCCACAACACCACCAAGCTTCGTGTTGTCAGCAAACCTACCAACCCATCCCTCCACTTCCTCATCGAGGTCATTTATGAAAATGACAAACATCAAGGGTCCCAGAACAGATCCCTGGTGCACTCCACTGTTGACCGACCTCCATTCAGACAAAGACCCATCGACAACCACTCTCTGCCTTCTGCAGGCAAGCCAGTTCTGGATCCACAAGGCAACAGCCCCATGGATCCCATGCCCTCTCACTTTCTCGAGAAGTGTTGCATGGGCAACTTATCGAACGCCTTGCTGAAGTCCTGTAAACCACATCTACCGCTTTTCCTTCGTCAATGTGTTTAGTCAAATTTTCAAAGAACTCCACCAGGTTCGGAAGGCACGATTTGCCTTTGACAAAGCCATGCTGACTACTTTTGAGCATACCAAACTTCTCTAAATGTTCATAAATCTTGTCCCTCAGGATATTCTCCATCAACTTACCAAACACTGAGGTTAGACTCACCGGTCAGTAATTTCCTGGGCTATCCCTATTGCCTTTCTTGAATAGAGGAACCACATTCCGCAATCCTCCAATCCACCGGAACCTCTCCCGTCTCCATCGACGACGCAAAGATCATCGCCAGAGGCTCTCCAATCTCTTCCCTCGCCTCCCACAGTACCCTGGGGCACATCCCATCCGGTCCCGGCGACTGATCTATCTTGATGCTATTCAAAATTGCCAACACATCCTCTTTCTTAATGTCCACATATTCAATCTTTTCAGTCCACCGCAATCCTGTAGTACAAGCACCCAGGTCTTTTTCCACCGTGAATACCGAGGTAAAGTATTCACTGAGCACCTCTGCTATTTCTTCCAGTTCCGTACATACTTCCTCACCTTCACATTTTATAGGTCCTATGTTTCACTAAGTGTAGGGCAGCTGGTAAAAGAGGTGGAGGAGTGGCATTGTTAATCAAAGATAGTTTAACGGCTGCGGAAAGGCACTTCGAGGGGGATCTGCACACTGAGGTAATATGGGCTGACGTTAGAAATAGGAAAGGAGCGGTGACGTTGTTAGGAGTTTACTGCAGGCCCCCAAATAGTAATAGAGATGTGGAGGAAGAAATTGCTAAGCAGATTATGGATATGTGTGGGGGTCACAGGGTAGTTGTCATGGGGGACTTTAACTTTCCAAATATTGATTGGAACCTTTGTAGGTCAAATAGTTCGGATGGGGCAGTTTTTGTGCAGTGTGTGCAGGAGGGTTTCCTGACACAATATGTGGATAGGCCGACAAGAGGTGAGGCCACATTGGATTTGGTACTGGGAAATGAACCGGGCCAAGTGTTAGATTTGGTTGTGGGAGAGCACTTTGGAGATAGTGACCACAATTCGGTGTCTTTTGTTCTTGCAATGGAGAGGGATAGGGCCGAACGGCAGGGCAAGGTTTACAATTGGGGGAGAGGTAATTATGATGCGATTAGGCAAGAATTAGGGGGCATAAATTGGAAACAGAAACTGTCAGGGAAAGGCACTGATGAAAAGTGGAACTTTTTCAAGGAACAAATACTGAGTGTCCTTGAGAGGTATGTCCCTGTCAGGCAGGGAGGAAATGGCTGAGTGAGGGAACCATGGTTCACGAAAGAGGTGGAATGTCTTGTGAAAAGGAAGAGGGAAGCTTATGTAGAGATGAGGAAACAAGGTTCAGATGGCTCGATTGAGGGTTACAAGTTAGCAAGGAATGAGCTGAAAAAGGGGCTTGGGAGAGCTAGGAGGGGACACGAGAAGTCCTTGGCGGGTCGGATCAAGGAAAACCCGAAGGCTTTTTAGTCTTATGTGAGGAATAAAAGAATAACCAGGGTGAGGTTAGGGCCGGTCAAGGACAGTAGTGGGAACTTGTGTATGGAGTCAGTGGAGATAGGCGAGGTGATGAATGAATACTTTTCTTCAGTGTTCACCAAGGAGAGGGGCCATGTTTTTGAGGAAGAGAAGGTGTTACAGGCTAATAGGCTGGAGGAAATAGATGTTCGGAGGGACGATGTCCTGGCAGTTTTGAATAAACTGAAGGTCGATAAGTCCCCTGGGCCTGATGAAATGTATCCTAGGATTCTTTCGGAGGCAAGGGATGAGATTGCAGAGCCTTTGGCTTTGATCTTTGGGTCATCGCTGTCCACGGGGATGGTGCCAGAGGACTGGAGAATGGCGAATGCTGTTCCTCTGTTTAAGAAAGGGAATAGAAATGACCCTGGTAATTATAGACCGGTTAGTCTTACTTCGGTGGTTGGTAAATTGTTCGAAAAGGTCCTTAGAGATGGGATTTACGATCATTTAGAAATATGCGGATTAATCCTGGATAGTCAGCACGGATTCGTGAAGGGCATGTCGTGCCTCACGAATGATTGAATTTTTTGAGGAGGTAACTAAGTGTGTTGGTGAAGGTAGGGCAGTTGATGTCATATACATGGATTTTAGTAAGGCGTTTGATAACGTCCCCCATGGTCGGCTTATGATGAAAGTGAGGAGGTGTGGGATAGAGGTAAAGTTGGCCGATTGGATAGGTAACTGGCTGTCCGATCAAAGACAGAGGGTGGTGGTGGATGGAAAATTTTCAGATTGGAGGCAGGTTGCTAGCGGAGTGTGACAGGGATCAGTGCTTGGTCCTCTGCTCTTTGTGATTTTTATTAATGACTTAGAGGAGGGGGCTGAAGGGTGGATCAGTAAATATGCTGATGACACCAAGATTGGTGGAGTAGTGGATGAGGTGGAGGGCTGTTGTAGGCTGCAAAGAGACATAGATAGGATGCAAAGCTGGGCTGAAAAATGGCAAATGGAGTTTAACCCTGATAAATGTGAGGTGATTCATTTTGGTAGGATTAATTTAAATGTGGATTACAGGGTCAAAGGTATGGTTCTGAAGACTGTGGAGGAACAGAGAGATTTTGGGGTCCATATCCACAGATCTCTAAAGGTTGCCACTCAAGTGGATAGAGCTGTGAAGAAGGCCTATAGTGTGTTAGCTTTTATTTACAGGGGGTTGGAGTTTAAGAGCCGTGGGGTTATGCTGCAAATGTACAGGACCTTGGTGAGACCACATTTGGAATATTGTGTGCAGTTCTGGTCACCTCACTATAAGAAAGATGTGGAAGCGCTGGAAAGAGTGCAGAGGAGATTTACCAGGATGCTGCCTGGTTTGGAGGGTTGGTCTTATGAGGAAAGGTTGAGGGAGCTAGGGCTGTTCTCTCTGGAGCGGAGGAGGCTGAGGGGAGACTTAATAGAGGTTTATAAAATGATGAAGGGGATAGATAAAGTGAACGTTCAAAGACTATTTCCTCGGGTGGATGGAGCTATTACAAGAGGTCATAACTATAGGGTTCGTGGTGGGAGATATAGGAAGGATATCGGAGGTAGGTTCTTTCCGCAGAGAGTGGTTGGGGTGTGGAATGGACTGCCTGCAGTGATAGTGGAGTCAGACACTTTAGGGACATTTAAGCGGTTATTGGATAGGCACATGGAGCACACCAGGATGATAGGGAGTGGGATAGCTTGATCTTGGTTTCAGATAAAGCTCGGCACAACATCGTGGGCCGAAGGGCCTGTTCTGTGCTGTACTGTTCTATGTTCTATGTTCTATATTCCTTCACATTTCATCCTTTTACACTTCACATATTTATAGAACGCCTTAGGGTTCTCCTTCATCTTATCTGCCAAGGCCTTCTCGTGACGCTTCTTGCTCTCCTAATTTCTTTCTTAAGTCCCTTCCTATAAGCCGTATACTCATCTAGATCCCTATCACCTCCTAGATCGCTGAACCTTTTGTCGCAGCTATTCTGCTGCAGGGAAGTACTGGATGACGAAGTGTACTCTGTCCATGGTGCCCCGTGTTTGTCATCTGAACAGGTCAGTGCGGTTGTCCGTACTCTCATCCCACATTCTCCCCACGTTGGAGATCTCGACTGCCTTCCAAAGATACACAAGGCAAACACAACCGACCGTCCCATCGTATCGGGCAATTGCACCCTGTGCGATAACCTCTCCGGCTATGTCGAGGCATCCTGAAACCCATTGTACAAAGAACCCCCAGCTTTTGTCGCGACACTACGGAATTCCTACAGAAACTCAGCACACATGTAGCAGTTGAACCAGGAGCACTCCTCGTCGCAATGGATGAGTCGGCACTCTACACCAGCATTCCCCACGATGATGGCATTGCTGCAACTGCCTCAGTTCTGAACGCGGACAACTGCCAATTCCAGATGCAATTTTACAAATCATCCGCTTCAATCTGGACCACAACGTCCTCACCTTCAACAACCTGTTCTTCATCCAGACACACGGAACAGCCACGGGGACCAAATTCGCAAGTCAGTATGTCAACATCTTCATGCACAGTTTCGAATAAGACTTATTCACCGCACGGGCCCTTCAACAGATGCTATAAACTAGATATATCGATGACATTTTCTTCCTTTGGACTCATGGTGAACAATCACTCAAATAACTATATGACGACATCAACAAGTTCGATCCCACCATCAGACTCACCATGGACTTCTCCCCGGAATCGGTTGCATTCTTGGACACACGTATCTCCATTAAGGACGGTCACCGCAGCACCGCACTGTACCGCAAGCCCACGGATAACCTCACGATGTTCCACTTCTCCAGCTTCCACCCTTAACATGTTAAAGAGGTCATCCCCTACGGACAAGCCCTCCGTGTACACAAGTCTACTCAGATGAGGAGGATCGCAACAGACATCTCCAGACGCTCAAAGATTCCCTCGTAACAACAGGATAAGGCGCTCGACTCATCGATCGACAGTTTCGACGCTCCAAGCCGAAAAATCGCACCGACCTCCTGAGAAGACAAACGTGGGACACGATGGACAGAGTACCCTTCGTCGTTCAGTACTTCCCCGGAGCGGAGAAGTGACATCTCCTCCGGAGCCTTCAACATGTCATTGATGAAGACGAACATCTCGCCAAGGCCATCCCCACACCCCCACTTCTTACCTTCAAACAACCTCACAACCTCAAACAGACCATTCTCCGCAGCAAACTACCCACCCTTCAGGAGAACAGTGACCACGACACCACACAACCCTGCGACAGCAACCTCTGCAAGACGTGCCGGATCATCGACACGGATGCCATCATCTCACGTGAGAACACCATCGATCAAGTCCACGGTTTATACTCTTGGAACTCGGCCAACGTTGTCTACCTGATACGCTGCAGGAAAGGATGTCCCGAGCCATGGTACATTGGGGAAACTATGTAGACGCTACGACAACGGATGAATGAACATCGCTTGACAATCACCAGGCAAGACTTTTCTCTTCCTGTTGGGGAACACTTCAGCGGTCACGGGCATTCGGCGTCTGATCTTCGGGTAAGCGTTCTCCAAGGCGGCCTTCAGGATACACGCCAGCGCAGAGTCGCTGAGCAGAGACTGAGAGCCAAGTTCCGCACACATGAGGACGGCCTGAACCGGGATCTTGGATTCATGTCACACTATCTGTAACCCCCACGACTTGCCAGGACTTGCAAAATCTGACTAACTGTTCTGTCAAGAGACAATACACATCTACTTTAACTTGTGTTTAATGCTCTCTCTGCTCACATTGTCTGTCCCTTTAAGACTTGATTAGCTGTAAAGACTCGCATTCCAATCATTATTCTGTAAATTGAGTTTGTGTCTTTATGTGCCCTGTTTGTGAACAGATCTCCCACTCACCTGACGATGGAGCAGCGCTCCGAAAACTAGTGGCGTTTGCTACCAAATAAACCTGTTGGACATTAACCTGGCGTTGTGAGACTTCTTACAACCCCGATTTAGCAGTCTATATCAACCCTGATTAACGTTAAATTCATCTAAAACACACAACCATGCTACCGATAAGACAATAAGATATAGGAATAGAATTAGGCTATTCGACCCATCGAGCCGGTTCCACCATTCAATTATGGCTGATAAGTATCTCATACCCATTCTCCTGCTTTTTCCCTGTAACTCTTGATCGCTTTATCAGTCAAGAACCTATCTATCTCTTTCTTAAATACATTAAATGACCTGGCCTCCACAGCCTTGTCTGGCAATGAATTCCACAGATTCACCACTCTCTGGCTGAAGAAATTCCTCCACGTCACAGTTCTAAAGTAACTTATCTCACAACAGCAGTTAAAGTTCCACAGGTTTATTTGGAACCACGATCTTTTGGCTCAGGAGAGTGGGCAACTGGTATTGTGAGACTTCTTACTGGGCACACTCCAGTCCAACGCCAACATCTCCACATCACATTTCTAAAGGGCCATCCCTTTCCTCTGAGGTTGTGCCTTCGGGTCCAAGTCTCCCCTACTAATGGAAACATCTTCCCCAAGTGCACTCTGTCCAGACCTTTCATTATTCTGTATGTTTCAATGTTATCCCCCTCCTCATCCTTCCAAACTCCATCGAGTACAAACGCAGAGTCCTCAGACGCTCGTCATGCGTCAAGTCCTTCATTCCCCGGATCATTCTTGTGAAGCTGCTCTGGACCCTGTCTAAGGCGAGCACACGCTTCCTTAGATACGGGTTCCAAAATTGCTGACAATATTCTGAATGTGGTCTGACCAGAGTCTTATTAAACCTCAGCAGAACACCCCTGCCTTTGTATTCTCGTTTCTCGAAATTAACGCCAGCAGAGGGATCTCTGCTATATCGAATTCATATTGAAAAATTTACCGTATTACCCTACATTATTTCTAACTTCCCATACCTCCCTGACCCTCAACATCCCACCTCGGCTGTAAATTTCTACTTTGGATCTAAAAAGTGTTCGATTCAACGGGGTTAAGTGAAGTTGTTTGTTTAGTGACTGTAATTGATGTGACTCTCCATGGATACGGTTAGTGTGCCTGGAGGGATTCCCTCTTCTATTAATAAGGGATTCCGTTCAACGTGTTGTCCCATTGAGACAGCGGGAGCGACAACTCCGACACTAACAGATCAGCGGCTGTGGAGAGGGAGGGAGGGAAAGGAGAGATCGGAATCTGGGAGCAATGGATTGGAATCTTCCAAAAATGGATCAGAACAGAGCCATAGTGTCATAGAGGTTTACAGCGTGGAAATAGGCACTTTGGCCCAACTTGTCCATGCCACCCTTTTTTAAAAATCCTTAAGCTAATCCCAATTGCTCACGTTTGGCCCATATCCTTCTGTACCCATGTAACTATCTAAATGCTTTTTAAAAGACAAAATTGGACCCGACTCTCCTACTACCTCTGGCAGCTTGTTCCAGACACTCACCATCTTCTGTGTGAAAACAAATTGCCCCTCTGGACACTTTTGTATTTCTCCCCTCTCACCTTAAACCTATGCCCTCTAGAATCTGAGTACAATGAAGCGGAATGTTCCAAAAATGGATCAAAATCTGGGAACAATGAATTGTAACGTACCAACAATGGATCAGAATCTGGGAACAATGGATTGGAATGTTCCAACCAACGATAGGAGTTTATTCTATTGGATTTCTCTGTTTACTGCAGATAGTTGGTGGATCAGATCAGTTGATCGGATTGAATATCTACTGTACGCGATTCAATGCTTTTACTATCCCCTCCTGGCGATTGTTGGTGTTCCAGGTAAGTCCCTGGCTGGCATAGTACCGGCCCGACCGCCACGGGAATCGGAACAGGCGAAGGTCTCTTTAACACGGGTGGGATTTTGCAGCTGTGGGAAGCGTGAGGTTGTAAAGTCCCGTCCCATGTGTCCGGTTCCTAATTCTGCTTAACTGTATTGATTGTCTTGTTATTGACTGTACTCGGTTTGCTGCTCTTGTTGTTTCTGCTAAATCCCTGTGTCCAGTTATTAATTATTTCAGCCACTGACCATTGTCTTAGAGTCTCTGGGCTAGGATGTCTTCTGTGTGCTGTGACTTTCCAGACACATGTGACCTCAAACGCTATTCCATCGTGAGTAAATGATTGAGACAGAATCTTTTTTACCCTCCACATATAACACCAGTTCACTGCTAATTGCCCACCAAGTCATCAGGCCGCAGAATCAATTTTATTGGTCATATGTGCACAGCAAGATCTCATAGAGAGAGAATATGTTTTGTAAAGTTTGAAGTTTATTCATTAGTGTCACAAGTATACGAACATTAACATTGCAATGAAGTTACTGTAAAAATCCCTGAGACACAACACTCGAGTGCCTGTTTGGGTACATTGAGGGAGAATTTAGCATGGCCAAAGCACCTAACCAGCAAATCTTTCGGAGTGTGGGAGGAAACCGGAGCACACGCAGACACATGTAGAACGTACATACTCTGCACAGACAGTAGCCAAGCCTGGAATTGAACCAGGGCCACTGGTGCTGTGTGGCAACAATGCTATCCCCTGTGCCACCACAAACTCTCCAAGAGTCACAGCAACTCAAACACACAGACGCGCACAAACGTGCATATATAAATATGAATATTTACTGATGGAAGCAATCAGATTAAAACACTTACTGCCACTCAGACACAAATTCAACAATAACCAAAATTGCTGTAATACTCCAGAGCAACGCACAGTTAGGAACATTCGTGCAGTGCTCTCTTGCTCACAAACACACATACACACACACACACACACATGGGAGGGGGACGGTTTGACAGCTACTCCCTGTCCATTGATGGCGGGGTGAGCAGCAAAACCACGTGACAGCCGAGAACTCAGGTCCAAGCCGGATTTCTCGCCTCTTGCGACCTCACCGGCAACCGATTGCGGCGGATTTAGTCCCCTGCCCATTTCTGGCAAGAATCTGAATAAAATATTTAAATTTATTTTCAAACTAATTTAAATAAATTTGGCGAGCCGAGGATGGAATTGTGCGATACACTTGCCTTTGCAGCCTCACCGGGAGAGGGTGTGTCCCGTGAGGAAAACAGCTGGCCACATTTACACAAAGGAGTCATGATGGCCTCGCCAGTAGGACCGAAGGGCATTGAGGACATTGGGCAAGGTCAAGGGCAACGGTCGTTGCTCCTTCGGATCCCCTAAACCCACGGGCACTTGTACGCAATCGGTGGGGTAGGGAATGAGGTATCGCTGGCTCTCTGCATGTACAGTGGAGTAGGGAGGTGTCTCCCTGCCGCACTGCATGCACAGTGGGGTAGGGAGGGGTCTCGCTGCCTCTCTGCATGCACAGTGAGGTAGGGAGGGGGTCTCGCTGCCTCTCTGCATGCAAAGTCCGGGTGGGAGGGTGTCTCGCTGCCTCTCTGCATGCACAGCGGGGTAGGCAGGGGGGCCTCGCTGCCTGTCTGCATGCGCAGTGGGGTAGGGAGGTGGTCAGGCTGCCTCTCTGCATGCACAGAGGGGTGGGCAGGGTGTCCCTCTGCCTCTCTGCATGCACAGTGGCGTAGGGAGGGGGTCTCGCTGCATCTCTGCATGCACAGTGGGGTAGGGAGTAATCTCGCTGCCTCTCCGCATGCACAGTGGGGTCGGGAGGGGGTCTCGCTGCCTCTCTGCATGCACAGTGGGGCAGGGAGGGAGGCCTCGCTGTCTCCCTGGCATGCACAGTGAGGTAGCGCGGGGGTCTCGCTGCCTCTCTGCATGCACAGTGGGGTAGGGAGGGGGGCCTCGCTGCCTCTCTGCATGCACAGTAGGGTAGGGAAGGGGTCTGGCTGCCTCTCTGCATGCACAGTGGGGTGGACAAGGTGTCCCTCTGCCTCTCTGCATGCACAGTGGGTTTGGGAGGGGGTTACGCTGCCTCTCTGCATGCACAGTGGGGTAGGGTGGGGTCTCGCTGTCTCTCTGCATGCAAAGTGGGGTATGGAGGGGGTCTCGCTCCATCTCTGCATGGACAGTGGGATAGCGAGGGGGGTCTCGCTGCCTCTCTGCATGCACAGTGGGGTAGGGACGGAGGCCTCGCTGCCTCACTTGCATGCACAGTGGGGTAGGGATGGGGTCTCGCTGCTTCTCTGCGTGCACAGTGGGTTAAGGAGGGGGCCTCACTGCCTCTCTGCATGTACAGAGGGGTAGGGAGGGGGTCTCGCTGCCTCTCTGCATGCACCGTGGGGTATGGAGGGGGGAGTCGCTGCCTCTCTGCACACACGGTGGGGAAAGGAGGGGGGAGTCGCTGCCTCTCTCCATGCACAGTGGGTTGGGGGGGGGCTCGCTGCCTCTCTGCATACACAGTGGAGTAGGGAGGTGTTTTCGCTGCCTCTCTGCATGCACAGTGGTGTATGGCGGGGTCTCGCTGCCTCTCTGCATGCACAGTGGGGTAGGGAGGGGGTCTTACTGCCTCTCTGCATGCACAATGTGGGAGGGAGGGGGCCTCGTTGCCTCTGCACATGCACAGTGGCGTAGGGAAGGGGGTCTCGCTGCCTCTCTTCATGCAGAGTGTTGGAGGGAAGGGCCCTGGTTGCTTCTCTGCATGCAAAGTGGGGTAGGGAGGGGATCTTGCTGTCTCTCTGCATCCACCGTGGGGTAGGGATGGGTTCTCGCTGCCTCACTGCATGCACCGTGGGGTAGGGAGTGTGGCCTCACTGCTTCTCTGCATGCACAGTGCGGGAGGGAGGGGGTCTTGTTGCCTCTCTGCATGCACAGTGGTGTAAGGAGGGGCTCTTGCTAGCTCTCTGCATGCACAGTGGGGTAAGGAGGGGCTCTTGCTAGCTCTCTGCATGCACAGTGGGGTAAGGAGAGGCTCTTGCTAGCTCTCTGCATGCACAGTGGGGTAAGGAGGGGGTCTCGCTGCCTCTCTGCATGCACAGTGCGGGAGGGAGGGGTTCTCGCTGCTTCTCTGCATGCACAGTTTGTGAGGGAGGGGGCCTCGCTGCCTCTCTCCATCTACAGTGGGGTAGGGAGGGTGCCTCCATGCCTCTCTACATGCACAGTGACTTAGGGATGGGGGCCTCGCTGCCTCTCTGCTTGCACAGTGGTGTAGGGAGGGTTTCTGCTGCCTCTCTGCATGCACCATGGGGTATGGAGGGGGTCTCGCTGCCTCTCTGCATGCACATTGTGAGAGGGAGGGGGCCTCGCTGCCTCTCTACATACACAGTGGCGCAGGCAGGGGGGTCTCGCTGCCTCCCTGCATGCACAGTGTGGGAGGGAGGGGGCTTCCTTGCCTCTCTACATGCACAGTGGGGTAGGGAGGGTGCCTCGCTGCCTCTCTACATGGACAGTGACGGAGGGAGGGGGGCCTCGCTGCCTCTCTGCATGCACAGTGGGGTAGGGAGAGGGGTCTCGATGTTTCTCTGCATGCACAGTGGGATAGGGAGGGGGTCTCGCGGCCTCTCTGCATGCACAGTGGGGTAGGGAGGGGTCTCCCTGCATCTCTGCGTGCACAGTGGGGGAGGGAGGGGTCTCGCTTCCTCTCTGCATGGACAGTGGGGTAGGGAGTATGGCCTCACTGCCTCTCTCCATGCACAGTGGGGTAGGGAGGGGGTCTCCCTGCCTCTCTCCATGCACAGTGTGGTAGGGAGGGGGCCTCGCTGCCTCTCTACATGCACTGTAGGGTAGGGAGGGGGGTCTCACTGCCTCTCTGCATGCACATTGGGGTAGGGAGGGTGCTTCACTGCCTCTTTACATGCACATTGGCGGAGGGAGAGGGTTTTCGCTGCCTCTCTGCATGCACAACGTGGTAAGGAGGGGGCCTCGCTGCCTCTCTGCATACACAGTGGGGTAGGGAGGGGGTTCTCGCTGCCTCACTGCACGCACAGTGGGTTAGGGAGGGGGGTCTCGATGCCTCTCTGCATGCAAGGTGAGTTAGGGAGGGGGTCTTGCTGCCTCTCGGCATGCTCCGTGGTGTTGGGAGGGGGGTCTTGCTGGCTCTCTGCATGCACAGTGGGGCAGGGAGGGGGTCACGCTGCCTCTCTGCATGCACAGTGGTGTAGGGAGGGGTTCTCGCTACCTCTCTGCATGCACAGTGGTGGAGGGAGGGGTCTTGCTGCCTCTCTGCATGCACCATGGGATATGGTGGGGGCCTCGCTGCCTCTCTACTTGCACAGTGCGGTAGGGAGGGGGTCTCGCTGCTTCTCTGCATGCACAGTGTGGGAGGGAGGGGGCTTCCTTGCCTCTCTACATGCACAGTGGGGTAGGGAGGGAGCCTCGCTGCCTCTCTACATTGATAGTGACGGAGGGAGGGGGGCCTCGCTGCCTCTCTGCATGCACAGTGGGGTAGGGAGAGGGGTCTCGATTTCTCTCTGCATGCAATGTGGGGTAGGGAGGGGGTCTCGCTGCCTCTCTGCATGCACCGTGGGGTAGGGAGGGGTCTCCCTGCATCTCTGCATGCACAGTGGGGAAGGGAGATGTCTCGCGGCCTCTCTGCATACACAGTGGGGTAGAGAGGGGTCTCGCTGCCTCTCTGCATGCACAGTGGGGTAGGGGGGTTTCTCGCTGCCTCTCTGCATGCACAGTGCTTTAGGGAGGGGGGTGTCACTGCCTCTCTGCATGCACAGTGGGGTAGGGAGGGGGTCTCCCTGCCTCTCTCCATGCACAGTGTGGTAGGGAGGGGGCCTCGCTGCCTCTCTACATGCACTGTAGGGTAGGGAGGGGGGTCTCACTGCCTCTCTGCATGCACATTGGGGTAGGGAGGGTGCTTCACTGCCTCTTTACATGCACATTGGCGGAGGGAGAGGGTTTTCGCTGCCTCTCTGCATGCACAACATGGTAAGGAGGGGGCCTCGCTGCCTCTCTGCATACACAGTGGGGTAGGGAGGGGGTTCTCGCTGCCTCACTGCACGCACAGTGGGTTAGGGAGGGGGGTCTCGATGCCTCTCTGCATGCAAGGTGAGTTAGGGAGGGGGTCTTGCTGCCTCTCGGCATGCTCCGTGGTGTTGGGAGGGGGGTCTTGCTGGCTCTCTGCATGCACAGTGGGGCAGGGAGGGGGTCACGCTGCCTCTCTGCATGCACAGTGGTGTAGGGAGGGGTTCTCGCTACCTCTCTGCATGCACAGTGGTGGAGGGAGGGGTCTTGCTGCCTCTCTGCATGCACCATGGGATATGGTGGGGGCCTCGCTGCCTCTCTACTTGCACAGTGCGGTAGGGAGGGGGTCTCGCTGCTTCTCTGCATGCACAGTGTGGGAGGGAGGGGGCTTCCTTGCCTCTCTACATGCACAGTGGGGTAGGGAGGGAGCCTCGCTGCCTCTCTACATTGATAGTGACGGAGGGAGGGGGGCCTCGCTGCCTCTCTGCATGCACAGTGGGGTAGGGAGAGGGGTCTCGATTTCTCTCTGCATGCAATGTGGGGTAGGGAGGGGGTCTCGCTGCCTCTCTGCATGCACCGTGGGGTAGGGAGGGGTCTCCCTGCATCTCTGCATGCACAGTGGGGAAGGGAGATGTCTCGCGGCCTCTCTGCATACACAGTGGGGTAGAGAGGGGTCTCGTTGCCTCTCTGCATGCACAGTGGGGTAGGGGGGTTTCTCGCTGCCTCTCTGCATGCACAGTGCTTTAGGGAGGGGGGTGTCACTGCCTCTCTGCATGCACAGTGGGGTAGGGAGGGTGCCTCGCTGCCTCTTTACATGCACATTGGCGTAGGGAGAAGGTTCTCTCTGCCTCTCTGCATGCACAGTGTGGTAAGGAGGGGGCCTCGCTGCCTCTCCGCATGCACAGTGGTGTAAGGAGGGGATTCTCACTGCCTCTCTGCATGCACAGTGTGTTACGGAGGGTCTGCTGCTGACACTCTGCATGCAATTGGTGTGGGGGAAAGAGGGGTGATTGGCCCGGGCGGTGGGTAGTGGGCTGGGTCTATATCCGGTTTGGGGCTCCTCACGAAGAGCTGCGGCCCCGGACTATCGGGGGGCAGCTGCTGTGTTGAAGCGAGCTGCAGCAGCAGAGAGCTGACAGATGTCACTCTCAGACCAGGCAGCTCACCGCTGGCTGCAATTGCACATTTACAACCACATAGGTGTGGTACTTGGTCGGTATCCCAGCCAGCGCTGAGAGAGCTGCAAGTGATGGGGCCACTGCTGAGAGTGAAGTAACAGCCATCGAGTTTTAACAGCACAAACTGGGGCCCTTCGGCCCATTATCTCTGAACTGGTCAATCAAATAAGATGTTGAAAGGCCTTGATCGGGTGGACTCTCAGAGGCTTTTTTCCCAGGTTGGAAATGGCTGCTACGAGAGGACACAGGTTTAAGGTGCTGGGGTGTAGGTACAGGGGAAATGGTTCGGGGTAAGTTTTTCACACAGAGGGTGGTGGGCGAGTGGACTCGGCTGCCGTCAGTGGTGGTGGAGGCAAACTCAATAGGGTCTTTTAAGAGACTCTTGGATGAGTACATGGGACTTAATAGGATGGAGGGTTATTCGTAGACCTAAAAGGTCGGGATATGTTCGGCACAACTTGTGGGGCCGAAGGGCCTGTTTTTGTGCTGTAGTTTTCTATCTTTCTATGTTTCTATGTTTTCTAAACACCTAT
The DNA here is from genome assembly GCF_964213995.1 of Mustelus asterias. Taxonomy (NCBI): domain Eukaryota; kingdom Metazoa; phylum Chordata; class Chondrichthyes; order Carcharhiniformes; family Triakidae; genus Mustelus; species Mustelus asterias. The sequence continues at coordinate 389,769 of NW_027590186.1, forward strand.
CCAATCGAATCACTTTTTCCAGCACTCGATCCACAGCCTTGTATGCTATGGCGTTTCAATTGCGGATCTAAATGCCTCTTGTGGTTGGTCCCGCTTCTACCACCGTTTCAGGCCGTGAGCTGCAGATCCCAGCACCCTGTGGATGGAAACATTTTGTCACAAATCCACACAAAATTCTGCCCTTTACCTTAAATCCACGCCTCTCTGGTTATTGACACCTCTACTAACGGAAAACAAGTTTATTCCTATCTATGCGCCACATAATTTTGTACATATCACTCAATTCCCTCCCACTTGAAAACACTCGAACCACCACCCACTACACCTGCTCCCCCCCCCCCCCCCCACCCCACAGACGTCTCTGCTTGGAGGTAAAAACCCAACCTAACCAGCCTCTCTTCGTAGCTGAAACTCTCCAGCCCAGGCAGCATCCTGGTCCATCTCCTCTCCACCGTCTCCAGGGCAATTACATCCTTCCTGTAGTGTGATGACCAGAGCTGCACACAGTACTCTTGCTCTGGTCTAACCACCATTTTATTCACTTCCATCATAACCTCCCAGCTCTTATATTCTATGCTGTGGCTGCTAAAGTAAAGTATCCTACATGTTGTCTTAACAACAGCATATACCTGTCCTCCTACCTTCAGGGATTCTCATATATGCAGCCCACATTCATTCTGGTTCTCTTTACTTTCTCACAATCTACTGTTCATTGTGCATTTCCTTGCCCTGTTAATCGTCCCAAATGCATCGCCTCACTTTTTTCAGGTTTAAAGTCCATTTGCACATTTGCCCATTTGCCCATCTGATTTGCCCATCTGACCAGCCTGTCCGTTTCCTCAGCACGGTGGCATAGTATTTAGCACTACTCCCCACAGCGCCAGGGACACGTGTTAGATTCCTGGCTTGGAGCACTGTCTGTGTGGAGTTTGCACATTTTCCCCGTGTCTGTGTGGGTTTCCTCCGGGTGCTCCGGTTTGCTCCCAGATTCCAAAGACGTGGGTTAGATGGATTAGCCATGCTAAATAGCCCTTTGTGTCAGGGAGACTCGCTAGGGTAAATGAATGGTGTTATGGGGATAGGGCCTGAGTGGGATTGTGCTCAGTGCAGACTAAGTGGGCCGAATGGCCTCCTTCTGCACTGTAGGATTCTATGATTCCTGTAATCTAAGGCTTTCCTCAATATTTACCACACCACCAATTTTTGTATCATCTGTGAACTTACTGATCATACCTCGCACACTTATGTCTAGACCATCAATGTGCAGACCAAACAGCAAGAGACCCAGCATCGACCCCTGTGGAACCCCACTGGACACCGGCTTGCAGTCACAAAAGCCTCCTGCCACTCAGCCAATTTTGAATGTAATTTACCAAATTGCCCTGGATCCAATCGGCTATCACTTCCTTGTTCAGTCTCCATGCGGAATTTGTCAAAGCTTTTCCGAAGTCCATGTAGACTGCATCGATTGCACTTCCCTCATTTACTCATCCAGTCACCTCCTCAATATATTCCAGCAAATTGTTAGACATGATCTCCCCCTGACAAAGCCATGCTGACTATTGTTCATAAATCCTCACCTCTCGAAGTGGAGATTAATTCTGTCCCTCAGATTGCTTTCCAATAATTTCCCTACCACGGATATGGTGATGATGGTGTCCTGGGCGTGAACTTGGATGTCTCCAGTAGGATAGCAGCATGGCACAGTGGTTAGCACGGCTGCCTCACACCATCAGGGACCTCGGTTCAATACAAGGGATTCCATAATCATCAGTGAAGCTTTTTTTTAACTTTGAAACCAGCTCCATTCTCACATATTGCCTGTTGGGATTTCTCCTGTTACAAGAACGTGTGGTGTTTCTCTGGAAAGGATCCACCTTGAGCAAGTCCAGTTTCTCGCAGCTCTCCAGTGTCCACATTGAGCCTTGTAACTTCATTCTCGATTACAGCCGTCCTGTATACATCACCAACCTGCATAAGGTCATTGGTAAGGCCAGGGCCCATCGTGCTGATGTTCCAGCTTAACATGTGAAAGACTGATTTGATTTGATTTGAATTGATTTGTTTTATTACAGTCACATGTATTAGTATGCAGTGAAAAGTATTGTTCCTTGAGTGCTATACAGACAAAGCATACCGTACATAGAGAAGGACAGAATGCAGAATGTAATGTTGCAGTCGTAGCTAGGGTGTAGAAAAAGATCACCTTCATGCGATACAGGTCCATTCAAACGTCCGATGGCAGCAGAGATGAAGCTGTTCTTGGGTTGGCAGCGTGATGGCACAATGGTTAGCACTGCTATCTCACAGGGACCCGAGTTCGATTCCCAGCTTGGATCACTGTCTGTGTGGAATTTGGATATTCTTCACAGGTCTGCGTGGGTTTCATCTGGAAGCTCTGGTTTCCATCCACAGTCCAAAGATATGCAGGTTAGGTTGATGGGCGACGATGATAAATTGCCCATTCGGGTCCCGGGTTTTGTGTGTTAGAGGTATCAGGGTACATATGGGACTTAGGGGATAGGACATGGGTGGGATAATTGTCGGTGCAGACTCAATGGGCCGAATGGGAGGAAACCGGGGCACTCGGAGGAAACCCACGCAGACAAGAGGGGAATGTGCAAACTCCACACAGACTGTGACTCAAGCCGGGAATCGAACCCACATCTCCCACAACGTAGAGGGGCTATTTACCTGTAGCTGAGTGAGGGACAATGTTGAGGACTCTCCAGAAAACTCTCTCCCAAATATGTACCATTGTGTCGCTACCATGGAGCAACATTGTCGGCACAGACAAGAAGGGCCAAAAGGCCTGTTTCTGAGCTGTAATTTTCTATGGTTCTATGGTTAGCACTGCTGACTCACAGCGTCAGGCGCCTCGCTTCAGTTCCAGGCTTGGGTCACTGTCTGTGTGGAGTTTGGACCTTCTCCCCGTGTCTGTGTGGGTTTCCTCCGGATGCTCCACTTTCCTCTCGCACTGCGAACGTGCTGGATTAAAAAAAAGAGATTTAATTCTGTGTGTGCACTTTTTTAAACTTTAACCATCCTCAGTCTAAATGGTAATTTATTTCCCTGAATCATATCTAATTCTATTCGTTATTTCCTTCCTGACAGTGAACATAATCACAATTGTGACGCTGATGAGCAGAAACTGTGGTCTGTCCAAATGTGTCACTCGATACCTGGTGGCCATGTCAGCGGGGGATCTGCTGGTCGTTATCCTCGACCTGATATTCAGACACATTCCCATTGTTTATCTGGAACAGTTTTATTTCCTGCACTCGCTCCCCGTGTGTAACATCCACGCCGTCCTGCTTTATGCAGCCACTGACTGTTCTGTCTGGTTCACCGTCACCTTTACCTTTGATCGATTTGTGGCCATTTGCTGCCCCAAGCTGAAAAGTAAATATTGCAGTGAGAAATCGGCGGCTGCGGTTCTGGGAACAGTGGCGGCGCTGAGCTGTTTAAAGAACATTTTCTGGTATTTTATGTTATTAAATGGATATCGGCTGGCGAACGACCCCTGGTTTTGTGATTACGCAATGGATGTTATGGAATCTCCGGTCTGGGTAACAATCGAGTTCCTCCACCACATTCTAACCCCGTGTGTCCCATTCGTCCTGATTCTGCTGCTCAATGCTTTCACTGTCAGACACATTTTAGTGAGCAGCAGAGCCCGCAGGAGACTCCGGGCTCAGAGCAATGGGGAGAATCCCAGAGACCCAGAGATGGACAGTCGAAGGAAATCCATCATTTTACTGTTTGTTATCTCAGCCAATTTCACCCTTTTATGGTCGACATTAATGGTTTATTCAATATGGCGTCGGATATTAAATTTGGGCTATTATTCGGTATGGTTAGATTATTTAGTTCTGGAATTGGGTTACATGCTGCAACTCACAAGTTGCTGTACAAACACTGCCATTTATGCTGTGACACAGACTCACTTCAGACAGCAGCTGAAAAATCTGCTGAAATATCCCCTTACTGCAATTCTTCAACTCATTACACCCTGAGAGGAAACTACAACAACACGACCCCTGAATCTTCCTATTGGACATTCAAACTATAAATAACAAACAACCTCACAGAGGCAGAAAGAGTGAACAGATAGAGAGAGAAAGGGCAGTGAAAGCAACAGCGAGAGTGATAAAGAGACAGAGATTGAGAGAGAGAGGGAAGGGCATAAATACATGGAGCATGACAGATTTTGAAAAAGTTTCTCACAGGAACATGGAAAGAAACAAAGAGAGAGAGAGAGCGATAGAGAGAGACAGAGAGAAAGGACAGCGACAGATAGGGACTCTCACAGAACTAGAAAAAGAGGGATAGAGATTGGGGGAAATGGGTAGGGAGATAGACAGGGAATGAGAAAGCGTGACAGAGGGAGACAGATGGGAGGATGTAATGAGAGACGGAGACTAAGACGGAAATGGTGACAGAAAGGGAGGCAAAGAGAAACAGATGCAGAGACAGAGAACGTCAGCAAATTGGAAACAGTTAGACTGAATGAGTAGAATGGACACAGCAAGAGGAAAAGACAGAGCGAGGTAGAGAGAGAGAGAGAAAGACAGAGAGATCAGAAAAGGGGGACAGAGAAGGAGAGGGAGAAGGAAAGTGAGACTGAGAGGGGGGAGGAGATACAGAGGAAGAGTGTAGAGAGAATGTGAGTGAGGGAGATGCAGAGAGACAGTAAGAGACACAGTGAAACAGAGAGAGAGACACAGTGAGAGAGAGAGATACAGAGAGAGGGATGCGCAGAAAGACAGAAAGAGACAGAGAGAGACATACTTAGTGACTTTAACGATAACCATCATGTGGACTTATTGGATTATGAGCTTCCTAATAGAGGCAGTTAATGCTGTGCAATCCGGGAGTCCTGCAGACGTGTATAATATGGTGTGTCTAAGTTACCGGAACTCAGGGTGTGTACACTCAATGTGTGGATGTGATGGACTGGTGGTTTTATCACCAGACTATTAATACAGAAACTCAGCTAATATTATGTGCACCCGGGTTCGAATCCTGTCACGGCAGATTGTGGAATTTGAATAAATATATCTGGAATTCAGAATCAGCTGGTGACCTTAAAAGCATTGTCGATTTTCGGAAAAACACATCTGGTTCATCAATGTCCCAGGGAAGTAAATCTGTCGTCCTTATGTGGTCAGGACGAAATGTGACACCAAGTGGTTGACACTTAATTCTCCTCTGAACGTGGGCAACTAGGGACGGGCAATAAATGCAGGCCGGCCAGCGACACCAAAGTCCCAAGAGTGAATAAAAATACTTGGCGCTGGGAAATGTGAAACAAACGGTAAAATGTTTTCCACAGCTGGATAAATACCCAATCCCTCTGATCAAGGACTTAACCTCAAAGTAGGCTGCAGGATTATTTTTGTCCAATTATGAACTTATTCACGTGTACTTACACGAACAGCTAGATGAGGATCCGCAGCGATATTCAACAATTCATACTCAGAGGAAGTTTAACATTTATAAAGTGTCAAATGTAGGCTTGCATTAACATTGCAATGAAGTTACTGCGAAAATCGCCTCGTCGCCACACACTGGTGCCTGTTTGGGTACACTGATGGAGAATTTATCATGGCCAATGGACCTAACCAGCTCGACTATCAGACTATGGGAGGAAACTGGAACAACCAGAGGAAACCTACGCACATACGGAGAGAATGTGCAGACTCAGCACAGTGACCCAAGCCAGGAACTGAACGCAGGTCTCTGGCGTTATGAGGCAGCAGTGCTAACCACTGTGACACCTCGTCTACGTTGATAGTTTGGGCAAAGAAATTCCAGAAGTACCTGCATGGCGGTGCAGCCCATAACATCGGCCCATATCCAGCTTAGGGCTTTATTACTGTCGGCCTACCATTATCGATTGGAATACCCTCCAGGAAGCCGAGTCGTTAAGGCAGATGCCTTGAGTTGGCGAGGATTAACAGACACTTGTCATAACCCCAATGGAAAAGACGGTAATCATGAACTTTTTCAAAACTCCCCCAGTGGCTTTTGATAATATTTGGCTGTGGACGTAAGATTACCCATTCCTGAATGAATTGAAGCAGCTCGTGCTGATGGTGGTATCCAAAAGGCCGTTACAGCCTGAATTGCACTCATATTGGAATGGCAGAGAGCAGCTGACTGCTATGGGGTTCGAGAGTGTCAAACTGGGCCACGTTCACCATCCCATCCTGGCTGAACTTTACCATGGCCACTCAGGAGTGGCAAACTGAAGGTCCTCCAAGTTGCCATGTCTGGTGGCGAGATATGGATACAGATATTTTCTCGTGGGTCAGTGTTGGCAATATCAACAAGGGCAGAACTATCACCAGTTACTACTCTTCACACTTGGGAATGACCAGGATATCCGCAGATGTAGCTGCACATGGACAGTGCCGGTCTGCTCATGGGGCCAATGTTCCTGATAATGGTAGATGCTGATTCAAAATGGATGGCCGTACACAGGGTGAGTTAATCAAACACAAGGACATGAGTGGAGAAACTTCACGCCCCTTTCCAGACACCCGGGATCCCGCAGGTGTTTGTTTCTGAAAATAGGCCACCCTTCATCAGCCAGGAATTTGTGCATCAGATGACGTTGAACAGAATTTGACACGTTAGGACATTGCCATATTGCCCATCATCCAATGGCCTGGCAGAAAGAGCGGTCCAAACAGTAAAAACAGGTTCAAAAAACGAGCTCACAGCCTCCTTGAGCACCAAACCATCCAGATTCCTCTTCAGTTACAAGATGACTCCTCTCCCCGCCACCCACCACCCCCCCCCCCCACCACATTCCCTTCAACGACCGGAACAGCCCCAGCAGAGATGCTGATGGGAAGATGACTCCGCCCAAGATTGAGTCTGATCTTCCCGAAGGCGGGAGGTTGGCAAGGTATCAAGACACCCAGTACCGATCCCACCCGCCGGGAGAGGCACTTAAAGGCAGGTGATAGGTTATTAGTAAAAAATCATTGCAATGGATCCGCGTGGTTATGAGGCCCGTTCGAGTCCGGAACAGAGCCAGTTTCCTATCACGTCTGCTTGGGAGATACCATCCTATGGGACTGCTTCAATCATCTACAAGCCATGAAGCTCCAAGCCCTGCCTGAAAAATCAATTCCCAGCGCACCGAAAAGGTAGATGTATGAGGCAAGTATTTCAAACAGGGTGTTGGGTGCCTTAAACTTGCTGCTGGGGGAGGTGGTGGAAGCAGATACGATAGTGAGTTTTAAGGGATGTCTTGACAAATACATGAATAGGATGGGAATAGAGGGATATGATCCCCGGAAGGGAGGGGATTTTAGTTCAGACTGAGACAGGCAGTACGTTCAAAGCAGACCCGTTCCTGTGCCTAATTGAAAAGACAAACGTGATTCTTGTTTGGAGTTTTGAGTGTGCGGATGCCTCCCTCTAATCCCCTGTAAAGGGAGTTTCCAGAATCCATCAATGTGAGACCTCGCCCCGTCCACCCTCCATCCCCCTCGCCTCCTAAACCCCCCTCACCCCGCAACTCCTCCCGCAACTCCTCATCCCCTCCTACAACAATCCTCGTCCCCTCCTTTCTGCAAGCGCTGCCCAGCCCCCCCCCCGCCCCCCGCAACACCTGTCCCCCGACCCCCAAACCCGTTGGCACCTGCAATCCCTCGCCCACAGCAGCCTCTCACCACCCCAACCCCACATGCCTTACCATCCGCAACCACTCGCCACCTCAACTCCTCACCCCCTCCACCTGCAACCCCTCTTCCCCTTCCACCCCGCAACCCCTCCCCTCCCTACCCCTCAACAGGTCCCCCCTCCCCCCGCAACCCTTCGCATACTCCCCGCGCACAATCCGCCCCTTCCCTCACCCGCTCTCTCTGCAACTCCTCAACCCGCCCACCCCGCAAACCCTCCCCCCGCAGTCCTTTAATTCCTCACCCCTTGCCCTCGATCCCCCGGCAACCCGTCACCGCCTGCAACCCATCGCCCCTCCTGCCCCCCGCAAAACCTCGCCCCTGCCCCCCGCAACCACACGCCCCCTGCCCCCCCCACAACCCCTCACCCGCCGTAACCCCTCACACCCCCCAGCAACCACTCACTGCGTCACAATCACTCACCCCCCCCACCCCGCCAGAAAGCCCTTGCAATACCCCCTCCCCCGCAATCCCAAATGACTCCAATCAATTTACTTGCATTTGGACTATGGAAGGGTCAAGAGCGTCATGTGTTTAGGTGTCCAGGTCACCAACAACCTGTCCTGGTCCCCCACCATGCCGACACTGAAGTTAAGAAACCCCACCAACGCCTCTACTTTCTCAGAAAACTAAGGAAATTTGGCATGTCAGCTACGACTCTCACCAACCTTTACAGATGCACCACAGAAAGCATTATTTCTGATTGTATCACAGCTTGGTATGGCTCCTGCTCTGCCCAAGACAGCAAGAAACTACAAAACGTCACGAATGTAGCCCAATCCATCACGCAAACCAGCCTCCCATCCATTGACTCTGTCTACACTTCCCATTGCCTCGGCAAAGCAGCCAGCATAATTAAAGACCCCCACGCACCCCGGACATTCTCTCTGCCACCTTCCTCCTTTGGTAAAAAGATACAAAAGTCTGAGGTCACGTACGAACCAACTCAAGAAAAGCTTCTTCCCTGCTGCTGTCAGACTTTTGAATGGACTTACCTTGCATTAAGTTGATCTTTCTCGACACCCTAACTTGACTGTAACACTACACTCCTGTTTCCTTCTCTATGAACGGTATGTTTAGTCTGTATAGCACGCAGTACTTTTCACTTTATGTTAATACATGTGACATTAATAAATCAAATCAAATAGACCTTGTGTAATGATGTGTTTATCCAAATGCTTCTTAAATGAAAGAGTCCGTGCCTCCAGCAGCCACTCAGGCAGCGACTTCCAGATTTCCAACACAGTCTGCGTAACGCTCTTTGCTCACATCCCCTCTGAAACACTCCTCACCTTTAACCTCTGCCTTTTGGTCAAACCCAGACATAGATGGCACTGGGCATGCGCTCTCCTCACATTGTCCCTCAGAAAGATGGCGGCAGCGCAGGCGCACAGCCCCGCTGGAAACATGGCGGCCGTGACCTCGGGGCAGAAACGGTGAACAATACTGGGCTCCGCTGGGTACAAACGGGGAACCGGGGTTTCATTTTCTGAGTTTCCGCTTTACAGCACCGCGTTATGAATCCTCTCCGCCCACCCGCCGGATCCATCGCTGCCTCCGAGCCGGCATCCCACTCACTCATTGATTGGAAATCAGATCTCCGTCACCTCATCGTCATTTCTCACACTGCGCATGCTCCACTCCCAGCCCCGCCCCTCATTCACACGATTGGTTGGAGGACCAGCCGCTCCCGCTCGGTCCTCCAGCTCCGCCCCTCTCCGCCTATCAGTCCGGAGCTGCCGTGAATCAGCCGGGCATTGTGACGGTGTCAGATGGTGGGCGTGGCCATAGCCTCTGGCTGACTCGCTGATTATTGTAAGAAGTTTTGCAACACCAGGTCAAAGTCCAACAGGTTTATTTGGTAGGAAATGCCACTCGCTTTCGGAGTTCTGCCCCTTCGTCAGGTGGAGTCGAGATCTGCTCACAAACAGGGCATACAGAGACACAAACTCAATTTGCAGAATAATGGTTGGAATGCGAGTCTTTTCAGATAATCAAGTCTCAAATGTACAGACAATGTGAGTGGAGAGAGCGTTAAGCACAGGTTAAAGAGATGTGTACTGTCTCCAGACATGACATCCAGTGAGATTCTGCAAGTCCAGGCAAGCAGTGGAGGTTACAGATAGTGTGACATGAAAACAAGATCCTGGTTGCGGCGGTCCTCATGTTTGCGGAACTTGGCTATCAGTTTCTGCTCAGCGACTCTGCACTGTCGTATGTCATGAAGGCCGCCTTGCAAAACGCTTACGCGAAGATCAGAGGCCGAATGCCCATGACCATGGCCTTCATTGAGTATGCCCTGTTTGTGAGCAGATCTCCACTCTACCTGACGAAGGGGCAGCGCTCCGAAAGCTAGTGGCATTTGGTACCAAATAAACCTGTTGGATTTTAACCTGGTGTTGTTAAACTTCTTACTGTGTTTACCCCAATCCAACGCCGGCTTCTCCACATCTCTGATTATTGGCAGCATTTACTGTTTGGGAATCAGAGCTGCAGCTGGATGGTCAGTTCCCCTGTGTCCGGGGCTGGGGGATTCACCCTCATTTCCCCAGGACACTCATTATCACTGCAACTTTACAGGAGAAAGTCTCTGATTCAATCCCCAATGCAGCCCCCGCACCCACCCCCCCCCCCCGCCCCCGCTTCCTCAATACTACCAGCCCCTCTACATATGTCTCTATCATCTGCAAACGTAGAAACAGTGCCTTCTGTTCCTTCTTCCAAATCGTTGTTACACATTGTGAAAAGTTGTGGGCCCAGCACTGACCCCTGCGGCACACCACTATTCACCGGCTGCCATTCCGATAAAGACCCCTTTATCCCCACTCGCTGCCTTCTGCCAGTCAACCAATCCTCTATCCATGCCAGGATCTTACCTTCAACACTATTGGCTCTTAATTTATTTCACAGTCTCCGACGCGGCTCCTTGTCAAAAGCCTTCTGGAAATCCAAATAAATCAGGCCCACTGGTTCTCCTTTATCTGACTTCCTTGTTCCCTCCTCAAATACCTCTAACAGATTTGCCAGATATGAGCTCCCCTTGACGAAGACGTGCTGACTCAGTCCTACTTTACCATGCACTTCCAAGTACTCTGCGATTTCATCTTTAATAATGGACTCTAAAATTTTCCCAATGACTGACGTCACGCTAACCGGCCGATAATTTCCCGTCTGCTGCCTCTCTCCCTTCTTTAACAGCGGGGTTACATTAGCGACTTCCCAGTCCTCTGGTGCCCTCCCTGCCTCCAGTGATTGAACAAAGAAAATTACAGCACAGGAACAGGCCCTTCGGCCCTCCAAGCCTATACCGACCACGCTGCCCGACTTAACTAAAACCCGCTCCCCTTCGGCAGACCATATCCCTCTATTCCCATCCTTTTCATGTATTTGTCAAGACGCCCCTTAAAAGTCACTACCGTATCCGCTTCCACTACCTCCCCTGGCAACGAGTTACAGGCACCCACTACTCTCTGTGTAAAAAATCTGCCTCGTACATCTCCTTTAAACCTTGCCCCTCACACCTTAAACCTATGCACCCTAGTAATTGAATCTTCCACCTGGGAAAAAGCTTCTGACTATCCACTCTGTCCATGTCCCTCATACTTTTATAGACTTCTATCCGGTCTCGCCTCAACCTCCATCGCTCCAGTGAGAACAAACCACGTTTGTCCAAACTCACCTCATAGCTAATGCCCTCCGTACCAGGCAACATCCTGGCAAATCTTTTCTGTACTGTCTCCAAAGCCTCCACATCCTCGACCAGAATTGAACACTATATTCCAAGTGCAGCCGAAATAAGGTTCTGGAAAGCTGCAACATGACTTGCCAATTTTTAAACTCAATACCCCGGCCGATGAAGGCAAGCGTGCCGTATGCCTTCTTGGCTACCTTCTCCACCTGCATTGCCACATTCAGTGACCTGTGCAACTGTACACCCAGATCCCTTTCCCTGCTGAAGTTGTGGATATTGATGAACATTGTCAGAGAATGCAGCGGGATATAGATAGCCTGGAACATTGGACGGAGAAATGGCAGATGGAATTTAATCCAGATAAGTGCGAAGTGATGCTTTTCGGTAGATCTAATGTAAGGGGGAGCTATACAATAAATGGCAGAACCATCAGGAGTGTAGACACACAGAGGGACCTGGGTGTACAAGTCCACAGATCCTTAAAGGTGGCAGCACAGGTGGAGAGGGTGGTGAAGAAAGCATATGGCATGCTTGCCTTTATTGGACGGGGCATAGAACATAAAAGTTGGCATATGATGTTGCAGCTGTATAGAACGTTGGTTCGGCCACATTTGGAATACTGCGTCCAGTTCTGGTCGCCACATGACCAGAAGGACGTGGAGGCTTTCGAGAGAGTACAGAGAAGGTTTACCAGGATGTTGCCTGGTATGGAGGGTCTTAGCAATTAGGAGAGATTGGGCAAACTGGGGTTGTTCTCCCTGGAAAGACGCAGGTTGAGGGGGTCACCAAATAGAGGTGTATAAAATTATGAAAGGCATAGATAGGGTGAACGGTGGGAAGATTTTTCCCAGGTCGGTGGTGACGTTCACGAGGGGTCATAGGTTCAAGGTGAGGCGGGGGAGGTTTACCACGGATATCAGAAGGACATATTTGACACAGAGGGTGGTGGGGGCCTGGAATGCGCTGCCGGGCAAGGTGGTGGAGGCAGACACACTGGGCACGTTTAAGACTTATCTAGATAGCCACATGAACGGAATGGGAATGGAGGGATACAAAAGAATGGTCGAGTTTGGACCACGGAGTGGCGCGGGCTTGGAGGGCCGAAGGGCCTGTTCCTGTGCTGTATTGTTCTTTGTTCTTTCTAACGGTATTAGAATTAAATAAAGGTAACTACAAGGACATAAGGGAGGAGCTGGCCAGATTTGATTGGAAAGGGAGCCGAGCAGGGAAGACAGTGGAACAGCAATGGCAGCAGTTTTTGAGAGGCACAACAGAAATTCATCACAAGAAGGAGGAAACATGCCACAGGGAGGATGAGGCATCCATGGCTGACAAGGGATGTCAAGGATAGCATAAACGCAAAAGAAAAAGCATACCAAGTGGCTGGGATTAGTGGGAAGGCAGGGGATTGGGAAGACTTTAATAGCGAGCACAGGACAACTAAAAAAGCAAAAAAGATGAAATATGAGTATAAGCTATCTAGTAATAAAAAAGAAGATATGAAGAGTCTTTTTCAACATATAAAAGGTAAGAGAGAGGCAAAAATAGGCCCACTGGAAAATGAGGCTGGAGAAGGAATAATAGTAAACAAAGCAATGGCAGAGGAACTGAACAGTTACTTTGCATCAGTCTTCACGGTGGAAGACACCAGTGGAAATCCAGAGCTCCAGGAGAGTCAGGAGGCACAGGTGAGTGTAGTGGCCATCACTAAGGAGAAGGTTCTGGGGAAACTGAAAGGTCTGAATGTGGATAAATCACATTGAAAGGATGGACTACATGCCAGGGTTCCAAAAGAGATAGCTGAGGAAATTGTGGAGGCATTGGTGGTGATCTTTCAGGAATCTCTGCAGGCAGGGATGATACGAGAGGACTGAAAAGTAGCTAATGTAACACTGCTATTTAAGACGAGAGGGAGGCAGCAGACGGGAAATTATAGTCCGGTTAGCCTGACTTCGGTCATTGGCAGGAGTTTCGAGTCCATTCTTAAAGATGAGATTGCAGAGTACTTGGAAGTGCATGATGAAATCGGACTGAGTCAGCACGGCTTTGTCAAGGGGAGCGCATCTCTGACAAATCTGTTCGAGTTCTTTGAGGAGGTAACAAGGAAGTTAGATAAAGGAGAACGAGTGGACGTGATTTATTTCGATTTCCAGCATAGGAGACTGCTAAATAAGTAAAGTGCCAATGGTGTTGAGGGTAAGATCCGTCCATGGATAGAGGATTGGTTCACTGGCAGAAGGCAGAGAGTAGGGATGAAGGAGTCTTTTTTCAGGATGGCAGCCTGTGACTGGTGGTGTGCCTCAGAGTCGGTGTTTGGACCACAACGTTTCAATATATACATGAACGATTTGGAAGAACGAAATGAAGGCACTGTTGCTAAGTTTTCAGATGATACAAAGCTACGGAGACGGACAGGTATTATTGAGGAAGCGGGGGAGGGGGAGGGGGTTTGCTGCGGAAGGACTTGGACTGGTTAGGAGAGTGGGCAAAGAGGTCGCAGATGGATTACAATGAGGAAAGGTGTGAATGTATGCACTTTAGAAGGGGGAATGGAAGCATAGACTATTTTCTAAATGGGGAAATGCTTAGAAAATCAGATGCACAAAGGAATTTGGGAGCCCATGTTCAAGATTCTCTTAAGGTTAACGTGCAGGTTCAGTCGGCAGTTAGGAAGGCAAATGGAATGCTCGCATTCATGTCGAGAGGGCTAGAATACTACAGCAGGGATGTACTTCTGAGGCTGTATAAGGTTCTGGTCAGACCCCATTTGGAGTATTGTGAGCAGTTTTGGGCCCAGTATCTAAGGAAGGATGTGCTGGCCTTGGAAAGGGTCCAGTGGAGATTTACAAGAATGATCCCTGGAATGAAGAGATTGTCGTTGAGGACTCTGGGTCTATACTCGGAGTTTAGAAGGATGAGGGGGAACTTATTGAAACTTACTGTGAGGTCTGGATAGAGTGGATGTGGAGAGGATGTTTCCACTGGTAGGAACAGCTAGAACTAGAGGGCACAACCTCAGACTAAAGGGACAATCCTTTAAAAGAGATGAGGAGGAATTTCTTCAGCCAGAGTGTGGTGAATCCGTGGACCTCCTTGCCCGCAGAAGACTGTGGAGGCTAGGTCACTGAACGTCTTTGAGACAGAGATAGATAGGTTCTTGATTATTAAGGGGATCAGGGGTTATCGGGAAAAGGCAGGAGAATGGTCATGAGAAAAATATCAGCCATGATTGAATGGCAGAGCAGACTCGGTGGGCTGAGTGGCCTAATTCTGATCATATGTCTTATGGTACAGGGAATAAACGTTACAGGTGGACATAAGGAGCATTTGGAATATGTTCAGAGTGCAGGGAATTGGGGTAGTGTTTTGGGGACAGGTTTGGGTCGTGAGGAATGGGGGTTAGACTGTTTGTTTCAGGGATGGTGGAGTGATGTCCCCGGTTTCAAATCCTCCCCGTATTTCAACATATCTGTCTTCAAAGTATCATCAGGTGTGCAGCCTCATCTGGTTCAGAACATCTCCAGGTTCAGATCTGCACCAAAATCGCTCATTCAATATGTGCAACCAGTCAACAGGTTGAGGCTCGCACCGTGTTCAGGGCCGCACCAGATCCAGGTCCGCACCAGGTTCAGGCCCACACAAGGTTCAGGTCCGCACCAGGTTCAGGCCCACACAAGGTTCAGGCCCGCGCCAGGTTCAGGTCCGCACCAGGTTCAGGCCCGCGCCAGGTTCAGGTCCGCACCAGGTTCAGGCCCGCGCCAGGTTCAGGCCCGCGCCAGGTTCAGGTCCGCACCAGGTTCAGGCCCGCACCAGGTTAAGGCCCGCCCCAGGTTCAGGCCCGCACTAGATTCACAATCATAGAAACATTGAAATATAGGAATAGCAGGAGCAGGCCATTTGGCCCTTCGAGCCTTCACTGCCATTCATTTTGATCATGGCTGATTATCAACTTCAATATCCTCATCATCCCTTCCTCCCATATCCCGTGATCACTTTAGCCCCAAGAGCTAGATATAATGTCTTAATGAAATCACTGAAGGTTTTGGCCTCAACGACTTTCTGTGGTAGTGAAGTCCAAAGATTATCTGGATGGAGAAATTTCTCCTCACCTCTATTCTAAAAGGTTGATGCTTAGCCTCAAACTATAAACCCTAGCCCTCAACTCCCTTAGCATCGGGAATGTAGTTTCTGAATCACCCCTGTCTAAACTTGTTCCAATATTATATGTTTCAACCCAATAAGCTCCAATGAATAGAACCCTAACTGACTTAGTCTCTCTACATATCGCAGATTGCCATCCCAGGAATCAGCCTGGTAAACATTCGCTGTACTCCCTCGATAGCAAGGACATCCTTCCTCAGATAAGGACACCAAAACTGCACGACACGAAGTGTGGCCTCAGCAATGCCCTGTACAACTGCAGTTCATAGAAATCATAGAATCATAGAAACCCTACAGTACAGAAAGAGGCCATTCGGCCCATCGAGTCTGCACCGACCACAATCACACCCAGGCCCTACCCCCATATCCCTACATATTTTACCCGCTAATCCCTCTACTCTACACACCCCAGGACACTAAGGGGCAATTTTAGCATGGCCAATCAACCCAACCCGCACTTCTTTGGACTGTGGGAGGAAACCGGAGCACCCGGAGGAAACCCACGCAGACACGAGGAGAACGTGCAAACTCCACACAGACAGTGACCCAAGCCGGGAATCGAACCCAGGTCCCTGGAGCTGTGAAACAGCAGTGCTAACCACTGTGCTACCGTGCCGCACATCTCTATTCCTGTACTCAAATATTATCCCTATGAAGGCCAGCATACCATTGGCTTTTTAAATGCCTGATGGGCATGCACACTTACTTTCAGTTACTGATGCATATGGACACCAAGGTCTCACTGAGTATCCACCTCTCTCAATTTACACCCATTCAAATAACAAACTGTCTTCCTGTTATTGCTGCCAAAGTGGATAACCTCACATTTACCACGTTTTACTGCAACTGTTTTGCACATGCCCACACATTGAGCCTATTGAAATCACACTGAAGCATGTCTGCATGTTTCTCACAGCTCACCCTCACCCACCGTTTATCATCTGCAAATTTGGAGATAATGCATTTAGTTCCATTTTCAGAATAATTAATATAAAATATGAACAGATTCCTCCAGCACCCCACTAGACACTGACTGCTAGTCAGAAAAAGTCCCATTATTGCCAACTCTTTGCTTTCTATCTGCTAACTAGCTTCCTATCCATCTCAAAACATTGCCTGCAATCCCATGTGCCTTAACTTTACATGGCAGTCTGTTACGTGAGACCTTGTCGAAAGCCATTTGATAGTCTCAATAAACCGCACCCACTGGTTCGCCCCAGTGAACTCTACTAGTTACATCCTCAAAAAATTCAAATAGATTCTTCAAACAAGATTTCCCCTCTGTAAATCCATGCTGACTTTGTATGATTTTCCCACTGCCTTCCAAATGCTGAGTTATGAAATCCTTGATAAATCCTCCAGCTCCAACTTCCCCTGTGCTGACGATAGGTTCCCTGGGATCAGTGTATCTTATCACTGATCGTGTGTCTGTGAAATGGTGACATGTAGATCAGTCACAGAGCAACAGCATCGAGCAGCTCACACACAGATTTTGACAACTGCAATGGTAATAGTTACTTTCCAAGAACACCAATAACTTCATGGATCAGGTGGCATATGATCTTCACCATTTGAAATTCCTGATTCATTTTCAGCATGGAATGATGTGTCCCTGCGCTCTGCAGGTAATCTCTGTGTAAACTCCATGGTGATACATTCTCAAAGACGTTCATACACACCTTGTAGTATTCCCTCTGGGATATTGACATTGCAAAATCGCTCATGTTCGAGTTTCTTCAAATCAACAAACACGTGACGAAATATATTTATTACTGAGGTTGAGTTGCTGCAATTCAAAGAATGGGCAATGCTGATCACGTTAATTTGAAATATTAAAGTGTATGTTACCCACCAAAGGTGCTGTCATCTAAAACACAACTCTCAAGATCACATGTTGCCTCAGTGTTGTCTTTCACGTGGCTGTGACCTTTCAATGATTCAATTCCAAATGTTAGATTGTCTGTCTCCGGGCTGTTCCACTCTACCCTGGGATATAGTTACCCTCTTTAACTCTCGAAATCCATTGAATCCATTCAGGAACTACAATTGTGACTCCAATTTCAGATTTAATCTGCAGTAAATTCAAAAACGTGCACCAAAACAACTGAATCTATCCCCTCCAGCTCCATGTTTCCCAGCAGCCCAGATGTGATGTCCTGAACCGGGACATCAGGCAGGCAATACCGCCTTCGGGACTCTCAATCCTGGCCACAGAGAAAAGTGTCTATTCCTCTGACGAACTATCCCCATTCACAACTACATTTCCATTTTCTCCTGCCTCTTGAATGGCTCCCTGAACAACCGTGGTATAGTTCAGTTTCCCATCCTACTTGCAGCCCCCGCCCATGCCCGCAAAGGGAGCAAGTGTCACAAACCTGTTTGTTTTATCATTCGAAGGACATGGGCGTCCCTAGTTCACTTTGGAGATCAGTTGAGAGTTCAACACATTGCAGTGGCTCTGGAGCCACATGTAGGCCAGACCTGATAAGGAGGGCAGATTTCCTTGCCCAAACGACATGAGTGAACCAGATGGGTTTTCCCGAAATTGGAGGATGGTATTGTGGTCAACAGTAGATTTTTGACTCCAGATATCTTTCATTGAATTCAAGTTCCACCAGCTGCCATGAAGGGATTCGAACTCGGGTCCCCAGAACATAAAAAACATCGGGAGCCCTTCCTGAAGCAAATACATCAGTAGGAGCTACTCAGAAAATTCCCTCGGTGTTCCTTCCAAGGCCTTACTCACCAATCATCTGCTTCCACTGGTCCCACTTCACTTTCTGAACTGTAATGTCTGGTTGTAACCTACGCGCACTGGACGTGCTGGTAAGGGACCGGGCAGTATGGGACACAAGACACAATAATACATCTCCACCCACTTCCGTAAACTCCCACACTTCCCCTTACTCTCAGTTTTCACTCTCTGCAGCTTGCATTCTGTGGAGCTCCCTGAGTGGGCACATTTCACAGGCCTCAGTTCGGTAGTTTATATTTGCGTCTGTCGAACTCATGAACCTGTTTGAAACCATTGCACTCCTCCCCCTCTAGGTCTGAGTAACTGTCGGGGGCTGACTGCCTTGGAAGTCTTTTTTCGAGTTTCAATGCTGGGTCCGGTTTCTCCTGGTCAGCCTCAGAAGAGAGTGGGCTTCAGCAGACCGGAGCTCGCCTCTTGCAGAATGAGCATTGGGACCAAGTTCCCTTTATCGGGTGACAATGTGGTTGCGAGGCTAAACACGCTGTGTCCATTTCAGACTCCGAGGTTCCCACTGGCGGAGATGGAGAGCAGTAGCCGGAGTGCCAGGAATTCTTTCCAAAGTTCCCAGTGTGCTGGGAATTGATTTTTCAGGCACGGCTTGTGACTTCATGGCTTGTAGATGATTGAAGCATTCCCATAGGACGGTATCTCTCAAGCGGACCTGAAAGGAAACTGGCCCTGTCCGGACCCGAACGTGCCTCGAACGTGCCTCATAACGACACGGATCCATTGACTGCCTTTAAGTGTCTCTCCCGGCTGGTGGGATTAGCACTGGGTGTCTTGATACCTTGCCAACCTCCCGCCCTCGCGAAGATCAGACTCAACCCTGGGCGGAGTCATCTTCCCATGAGCATCTCTGCTGGGGCTATTCCGGTCGTTGATGGCAATGAGCTGGGGGAGGGGGGGAGGGGGGGGGGCGGCGGAGATGTCGTCTTGTAATTGAAGATTAATCTGCATGGTTTGGTGTCCAAGGAGTCTGTTTGGTGTTTTTTTGAACCTGTTTTTATTCTTTGGGCCACTCTTTCTGCCGGGCCGTTGGATGATGGGTAATTTGTTCACTGTCCTTATGTGTCAAATTCTGTTCAACTTCATCTAACGCACAAATTCCTGACTGACCAGGGGTGGTCCATTTTCAGAAACCAACACCTGCGGGATCCCGGGTGTCAAGAAAGAGGCGTGAAGTTTATCCACTCATGTCCATGCGTTTGATTAAATATGGGTGCAATACAGGCTGTAACGGCCATTTGTTTTCACCCATCAGCACTAGCTGCTTCAATTCATTCAGGAATGGATAATCCTACAACCAATATTATCGGCAGCCACTGGGAGAGTTTTGAAAGAGTTCATGATTACCGTCTCTTCCATTGCGGATACATAGAAACATAGGAGAAACAGAGAAAAACTACAGCACAAAACAGGCCCTTCGGCCCACAAATTGTGCCGAACATATCCCTACCTTCTAGTTCTACCTAGAACCCTCCATCCAATTAAGTCCCATGTACTCATCCAGGAGTCTCTTAAAAGACCCTATTGAGTTTGCCTCCACCACCACTGACGGCAGCCGATTCCACTCGCCCACCATCCTCTGTGTGAAAAACTTCCCCCTAACATTTCCCCTGTACTGTGCTGTTTCCCCCCAGCACATTAAACCTGTGTCCTCTCGTAGCAGCCATTTCCACCCTGGGAAAAAGCCTCTGAGAGTCCACCTGATCCATGCCTCTCAACATCTTACATACCTCGATTAGGTCTCCTCTCATCCTACGTCTCTCCAAGGAGAAAGGACCGAGCTCCCTCAGCCTATCCTCATAAGGCATGCCACTCAATACGACAGGTTTTTGTTAACAGTCGCCAACTCAAGGCATCTGCCTGAGCGACTCGGCCTCCTGGAGGATGTTCCAATCGATAATGGGAGGCGGACAGCTGCATATGGCCCTATGTTATGGTTTGCACCGCCATGCAGGTACTTCTGGAATTTCTTTGCCCCAGCTATCACCATAGACGAGGTGTCACAATGGTTAGCACTGCTGCCTCATAACGCCAGAGACCTGGGTTCAATTCCTGGCTTGGATCATTGCCTGTGCGGAGTCTGCACATTCTCGCCTTATCTGCATGAATTCCCTCTGGTTTCTCCGGTTTCTTCCCACAGTCTGAAAGACGTGCTGGTTAGGAGCGTCGGCCATGTTAAATTCTCCCTCAGTGTAGCCGGACAGGCACCAGTGTGTGGCGACTAGCCGATTTTAACAGTAACTTCATTGCATTGTTAATGCAAGCCTTCACTTGACTCTTTATAAATGTTAAACTTCCTCTGAGTATGAATTGTTGAATATCGCTGGGAGTCCTCATCGAGCTGTGAGTGTAAGTGCACGTGAATATGTTCACAATCGGAAACAAGAATCCTCCAGCCAAATTTGTGGTTAATTCCTCGATCACAGGGATTGGATATTTATCCAGTTGTGAGAAACAGTTTACCGTTCGTTTAAAACTTCCCAGCACAAAGTATTTTTATTCATTCTTGGGACTTGGGTGTCGCTGGCAGGCCAGCATTTATTGCCCATCCCGAGTTGCTCATGTTCAGAGGACAATTAAGTGTCAACCACTTGGAGTCACATTTATTCCTGACCAGATAAGGACGACAGATTTCCTTCCCTGGGAAATTGGTGAACCGGATGTGTTTTTCCAAAAATCGATAATGCTTTTATGGTCATCAGCTGATTCAGAATTCCAGATATATATATTCAAATTCACCCATCTCCTGTGACGGGATTCGACGGTTGTCAATGTTCCTGGTAATGGTAATATCTAGTGATACAACCACCAGTCCAACACATCCACACCCTACGTGTACACACCCTGTGTTCCAGTAACCTAGACACACCATATTATATACGTCTGCAGGGCTCCCGAATTGGTCAGCATTAACTGCCTCAATCAGGGAGCTCATACTCCAATAAGTCCACCTGATTGTTATCATTAAGGTCATTAAGTATGTCTCTCTGTCTCTTTCTGTCTTTCTGCGCATCTCTCTCTCTCTGTCTTTCTCTTCCTCTGTCTCTCTCTCTCTCTGTCTGTGAGCTCATATTTCAATAAGTCCAACTGATGGTTATCATTAAAGTCATTAAATATGTCTCTCTGTCTCTTTGTCTTTCTGTGCATCCCTCTCTCTGTCTTTCTCTCTCTCTCTCTTTCTCTCATTCTCTGTCTCTCTCTGTGCCTCTCTCTCTCTCTGCATGTTTCTCTCTGTCTCTTTCTTTCTCTCCGCCTCTCCCCCAGTCTCCCTCTCTCTACCCTCTTCCTCTGTCTCTCCTGCCCTCTCGCAGTCTTACTCGCCTTTTGTCGCTCCGTCTCTGTCCCCCTTTTACTTATTTGTCTGCCTGTCTCTCTCTCTACCTCGCTCTGTCTTTTGCTCTCGCTGTGTCCATTGTACTCTTTCAGTCTCACTGTTTCCCATTCGCTCACATTCTCTGTCTCTGTATCTCGGTTTCTCTCTGCCTCTGGCTATTTCCCTTCTCCTGTTTCCTCTTTGTCTCCCTCTCCCTCTCGCTCTCTCAGTACATCCTCCAATCTGTCTCGCTCTGTCTCCCTTTCTAATTCTCTGTCCATCTCCTTCCCCATTTCCCCCAATCTCTATCCCTGTTTTGCTCGCTCTGTGAGAGTTCCTATCTGTCTCTGTCCTTTCTCTCTCTGTCTATCTCTCGGTTTCTCGGTTTCTTTCCCTGTATCTTTCAGAAACTCTTTCAAAATGTGTCACGCTCCGTGTATTTATGCCCTTCCCTCTGTCTGTCAATCTCCGTCTCTCTACCACTCTCACTGTTGCTCTCACTGACCTCTCTCTCACTTTATCTGTCGCACTTTCTGTCTCTGTGAGGCTGTTTGTTATTTATAGTTTGAATGTTCAATAGGAAGAGTCAGGGGTCTTGTGGTTGTAATTTCCTCTCAGGGTGTAATGAGTTGAAGAATTGCAGTCAGGGGATATTTCAGCAGATTTTTCAGCTGCTGCCTGAAGTGAGTCTGTGTCACAGCATAAATGGCAGTGTTTGTACAGCAACTTGTGAGTTGTAGCATGAAGCCCAATTCCTGAACGAAATAATCGAGCCCAACCGACTGGTAGCCCAAATTATACATCCGACTCCATATAGAGTAAAACATTAATGTCGACCACAGGAGGATGAAATTGGCTGAGATAACAAACAGCAAAATGATGGATTTCCTTCGACACTCCATCTCTGGGTCTTTGGGATTTTCCCCACTGCTGTGAGCCCGGAGTCTCCTGCGGGCTCGGCTGCTCACTAAAATGTGTCTGACCGTGAAAGCATTGAGCAGCAGAATCAGGACGAATGGGACACACGGGGTTAGAATGTGGTGGAGGAACTCGATTGTTCCCCAGACCGGAGAGTCCACAACATCCATTGTGACATCACAAAACCAGGGGACGTTCGTCAGCCGATATGCATTTAATAACATAAAATACCAGAAAATGTTCTTTAAACAGCTCAGCGCCGTCACTGTTCCCAGAACCACAGCCGCCGATTTCTCACTGCAATATTTACTTTTCAGCTTGGGGCAGCAAATGGCCACAAATCGATCAAAGGTGAAAGTGACGGTGAACCAGACAGAACAGTCAGTGGCTGCATAAAGCAGGACGGCGTGGATATTACACACGGGAATCGATAGCAGGAAATAAAACTGTTCCCGATAAACAATGGGAATGTGTCTCAATATCAGGTCGAGGATAACGACGAGCAGATCCCCCACTGACATGGCCACCAGGTAACGGGTGACACACTTGGACAGACCACAGTTTCTGCTCGTCAGTGTCACAATTGTGATTACGTTCACTGCCAGGAAGGAAAGAAAGAATGAAATTAGATATGATTCAGGGGAAGAAGTTTCCATTTGGACTGAGGACCGGTTAAAATAAAAAATGTACACACGCACAGAAGAATAAATCTATTTTTTTAAAAAATCCAGCACGTCTTTTGCAGTTTGAGAGGAAAGTGGAGCATCCGGAGGAAACCCACGCAGACACGAGGAGAAGGTCCAAGTTGCACACAGGCAGTGACCCAAGCCTAGAACTGAACCGAGGTCCCTGAAGCTGAGAGTGAGCAGTGCTAACCACTGTGTCACCATGCTGCCCCATGGTCGCGACACAATGGTATACACTTGAGTGAGAGTTTTCCGGGAAGTCCACAACATTGTCCCTCAGTGAGCTACAGGTGAATAGCCCCTCTACTTTGTGGTCGATTTGGAGGGTAAGAAGGCTGACGGAGTAAACCCTGTCAGAAAATCCGGAGTGGAGTCCTGTAGGTGGTAATCTGTCGTCTTTCAGACAGTTTACTGACATCCCCTGCAGCAGGGCAGGCACCAACCAGTGCTGCTTTCAACCTTTCCTCTGGACAATACTAACAGTTGACAGAGGATGCCTCACCAGTTCTGACACTATTATACTTCCACAGGACTGTACCCTGGAGAGGAGTCCATAGCATTGTGGCCACCATTCGCACAACACAGGAAGAAATAGTAATCTCACAGTCGATTGGCACAGAACACAAGTACCAGGGTTTGCTTTCAATAGTGAGAGAAAGTTTCAGGGTTCAGTAAATAGCTACCGTCCACAGCGCCCAGTGCGTTGGCTGCTCTCCCACTCTGGCCTACAGGACCACTGAAGCTTAGTGAGTCCTCTCTCAGGAGGAAAGTTGCTAATCAATGCACGAGGTAAGAAAAACTCAAACCAAGGGCGATACCAACGAAAAGCCAAGCAGGCTGCCTTTATGACTATCGTCCTGTGACTCTGACATTCAATATTATGAAATGCATCAGAAGGTTAGTCATGGCATGATTTAATTCCAGGATCCCGGATTGCCTGCATCCACTACAGTTCACCGACCTCCACAACAGGTCCACAGACACCATATCCCTGGACCTACAGTCAACCCTGTAACACCGACTCCTGTTTATCGACTACAGTTCTGCCTTTAACACCGTTATTCCTACGAAACTCATGTCCAAATTCCGTGTCCTGGGGTTCGGCTCCTGCCTCTGCAATTTGATCCTGACGCGCAGACAACAAAAAATAAGGACAGTCAACAACACCTCCTCCACAATCATCCTCAACAACGGTGCCCCACAAGGCTGTGTCCTCAGCTGCTTACTATACTCCTTATACACCGATGACTGTGTGGCAAAATTCCTCACCAACTCGATTTCCAAGTTTGCTGATGACACCACTGCAGTGGGTCCGAACTCAAACAACAATGAGATCGATAACAGGGCAGAGATAGAGAATCTGGTGAACTGGTGCGACGACAATAATGTCTTCCTCAATGTCAACAAAGCAAAGGAGATAGTCATCGACTTCAGGAAGCAGAGTGGAGCACATGCCCCTGTCTACATCAATGGGATGAAGTTGAAATGGTCGAGAGCATCAGGTTTTATGGGCCCAGATCACGAGCAACCTGTCCTGGTCCCTCCACGATGATCCTATAATTAAGAAACTCTGCCAACGCCTCTACTTTCTCAGAGGTCTAAGGACAATTGGGATTCAGCTATGATTCTCTCCAACGTTTAGAGATACACCATAGAAAACATTATTTTTGGCTGTATCACAGCGTGGTATGGCTCCTGCTCTGTTCGAGGCCGCAAGAAACTTCATGAGTGGAACCCAGTTCATCACTCAAACCACCAATTGACACTTTCTATACTTCCCGTTACCTCGGAAAAGCAGCCAGACTAATTAAGGACCCCGCGCACCACGGAGATAAACTCTTCCAACTTGTTCCGTCGGAAAAAAAGATGAAAAAGTCTGAGGACATATACCAACTGGCTCATAGAATCATAGAAACATTACAGTGCAGAAGAAGGGCATTCGGCCCATTGAGTCTGCAACAACAATTATCCCAAACATCTCCTATCTCCTACTTCCCACATATGTAGCCTGCTAATCCGACGAACATATATATATCCCGGCACCCAAATGGGCAATTTAGCATAGCCCATCAACGTAACCTGCATATCCTGTGGGTGGAAACCAGAGCATCCAGAGGAAACCCACGCAGACCTATGAAGAATGTACAAATTCTGCACAGTCAGTGATCCGAGCCGGGAATCGAACTCAGCTCCCTGTGAGACAGCAGTGCTAACCATTGTGCTTTCATGCTGCCAACTCAAGAACAGTTTCTTCTCTGCTGCCATCAGACGTTTGAGTGGACCTACATCTCATCAAGATGACCTTTTTCTCCACCCTAGCTATGACTGCAACATTACATTCTGCACTCTCTCCTTCTCTAAGCACGGTGTGCTTTGTCTGTATAGCGTTCATGGAACAATAATTTTCACTGTATAATAATACACGTGAAAATAATAAATCAAATCAAATCAGTCTTTCACATCTCAAGCTGGAACATCAGCACGATGTGCTATGGCCTTACCAATTACGTTATTGGTTGATGATGTACACGAGACTGCTGTGATCATGAATGAAATTACAAGGCTCAATGTAGACACTGGGAGCTGCGAGATTCTGGACTTACTCAAAATGGATCCTTTCCAGAGAAACACTGCACGTTGTTGTAACAGGAGAAATCTCAACAGGCAATGTGTGAGAATGGAACTGGTTTCAAAGTAAAAATAAGTTTCACTCGTGATGATGGAATCCCCGGGATTGAACCAGAGTCCCTGATTTTGTGAGGCAGCAGTGCTAACCATTGTGCCATAGTGCCACCCTACTTGGTGTCCTGGAGACATCGAAGATCTCGCCCAAAACACCATGATCGCCATATCCGTGGTAGGGAAATGATCAGAAAACTATCTGAGGGACAGAATTAATCTCCACTTCGGGAGGTAAGGATTTATGAACAATAGTCAACATGGCTTTGTCAGGGACAGAGCACGTCTAACAATTTGCTGGAATATATTGAGGAGGTGACTGGATGAGTTGATGACTGACGTGCAATCGAAGTAGCCTACATGGACTTCAGAGAAGCTTTTGACTAAGTCCGTCTGGGAGAGTGAACAAGAAAGTGATAGCCGATGGGATCCAGGGCAATTTGATAAATTACATTCAAAATTGGTTGAGTGGCAGGAGGCAGAGTGTAATGGTCGAAGGATGCTTTTGTGATTGGAAGACTGTGTCCAGCGGGGTTCCACAGGGATCAATGCTGGTTCCCTTGCTGTTTGTAGATTGATTTGATTTGATTTGATTTGATTTGATTTGATCGAGACATGAATGTGTGAGGTATGATCAATACGTTCGCAGAAGAAATGAAAAATTGGTGGTGTGGTAAATATTGAGGAGGAAAGGCTTAGATTACAGGAATCATAGAATCCTACAGTGCAGAAGGAGCTCATTCGGTCCATCGAGTCGTCTCCGACCACAATCCCCACGAGGCCCTACCTTCATAACACCATTCATTCACCCTAGCGAGTCTCCCTGACACTAATGCCTATTTAGCCTGGCCAATTCAACTGACCCAAATGTCTTTGGAATTTGGGAGGAAACTGGAGCACCGGAGGAAACCCACGCAGACACGGGGAGAATGTGCAGACTCCACACAGACAGTTACCCAAGCCAGGAACCGACCACACGTCCCTGGCGCTGTGGGGTAGTAGTGCTAACCACTGTGCCACCGTGCCAAGGAAACGGACAGGCTGGTCTGAAGGGCAAATGCAATTTAAACCTGAAAAATGAGAGGTGATGCATTTGAGATGACGAACAGGGCAAGGAAATGCACGATGAACAGTGGTGTGTGAGGAAGTGAAGAGGACCAGAATGAAATTGGGCTACATATATGAGGATCCCTGAAGGCAGCAAGGCAGGTAGATGAGGTGGTGAAGGCGACATTTAGGGCAGTTGCCTTTAGCAGTCGCAGCATAGAATATAAGAACTGGGAGGTTAGGATGGAAGTGTATATAATGCTGGTTAGACCAGCGCAAGAGTACTGTGGGCAGCTCTGTTTATCACACGACAGGAAGGATGTAATTGCACTGGAGACAGTGGAGAGGAGATTCATCAGCATGCTGCCTGGCCGAGAGAGTTTCAGCTATGAAAATAAATGATGTTAATAGTTCATGCCAAATCACAAATAGAAGGGTTGTGTGTGGTGGCAATAATCTTCTGACTTGCGTCTATTTCAATGCCAGGAGTATTGTGGGGAAGGCAGACGAGCTGAGGGCGTGGATTGACACATGGAATTATGACATTATAGCCATTAGTGAAACTTGGTTACAGGACGGGCCAGATTGACAGCTCAATGTTCCAGGGATCCGATGTTTCAGACGAGATAGAGGCAGAGGGATGAAGGGTGGGGGGTGGCATTGCTAGTCAGGGAAAATGTGACAGCAGTGTTCAGGCAGGCCAGGTTAGACTACTTGTCTACCGAGGCCATATGGTTGGAGCTGAGAAACAGGAACGGTGTGACCACATTAATGGGGTTGTATTATGGACCAGCCAATAGTCAGCGAGAATTGGAGGAGCAAATCGGCAGAGAGATAGCAGACAACTGCAGGAAAGATAAAGATATGACAGGAGGGGATTTTACTTTTCCACATATAGATTGGGACTCTACATGTTAAAGGTCTAGACGAGTTAGAGTTTGTAAAATGTGTTCAGGAAAATTTTCTAAATCAATATATAGAGGTACCAACTAGAGAGGATGCAATCTTAAATCTGCTGTTAGGAAACGAGTTAGGACAAGCGACAGAAGTGTGTGTCGGAGAACACTTTCGTTCCAGTCATCAAAACACCATTAGTTTCAACTTGATCATGGATAAAGATAGATCTGGACCTCGGGTTGAGGTTCTGAACTGGAAAAAGGCCAAATTTGAAGAAATGAGAAAGGATCAAAAAAGCGTGGATTGGGACAGGCTGTTCTCTGGCAAGGATGTGATTGGAAAGTGGGAGGCCTTAAAGGAGAATTTTTGAGAGTGCAGAGTTTGTATGTTCCTGTCAGGATTCAAGTCAAAGTTAATAAGGATAAGGAACCTTGGTTCTCGAGGGATATTGGAACTCTGATAAAGAAGAAGAGAGATATGTATGAAATGTATAGGCAACAGGGAGCAAATAAGATGCTTGAGGAGTAAACAAAGTGCAAGAAACTACTTAAGAAAGAAATCAGGAGGGCTAAAATAAGACATGAGGTTGCTTTGGCTGACAAGGTGAAGGATGATCCTAAGAGCTTCTACAGGTGTATTAAGAGCAAAAGGTTAGTAAGGGATAAAATTGGTTCTCGTGAAGATCAGAGTGGGCGGCGATGTATGCAACCAAAAGAAATGGGAGAGATACTAAATGGGGTTTTTGCATCCGCATTTGCTAAGGAAAATGGAATGGAGTCTATGGAAATAAGGCAAATTAGTTGGGAGGTCATGGAACCTACACAGATTAAAGGGGAGGAGGTGCTTACTGTCTTGAGGCAAATCAGAATAGATAAATCCCCAGCAGTAGACAGGGTATTCCCTCGCACAGAGAAGGAGACTAGTGTTGAAATTACAGGGGCCCTGGCAGATATATTTAAAATGTCCGTATCCACGGGTGAGGTGCCGGATGATTGGAGGATAGCTCATGTTGTTCCGTTGTTTAAAAAAGGCTCCAAAGCTAATGCGGGAAATTGTAGACCGGTAAGTTTGACGTCAGTAGGAGGTAAATTATAGGAAGCAGCACGAAGAGACAGGATCTGCAAATATTTGGATAGACATGGACTTATTAGGAAGAGTCAACATGGCTTTCTGCGCGGTAAATCTTGTTTAACCAAACTATTAGCGTTTTTCGAGGAGGTTACCAGGAAAGTGGATGAAGAGAAGGCAGTGGATGTTGTCTACATAGGCTTCAGTAAAGCCTTTGACAAGGTCCCGCATGGAAGGTTGGTTAGGAAGGTTCAGTCGCCAGGTATACATGGAGAGGTAGTAAATTGGATTAGACATTGACCTGTCTGGAGACAATACACATCTCTTTAACCTGTGCGTAATGCTCCCTCCACTCACATTGTCTGCATCTTTAAGACTTGTTGGCTGTAGAGATTTGCATTCTAATCAGTATTCTGTAACTTGAATTTGTGTCTCTGTACCCTGTTTGAGAGAAGATGTCCACTCCATCTGACGAAGGAGCAGCGCTCCGAAAGCTAGTGGCGTTTGCTACGAAATAAACCTGTTGGACTTTAACCTGGTGCTGTTAGACTCCTTACTGTCAATGGAAGAAGCCAGAGAGTGGTAGTGGAGAATTGCTTCTCTGAGTGGAGGCCTGTGACTAGTGGTGTGCCACAGGGATCAGCGTTGGGTCCATTGTTGTTTGTCATCTATATCAATGATCTGGATGATAATGTGGTCAATTGGATCAGCACGTTTGCTGATGATACAAAGATTGGAGGTGTAGTGGACAGTGAGGAACGTTTCCAAAGCTTGCAGAAGGATTTGGACCAGCTCGGAAAATGGGCTGAAAAATTGCAGATGGAGTTTAATGCAGACAAGTGTGAGGTATTGTACTTTAGAAGGACAAACAAAGGTAGAACATGCAACGTAAATGGAAGGACACTGAAGAGTGCAGTACAACAGAGGGATCTGGGAAGACAGACACATCATTCCCTAAAAGTGGTGTCACAGGTAGACAGGGTCGTAAAGAGTGCCTTTGGTACATTGGCCTTTATAAATCAAAGTGTTGAGTACAAGAGTTGGAATGTTATGGTGAGGTTGTATAAGACATTGGTGAGGCCAATTTACAGGATTGTGTGCAGTTTTCGTCACCTAATTACAGGAAGGATATTAATAAGTTTGAAAGAGTGCAGAGAAGGTTTACAAGGATGTTGCCGGAACTTGAGAAACTGAGTTAAAGAGAAAGGTTGAATAGGGTAGGACTTTATTCCCTGGAGCATAGAAGAATCAGGGGAGATTTGATAGAGGTGTATAAAATTGTGATGGGTACAGATAGACTGAATGCAGGCAGGCTTTTTCCACTGAGGCAAGGGAAAAAAAAAACTAGAGGACATGGGTTAAGGGTGAAGAGGGAAAGGTTTAAAGCGAATATTCGGGGCGGCATCTTCACACTGAGAGTGGTGGGAGTGTGGAATGAGCTGCCAGATGAAGTTGTGAATGCGGGCTCATTTTTAACATTTAAGAAAATCTTGGACAGGTACATGGATGAGAGAGATGTGGAGGGATATGGTCCAGGTGCAGGTCAGTGGGACTAAGCAGAAAAATCGTTTGGTAGAGCAAAGAAGGGCCAAAAGGCCTGTTTCTGTCCTGTAACGTTCTATGTTTCTATGGTTCTTTAAGGAGAGAAATTCAATGAAACATAGATGACGAATAGAATAAGTTGACACAGAGACTTACCAGGGACACCAACAATACCCAGGATTGGATAGTAAACACCTTGAATAGCCGACAGCACATAATGGATGCTAGATGGTAACGGTGATGAACCAATCCAACCTTGAGAAAGAAAGGACGGACCGTAAGCAAAATTCCTGTCCAGTGTTGGAACATTCCAATCCATTGTTCCCAAATTCTGATCTATTTTTGGAACATCCCGGTCTATTGTTCCCAGATTCTGATCTATTGTTAGAACATCCCAGTCTATTGCTCCCAGGTTCTGATCCATTGTTGGAACATTCCGGTTCATTGTTCACAGATTCTGATCTCTCCTCTCCCTCCCTCTCTCTCCACAGCTGCTGATCTTTGTTCGTGTCGGAGTTGTCACTCCCGCTGACTCAATGGGACAACACATTGAACAGAACACCTCATTAATAGAAGAGGGAAATCCCTCCAGGCACACTAATCAGATCCATGGAGACTCGCATCAATTACAGTTACAAAACAACTAGCTTCACTTACCCCCATTCAATCCAACACTTTTCATATCACAATGGAATAGAACATTTACCCAGCCTGGATAATGGTGGAATTTCACTGAGAGCAGGACAGGTGGAAATAGTGGAGACACTGGCCATAAGCTGTCAATCTTCCCATTTCTTTTGAAATTAATTTGATGGGATGTGGGTATCGCTGCCTCGTCCCAACATTCATTGTGCATACCTAACTGTCCTTAAGAAGGTGGTGGTGAGCTCCCTTTCTGAACCACTGCAGCTTGTCCAGTGGGTTCAACCACAGCGCTGTTAGGGAGGGCATTCCAGGATTTGGAGCAGTGACAGTGAATGAGCAGCTGACATATTTCCAAGTTAGGATGTGTGAGATTTGTCAACTGCAGTAGTGTGGTTCCTTTTAGGGAGAATTTCCTATGGACCATGTGTTCGGGCCTGACCCTCTGTAGAGTTGAGGTGGAACGAGAGACACTCGAGTGTGAGGGCGCATATTCCGAGCCAGGGGAGGATGGGCAGCTGAACCCAAGAATGTGCAATGTGCAGATGCAGAGTCATGCTGTCTGATCATGTGATAACTATAGTTTAGGAGGAAACCAGAGCACCTTCAGTAAAACCACGCAGACACGGAGAGAATGTGTAAACTCCACACAGACATTGATCTCAGGATGGAATTGAACCCGGGTCTCTGGCGCTGTGAGGCAGCGTGGCTAACCGTTGTGCTACCGTACTGCCCCAAATGTGCAGGTTAGGTGGATTGGCCATGCTAACTTGCCCTAATGTGTCCAACGATTTACAGGCTAGGGGGATTGGCCATG
Source organism: Mustelus asterias (assembly GCF_964213995.1). Taxonomy (NCBI): domain Eukaryota; kingdom Metazoa; phylum Chordata; class Chondrichthyes; order Carcharhiniformes; family Triakidae; genus Mustelus; species Mustelus asterias. The sequence goes on from NW_027590186.1 coordinate 421,688, forward strand.
GTAAATTGCCCCTTAATGTTCAAAGATGTTCAGGCTAGGTGGATTTGCAATGTTAAATTGACACTGAATGTTCAAAGATGTGCAGGTTAGGGGGGATTGGCCGTTCTAAATTGCCCCTGAGTGTCGGGGATTAACAGGGTAAATATGTGGGACGACAGGAATGGGGCCTGTGTGGAATTGGTGTCAGTGCAGGTTCAATGGGCCAAATGGCCTCCTTCTGCACTGTCGGGATTCTCTGAATCTTAAGAACACAATATGAATGAGAAATGGAATTGTGTTTTTCAAGGCTCCGCATAAATATTTCACAAAACCAGGGGTATCTGCAGCAGTTGTATTAAAACCTGTGAATTCTAAATTGTATCTCTGAAACACTGTTAACATAATTTATTCCCCATCACAGAACAAGGTGATGATTCTCATGGTAAGTTACTTATTCATATTATTCATTCTATTTCCTTCACTAAAAGGAACAATCTGATAGATTAAAGTAAATGTGTACTCTGAATAATTAAATAAAAACCCCTTTGATTTGTGGCGATGGTTTTCATAGCCATAACGTCTCGGTTTGGTAAGCAGTGCCGCATTGCCACTTGGTAAAGTATCTGACAGCACTTACATTCTTGATGGGGCCAACTTTCCTGACTCAGGCTGGGTGATTTGATTCGATTTGGATTATTATTGTCACATATGTTAGTATACAGCGAAAAGTATTTATTGCATGCTATACAAACAAAGCATACCGTTGATAGAGAAGGAAACGCGAGAGTGCACAATGTCATGTTACAGTGATAGCTGGGGTGTAGAGAAAGACCAACTTAATGCGAGGCAGGTCCATTCAAAAGTCTGATGGCAGCAGGGAAGTAGCTGTCCTTGAGTTGGTTGTTACGTGTCCTCAGATTTTGTATCTTTTCTTCCGATGGAAGAAGTTGGAAGAGAGTATGTCCGGGTTGCGTAGGGTCCTTAATTATGCTGGCTGCTTTGCTGAGGCAGTGGGAAGTGTAGACGGAGTCAATGGACGGGAGGCTTATTTGCGTGATGGATTGGGCATTCATTCATGACCCATTGTAGTTTCTTGTGGTCTTGGGCAGAGTAAGAGCCATACCAAGCTGTGATACAACCAGAAATAATGCTTTCTATGGTGCATCCGTAAACGTTGGTGAGAGTCGCAGCTCACAGGCCAAATTTCCTTCGTCTTCTGAGAAAGTGAAGGCATTGGTGGGCTTTCTTAACCATATTGTTCGGCATGGAGGGACCAGGACAGATTGTTTTTTGATCTGGACACCTAGAAACTTGAAGCTCAGAAAAGTCAAAACACAAAAAGCAAAGCTTTTCCCCAGTTCTCGGGGTGAAGATGGACATGAATCTTTATTTGCAACACGTGCTGCTCGGAAGCAGGTGAGTTTAAATGTCCCACTGAATGGGAAAATGTAAGTTTCTAAGGTAAGTTTGTGGGATGGGGTGGGCGGGTGGTGTTTCGGAAACATTGGAGAGTCGGATGGGGTGCGGATTGCGACTCGAGCATGTGGGGGCCAACACAACGGAACTGCAGAGGAGATTCATCAGGATGCTGCCTGGGACGCAACATTTAAGTTATGTCTCAGAGGACACAACCTCAGAGTAAAGAGACACTCCTTTAAAATTGAGATGAGGAGGAATTTCGTCAGCCAGAGGCTGGCGAATCTGTGGAACTCGTTGCCAGAGAGGGCTGTGGAGGCCAGGTCATTGAGTGTCTTTAGGACAGAAATGGATAGGTTCTTGATCAATAAGGTGATCAAGGGTTACGGGGAGAAGGCAGGAGAATGGGGTTGAGGATCGTTACAACCATGATTGAATAGCAGGGCAGACTCGATGGGCCGAATGGCCTAATTCTACTCCTATATGTTATGGTCTTATGGCTTTAGGAAGAGAGGTTGGATAGGCTTGGGTCGTTTTCTTTGGAGCAGAGAAGGCTACGGAGCGACCCAATCGAGGTGTATAAGATTGTGAGGGACATGGACAGAGAGTAGATAAGGAACAGCTGTTCCTCTTAGTTGAAGGGCCAGTCACGAGGTGAATTGGGTTTAAGGTGAGGTGCAGGAGGTTTAGGGAGGATGTGAGGCAAAAAGCTTTCACCCAGATGGTGGTGACGGTCTGAAATGCATTGCCTGGGAGGGTAGTAGAATCGGGTTGCCTTACATCCTGGATGAGCACTTGGCACGTCACAACATTCAGGGCAATGGGCCAAGTGCTGGCAGATGGAATTAGGTGGGGGTTCAGGTGTGTCTCATGTGTCGGTGTGGACTCGATGGGCCGAAGGGCCTTTTCTGCACCATGTTATTCTATGATTCTAAGTGTGTTGCTGAGGTCGTGTAGTGACCGGGAAGTGATGGGTTCAGGCTGGTGGGGTAGGCGGGGATCAGGTCGTGGGAGAGGCGGGTTTGAGTGGAATGTTAGAATGGAACCAATGTAACAACCACACTGGATCTGTTATAGTGACAAATGGGAACAAGCTGTAAGGGTCAGCTGACCCAGTAAACTATGTAACCAATGAGAAACTGATGCGGTGGTCAGCTGACCAGCTCACTCAGCATAAGTAAGAAGCTGCTGGGGTTCGTGGGAGCTTGGAATGGCCCAGGGTGAGGCCTTGAGTGGTGGAGTAATGAAGTTTCTTTACTAAACTTTCTGTTTGATTTACAAGTTGGAGTAAGTTTTGTTTCATTTTATTGTCCAGAACTGAAGAGTCCATTCTGCTGGTTGAGCATGGAATACCGAGGGGGGTGGGGTATTTATTTGGGGTGGGGGAGGGGGTAGGGCGTGTGGGGCTGTCCAATACGGGACACCATCTTCATCTTTAAAATTCAAAGTTACAAGGGTTTGTCCCCCTCCTAATTTTTCCAGTGTAACTATGATCTGATGTAAGTGATTGAAATCAGTTTGTCTGATGGCAGCAGGCAGAACACAATTCTCCAGTCGAATAGGCCTTCTGGATAATCGCCGGGGAAACCCTTAACTATCAGGGGCGCAACAAATACGATATTACCCAGCCCCCCTTCCCATTACCAGACAGCCCCCCACGAACCGCCACCCAGCCCATGCTTCAACCCATTACTAATTAAAACTCTGTCCTTCTCCTCAAATTTACTGTATCCCGGCATCCACCGCACTCCGAGGGAATGAGTTCCACAGATTCGCCACCCATTGAGAGAAGTAATTTCTCCTCATGTCTGTTTTAAATCTGCTGCCCCTTTCCCCTAAGATGCCCGACATTGTCCTACACTGCGCTTGCTGTTAGGTTGCTTTATACCCCTCCCACTACGGTGGCACAGTGGTTAGCACTGCTGCCTCACAGCGACAGGTTCCCGGGTTCGATTCCCGGCTTGGGTCACAGTCTGTGTGGAATCTGCACGTTCTCCGCCGTGTCTGCATGGGTTTCTTCCGGGTGCTGGGATTTGCTCCCACTGTCTGAAAGACGTGCTGGTTAGGTGCATTGGCCATGCTACATTGCCTCTTAGTGTCCAAAGATGCGCAGGTTAGGGGGATTCGCCACGCCAAATTGCCCTCAGTGTCCAAAAATGTCCGGGTTAGGTGGATTGGCCAAGCTAAATTGCCCCTTGGTATCCAAAGATGTACTGGTTAGACGCGTTGGCCATGCTAATTTCTCCCTCAGTGTACCTGAACAGGCACCGGAGTCTCGCGACTCGGGGATTTTCACTGTAACTTCATTGCAGTGTTAATGTCAGCCTACTTGTGACTCTAATAAATAAATAAACTGCTTCTTTGGGAAAGCTTATCTTATTTTTACGGTTCACATGTAGATTTAAAACACACGTGATTACTGCCCTCTCTTTAACAAGGGCACACAGAATTTATTCTTGGATAAAAGCAAATTACTGCAGATACTGGAATCTGAAACAATTCTAACGAAGAGTCATCCAGAGTTGAAACATTGGCTCTATTCTCTCTCCACAGATGCTGTGAAACGTGCTGAGATTTTCCAGCATTTTCTGTTTTTGTTTCTTCTGGTATACTTTGCCCTACATCCTGATTGCTGTTAGGTTGTCCAAAGACCACTCTCACTGGTGGATTCTTTCCCTAACAACTCCTCATCTCCAGACAAACAAATTCCACTTTTCAGCATCCTCAGCCCAGTGAATCTCTAACGCGACACGGTGGCACAGTGATTTGCACTGCTGCCTCACAGCGAGACGGTGGCACAGTGGTTAGCAGGCTGTCTCACAGCAGCACGGTGGCACAATGGTTAGCACTGCTGCCTCGCAGCGATAGAGACAGGGGTTCAATTCCCAGCTTAAGTCACTGAAAGTGTAGCGCTTGCACGTTCGCCCCGTGTCTGCGTGCGTTTCCTCTGGGTGCTCAGATTTCCTCCCACAGTCTGAAAGACGTGCAGGTTAGGTGCAATGGCCATGCTAAATAATCGCTCAGTGTACCCGAACACGTGCCGGAGTGTGGCAACTGGGGGGTTTTCACAGTCGATTCATAGAGGTTTAGAGCATGGAAACAGGCTCTTTGGCCCAACTTGTCCACATCTCCCAGTTTTTACCATTAAGTTCAATTGCTCGCATTTGGCCTTATCCCTCTGTACCCATGGAAATCATAGAATCCCTACTATGCAGAAGAAGGCCGTTCTGACCATCGAGTCTGCACTGACCATAATCCCACCCAGACCTATCCCCACAACCCCATACATTTACCATACTAGCCCCACTAAGGGGCAATTTGCTCCGGACAATCAACCCAACCCGCACATCTTTGAACTGTGGGAGGAAACAGGAGCACCCAAAGGAAACCCACACAGACACGAGGAGAAGCTTCCTTGCGACTAATCAATAAATACTGCCAGCTTCGTTCATTATAATATGTACATCTGATGTCTGACAAGGAAACCCATTCATTTTGTTTCCCTGTTTTCTCCAGGGAGATGCGTTCTTTCTGCTTTGGACGTTTACAGACGTAATTGATGTTTTTGCTCGGAATCTTCTTAATGTTCAATTTAACATCAATTTATTAGCTGATCGATCGAAGAGATGATTCTGCAACGCCACAGCTTATGCCCTCCAACTACACTCCAGATGAACACCATGAGAATGAAGAATAGCTGCAGCCCTTGTGAGGAATTACTTTCTGTTTCACTGCTGGGACACGCCTGCGAACTTTCTCAACATATGTTGTTATTATCTGAAGCAGATATCTGAACTCAAAACATCTCAGCATTAATTAAAACATCCTCTTGTAAAAGAAGCTGAATCTGTGGCACAATTAGCTGACTAACAACACAGGCAACTGCTTTCTTCATTTGTTGGCTTTCTCCAGAACAATCTTACTGCCAGGTACAAAAGGAGAAAATGATGGAAAATCTAATGGTTTCAATTATCTGATTCCTGCCCTGATTACTCAGGGAATATGCTGCTGAAAAAATGTGATACTTGTGATGCTGAGTGCAAATATCGGGCGGGATTTTACAGCCTCGCTCGTCCCGAAACCGGAAAACCCTGCCCAAGGTCAACGGGACCTTTCCATTGGTCCGCCCCTCACCCGCTCCAATTCCCCTGGCGGGCGGGACGTTAAAATTCCAGCCATTACCTTTCTTTAATTACAAAGCTAACTGCGTGAAGGAATTAAATGTTAAATTACAACCTTAAATTTTGAACAAGCCTTTTGCTATTTGCAATAATTATGAATTAGCGGGCGGTGCAGTCCATTTTCCATGCTGAATACTGAGTAGAGTTACAATATACCCAAGTTTCACGGAACAAACATTCATATTGTAATTGGCAGTAAACAGGCAATGGCCGAGTGGTACTATCGTTCGACTAGTAATCCAGAAAGTCAGCTAATGTTCTGGGGGCTCGGGTTCGAATCTCGCCACGCCTGGTGGTGGAATTTGAATTCAATAAAACACATCTGGAATTAAGAATCTACTGATGAGCATGAAACCATTGTCGATTGTCGGAAAAACTCAACTGGTTCAGTCATGTCCTTTCGGGAAGGAAAGCTGCCGTCCTCATCCGATCTGGCCGACATGTGACTTCAGAGCCACAGCAATGTGATTGACTCTCAACTGCCCTCCAAGGGCAACTCCGGATGGGCAATAAATAACGAATGCTGGAAAACCACAACACGCCTGACAGCATCTGTGAGGAGAGTAGAGCCAATGTTTCAAGTCTCGATGACCCTTCAACAGGGCTGAGATTTTCCAGCATTTTCTGTTTTTATTTCAGGTTCCTGCACTCGAAGTTGTGCAGGTTATGTAGATTGGCCATGCAAAATTGTCCCTTAGTGTCAGGGGGATTAGCTAGGGTAAATGCATAGGGTCGGGGTGGGATTGTGGTCAGTGCAGACTCAATGGGCCGACTGATCTCATTCTGCACTGTAGGATTCTGTATCCGCAGTATTTTGCTTTTATCGATGCTGGCCAGCCAGCGACGCCCATGTCCCACATACAAATTAAAAACGACAGACGTCTTGCAGCAAGTGAACCAAATATACGACCTGTGAACCTCAGATTTCCGAAAGGTTTGTAGAAGGTACTGTTTACCTTGCGTTTCTTCAACTTTGGAACACTCACAATCCGTCAATCCACGGAGCTGAACGGACAGCATCGGAGTTATTCAGGGCGTTGCATTTCCTGCTAAAGTTAACTCCTTAGTGGGGTCCGTTATCAAAAGTGCCTTGCAGTGGTTGTCATGAAGGTTTCCTTTCGCTAACTGTTGGATTGTTTTCAGTTTAACTGAGTTGGAAAGGACCAGTTGGGTCCAATCCTTGAGAGAGTTGACAAAAGGCTGACATTTCAGGGTTTGAGGTGAGCTGACCTTGAAGGATGTGGAATGAATTGAGTTTCGTTGAGATCTCAAACATTACAATGAGATGTGTTCTGTTGAATGTCAATGTGTTGCTGTTTCACTGTTGGGATAAGGAGTTGCACCGGCAAAATAAATAACTCTTTGATGGCAAAAGATGTGTCTGTTTGTTGTTTTCAATGTGCATTACAGTGAAACATAGAAGATCGGAGCAGGAGGAGGCCATTCAGCCCTTCGAGCCGGTTCCACCATTCATCAATAGTCTAATCCTGCTTTCTCCCCAGAGCCGTTGATCCCATTCGCCCCAAGTTCTATATCTAGCCGCCGCTTGAATACATTCAATGTTTCGGTATCAACTATTTCCTGTGGTGGTGACTTCCACAGTCCCACCACCCTTTGGGTGAAGAAATGTCTTCTCACCTCCATCCAAAATGGTCTACCCCGAATCTTCTGACTGGGACCTCTGATTCTGGATTCCCCACCATCGGAAAAATCCTCCCTGCATCTACGCTGTCTAGTCCTGTTAGAATTCTAAAAATCTCTATGAGATTCCCCCTCATTAGCCTGAACTCCAGCGAAAAATATCCAAACCTAGTCAATCTTTCCCCGTACATCAGTCCCGCCATTCCCAGAATCAGCCTGGTAAACCTTCGCAGCACTCCCTCGAGCGCAAGAATATCCTTCCTCAGAAAAGGAGACCAAAACTGCACACAATATTCCAGGTGTCGCCTCACCAAGGCCCTGTATAATCGCAACAAAACATCCCTGCTCCTGAACTCGAATCCTTAATTACCACAAAAAATATTTTCTGTTTGTCAACGTATTTTAACATATAAATATATATTTTTTGTTCTGGGCAGAGCAGGCTGGAGATGCTGAATGACCAACTCCTGCTTTTTGTGCACAATGGTTCGCACTGCTGCCTCATGGCATCAGGGACCCAGGTTCCAGTCGGCTTGCGTCACTGTCTGTGCAGAGTTGACATGTTCTTCCCATGTCTATGTGCGTCCTCCGGGCGCTCCAGTTTCCTCTCACTGTCCAAAGATGTGTGGGTTAGGTTGATTGGCCATGGTAAATTAACCCGAGTGTCAGGGGGATAAGCACGGTAAGTATGAGGGGTTACGTGAATAGGGCCTGGGTGGCATTGTGGTGTGGACTCAATGGGCCGAATGGCCTCCATCTGCACTGTAGGGATTCTATGATTCTAAATTGAGGAAGCATGGAGAAAGGCTTCAGTTCTGAATAACGCAACAGCTTAAAGTTTATTTATTCGTGTCACAAGTAGACTGACATTAACACTGAAATGAAGTTACTGTGAAAATCCCCGAGTTGCCACACTCCGGCGCCTGTTCGGGTACACTGAGGGAGAATTTAGCATGGCCAACGCCCCTAACCAACACGTCTTTTGGACTGTGAGAAAAAACTGGAGCACCCGGAGGAAACCCACGCAGCAACGGGGAGAACATGCAGACTCCACACAGACAGTGACCCAAGTCTGCAATCGAACCCGGATCCGTGGCGCTGTGAGGCAGCAGTGCTAACCACTGTGCCACCGTAAATTCTCTGAATTAACAGGATGAACCCCATTATATTTCAGCCGCATGTATGTAACATTCCATCCAAGGCTGAGGAGGCCGACGTGAGGTATGGTGCACAAATTGTTAATCAGTACTCTAAGCAGCCTTTGGCAAAGACACTGTATAACAGAAACATCCCATCACCTTGGTTTTCAGCCGGACCTGTTGAGATGAAGGCTGGAATCTGTGTTGAATGTTCTATTATCTTTCACACAAAAATAGTGTCAAAATAATTTAATTTTCACACTTTGGACTTAAACAAGTAAGTATTCAGTAAAAAAGGGGAAAATAAAGCCTGGCCACTCAATAATGCAGCTATGCAGTTACACCGTGGGTAGCGCAGTGCTTTGCACTACTGCCTCACTGCGCCGGTGACCCAGGTTCAATTCCCAGTTTAGGACACTGTCTATGTAGATTCTGCACATTCTCCCTGTGTCTCCGTGGGTTTCCTCCGGTTTCCTCCCACACTCCAAAGACGTGCAGGTTAGGTTGATTAGCCCCTTAGTTTCAGGGGGTTAGCACGATAAATGCATGGGGTTGTGGGGGATTGTGTCTGGGTGGGATCGTGTCGGTGCAGACCCGATGGGCAGAATGTCGTCCTTCTGCACTGTAGGGATTCCATGAACAGTCTTATTAAAATTCCAGTTGATGAGAATATTCTCACAAGCAATTTCATAGAATCATAGAATCCCTGCAGAAATAGGCTCTTCAGCCCAACTGCTCCATGCCGACCATGGTGCCATACCAGCTGGTCCCAATTGCGCACGTTTGGCCCATATCCCTCTAATCCTTTCCCATCCATGTACTTATCCAAATGCTTTTTGAATGTTGCTATTGAACCTGCCTCAACCACTTTCTCTGGCAACTCATTCCGTATCTGCACCACCCACTGCGTGAACAAGTTGCCCCTCACGTCCCGTTGAAATATTTCCCCTTTCACCTCTATATATAATCATGCAACTGAGCTCAGTGACTTTCCTTACATATTCTCCTTCCCTCCCAACTCCCATTTCATTGTCTCCCGCACCTCTTTGAACTCCACTGTTCCAAAATATTAACATCATCCACTTTCGACCAGAATGGCTGCTTCCCACTTTGGGTCAAAGAAAATTTATTAAATTCCCCTCATTTCTGATTAAACCTTTCAACGTTATCAGAATCATTTTTTCTTGTTTCCCCCGTGGGCGACATGGTAGCACAGTGGTTTGCACTGCTGCCTCACAGCGTCAGGAACATGCGTTCGATTCCCAGCTTGGGTCACTGTCTGTGCAAGGTCTACATGTTCTCCCCGTGTCTGTGTGGGTTTCCTCCCACAATCTGAAACATGTGCTGGTTAGGTGCATTGGCCATGCTAAATTCTCCTTCAGTGTACCCGAACAGGTGCCGGAGTTGGGTGGCCAGGGGATTTTCACAGTAACTTCATTGCAGCATTAATTTAAACCTACTTGTGACACTAATAATTAAACTTCAACCAAAAATATAAGTTAGGAGCTATCAAGCCAGATTTAACCATTGGACTTTCTTGTCCGGCAGCAGCACACACACACACACACACAACTCCTTTAAATAACACAATTTTCTCCAATCATATTTAAGCATAGTAACATTCGTTCTCATCCAGATGCAATCAGGGATTCTAAAAGGAAGCAATCTGTTTGATGACGCCAATCACTACCTGAGCTGAACTCAGACATCACGTCTTTCACAAAACTTCTGGTTTTAAACAACTCGACGATTTACAGAATCACGTTCACTGAATTCTTGCAGGGCAAATAGAAGCGAATCAGCCCACTGCCAGGTCTCCAATTGTATAGGGTGTTGGAGAGACCCCGGCCACAATTTTACCGGCCTGCCCATCACGGGAATTGGACCGGGTGAGGGGCGGACCATGGAAATATCCATAAATCTCAGGCGGGATGTCATGGTTTTGGGACGATTGAGGCCGTGAAAAGGACGGGGAAGCGCGTTGGCATAGTGGTTAGCACTGCTGCCTCACGGCGCCAGGGACTCGGGTTCAATTCCAGCCTCGGGTCACTGTCCGTGTGGATTTTGCACGTTCTCCCCTGTCTGCGAGGTTTTCCTCCGGGTGCCCCGGTTTCCGCCCACGCTCCACAGATGTTCAGGTTAGGTGGATTGGCCATGCTAAACTGACCCGAGTGTCAGGGGATCAGCAGGGCAAATACATGAGGTGACAAGGATAGAGCTTAGATGGGATTGTGGTCTGCGCAGACTCGATGGGCCGAATGGCCTCCTTTCTGCACTGTACAGATTCGATGATTCTATGAAAACCCTGCCGAGTATCTGTAGTATGTGTCCAGTTTTGGTCTCCTTATTTGACGAAGAATGAGGTGGCATTGGAGGCAGTTCAGAGGAGGTTCACCAGATTGATTCCGGGGATTCCATGTATGAGGAGAGATTAAACAGTTTGAGCTTGTACTCGCTGGAGTTTAGAAGGATAAGAGGGGATCTGATCGAGGTATATAAAATTTTAAAAGAGATTGATACAGTAAATGTAGACCAAATGTTTCCCCTGATGGGGCAATCTCGAACATGTGGTCACAGGTATAAGCTGAGAAGCAGTAGATTTAAAACTGAGATGAGGAGGGACAACTTCTCACAGAGTCTGGTGAATTTGTGGAATTCGCTGCCCCATCGCGTGGTGGAGTCTGAATCGTTTCAAGAAGGAGTTAGATATATTTGTGATAAAAAATAATGGATAAGGGATATGGCGAACAGGTGGGGAGGTTGATTTGAGACCAGGGAGAGGTCAGCCCTGATCTGATTGAATGGCGGAGCAGGCTCGAAGGGCTGAATTTTCCGACTTCTGCTCCTGAATCCTATGTTCCTATGTTATAGAATCATAGAGGTTTACCGCATGGAAACAACCCCTTCGGCCCAACTTGTCCATGCTGCCCAGCTTTTAGCTTTAAGCTGGTCTCAATTGCCCGCATTTGGCCCAAATCCCTCGACACCCATCTTAACCATGTAACTGTCTGAATGCATTTTAAAAGTCAAAATTTTTCCCGCCTCTGCTACTGCCTCTGGCAACTCGTTCCAGACACTCACCATCCTCTGTGTGAAAGAATTGCCCCCCTGGACCCTCTTGAATCTTTATTTTTAGGATCCTGTATTCTGCATCTGTTTTCACAGTGGAACACATCATTTTTATCGCAGGAATAGAGGATAACAAATGGACTTACTCATTAGAGCAAGGAGCTCCAAAAAGTTGATATCTGGTGGGTGAAGTATGAGAATAAGTCGAGGGATTTGAACCATATAACATCGCCAAAATGTAAAGCCAACCTTAGTGCTCTGAAATAGTTAGCTGCGGATACAGTAAATGTGCTGTTTTTATTATTGTGATAGGTCGGTTTACATTTACACTGTAATTAAGTTACTGCGCAAATTTCCTGGTCGCCACACTCTGGCACCTCTTCGGGCATATTGAGAGAGAATTTAGCACAGACAATGCATCTGGGCGGCACAGTAGCACAGTGGTTAGCACTGCTGCTTCACAGCTCCAGGGATCTGGGTTCGATTACTGGCTTGTGTCACTGTCTGTGTGGAGCTCGCACGTTCTCCTCGTGTCTGCGAGGGTTTCCTCCGGGTCTTCCAGTTTCCTCCCACAGTCCAAAGATGTGCGGGTTAGGTCGATTGGCCATGCTACAAATTGCCGCTTAGTGTCCTAAGATGCCTAGGTGAGAGGGATTATTGGGTAAATGTGTAGGGATATGGGGGTAGGGCCTGGGCGGGATTCTGGTCGGTGCAGACTCGATGGACCAGATGGCCTCTTTCTGCACTGTAGGGTTTCTATGATTTCTATGAAACCGGAGCACCCGGAGGAAACCCACGCAGACACGGGGAGAATGAGCAGACTCCGCACAGACAGTGACCCAAGCTAGTAATCGAAACAGGGTCCCTGGCAGTGTGAGTGCTAACCACTGTACCACCGTGCCACCCACTTCAGTTCACCACTCAAAGAACAAAGAACAAGGAACAGTACAGCACAGGAACAGGCCCTTCGGCCCTCCAAGCCTGCGCCGATCATGATGCCCGCCTAACCTAAAACTGTATGCACTTACGGAGTCCATATCCTTCCATTCCCATCCTATTCATGTATTTTTCAAGTGGCCCTTTAAATGCCGCTGACGTACCTGCTCCCACCACCTCCCCGGGCAGCGCGTTCCAGAGATTCACCACCCTCTGTGTAAAAAACTTGCTTCACATATCTCCTCTCAACTTTTCCCCACATACCTTAAAGCTATGTTCCCGATTACTTGACTTTTGTAACCTCGAAAGAGCATCTGACTATCTACTCTGTCTATGCCACTCTTGTACAAGGTGTGAAGACAATATTTACAGATCACTGCAGCCTGTAGGGGGACTAAACTCACGTCATTGGTAGCATAGATAATCACATCCTTGCCATGTGGACAAGTGAATTACCCGCCCTATATAGAGCCAGTCGATGTCATAGATTTGGATTACAACAATCCCATAGCATGCAGCACAAAGAGTCGAAATTGCGGCTCATGGACCTTAGGTTGACAGCCTGGATTGGATAGATAATTCGTGAGCAGACACGGAACAGTGTGTTGGGATACAAAAGCACATTCAGGCTTATGAATTATTGCAAAGATTAGTGCCGAGGACATAGCTGTTTATGTCTTTTAATTATTCGTTTATGGGACATGGACATCGCTGGCTTGTCAGCTATTGTTGTCCATCTCTACTTGCTCGAGGTCAGTTGAGAGTCAACCACATTGCTGTGGTTCTGGAGTCACATGTAAGCCAGACCGGATAAGGATGGCAGATTTCCTCCCCTAAAGGACACGAGTGAACCCAGATGGGTTTTTCAGCAATGGACAATGGTTTCATGGTCATCAGTATTTTCTTAATTCCAGACATTTTATATTGAATTCAAATTCCACCATCTGCTGTGGTGGGATTCGAACCCGGGTCCCCGGAACGTGAATTGAGTTTCTGAATTAAAAGTCCAGTGATAATACCACTAGGCCAATATACGTCAATAAACTATCTGAAGATGCTGGGAGTAAGCTACCAGATATCCAAAATGATTCAAAACAATTCAAGCTATGAGGAGGACTCAAAGGGGCTGCACAAAAATATAGACAAAATAACAGAATGGGGAACAAGTTCGCAGATGGATGAATAAATTAAATGATTTAATTTTGTGATTGTTTGTTTTGATTTGATTCGATTTATGATTGTCACATGTATTAGGATACAGTGAAAAGTATTGTTTCTTGCACGCTATATAGACAAAGCATACTGTACATAGAGAAGGAAAGGAGAGAATGCAGAATGCATGTTATAGTCATAGCTAGGATATGAAGAAGGATCAACTTAATGCGAGTTAGATCCATTCAAAAGTCTGATGGCAGCAGGGAAAAAGCTGTTCTTGAGGCGGTTGGTAGTTGACCTCCGAATTTTGTATCTTTTTCCTGATGGAAGAAGGTGGAATAGAGTATGTCCGGGGTGCGTGGAGTCCTTGATGATGCTGGCCGCTTTTCCGAGGCAGCAGGAAGTGTGGACAGTGTCAACGGATGGGTGATATGGATCGAGATGCACAAAGAGGAAGATTTAGAAGGTATATCTCCTGAGAATGGTAAAGTGCTGAAGGACTATAATCAATGTGTAGACATAGTGTCCTGTGAATAGAGAGTCACTGAAATTCTGTATCTACAGGAAAGATGTTTCCCCGTACGTGGAGAGGGTGTGAGGGTGCAGGGCACTCATCAGGAAACATTGTTGTTGGTAAAAATGTTAGCTTAAAAGCTTATTTATTAATGTTACATGTTGGCTCACATTAACACTGCAATTTAGGTGCTGTGAGAATCCCCGAATCAACACATTCCGGCACCTGTTCAGGTACACTGAGGGTGGATTTAGGATAGCCAATGCACCTTAACCAGCAGATCTTTCAGACTGTGGGAAGAACCGGATCACCCAGAGGGAACCTATGCAGACACGGGAGTTGTGCAAATTCCACATTGGCAGTGACCCAAGCTGGGAATCAAACCCAGGCCTTTGGCGCTGTAAGGCAGCAGTGCTTACCACTGTGCTACCATGCCGGGTCTGGGGGAAATTGCTGAAAAAAGCCACTTAAATTCTTTTGCATATGTAACATATGCTGGAATTTGAACACCCCGCCCACCAACGGAATCGGAGCGGGCAGAGAACACCCCTCGTGTGTAATGGCAAGGTCCGTTGACCTCGGCTGGGGTTTTGTGGATTTGGGACAAGCAAGGCAGTAAAATCCTACAATAGTTTCAGATTGAGGAATGTGTGACCACTATTCACTTATTGGTTTATATGGACATGAGGAAATTTTAAAGATATTGTAACGTGTACTAATCTGGTACATCTGCATACATCAGTTGTGGGTGAGGGATAGTGTAGTATAGTTCACCATTTCTGCTTTAATAAACATTTTATTATTTTTATAATGTTCACCAACTGTCTCTGTCACACTATTCAGTCGTCGCGCTCCACATACCAAATGTGGCGGCACGGTGGCACAGGGGTTAGCACTACTGCCTCGCAGCACCAAAGACCCAGGTTCAATTCCTGACTTGGGTCACTGTCTGTGAGGAATTTGCACGTTCTCCCCCATCTCTGCGTGGGTTTCGTCCGGGTGCTCCAATTTCCTCCCACAGTCTCCAAAATGTGCGGGTTAGGCGGGTTGGCCATGCTAAATTGCCCTTTAATGTCAAAGGGATTAGCAGGGTAAATCCGTGGGGTTACTGGGATAGGGCCTGGGTGGGATTGGTGTCGGTGCAGGCTCGATGGGCTGAATGGCCACCTTTTACACTGTAGAGATTCTATAATTCTGTGAGGTGAGTGATTTTTACCCAGCAGCCCTCGGGTCTGGATGCAAATAAATTGCGATGGGTTTACGAATTTGCGCTTAATTGCGTTAAATGTGAAAGAAGGTTCTTGAATAATCGATTACATATATATAATTTGTTTTTGTTCATATCAATATTGAGTCATATTTCATTTGCCTTATCAGAATTTTGCATTGTGTTTGTTTACAGCAGTAAAATTATTAAAACAAGTTGATGAACACAAACGACTGTGTGTGATATATGTGCAAGAGATTCTAAAAATAAGCACGGACACGTCTCTCTTGCAATGAAATGGTCATTTATTAGGCAAACAAAGTGCAACTACTTTGCCCACCACTGAAAAAGTAACACATTGAAGGTCAACATAAAATATCTCATAGTGACATCTTAGCGTTCAACTAAACTCAACTGTCCAGCCTGCTTTGAGCTCAGCTCAAGTCACGCCATGGAATTTCACGTTGTATAAACTCAATCCGCTTGAAGCCAATGCAAAAATGGAACTGAACCACTGGATTCCATTCAACCCAAAATAATGCAACACTTAACAAGGCAAAACCATCATGTCACCACCGGGAATTACGAGATGGTTTCAATCCAAATGAGATGGGAGCCTAACAGGTAAAGCTTCGTCATGAATAACTCCCGTGCTATGTTTTTTTTTTAGCTCCCATGTTTCACAGACTGGCGATGTTTAAAATGAAAAGAAATGTCTTTTTATTCCGCACGACGTTATAAATAAGAGATTTGTAGCCCAAATTCACCCATTAAGACAGCAATGTCATGATGCTAATTTGCTGTCAACTCAATGATTTGATTTGATTTCATTTTTTTTGACACATGCATTAACATACAGTGAAAAGTATTGTTTCTTGCGCGCTATCCAGACACAACATACTGTTCATAGAGAAGGAAGCAAGAGAGTGCAAAATGTAATACCGGAGATGAGGGGTTTGGATTATGAGGAGAGGCTGAGGAGATTGGGTTTGTACTCGTTGGAGTTTAGAAGGATGAGGGGGGATCTTATGGAGACTTATAAGATAATGCGGGGGCTGGATAGGGTGGAGGCGGAGAGATTCTTTCCACTTAGTAAGGAAGTTAAAACTAGAGGACACAGCCTCAAAATAAAGGGGGATCGGTTTAAGACAGAGTTGAGGAGGAACTTCTTCTCCCAGAGGGTGGTGAATCTCTGGAATTCTCTGCCCACTGAGGTGGTGGAGGCTACCTCGCTGAATATGTTTAAAGCGCGGATGGATGGATTCCTGATCGGTAAGGGAATTAAGGGTTATGGGGATCAGGCGGGTAAGTGGTACTGATCCACGTCAGATCAGCCATGATCTTATTGAATGGCGGGGCAGGCTCGAGGGGCTAGATGGCCTGCTCCTATTTCTTATGTTCTTATGTTCTTATGTAATGTTACAGTCATAGCTAGTTTGTATAGAAAGATCAACTTAGTGCAAGGTAAGTCCATCCAGAAGTCTGACAGCAGCAGGGAAGAAGCTGTTCTTGAGTCGGTACGTTCGTGACCTCAGACTTCTGTATCTTTTTCCCGAAGGAAAAAGGTGGAAGAGAGAATATCCGTGGGGTCCTTAATTATCCTGGCTCCTTTGACGAAACAGCGGAAAGTGTAGACAGAGTCAATGGATGGGAGGCTGATTTGCCTGATGGATTGGGCTACTTTCACGATATTTTGTAACTCCTTGCACTCTTGGTCAGAGCAGGAGCCATACCAAGCTGTGATACAATCAGAAATAATGTTTTCTATGGTGCATCTGTAAAAGTTGGTGAGAGTCGTAGCTGACATGTCAAATTTCCTTCGTCTTCTGAGAAAGTCGAGGCGTTGGTGAGTTTTCGTAACTGTAGTGTCGGCATGGGGGGACCAGGACAGGTTGTTGGTGATCTGGTCACCTAAAAACTTGAAGCTCTCGACCCTTCTACTTCGTCCCCATTGATGTAGACAGGGGTATGTTCTTCTTTACACTTCCTGAGGTCGATGACAATCTCCTTCGTTTTGTTGACATTGTTGCTGCCGCCGTTCACCAAATTCTCTATCTCATTCCTGTACTCTGTCACATCATTGTTTGAGATCTGACCCACGACAGTGGTGTCGTCAGCAAACTTGAAAATCTTGATGTAATGCACAATGTAATTTTTGAGGAACTAATCTTCTGTTTTCTATTGAAGAACTGGTATACCTTACAATGATGCTTTTGAAATATTAAAGCGTGAAATAAAATGCAGTTTCCACTACGGTTTGGCGAATTGTTCTTCAAAGACTTTTACAAAAATATGTTTGAACAAATGCCGGAGTTCGAATGTCTCCTTAAGATTTTAAAATTGTTGATAGTCAGCAATCGTACTCCGTCTTCATTTCTCAAAAGGTGATGCTGCTCTAGTTGGTTCATGTGATATTCAGCTGCAATGAAGCTCGCAAGAAGTGAGTTGCCATCCTCTACAATGGTATCTTCGGTGGCACTGCTTATGCAACTCCTGGTTTGATATTACATCAAGTGCTGAAGCAGATTCTGAGCACAAACTACAACTACGTCCCTAAGGAGCCAGACAGGAAAGAATCTGTTTGCCAGGGGAGGAAAACAGAACAAAAACCCCACCTCCTCTGGCAGCACGTTCCAGGCACCCACCAAACTCTGCATGAGAAAATTACCCCGCACATCTCCCTTAAACTTTCTCCCTCTCACCTTGAACCTGTGCCCTCTAGTAATTGCTAGTTCCACGCTTGGAAAAAGCCTCTGACTATCCACCCTCTCTATGCCTCTGATAATTTTGTAGACCTCTATCCAGTCTCCCCTCAGCCTCCTTCTTTCCGATGAAAACACTACTGGTTTATTCAACCTCACCTCATAGCCAACACTCTCGAGACCAGGCAACATCCTGTGAAGCTTCTTTGCACTTTCTCGAAAGTTTCCATGTCTTTCTGGTAGTGAGGTGACCAGAACTGCACACAATACTCCAAATGCGGCCTAACGAAGGTTCTATGTAGCTGCAACATGATTTCCCAACTCTTGTACTCAATGCCCTGGCCAGTGAAGGCAAGCATGCCATATGCTTTCTTAATCACCTTGGCCACCTGTGTTGCCACTTTTAGGGAACTGTGGACCAGCACGCCCAAGTCCCACTTTATTTATCAGTGTCACAAGTAGCCTTACATTAACACTGCAATGAAGTCAGTGTGAAAATCCCCTGGTCGCCACTCTCCAGCGCCTGTTCGGGTACACTGAGGGAGAATTTATCTTGGCCAATGCACACTAACCAGCACGTCTTTTGGGCATAATCTCAACGTAATCGTTTCTTGTGCCCTACGTTTTAAAAGAAGAATCTTAAACTTAAAACAGGAAAAAACATCGGCGAAGACATGGAACCTTTTTTTCCAAAGAAATTATAGACTTTCAGTGAGTTGTACAGCATAGAAACTGGAAGCAATAGAAGACCAATCGGCCCTTCGAGCCTCCTCCAACATTCATTATGATCATGGCTGATCATTGAATTTAACATCCTGATATACTCCTTACCCCATATCCCCTGATCCCTTTATCCCCAAGAGCTGCATCTAATTTCTTCTTGAAATCAGACATTTTGACCTCAACCACTTTCTGTGGTCGTGAATTCCACACATTCACCACCCTCTGTGTGAAGAAAGTTCTCCTCACCTCAGTTCTAAAAGGTTTACCCCTTATCCTCAAACTATGACCCGAGTTCTGGACCTCCCCACCATCGGGAACATTCTTTTTGAATCTATCTATCTATATCAGCTAAATGATGTTGCAGAGTTTTAGAACCATAGAACCATAGAAAATTACAGCTCAGAAACAGGCCTTTTGGCCCTTCTTGTCTGTGCCGAACCATTTTATGCCGAGTCCCACTGACCTGCACTTGGACCATATCCCTCCACACCCCTCTCATCCATGAACCCGTCCAAGTTTTTCTTAAATGTTAAAAGCATTTACCACTTTATCCGGCAGCTCATTCCACACTCCCACCACTCTCTGCGTGAAGAAGCCCCCCCCTAATATTCTCTTTAAACTTTTCTCCTTTCACCCTTAACCCATGCTCTCTGTTTTTTTTCTCCCCTCGCCTCAGCGAAAAAAGCCTGCTTGCATTCACTCTATCTATACCCATCAAAATCTTATACACCTCTATCAAATCTCCCCTCAATCTTCTACGCTCCAGGGAATAAAGTCCCAACCTATTTAATCTCTCTCTGTAACTCAGCTTCTCAAGTCCCGGCAACATCCTTGTGAACCTTCTCTGCACTCTTTCAATCTTATTTACATCCTTCCTGTAACTAGGTGACCAAAACTGTACACAATACTCCAAATTCGGCCTCACCAATGCCTTATATAACCTTACCATAACACTCCAACTTTTATACGCGATACTCCGATTTATAAAGGCCAATGTACCAAAGGCACTCTTTACGACCCTATCCACCTGTGACGTCACTTTTAGGGAATTCTGTACCTGTATTCCCAGATCCCTCTGCTCAACTGCACTCTTCAGAGACCTACCATTTACCCTGTACGTTCTTCTTTTGTCCTCTGATGTTACACTAATCAGTGTAACAGTTTACAATGACTATGGGTAGAAATAAAATTAATAACAAATAACTAAAAGTCAATGAAAAACGTAACAACCAATCGAAGAGGTTTGTTTGCTTTTAGCAGACTATTGATTCTTATATACTGAAGCAGTGTATAAATAGAGAATGAATAGTGTGAATGAAATAAGTTAACATAACTGTGGTAATTGTCATTTCCTGTGTGAGGAACAAGTCATGTTAACATGGTCAGCCCGGATCCAGTTTAAAGTTCATATTTTAATACTTCTGCATGATACAGCCATGGAATTGTTCATTATGGTTAATGCAAAGCAACGTAAACACAATTCGATTCTCCTTTCACAAGGTTTTATTTACAAATTTATTATGTCACTTGAAGTAACATTTGTGCCACACAACAGCCAGGCAATGACCATCACCAATAAGAGACACTCTAACCACCGCCCCTTGACATTCACTGGTGTTACCATCACTGAATCCCCTACTGTCAACATCATTGGGGTTACCATTGACCAGAAACTCATTTGGACTCACCACATAAACACAGTGGCTACAAGGGCAGGTCAGAGACTAGGAATACTGAGGCGAGTAACTCAACTCCTGATCCCCCAAAGTCTATCTACCATTTACAAGGCACAAGTCAGGAGTGTGATGGAATACTCCCCTCTTGGCTGGATGGGTGCAGCTCCAACAACACTCAATAAGCTTGACACCATCCAGGACAAAGCAGCCCCACTTGATTGGCACCACACCCACAAACATCCACTCCCTCCACCAACGACGCTCAGTAGCAGCAGTGTGTACCATCTACAAGATGCACTGCAGCAGTTCACCAAACATCCTTAGACAGCACCTTCCAAACCCACAACCACTTCCATCTGGAAGGACAAGGGCAGCAGCTACATGGGAACACCACCCCCTCCAAGCCACTCACCATCCTGACTTGGAAATATACCGGCCATTCCTTCACAGTAACAGCATCAAATTCCTGGAATTCCCTCCCAAACGAAATTGTGGGTGGCCCACAGAACACTGACTGCAGCGATTCAAGAAGGCAGCTCACCACAATCTTCTCAAGCGCAACTGGGAATGGGCAACAAATGCTGGCCAGCCAGCGACGCCCATGTCCCACGAATGAATAAGAATATAATTCAATTTGCTACCAACATTCGGACACCAGCAACGAGCAGAGTAATGTCTTTTCAATTATTTCTGTTTTGGATAATAACAGCTCAAAAGGATCAGTAATAAATGATGAGTAAATAAGTTCATTCAACGATGAACCTCGACTTTCTCAGGAGGCAAAGGAAATTTGGCATGTCCGCTATGAGTCTCAACAACTTTTACAGATGCACCATAGAAAGCATTCTTTCTGGTTGTATCACAGCTTGGTACGGCTCTGCCCAAGAGTGCATGAAATTATAAAGGGGAATGAATGAAGCCCAGTACATCATACAAATCAGACTCCCATCCATTGACACTGTCTCCACTCCCTGCTGCCTCAGAAAAGCAGCCAGCATAATCGAGGACCCCACGCACCCCGGACATTCTCTCTTCCAAATTCTTCCATCTGGAAAAAGATACAAAAGTCTAAAGGCACGTACCAACCGACTCAAGAACAACTTCTTCCCTACTGCTGCCATCAGACTTTTGAATGGACCCACATCATATTAAGTTGATCTTTCTCTACACGCTAGCTATGACAGTAACACTACATTTGCACTCTCTCATTTTCTTCCCTATGAACGGTATGCTTTGTTTGTACAGCGGACAAGAAACAACTATTTTCACTGTATACTACTACATTTAGCATGGCCAATGCACCTAGCCAACACCTCTTTCAGAATGTGGGAGGAAACCGCAGCAAGCGGAGGAAACCCAGAGAGGCAGATGGAGTTTAATTTGGATAAATGCGAAGTGATGCATTTTGGTAGATTGAACCAGGGCCAGAGCAACTCGTTAATGGTAGGGCATTGGGGATAGTGATAGAACAAATATATCTGAGGGTACAGGTTCATAGCTCCTTGAAAGTGGAGTCACAGGTGGACAGAGTGGTGAAGAAGGCATTCAGCATGCTTGGTTTCATTGGTCAGAACATTGAATACAGGAGTTGGGGCGTCTTGTTGAAGTTGTACAAGACATGGGTAAGACCACACTTGGAATACTGTGTACAGTTCCGGTCACCCTATTGTAGAAAGGATAATATTAAACTAGAAAGCGTGTTGAAACGATTTACTAGGATGCTACTGGGACTTGATTGTTTGAGATATAAGGAGAGGCTGGGTAGACTGGAACCTTTTTCTCTGCAGTGTAGAAGGCTGAGGGGTGATCTTGTAGAGGTCTATAAAATAATGAGGGGCATAGATCAGCGAGATAGTCAATATCTTTCCCAAAGGTAGAGGAGTCTAAAACTCGAGAACATAGGTGAGAGAGGAGAGATAAAAAAGGGTCCAGAGGGGCACTTTTTTCACACAGATGGTGGTGATTGTCTCGAACAAGGTGCCAGAGGTAGCAGTGGAGGTGGGTACAATTTTGTCTTTTAAAAAGCCTTTAGACAGTTACATGGGTAAGATGAGTATAGAGGGATATGAGCCAAATGCGGGCAATTGGGACTAGCTTAGTTGTTAACAAAAGGGCAGCAGGAACCAGTTGGGCCGATGGGCCTGTTTCCATGCTGTAAACCTCTATGATATGGGGGAGAACGGACAGACTCCGCACAGACAGTGATCCAAGCCGGGAATCGAACACTTGTCCCTGGCGCTGTGAAGCAGCAGCGCCAGCCTATGTGAAACCTACCCTCAGACTATCTGATGCTATTATTTTTGGAAATACAAAGATAGAAATAGAGAATGAATCATATGAATTAAATGAGTTACCATAGCTGGAATCGTGGTCTGTGTGGAGAAACAATCCATGTTAAGATGATCTGCAGAGATAAAATTTAAAAGTCACATTGTTACACGACTGCATCATAAAACCAGGGTTTTGTGAATTATGTGTCTGTGTGTATTATGGAAAGAACTATTCGATTTCCCATTCATCTGGTTCCATTGACTATTTACCTTTATTTTACTTACTTACTTTTTAGATCAATACAAAATCTCAGACCCTCGCAAAGAACAAGAACAAAGAACAAAGAACAGTACAGCACAGGAAACAGGCCCTTCGGCCCTCCAAGCCTGTGCCGCCCCTTGGTCCAACTAGACCAATCGTTTGTATCCCTCCATTCCCAGGCTGCTCATGTGGCTATCCAGGTAAGTCTTAAACGTTGTCAGCGTGCCTGCCTCCACCACCCTTCTTGGCAGCGCGTTCTAGGCCCCCACCACCCTCTGTGTAAAAAACGTCCCTCTGATATCTGAGTTATACTTCGCCCCTCTCAGCTTGAGCCCGTGACCCCTCGTGATCGTCACCTCCGACCTGGGAAAAAGCTTCCCACTGTTCACCCTATCTATACCCTTCATAATCTTATACACCTCTATTAGATCTCCCCTCATTCTCCGTCTTTCCAAGGAGAACAACCCCAGTCTACCCAATCTCTCCTCATAGCTAAGACCCTCCATACCAGGCAACATCCTGGTAAACCTTCTCTGCACTCACTCTAACGCCTCCACGTCCTTCTGGTAGTGCGGCGACCAGAACTGGACGCAGTGCTCCAAATGTGGCCTAACCAGCGTTCTATACAGCTGCATCATCAGACTCCAGCTTTTATACTCTATACCCCGTCCTATAAAGGCAAGCATACCATATGCCTTCTTCACCACCTTCTCCACCTGCGTTGCCACCTTCAAGGATTTGTGGACTTGCACACCTCGGTCCCTCTGTGTCCTGATGACTCTGCCATTTATTGTATAACTCCTCCCTACATTATTTCTTCCAAAATGCATCACTTCGCATTTATCCGGATTAAACTCCATCTGCCACCTCTCCGCCCAATTTTCCAGCCTATCTACATCCTGCTGTATTGCCCGACAATGCTCTTCGCTATCCGCAAGTCCAGCCATCTTCGTGTCATCCGCAAACTTGCTGATTACACCAGTTACACCTTCTTCCAAATCATTTATATATATCACAAATAGCAGAGGTCCCAGTACAGAGCCCTGCGGAACACCATTGGTCACAGACCTCCAGCCGGAAAAAGACCCTTCGACCACTACCCTCTGTCTCCTATGGCCAAGCCAGTTCTCCACCCATCTAGCCACTTCTCCTTGTATCCCATGAGCCTTAACCTTCTTAACCAACCTGCCATGTGGGACTTTGTCAAATGCCTTACTGAAATCCATATAGACGACATCCACGGCCCTTCCTTCATCAACCGTTTTTGTCACTTCCTCAAAAAACTCCACCAAATTTGTAAGGCACGACATCCCTCTTACAAAACCATGCTGTCTGTCACTAATGTGATTGTGCTGTTCTAAATGCACATACATCCTGTCTCTAAGAATCCTCTCCAACAACTTCCCTACCACGGACGTCACGCTCACCGGCCTATAATTTCCTGGGTTATCCCTGCTACCCTTCTTAAACAACAGGACCACATTCGCTATCCTCCAATCCTCAGGGACCTCACCCGTGTCCAAAGAAGCGACAAAGATTTCCGTCAGAGGCCCAGCAATTTCATCTCTCGTCTCCCTGAGCAGTCGAGGATAGATGCCATCAGGCCCTGGGGCTTTGTCAGTTTTAATGTTCCCTAAAAAACCTAACACTTCCTCCCTTGTAATGGAGATTTTCTCTAACGGGTCAACACCTCCCTCCGAGACACTCCCGGTAAACACGTCCCTCTCCTTCGTGAATACCGATGCAAAGTATTCATTTAGGATCTCCCCTATTCCCTTTGGTTCTCGGCATAATTCCCCTCCTTTGTCCCTGAGAGGTCTGATTTTCTCCCTGACAACTCTTTTGTTCCTAACGTATGAATAGAATGCCTTAGGATTCTCTTTAATCCTGCCTGCCAAGAACATCTCGTGACCTCTTTTTGCCCTTCTAACTCCCCGTTTGAGTTCTTTTCTACTCTCTCTGTATTCCTCCAGAGCTCCATCTGTTTTCTGTTGCCTGGACTTAACGTACGCCTCCCTTTTCATTTTAATCAGATCCTCAATTTCCCTGGTTATCCACGGCTCTCGAATCCTACCTTTCCTATCTTTCCTTTTGACAGGCACATGCCTATCCTGCAGCCTTATCAATAGTTCCTTAAAAGACTCCCACATGCCAGAAGGTAACAAGAAGGTAAATTTATTCGTGTTTTATTTTGAATATTGACGTCTCAAACGGCTAAGTAGCAACAGTTTGGTAAATAAGAGAACTGCAAGTGACTGAAAGGGCTTCATGAAATTGATGTGAGCTTAATTTTAAGTTTAAGTTTATTTATGAGTGTCATAAGTAGGCTTACATTAACACTGCAATGAAATCACTGTGAAAATAACCATCGTCAACGCACTCCGGCGCCTGTCCGGGTACACTGAGGGGGAATTAACATGGCCAGTGCACCTAACCTGCACGTTTTTTGGACTGTGGCGAAAACCGGAGCACCCAGAGGAATCCCACGCAGATGCAAAGATGGTGAAAACGCGGCATGGTGGCACACTGGTTAGCCCTATTGCCTCACAGCTCCAGGGACCCGCTGATTCCCGGATTGGTACACTGTCTGTGTGGATTCTGCGCGTTCTCCCCGTGTCTGCGTGGGTTTCCTCCAGGTGCTCCAGTTTCCTCCCACACTCTAAAGATGTGCGAGTTAGGTGGGTTGGCCATGCTAAATTCTCCCTCAGTGCCAGGGGGCACTAGCACGGGCAAATCGGGATTACCAGCATAGGGGCTGGGTGTGTTTGTGGTCTATACAGACTTGAAGGACTGAATGGCCTCATTCTGCAAAGTAGGGATTCTATGGATAGAAAGACCATGATCTTCTATCTTCAAAGTTAGAGATCATTTTAAAAACAATTTCCATGTGTAATTCAAGTTTCTGACATGACTCATTCCCATATGAATCATTGAGCCAGAAATGGGATTTAGCAGCAAGTTTCACTTTCATAGAATCATAGAAACCCTACAGTGCACAAAGAGGCCACTTGGCCCATCGAGTCTGCACCGACCAGAATCCTACCCAGGCCCTACCCCCATATCCCTACATATTTACCCACTAATCCCAGACCTACGCATCTCAGGAAACTAAGGGGCAATTTTAGCATGGCAAATCAACCTAACCCGCACATCTTTAGACTGTGGGAGGAAACCGGAGCACCCAGAGGAAACCCACGCAGACACGTAAGAGAATGTGCAAACTCCACACAGACAGTGACCCTAGCCGGGAATCGAACACAGGTCCTGGAGCTATGAAGCATTAGTGCTGACAACTGTACTACCGTTCTGCCCGTCAGCTTGGTAATTCAGGAGAGAGCTGTGCTGAGTGACATTTTAGTGTGAAATATTGGCACGTGTGTTTCCACTCTTGGTTTCCATTGTCGGGACAGCACCTTTCATCAAGGTAGCATTGGTGGAAAAGTTAGAGATCAGTTTTTTAAAAATTCATTCAATGGCCATGGGTGTCTCTGGCTGGCCAGCTTTTATTGATGTGGAGATGCCGGCGTTGGACTGGGGTAAACACAGTAAGACGTTTAACAACACCAGGTTAAAGTCCAACAGGTTTATTTGGTAGCAAAAGCCACACAAGCTTTCGAAGCTCTAAGCCCCTTCTTCAGGTGAGTGGGAATTCTGTTCACAAACAGAGTTTATAAAGACACAGACTCAATTTACATGAATAATGGTTGGAATGCGAATACTTACAACTAATCAAGTCTTTAAGAAACAAAACAATGGGAGTGGAGAGAGCATCAAGACAGGCTAAAAAGATGTGTATTGTCTCCAGACAAGACAGCCAGTGAAACTCTGCAGGTCCACGCAACTGTGGGCGTTACAAATAGTGTGACATGAACCCAATATCCCGGTTGAGGCCGTCCGCGTGTGTGCGGAACTTGGCTATCAGTTTCTGCTCAGCGACTCTGCACTGTCGTGTGTCGCGAAGGCCGCCTTGGAGAACGCTTACCCGAATATCAGAGGCCGAATGCCCGTGACTGCTGAAGTGCTCCCCAACAGGAAGAAAACAGTCTTGCCTGGTGATTGTCGAGCGGTGTTCATTCATCCGTTGTCGCAGCGTCTGCATAGTTTCCCCAATGTACCATGCCTCGGGACATCCTTTCTTGCAGCGTACCAGACGCTGAAAGGTGCCCTCATAAGAACAGGATATGGCGCTAGACTCATTGATCAACAGTTCCAACGCGCCACAGCGAAAAACCGCACCGACCTCCTCAGAAGACAAACACGGGACACAGTGGACAGAGTACCCTTCGTTGTCCAGTACTTCCCCGGAGCGGAGAAGCTACGGCATCTCCTCCAGAGCCTTCAACATGTCATTGATGAAGACGAGCATCTCGCCAAGGCCATCCCCACACCCCCACTTCTTGCCTTCAAACAACCGCACAACCTCAAACAGACCATTGTCCGCAGCAAACTACCCAGCCTTCAGGAGAACAGTGACCAAGACACCACACAACCCTGCCACAGCAACCTCTGCAAGACGTGCCGGATCATCGACAAAGATGCCATCATCTCACGTGAGAACACCATCCACCAGGTACACGGTACATACTCTTGCAACTCGGCCAACGTTGTCTACCTGATACGCTGCAAGAAAGGATGTCCCGAGGCATGGTACATTGGGGAAACTATGCAGACGCTGCGACAACGGATGAATGAACACCGCTCGACATTCACCAGGCAAGACTGTTCTCTTCCTGTTGGGGAGCACTTCAGCGGTCACGGGCATTCGGCCTCTGATATTCGGGTAAGCGTTCTCCAAGGCGGCCTTCGCGACACACGACAGCGCAGAGTCGCTGAGCAGAAACTGATAGCCAAGTTCCGCACACACGCGGACGGCCTCAACCGGGATATTGGGTTCATGTCACACTATTTGTAACGCCCACAGTTGCGTGGACCTGCAGAGTTTCACTGGCTGTCTTGTCTGGAGACAATACACATCTTTTTAGCCTGTCTTGATGCTCTCTCCACTCCCATTGTTTTGTTTCTTAAAGACTTGATTAGTTGTAAGTATTCGCATTCCAACCATTATTCATGTAAATTGAGTCTGTGTCTTTATAAACTCTGTTTGTGAACAGAATTCCCACTCACCTGAAGAAGGGGCTTAGAGCTTCGAAAGCTTGTGTGGCTTTTGCTACCAAATAAACTGGTTGGACTTTAACCTGGTGTTGTTAAACTTCTTACAGCTTTTATTGCCCATCCCTAGTTGCCCTTGAATTGAGTGGCTTGCTAGGCCATTTCAGAGGGCAGTTGAGAGTCAACCACATTGCTCTGGCTCTGGAGTTACATGCAGCCATGATGTGGAAATGCCGGCGTTAGACTTGGGTAAACACAGTAAGAAGTCTCACAACACCAGGTTAAAGTCCAACAGATTTATTTGGTAGCAAAAGCCACTCGCTTTCGGAGCACCGCAGCTTCATCAGGAGGGTGGGATTTCTGTTCACCAACAGAGCGTATAAAGGCACAAACTCAATTTACAAAATAATGGCTGGACTGCGAGTCCCCAGAGGCAAGCAAGGCTCAAAGGTAAAGACAATGTGAATGGAGAGAGGGTTAACCGCAGGTTAAAGAGATGTGTATTGTCTCCACTAGGACACTTAGTGAGATTTTGCAAGCCCAGGCAAGTCGTACGGGTTACAGATAGTGTGACATGAACCCAAGATCCCGTTTGAGGCCGTCCTCATGTGTGCAGAACTTGGCTATCATTCACTGCTCAGCGACTCTGCGAGGTCGTGTGTCGTTGGAGAACGCTTACCCAAAGATCAGAGGCCGAATGCCCGTGACCGCTGAAGTGTTCACCAACAGGAAGGGAACACTCTTGCCTGGTGATTGTCGAGCGGTGTTCATTCATCCGTTGTCGTAGCGTCTGCATGGTCTCCCCAATGTACCATGCCTCAGGACATCCTTTCCTGCAGCGTATCAGTTACACAACGCTGGCCGAGTTGCAAGTGTATGTACCGTGTACCTGGTGGATGGTGTTCTCAAGTGAGATGATGGCATCCGTATCGCTGATCCGGCATGTCTTGCAGAGGTTCAGTGGCAGGGTTGTGCTGTGTAGTGGTCACTGTTCTCCTGAAGGCTGAAGGCTAGGTAGTTTGCTGCGGACTATGGTCTGTTTGAAAGCATGAAGTGGGGGTGTAGGGATGGCCTTGGCGAAATGTTCGTCTTCATCAATGACATGTTGAAGGCTCTGGAGAAGATGTCGTAACTTCTCAGCTCCGGGGAAGTACTGGACGACGAGGGGTACTCTGTCCGCCATGTCCCGTGTTTGTCTTCTGAGGAGGTCGGTGCGGTTTTTCGCTGTGGCGCGTTGGAAGATTCGATCGATGAGTCGAGCGGAATATCCTGTTCTTATGAGGGCATCTTTCAGTGCCTGGAGGTGTCTGTTGCGATCCTCTTCATCTGAGCAGATCCTGTGTATACGGAGAGCTTGTCCGTAGGGGATGGCTTCTTTAACGTGTTTAGGGTGGAAGCTGGAGAAGTGGAGCATCGTGGGCTTGCGGTACAGTGAAATGCTGACGTGACCGTCCTTGATGGAGATGCGTGTGTCCAAGAATGCAACCGATTCCGGAGAGTAGTCCATGGTGAATCTGATGCTGGGATGGAACTTGTTGGTGTCATCATATAGTTGTTTCTGTGATTGATCACCATGAGTCCAAATGAAGAAAATGTCATCGATGTATCAAGTGTATCGCGACGGTTGAAGGTCCTGTGCGGCGAAGAAGTCTTGTTCGAATCCTCTCTCCACTCACATTGTCTGCACCTTTGAGACTTGATTGCCTGTGGGGACTCGCATTCAAGCCAGTGTTTTGTAAATTGTGTTTGTGTCTTTATATGTTCTGTTTGTGAACTGAAATCCCACTCGCCTGATGAAGGGGCAGTGCTCCGAATGCCAGTGGCTTTTGCTACCAAATAAATCTGTTGGACTTTAACCTGGTGATGTGAGACTTCTCACTTTGTCACATGTTGGCCAGACCGGGTAAGGACGGCAGATTTCCTTCCCGAAAGGAACCAGATGGGTTTTTACGATCAACAACAATGGGTTTCATGCTCATCAGTCGATTCATAATTCCAGGTATTTTTAAAAATTGAACTCAAATTCCACCATCTGCCGCAGCGGGAATCGAACTCAGCCTCCGAGAACATTCGCTGATTTTCTGGATCAATTGTCTCGTGATAATATCACTAGTCCATCGGCTCCCTACCGTGCTTCGAGGAAATTGCAATACAGCTTTGGTTTGGATGGAGACAAGGAGTAGCAGGGCATACGTTTAAGTTTATCTATCAGTGTCCCAAGGAGGCCTACATTAACACTGCAATGGAGTTACTGTGAAAATTTCCTAGACGCCACAGTCCAGTGCCTGTTCAGGTACACTGAGGGAGAATTTAGCATGGCCAATGCATCTAACCTGCACGTCATTTGGACTGTGGGAGGAACCCGGAGCACCCGGAGGAAACCCACACAGTCATGGGAAGAACATGCGTGCAGACTCCGTGCAGACAGCAAGCCAAGCCGGAATTCGAACCCGGGTCCCTGGCACTGTGAGGCAGCAGTGCTAACCACTGCGCCACAACAAAACAGCCAGCGTAATTAAGGGCCCCACGTACCCAGGACATTCTCTGTTCCACCTACTTCCGTTGGGAATAAGATACAAAAGTCTGAGGTCACGTACCAACCGTCTCAAAAATATCTGCTTCCCTGCTGCAATCAGACTTTTGAATGGACCGACCTTGCACTAAGTTGATTTTTCTCTCCACCCTAGCTATGACTATAACATTGCATTCTGCGCCCTCTCCTTTACTTCTCTATGAACGGTATGCTTTGTCTGTATAGCGCGCAAGAAACAATAGAACATAGAAAAACTACAGCACAAACAGGCCCTTCGGTCCACAAGTTGTGCCGAACACATCCCTACCTTCTAGACCTACCTATCACCCTCCATCCTATTCAGCTCCATGTACTCATCCAGGAGTCTCTTAAAAGACCCTATTGAGTTCGCCTCCACCACCACTGACGGCCGCCGATTCCACTCGCCCACCACCCTCTCTGTGAAAAACTTAACCCTAACATCTCCCCTGTACCTACCCCCCAGCACCTTAAACCTGTGTCCTCTCGTAGCAGACATTTCCACCCTGGGAAAAAGCCTCTGAGAGTCCACCCGATCTATGCCTCTCAACATCTTATACACCTCTATTAGGTCTCCTCTCATCCTTCGTCTCTCCAAGGAGAAAAGACTGAGCTCCCTCAGCCTACCCTCATAAGGCATGCCACTCAATCCAGGCAACATCCTTGTAAATCTCCTCTGCACCCTTTCAATCTTTTCCACATCCTTCCTATAGTGAGGCGACCAGAACTGAGCACAGTACTCCAAGTGGGGTCTGACGAGGGTCTTATATAGCTGCATCATTATCCCCGGACTCCTAAACTCAATCCCTCAATTGATACATGTTAATACATGTGACAATAATAAATCAAAGCAAACCCAATCAAATCACCCAGCCTGAGTCAGGAAAGCCGGCCTATTCAAGAATGTAAGTACTGTTAGATACTTTACCAAGTGGCAATGCTCCACTGTTTGCCACACCGAGACGTTATGGCCATTAAAACATCACCACAAATCAAAGGGATTTTTATTTAATTATCCAGAGTGCACATTTACTTTAATCTAACAGATTGTTCTTTTTAGTGAAGGAAATATAATGAAGAGTATGAACAAATAACTTACCATGAGAATAGTCACCATTTTCTGTGATGGGGAATAAATTGTGTTAACAGGGCTTCAGAGATACAATTTAAAATTCACAGCTTTTAATACAACTGCTGCATCTAACCCTGGCTTTGTGAATTATTTGTGTGGAGCCTTTACAGACACAATTCCATTTCTCATTCACATTGTCTTCTTTAAAATCATAGAATCCCTTCAGTGTAGGAGGTGGCCATTCGGCCCATTGGGCATTCCCAATGGCCAATCCACCTGACCTGCACATCTTTGAACTGTGGGAGGAAACCCACGCAGATACGGGGAGAAACTTACTTGTGACTAATAAATAAATACTACTCGCTTTGTTCATTATAACATGTACATCTGATGTCGAACATGGAAATGCATTATTTTTGTTTTCCTGTTCTCTCCAGGGAGATGCGTTCTTTCTGCTTTGGACCTTTACAGACGTAATTGATGCTTTTGCTCAGGACTGGCTTTAGTGATCAATTTAACATCAATTCATTAGTTGATCGATCGAAGAGGTGATTCTGCAATGCCAAAGCTTATGGCCTCCAACTACACTCTAGATGAGCAACATGAGAATGAAGAATAGCTGCAGCCCTTATGAGTAATGACTGTCTGTGTCACTGCTGGGACACGCCTTTTAATTTTCTCAACAGATCTTTCTATTATCTGAAGGTCACAATTTGAACTCAAAAAATGGCAGCTTTATTAAAATATCCTCTTGTTAAAGAAGCTGAATTTGTGGCACAATTAGCTGACTAACTACAGAGGCAACTGTTTTCTTAATTTGTTGGCTTTTTCCAGAACAATCTTACTGCCAGGTACAAAAGGAGAAAATGCTGGAAAATCTCATGATTCCGATTATCTGATTCCTGCCCTAATTCCTCGGGAATATGCTCCTGAGAAAATGTGACATTTGTGATGTGAGTGCAAATATTGGGTGGGATTTTATGGCCCCGCTCGTCCCAAAACTGAAAAATCCCGCCCGAGGTCAACGGGACCATTCCATTGGTCCGTCCCTCACACGCTCCAATTCCCGGGGCGGGCTGGATGGTAAAATTCCAGCCATTACCTTTCCTGAATTACAAAGCTAATTGCGTGAAGGAATTAAATGTTAAATTACAACTTTAATTTCTGAACAAGCCTTTTGCTACCTGCAATAATTAGGAATTAGCGGACGGTGTAGTCCATTTTCCAACTGAAAAACTGAGTATTGGTAAAATACACACAAGTGTCACGATACAACCGTTCATATTGTAATTGGCAGTAAACAGGCAATGGCCAAGTGGGATTATCGTTCGAGTATTAATCCAGAAAGTCAGCTAATGTTCTGGGGACCTGGGTTCCAATCCCACCACGGCAATTGGTGGAATTCGAATTCAACACAAAACATCTGGAATTAAGAATCTACTGATGACTATGAAACCATTGTCGATTGTCGGAAAGACCCATCTGGTTCACTAATGTCCTTTAGGGAAGGAAAACTGCCGTCCTCACCTGGTCTGGCCTACATGTGACTTCAGAGACCCGGCAATGTGGTTGACTCTCAACTGCCCTCCAACACAACATTGTACCCGCCTCTCCTACATCTGGCAGCTTGTTCCAGATACTCATCACCCTCTGTGTAACAGAATTGCCCCTCTGGACCCTTTTGTATCTCTCCCCTCAATGTGGTTGACTCTCAACTGCCCTCCAAGGGCAAATAGGGATGGGCAATAAATAACAAAAACAGAACATGCTGGAAAACCTCAGCAGGTCTGACACCATCCGTGGCGAGAGAATAGAGCCAATGTTTCGAGTCTAGATGACCCTTCGACAGGGCTGAGATTTTCCAGCATTTCTGTTTTAGTTCCAGATTCCAGCCTCCTCAGTATTTTGCTTTTATCGATGTTGGACAGTCAGCGACGCCCATGTCCAACGAACGAATAATAAAAACAAACATCTTGCAAAAGGTGAGCCAATTATTCGACATCTGAACCTCAGATTTCCAAAAGGCTTGCGGAAGTTACTGTTTACCTTGTGTTTCTTCAACTTTGGAACATTGACAATCCATCAATCCCTGGAGCTGAACGGACAGCATAAAAGTTATTCAGGGCTTTACTTTGCCTGCTAAAGTTAACACCGTAGTGGGGTCCGTTACCAAAAGTGCCTTGCAGTGGTTGTCATGAAGGTTTCTTTCACTAACTGTTGAATTGTTTTCAGTTCAACTGAGTTGGAATGGACCAGTTGGGTTCAATCCTTGAGAGAGTTGACAAAAGGCTGACATTTCAGGGTATGAGTTGAAGTGACCTTGAAAGATGTGTAATGTTTTGAGTTACGCTGAACTCTCAAACGTTACAATGAGATGTCTTCTGTTGACTTTCAATGTGTTGCTGTTTCAGTGTTGGCAGAAGGAGTTGCACTGGCATAATAAACAAATATTTCATGGCAAGAGACGTGTCTGCATGTTATTTTCAATATATTTCATGCGTTACATAGAAAAATAGAAGATAGGAACTGGAGGAGATCATTCGGCCCTTCGAGCATGTTCCGCCATTCATCACCATCATGGCTGATCGGCCAAGTCAATAGCCTAATCCTGCTTTCTCCCCATAGACTTTGATTCCATTCGTCCCAAGTGCTATATCGAGCTGCCTCTTGAATACATTCAATGTTTTGTCATCAACTACTTCCTGTGATAATGAATTCCACAGGCTCACCACTCTTTGGGTGAAGAAATGTCTCCTCACTTCCGTCTTAAATGGTCTACCCCGAATCCTCAACCTTGGAACCCTGATTCTGGATTCCCCCACCATTGGGAGCATCCTCTCTGCATCTACCCTGTCACGTCCTGATAGAATTTTGTAAGTCTCCATGAGAGCCCACCCCCTCATTCGTCTGAACTCCAGGGAAAACAATCCTAACCTCGTCAATCTCTCCTCATACATCAGTCCCCTCGTTCCCGGAATCAGCCTGGTAAACATTCGCTGCACTCCCTCGAGAGCAAGAATATCCTTCCTCAGAAAGGGAGACCAAAACTGCACACATTTTTCCAGGTTTGGCCTCACCAAGCCCTGTATAATTGCAACAACACATCCCTGCTCCTGTACTCGAAACCATGATTACCACAAAAAATATTTTCTGTTTGTCAACGTATTTTAATTTATCAATATATCTTTTTTGTTCTGAGCAAAGCAGGCTGGAGATGCTGTCTGACCTACTCCTGCTTTTGGTGGCACGGTGGTTTCTGTTATACAGCGTCTTAGCAAAAGGCTGCTGAGAGCACTGATTAACATTTCGTGCACCGTACCTCACGTAGGCCTCCTCAGCCTTGGATGGAATGTTACATACATGTAGCAGAAAGATAATGGGGTTCACACTGTCAATTCTGAGAATTTATGGTGGCACAGTCGTTAGCACTGCTGCCTCACAGCATCAGGGACCCACGTTTGATTCCCGGCTTGGGTCAGTGTCTGTGTGGAGTCTGCACTTTCTCCCCATGTCCGTGTGGATTTCCTCCAGGTGCACCAGTTTCCTCTCAAAGTCCAAAGATGTGCTGGTTAGGTGCATCGGCCATGCTAAATTCTCACTCTGTGTAACCAAACAGACGCCGGAGTGTGGCGTCGAGGGGATTTTCACAGTAACTTCATTGCAGAGTTAATGTAAGCCTACTTGCGACACTAATAAATAATCTTTAAAAAGTTGCATTCTTCAGAACTGAAGTCTTTGTCTGTGCTTCCTGCATTCAGAATCATATAATTCCTGCAGTGTAGAAGGAGGCCATTCGGCCCATCGACTCTGCACCGACCACAATCCCACCCAGGCCACATTCCCGTAACCCCTCATATTTATACTGCTGATCCCCCTGACACTCGGGTTAATTTAGCATGGCCAATCAACCTAACCCTTATATATTTAGACTGTGAGAGGTACCTGGAGCACCCAGAGGAAACCACGCAGACACAGGGTGAACGTTCAGACTCTGCACAGACAGTGACCCAAGCCATGAATCGAACCCGGGTCCTTGGTGCAGTGAGACAGCAGTGTTGACGACTGTGCCACCGTAAATTCTCAGAATTGACAGGGTGAACCCCATTATCCTCCTGCTACATGTATGTAACATTCCATCCAAGGCTGAGGAGGCCTACGTGAGGTACGGTGCACAAAATGTTAATCAGTACTCAAAGCAGACTTTGGCTAAGACGCTGTATAACAGAAACATCTCATCACCTTGGTTTTCAGCTGGACCTGTTGAGAAGAAGGCTGGAATCTATGTCGGCTTTTCCATTATCTTTTATGCAAAAAACAGCGTGGAAATAATTTAGTTTTCACCTTTTGGACTTAAAGAAATAAGGATTCAGTAAAAGAGGAATATATAGCTTAGACACTCCATAATACAGCTATACCGTTACACCATGGGCTGCACAGTGGTCAGCAGTGTTCCCAGAGACTCGGGTTCAATTCCTGGCTTGGGACACTGTCTGTGCGGAGTCTGCATGTTTTACCCATATCCGTGTGGTTTTTTTCCGTGTGCTCTGGTTTCCTCCCAGTCTCCAAAGATGTGTAGGTTAGGTGGATTGGCCATGCAAAATTGCCCCTTAGTGTCAGAGGAATCAGTAGGGTAAATGCATGGTGTTGCGGGGATCGAGCCTGGGGGGGTTTTTTGTCGCTACAGGCTCCAATGGCCGAATGGCCTCCTTCGGCACTGTCGGGATTCTATGAACAACCTTCTTCCCAGTTGATGAGAATAGTCTTATAAGCACTTTCATAGCATCATAGAACCCTTACAGTGCAGAATAATTCCATTCAACCAATCGAGTCTGCACCGACCACAATCCCACCCAGGCCCTATCCCCATAACCCCACATATTTACCCTGCTACCCTCCTGCTAATTTCTTCGCAATTATCACATACAGATGTTTATCGATCAAATTCCAGAAATAATACTCAAGGTAAAACTTCTCACTGTATTAAAGGCATACCGCATGGATTCTGACAATCTTCCTGTGCACTGTGGACATCCAGAATATTCAGAAACAGGGGCGCATTTTGAAACAAAAAACTTTCTTGGTTCTTGATGGACACTTCAAGTTTTACAACTTCACTCAGCATAGTGCTAGTCACAGAATATCCCCTCACACAGCCTAAATAGTCACAGAGCAACACAACACGGAAACAGGCCCTTCGGCCCAACCGCTCCATGCCGACCATGGTGCCCTCCCAGCTGGTCCCAAATGCCCCCGTATTTGGCCCATATCGCTCGAATCCTTTCCCATCCATGTACTTATCGAAATGCTTTTTTAATTTTGCCATTAAACCTGCCTCAACACTTTCTCTGGCAGCTCATTCCATACACACACCAGCTCTGCGTGAAGAAGTTGCCCCTCAGGTCCCTTTGAAATCTTTCCCCTCTCACCTATATATATATAATCATATAACTCAGCTCAGTGACTTTCCTTCCATATCCTCCTTCCCTCCCATCTTCCATTTCATTGTCTCTCGCAACTCTTTGAACTCCACTGTTCCAAGATAAAAAAATCGTCCACTTTCGACCAGAATGGCTGCCTCCCACTTCGGGTCAAACAAAATTTACTAAGTTCCCCTCGTTACTGATGAAACCTTTCGAAGTTATAACAATCTTTTTTTCCCCTTTCCCCTGTGGGGTGGCCATGTGGCACAGTAGTTCGCACTGCTGCCTCACAGCACCAGGGACATGCGTTCGATCCCCAGCTTGGGTCAACGTCTGCGTGGAGTCTGTACTTTCTCCCTGTGTCTGCGGGGGTTTCCTCTGGGTGCTCCACTTTCCTCCCTCGGTCTGAAAGATGTGCTGGTTAGGTGCATTGGCCATTCTAAATGCTCACTCGGCGTACCCAAATATGTGCCGGAGTGTGGCAAATAGGGGATTTTCACAGTAACTTCATTGCAGTGTTAATGTAAACCTACCTGTGACACTAATCAATAAACTTGAACCAAAAATATAAGTTAGGAACTATAATGCCAGATTTACCCATTGGCTTTTCTTGTCCAGCAACAGCACACACTTGCACACAAACACTGCCATGAGGACATGTGCGCGCGCGCACACACACACACACTCCTTTAAATAACACAGTTCTCTCCAATCACATTTAACCAAAGTAACATTCATTCTCATCCAGCTGCAATCAGGGATTATGAAATGAAGCAGTCTGTTTGATGACGCCAATTGCTACCTCAGCTCAACTCAGACTTTGTTTCTTTCGGAAAACTTCAGGTTTTAAACAATTTGACGATTTACAGAATCACGTTCACCGAATTCTGGCAGCGCAAATAGAAGCCAATCAGCCCATCTCCAGGTCTTCAACTGTTACAGGAATTGGACTGGGTGAGGGGTGGGCCATGGAAAGGTCCGTTGACCTCGGGTGGGATGTTAAAGTTTCAGGATGAGCGCGGCCATAAGACAAACGGGGCGGCTTGGTGGCACAGTGGTTAACATTGCTGCCTCACGGCGCCAGGGACCCGGATTCAATTCCGGACTCGGGTCACTATCTGTGTGGAGTCTGCCTGTTCTCCCGTGCCTCCATGGGTGTCCTCCGGGTGCTCCGGTTTCCTCCCACGCTCCAAAGATGTCCAGGTTATGTGGATTTGCAATGTTAAAATTGACCCTTGTGTCAGAGGATTAGCAGTGTAAATACATGGGTTTACAGGGATAGTGCCTGGGTGGTATTGTGGTCGGTGCAGACTCGCTGGGCCAAATGGCTTCCTTCTGCACTGTAGCGATTCTATGATTCTATGAAAATCCCGCCGAGTGCTCCGGTTTCCTCCCACAGTCCAAAGATATGCGGGCTAGGTTGATTGGCTGTGCTCAATTGAACTTCAGTGTCGGATTAGCAGGGTAAATATCTGGGGTTACGGAGATAGGGCCAGAGTGGGATTGTTCTGGGTGCAGGATCGATGGGCTGAAGTAGTATACTCCTTCTGCAGTGTCGGCAGTCTATGATTCTGTGAGGTGAGTGATTCTTGCAGCAGCCCTCGGAACTAGATGCAAATAAATTGCGATGGGTTTATGAATTTGCGCTTAATTGCAGTAAATGTGAAAGAAGGTTCTTGAAGAATCAATTACCTCAGCGATTTTATATATTGTTTCTGACTATCAATATTGAGTCATATTTCTTTTGATTTATCAGAATTTTGCATTGTTTTTGTTTACAGCAGTAAAATTATTAAAACAAGTTTATGAACACAACCGACGGTGAGTGATAAATGTGAAAGAAATTCTAAAAACAAGCATGAGCACATCTCTCTTGCAATGAAATAATTATTTAATATTTGATTTGATTTATTATTGTCACATGTATTAACGACCAGTGAAAAGTATTATTTATTGCGCACTATACAAAGAAGGAAAGAAGAGTGTGCAGAATGTAGTGTTACCATCACAGCTACGGTGTCGAGAAAGGGCAACTTAACGTGAGGTAAGTCCATTCAAAAGTCTGACAGCAGCAGGGAAGATATTCTTATAAGAACATAAGAACATAAGAAATAGGAGCAGGAGTAGGCCATCTAGCCCCTCGAGCCTGCCCCGCCATTCAATAAGATCATGGCTGATCTGACGTGGATCAGTACCACTTACCCGCCTGATCCCCATAACCCTTAATTCCCTTACCGATCAGGAATCCATCCATCCGCGCTTTAAACATATTCAGCGAGGTAGCCTCCACCACCTCAGTGGGCAGAGAATTCCAGAGATTCACCACCCTCTGGGAGAAGAAGTTCCTCCTCAACTCTGTCTTAAACCGACCCCCCTTTATTTTGAGGCTGTGTCCTCTAGTTTTAACTTCCTTACTAAGTGGAAAGAGTCTCTCCGCCTCCACCCTATCCAGCCCCCGCATTATCTTATAAGTCTCCATAAGATTCCCCCCTCATCCTTCTAAACTCCAACGAGTACAAACCTAATCTCCTCAGCCTCTCCTCATAATCCAAACCCCTCATCTCCGGTATCAACCTGGTGAACCTTCTCTGCACTCCCTCCAATGCCAATATATCCTTCCTCATATAAGGGGACCAATACTGCACACAGTATTCCAGCTGCGGCCTCACCAATGCCCTGTACAGGTCATTCAAGACATCCCTGCTTTTATATTCTATCCCCCTCGCGATATAGGCCAACATCCCATTTGCCTTCTTGATCACCTGTTGTACCTGCAGACTGGGCTTTTGCGTCTCATGCACAAGGACCCCCAGGTCCCTTTGCACGGTAGCATGTTTTAATTTGTTTCCATTGAGATAGTAATCCCATTTGTTATTATTTCCTCCAAAGTGTATAACCTCGCATTTATCAACGTTATACTCCATTTGCCATATCCTCGCCCACTCACTCAGCCTGTCCAAATCTCTCTGCAGATCTTCTCCGTCCTCCACACGATTCACTTTTCCACTTATCTTTGTGTCGTCTGCAAACTTCGTTACCCTACACTCCGTCCCCTGCTCCAGATCATCTATGTAAATGGTAAATATTTGCGGCCCGAGTACCGATCCCTGCGGCACGCCACTAGTTACCTTCCTCCAACCGGAGAAAACACCCATTTATTCCGACTCTTTGCTTCCTGTCGGATAGCCAGTCCCCAATCCACTTTAACACACTACCCCCAACTCCGTGTGCCCTAATCTTCTTCAGCAGCCGTTTATGGGGCACCTTATCAAACGCCTTTTGGAAATCCAAAAACACCGCATCCACCGGTTCTCCTCCATCAACCGCCCTAGTCACATCTTCATAAAAATCGAACATGTTCGTCAAGCACGACATTTCCCTCATGAATCCATGCTGTGTCTGATTGATCGAACCATTTCTATCCAGATGCCCTGCTATCTCCTCTTTAATAATGGATTCCAGCATTTTCCCTACTACAGACGTTAAGCTGACCGGCCTATAGTTACCCGCCTTTTGTCTCCTTCCTTTTCTTGAGGCAGTTGGTACGTGACCTCAGACTTTTGGATTTTTTTCCAAAGGAAGAAGGTGAAAGAGAGAATCTCTGGGCTGCAGGGGGTCCTTATTAATGCTGTGTGGTTTGCCGAGGCACCGGAAATTGTGGACAAAGTCAATGGATGGGAGGCTGGTTTGCGTGATGGATTGGGCTACTTTCACAACCTTTTGTAGTTTCTTGCGGTCTTGGGCAGAGCAGGAGCCCATACCAAGCTGTGATACAACCAGAAAGAATGCTTTCTATGGAGCATCTTGTAAAAGTTGGTAAGAGTCGCATCTCACATACCAAATTTCCTTCGCCTTCTGAGAAAGTAGAGGCATTGGTGGGCTTTCCTAATTATAGTGTCGGCATGGGGGACCAGGACAGATTGTTGGTGACCTCGACACCTAAAAACTTGAAGCTCTCGACATTTTCTACTTCGTCCCCGTTGATGTAGACAGGGGCATGTTCTCCTTTATGTTTCCTGAAGTCGATGACAATCTCCTTCGTTTTGTTGACATTGAGGGAGAGATTATTGTTGCCGCACCAGTTCACCAGATTCTCTATCTCATTCCTCTACTCTGTCTCGTCATTGTTTGAGATCCGACCCTCTACAGTGGTGTCGTCAGCAAATTTGAAAATCGAATTGGAGGGGAATTTGGCCACACTGTCATATGTGTATGAGGA
Source organism: Mustelus asterias (assembly GCF_964213995.1). NCBI lineage: Eukaryota > Metazoa > Chordata > Chondrichthyes > Carcharhiniformes > Triakidae > Mustelus > Mustelus asterias. The sequence goes on from NW_027590186.1 coordinate 462,929, forward strand.
GTATAGTAGGGGGCTGAGGACACAGCCTTGTGGGGCACCGGTGTTGAGGATGATCGTAGAGGAGGTATTGTTGCCTATCTTTATTAATTGTGGTCTGTGAGTTCGGTAGTTCAGGATCCAGTCGCAGAGGGAGGTGCCGAGGACCAGCCATGGAGTTTGGAGATGGGTTTTGTGGGAATAATGGTGTTGAAGGCTCAGCTGCAGTCAATAAATATGATTCTGACATAGGTGTCTTTGTAATCTAGGTGTTCCAGGGTTGAGTGCAGAGCCGGGGAGATGGCGTCTACTGTGGAGCTGTTGCGGCAGTAGGCAAACTATAGTGGATCAGGCTGTCCGGGAAGTTGGAATTGATTAGTGCCATGACTAACGTTTCGAAGCACTTCATAATGATGGATGTCAGAGCCACCAGCCGATAGACATTATGGCACACTGCTTGGTTTTTCTCAGGTACAGAGATGATGGTCACCTTCTTGAAGCAGATAGGGACGTCAGAATGTTCTAAAGAGAGGTTGAAGAATTCTGTGAATACCTCCGCCAGCTGACCCGCAGAATCTGAGTGCTCGTCCAGGTACCCCATCGGGGCCAGTCGCTTTTCATGGGTTGACCTTCGAGAAAGCTGCTCTGACTACTGCAATGGTGACCCCAGATAGAGGTTCATCCAGGGCTTCCAGGGTGGGAGGCATGCTCTCGCCAACCTCTAGCTCAAAACGGGCGTATAATGCATTGGGCTCATCAGGGAGGGGTGCGTTGGAGCCGGTAATTTTACATGCCTTCATCTTGTAGCCTGTCTGTCATGCAGACCTTGCCATGGTGGCGGGGATCGATGTGGCTCGCCTGGAGCTCTAGCTTGGTCTGGTACTGTCTTTTGGCATCTTTGATGGATCTCCTTCGATTGTATCTGGCTTTCTTGTATCGGTCAGTGTCGCCTGACTTGAACGCCTCAGACCTGGACTGCAGCAAGCAGTGGATATCCCTGTTCACCCATGGTTTCTGGTTGGGGAACACACGGATTTGCTTCTTTGGCACACAGTCTTCTACACATTACTAATGAAGTGAGTTACTGTAGTGGTGTACTCGTTCAGGCTGGTCGCAGAGAATTTAAATACTGACCAGTCCACTAACTCCAAGCAGTCCCGTAGGAGATCATCCGATTCCTCAGACCAACATTGCACGAATCTCTTTGATGGATTCTCCTGCTTCAGTTTTTCCGTGTAAGCCGGGAGCAGGAGCACACCTTCTGCTGTGATTTGCCCAAGTGTGGGCAAGCGATAGAGCGGTAGGCATTTTTGATATTTGTGTAACAACACCAGGTTAAAGTCCAACAGATTTATTTGGTTGCAAAAGCCACACAAGCTTTCGGAGCTCCAAGCCCCTTCTTCATATTTGGTAGCAAAAACCACAGAAGCTTTCGGAGCTCCAAGCTTGTGTGGCTTTTGCTTGCAAATAAACCTGTTGGACTTTAACCTGGTGTTGTTAAACTTCTTACTGTGTTTACCCCAGTCCAACGCCGGCATCTCCACATCAGGATATTTGTGTAGCAGTGGTCTCGGATGTTTGGGCCTCTGGTGGAACAGGAGACGTGTTGCTGGTAATGTGGTAGTAGGCTCTTGAGCTTGGCCTGATTGAAGTCCCCGGCCACGATAAACAAGGCCTCAGGATGTTTCGTCGCCAGGCTATTTGTAGTGGTGTGTATTTCGTTCAGCGCGATCTTCACGTCTGCATGGGGTGGGATGTAAACTGCCATATGGATAACGGAGGTGAACTCCCACTGAAGGTAGTAGAGGCAGCATTTTAGCTTCAAATATTTTAGATCCGGGGAGCAGAAAGTTGCCAGTACTCCTACATCTAGGCACCACGAGGTGTTGATGAGGAAGCAGACCCCACTTCCCCTTGCCGTGCCTGAGGCTGCTGTACGATCCAATGGATGGATTGAGAAGCCCTCTGGTTGTAGGGCATTGTCCGGTGAAACAGGAGTGAGCCACATCTCTGTGAAACAGAGTACACAGCAGTCACTCAGATCTCTTTGGAAAGTGAGTCTGGCTCGAAGTTCGTGTAGCTTGTTTTCCAGAGACTGGACATTTGCAAAGTGTAAGCTGGGAAGGGAGGCCTTGGGACTGCCGTGTTTCACTCTCAGGCCTGCACGTTTCCCACGCTTCCTGGAGTGACTGCTTCTTTTCGAACTTGCAGATCTTTGGTCACTCGGGGCAATTTTGCATGGCCAATCCACCAAAGCTGGACATCTTTGGACACTAAGGGGCAGTTCAGTCTGGTCAAACAAATACCCGCATATCTTTGGAGTGTGGGAGGAATCCGGAGCACCCAGAGGAAACCCACGCAGACACGGGGAGAATGTGCAGGCTCCACAAAGACAGTGACCTGAGCCTGGAATTGAACCCGGGTCCCTGGTGCTGTGAGGCAGCAGCTCTAACCACTGTGCCCACGTGCCGCCCAATGTTCCTAATGATCTTTCGAGTGAGAATCCAGCCTGCTCAGTCAGGTCACAAGAATACCCATGGCGGAAGCTCATGACCTGTGTAGACGTCATCCTTGAATAGAGAGCCATCCGATTACCTCTGCCCCCTACCCCCTGCCCCCATCTCGAACCCCACCCCCACACTGCCTGCATTTCACTCATCTTTTTGCATGGCATTTTCTCATCTTATAATCCAGATAGTGTAGAAGGGGGCCACTCAGCCCATCGAGTCTGTACTGACTCTCCGACACAGCATCTTACCCAATCCCCATTACCATAAGTATTGACCTTGATAATCCCCCGAATCTGCACATCTTTGGACACTAGGGGGCAATTTAGGATGTCCAATCCACCTAATCTGCACAGCTTTGGACACTAAGTGGCAATTTAGTATGGCCAAACAAATAACCCGCACATCTTTAGAGTGTGAGGGGAAACCGGAGTCCCCGGAGGAAACCCATGGAGAAACGGGGCGAATGTGCAGACTTCAGACAGACAGTCACCCGAGGCCGGAATTGAATCCAGGTACCTGGCACTGTGAGTCATCAGTGTTATCCACGGTGCCACCCTGTTGCCCATCGTGCATGGCACCCAGCTCCTACATGTCTCTATGAATCATTATGAGGGATTTATTTACTCAAAGGGGCGGCACGGTGACACAGTGCTGTTCACTGCTGCCTCGCAGCACCAGGGACCCAAGTTCAATTCCGGCCTCGGGTCACTCTCTGTGTCGAGTCTGCAAATGCTCCCCATGTCTGTTTGGGTTTCGTCCGTACTCCAGTTTCATTCCACACTCCAAATATATGTGGGGTAGCATGATTGTGTACAATTCAGGTCGGCACACTACTGGAAAGATTTTGATGCAATGGAAAGGGTGCAGAAGAGATTTACCATGATGTTGTCTGGTTTGGAGCTTATGTACTATGAAGAAAGGTTGAACAAACTTGGATTGTATTCACTGGAGCGTCGAAGGATGACGGGGGACCAGATAGAGGTTTACAAGGTTTACAGCCTGCATAGAGTTAATAGAGTGGATAGTGAGAGTCTTCTGCCCAAGGTCGAAGGATCAATTACTTGTACTAAATAGGTTGAGAGTGACAGAGGGAAAGTTTAAAACAGATGTCAGGGGCAAGTGTTTCACACAGAGGGCGGTGAATGTCTGGAACGGACTGCCAGAGGAGGTGGTGGAAGCAGATTATATAACAGCATTCAAGAGGCATCTGGGTAGATACATGAATAGGCGGGGAATAGAGGGATATGGAACATGGAGAGGCAAGAACATATTAGAGTAGAGAGGCATCTGTGTCAACACAGTTTTGGTGGGCCGAAAGGCCTGTTCCTGTGCTCTACTGTTCTCTGTTCTTTGATTAGCCATGTTAAATTGGCCTTCGTGTCAGGGATTGGCAAGGTAAATGTGTGGAGTTACAGGAATAGGGCGTGGGTGGGATTGTGGTTCGTAAAGAAACAATGGGCCGAATGGCCTCCTTCTGCACTGTGGGATTCTAAATTCATGCATTTTGATTATAAATCCGTTTAATAAATTCAGATCAGTTTTATCATTGTTACGGACCAGATCAGATACCCTAAGGTATATTATAAAGGGAGACTAGACCCCAACTATTCTATGTATTTTGTCAAAGATCGGTGGAGTTGTGGATAGTGTAGTAGGTTGTCAAAGGATACAGCGGAATATAGATCAGCTGCAGATATGGGCGGAGAAATGGCAGATGGAGTTCAATCCAGGCCTGTGTGAGGTGCTGCACTTTGGGAGATCAAATGTTAAGGGCAACTATACCGCTAATGGCAGGAACCTGAACAGCATCGATGTACAGAGGGATCTTGGGTTCAAGTCCATAGCTTCCTGAAAGTTACCACACAAGTAGATAGGATGATAAAGAAGGCGTATGGCAAACTTACCTTTATTGGCCAGGGCATTGAGTACAAGAGTCAGGATGTCATGTTGCAGCTTTATAAAACTTTGGTTAGGCCTCACTTTAGAGAATTGCATTCAATTCTGGTCACCACATTACGGGAAGGATGTGGAGGCTTTGGAGAATTTGCAGAAGAGGTTTACCAGGATGCTGCATGGATTAGAGGGTCTGAGCTATAAGGAGAGGCTGGGCAAACGAGGGTTGTTTTCTCTGGAGCGGTGGAGGCTGAGGGGAGACCTGATAGAAGTCTGTAAAATGATGAGGGGCATAGATCGTGTTGATAGTCAGAATCGTTTTCCCCAGAGTTGATATTCTAAAACTAAGGGCACACCCTTACTGTCGGCGGGAAACTTCAAAGGAGATGCAAGGTTTTTTACACAGAGAGTGGTGGGTGTCTGGAATGCGCCGCCAGGGGCGCTGGTGGATGCAGACATGATAGGGGCGTTTAAGTGGCTTTTAGATAAGCACGTGAATATGCAGGGAGTAGAGGGATATGGATCAAGGGCAAGCAGAAGGGATTAGTTTAATTTGGCATCATGTTTGGCACAATATGGTGGGCCGAAAGGCCTGTTCCTGTGCTGTACTGTTCTATGTTCTATGTGCCACTATCAGTGGCACAATGTTTGTCAGTGATATGGAATAGGCAGTGAAACCGGCATTGCACAGATCACACAGTGCTCATCACTGAGATGGAGGGAGGCTGCTTTGCCCAGTGTCATGGCATTGAAGTGACTCACAGCTGCAACTGAGACAGAGGGTTTGGAAAAGAAAACATTACTCCATTCTCAGATACAATAAGGCGTTGGAAAGAACAGACTGGGCAGACCTGAATCCACCTCCGCGTTCGCTCTGAAAACCAACCAACTCCAAAGTGAATCCCATTCATTGTCCCCACAAGAGAGACAAGAAAATACCCAAGCTGACAGCGAAACAAACCGTTTCCGATCAGCGGCGCAATCCAACCCACGTTTGATTTCAGTCAAAAAGCCAAGAAGCGATAAGAAGAAATCATGATTGACTGATTTGATTCTGGATTAATTTTTAAAGTTTAAAGTTTACTCATTCGTGTCACAAGCAGGCTTACATTAACACTGCAATGAAGTTACTGTGAACATTCCCGAGTCGCCACACTCCCGCGCCTGTTCGGGTACACTGAGGGACAATTTAGCATTGCCAATGCAACTAACCAGCACACCTTTCGGACTGTGGGGGGAAAGCGGAGCACCCGGAGGAAAGCCACGCAGACATGCGGAGAACGTGCAGACTCTGCACAGACAATGACCCAAGCCAGGAATCCAATCCGGTCCCTGACTCTGTGAGGCAGCAGTTCTATCCATTTTGCCACCCACACATTTTGATCACCTTTCAGAGGGGGCTATTCATAGCAAAGCTAAATTACCCCTTAGCGTCCAAACATGTATAGATTAGATGGATGAGCCTTGCAAAATTGCCCCTTAATGTTTTCACACATGTGTAGATTAGGTGGATTGACCATGCTAAATAGCCCCTTAGTGTCTCAGGATGTGCAGGTTAAGTGAACTGGCCATGCCAAATTGCCCCTTAGTGTTCAAAACTGTGCGGTTTAGGTCGTTTGGCCATGCTAAATAGCTCCTTAGTGTCCAAATATTTGCAGGTTAGGTGGATTGCCCATACTCAATTACCGCTTAGTGTCCTAAGATGTGCGGGTTAGGCAGATTGGCCATGCTAGTTGCCCCTTAGTGTCCAAAGATCTGCGGGTTAGGTGGATTGGTCATGCGAGTTGCCCCTTAGTGTCCAAAGATGTGCGGGTTAGGTGGATTGGCCTTGCTAAATTGCCCCTTAGTGTCCATAGATGTGTCGGTTACTTTAAAATGTGTTTTTAGTGTCACAAGTAGGCTTACATTAACACTGCAATGAAGTTACTTTGAAAATCCCATCGTCGCCACACTCTGGTGCCTGTTCAGGTACATCGAGTGGAAATTTAACATGGCCAATGCACTTAACCAGGACGTCTTTTGGGAGTGTGGGAGGAAACCAGGGCACCTGGAGGAAATCCATGTTGACTCAAAGAACAAAGAACAGTACAGCACAGAAGCAGGCCCTTTGGCCCTCCAAGCCTCCACCGCTCACGTTTCCCTACTCGACCAACCGCTTATATCCCTCTATTCCCCGTTTGTTCATATGCCTATCAAGATAAGTCTTAAATGTGGCTAACTTGTCTGCCTCAACCACCTGACTTGGCAGTGCATTCCAGGCCCCCACCACCCTCCGTATCAAATATTTCCCTCGTACATCTCCGCTGAAACTTTCCTCCCTTACCTTGAACTTGTGCCCCCTTGTAATTGTCATTTCTGCCCTGGGAAAAAGCTTCCAACTGTTCACCCTATCCGTACCTCTCATAAGTTTATAAACTTCTATTAGGTCGCCCCTCAGCCTCCGTCTTTCCGAAGAGAAAAATCCTCATTTATTCAATCGCTGTTCGTAGCTAATACCCCGCATACCAGGCAACATCCTGGTAAACGTTTTCTGTACTCCATCCAAAGGCTCCACGTCCTTCTCGTAGTGTGGCGACAAGAACTGCACACAGTATTCCAAATGTGGCCTAACCAATGTTTAATACAACAATTTACAAACCTTTATGCTCGATGCCCTAGCCAATGAAGGCAAGCATACCATATGCTTTATTCACTACCTTTTCCACCTGTGCTGCCAGTTTTAAGAATTTCTTGACCTGCACTCCCAGATCTCTCTGTGTTTCTACGCTCCTGATGGGTCTGCCAAATTCAAACACCTCGCATTTGTTTGGATTAAATTCCATCTAGCGTTTCTCCGCCCAATTTTCCAGCCTGTCTATATCCTGCTGTATTCTCTGACTACCTTCATCACTATCTGGCATTCCAGCAATCGTAATATCATCCACAAACCTGCTCATCAGACCAGCTACGTTTTCGTCCAAATCATTTATATATAATATGCACAGCAGAGGTTCCAGCACTGATCCCTGTGAAACACTACTAGTAAGGAGACTAACAACACCAGCTTAAAGTCCAACAGGTTTACTTGGTACCAAGCGCCACTAGCTTTTGGAGCGCTGCTCCTTCGTCAGGTAAGTGGGAGTTCTGTTCACAAACAGGGCATATAAAGACATAAACTCAATTTCCAAAATAATGGCTGGAATGCGAGTCTTTATAGGTAATCATGTCTTAAAGGTACAGACAATGTGAGTGGGGAGAGAGTTAATCACAGGTTAAAGTGATCCCAGGGTGGGGAACTGGGAAATCAACTCACAAATTGAGTTCGTGTCTTTATATGCCCTGTTTGCTCTTTAGGAGCAGATCTCCCACTCACCTGATGAAGGAGTAGCGCTCCCAAAGCTAGTGGGTTTGCTGCCAAATAAACCTGTTGGACTTTAACCTGGTGTCGTTAGACTCCTTGCCGTGTTTACCCCAGTCCAACGCCGGCATCTCCACATCATGAACACCATTAGTTACAGACCTTCATTCAGAAGAACACCCTTCCACCGTTACCCTCTGTCTTCTATGGCCAAGCCATTTCTGTATTCATGAAGCTAGTTCACCCAGTGAGATTTAACCTTTTGTGCCATCCTGCCATGAGGGACCTTGTCGAATGTTTTACTCAAATCCATGTAGACAACATTCACAGCCCTTCCCTCATCAATCATTTTTGTCACCTCCTCAAACAACTCAATTAAATTTGTGAGACATGACCTCCCTCGTACAAAACCATGCTCTCTGTCGCTAACAAGAGCATTCAGTTCCAAATGTGAAGAGATCCTTTTCCAAAGAATCTTCTCCAACAATTCCAATATCACTGACGTCAAACTCACTGGCCTATAACTTCCCGGGTTATCCTTGCTATCCTTCTTAAATAATGGGACAACATTGGCAATTCTCCACTTCTCTGGAATCTCATCAGTGGCCAACAAAGAGACGAAGATTTCTTTTAGAGGCCCAGCAATTTAATCTCTTGTCTCCCTCTGTTAGCTGGGATAGATGTAATTTGGCCCTGGGGACTTAACTACCTTAAAGCTTTTTAATTCACCTAACACTTCCTCCCTCGTACAGAACTCATTTGTGCATCCTTTTTCTTTTTGACTCGACTCACAATTTCTCTGGTCATCCACGGTTCCTGAATCCTGCCTTTCCTGTGCTTCCTTATCACAGGCACATGCCTGTCCTGCACTCCGATCAACTGCTCCTTAAAGAGTCCCACATGCCACATGTGGACTTACCCTCAAGCAGCCTGCCCCAAACAACAGCCTCCAAATCCTGCCTAATCTGGCTGAAGTTAGCCTTCCCCCATTTTAGCACCTTACCAATAGGACAATACTCGTCTTTTTCCATCTGTATCTGAAAGTTTACGGAATTGTGGTCACTGTTCACCACATGTTCCCCCACTTTGATGACCTGGCCAGGTTCATTCCCGAGTAATAGGTCCTGTAAAGCCCCCTCTCGAGTCGGACTATCGACATGTTGTTCCAAAAAGCCTTCCTGGACACACTTAACAAATTGCTCACCATCCGGACCCTTCATCCTGAGGGATTTCCAGTCAATGTGAGGAAAATTAAAGTCTCTCACTACAACAACCCCAGTATTTCTACATCTGTCGAGAATCTTCTTACATATCCATTCCTCAACTTCCCGTGGGCTGTTGGAGACCAGTAGTAAACTCCCATCATAGTGACTGCCCCCTTCGTGTTTCTGAGTTCTACCCAACAGTGTTTCATTACATAATTCTTCCAAGGTGTCCTCCCTCTGTTCGGCTGTAATATGTTCCCTAACCGGTATTGCAACTCCCCCGCCTCTTTTACTCTCCCCTCTGTGTCGTCTAAAATACTTATATCCCAGAATATTGAGCTGCCAGTCCTGTCCCTCTTTTAACGAAGTCTCCGTTATCGCAACCACGTTCAGGTTCTGCGCAAGAATCAAGGCTCTAAGTTCATCTGTCTTACCTGTTGCACTCTTTGCATTGAAGCAGATGCACTCCAGACATCCGGGCCCACTGAGTTCGACCTGCCCCAGTCTGCTCTTGCTCTTAACTAGCCTGGCCTTGGTCCCATTCTCATCCCCAGTTCCTACACTTGCTGATCTTCGGTGAGAACATGCAAACTGCATACAGACAGTGACCCAAGACAGGAATCGAACCTGGGTCCCTGGCGCTGGAGGCAGCAGTGCTAACCACTGTGTCACCATGTCACACTCGGTGGATTAGCCATGCTAAATTTCCTCTTAGTGTCCAGAGATTTGTAGCTCAGGTGGATCGGTAATGCTAAATTGCCCCTGAGTGTCCAAAGATGGCATCTCCACATCATGTCCAAAGATGTTCAGGTTGGGTGAATCGGCCATACTAATTTGCCCTTCGTGTCCGGACATGTGCAGGTTAGGTGGACTAGCCTTGTTAAATTTCCCCTTAGTGTCCAAAGATATGCAGGTTCTGTGGATTTGCCGTAAAATTCACAGAATTACGAGAATAGGATGGACGGTAGCGCCTGGGGAAAATGCTCTGTCGGAGAGTCACTTCCGATTCAATATGCCGGATGGCCTCCTTCTGCACTGTAGGGATTCTATGGACTGTATTCTAAAACTGCTCTGCTGTTGGTATCTGCTCAACCAATGCCTACGCAAAGGAATTTACATCCTGCCCTTTTCATGAGATTATTCTTAACATGTGCCCACATTACGAAATGTTTTATAACACAAATAGTGATACTTACGAAAATCTTATGGAACATGAAACAAAACCCTACATTTTTAACAGATATTTTTTGCTTCCTTCTCTATACTAATTTGGCCATCAATATCAGGCAATATTTTACACCATTGCTCAATTCCTCTTTGAACTTTCTCTGGGTGACTACGTAAAGAAACGTATTAGTGCAGCAGCTCAGGAGTTGCAGCATTAACCCAATTTCAGGTATAAAAGTGGGCAAAGAAACATGATAGCCCAGGTAATCCAGCCGTCTCCATATGGAAGAAATCATAAACACAATCCATAGCAGCATGAAATTTCCAGATATAACAAACAGTAAAATCATGGATTTCCTGCGGCATCGCATCTCCTGGTCACTGGGACTCTTCCCATGGTTCTGACCTCGGAGTCTCCTGCGGACTCGGTTAGCCATTATAACGTAGCGGACTGTCAATGCATTGAAGAGTAAAATCAAAAGAAATGGAATGAATGGTGTTAAAATGTAATGCACTGATTCAATGATGGTCCATACCAATGAACGCGACACATCAAATGACACACGGCAAAACCATGGACTATTGGACAGCCAATAATCTCTTGTATATAGAAAGTACCAAAAAGTGTTTTTTGAAAAGCTTAAAACAGTCACAGTTCCAATGAGGGCAATCGCCGTTTGTTCTTTGCAGTATTTAGATTTCAACTTCTGGAAACAGATGGCCACACATCGATCAAAGGTGAAGATGACAGTGAACCACACAGAACAATCGGTCACTGAGTAAAGCAGGACTGCGTGGATATTACACAGGTGAATCGACCTCACAAAACTGAACTGTTCCCGATAGGCAATTGGAATCTGCCTCAGTATCAGATCAATGATAACAACCAATAGGTCTGCCACTGTCATGGCAACCAGGTACTGAGTGACACACTTGGAGAGACCGCACTTTCCCCGAGAGAGGATCACAGTGGTTACCACGTTAACTATAGGTGGAAGAAAAAGATAGGGAATTCATTCACCTGACATAGATTATCATCATAACTCTCTCTACAGTACAGAAGGAGGCCATTCAGCCCATCAAGTCTGTACCGACCACTATCCCGCCCAGGCCCTATTCCCATAACCCCGCACATTTACCCTGGTAATATCCCTGACACTCTGATCAATTTAGCATGGCTATTCAACCTAACCCGCACATCTTTGGTGTGTGGGAGGAAACCGGAGCACCTGAAGGAAACCCACGCAGCCAAGGGAAGAAGGTACTGAATCCACACAGGTAGTGACCAGAGTCCAGCTTTAACCTGGGTCCCTGGCGGCTGTGAGGCAACAGTGCTAACCACTGCGCTACTGTGCCGTTCGTCATATGAAGCTAGCCATATGAGTATAAATTCTTCCCAAGGATGGGCTGTTGCAAATAACATTAGTTTGATGTTATCTCCATTGAAATATAATAAATGGCAGACCCCGGAGGAGCATTGACTTACAGAGGGATCTGGGCGTACAGGTCCACAGATCCCTGAAAGTAGCAACACAGAAGGTCAAGAACGCATACAGCACACTTACCTTCAACAGCCAGGGAATTGAGTATACAAGCGTTTTTTGGTTTGATTTGATTTGTTATTGTCACATATATTAGTATACATTGTAGATTAATATACATAGTATATATCGAGTTTTTGAGGAGGTGACAAAATGATTGACGAGGGAAGGGCCGTGGATGTTGTCTACATGGACTTTAGTAAAGCATTTGACAAAGTCCCTCATGGCAGGCTGGGTGCAAAAAGGTTAAATAACACGGGATCAAGGTGAACTTGCTAGGTGGGTTCAGAACTGGCTTGACCATAGAAGAGAGAGGGTAATCGTGGAAGGGTGTTTCTCTGAATGGATGTCTGTAGCTAGTGGTGTTCCACAGGGAGCAGTGCTGGGACTTCTGCTTTTGTAATATATATATATATATAAATGACTTGGAAGAAAACATAGCTGGTCTGAATAGCAAGTTTGTGGATGATACTAAGCTTGGCAGAGTTACGGATAGTGATGAAGATTGCCAGAGAGTACAGCTGGAAAATTGGGTGGAGAAATGGCAGATGAAATTTAATCCAGACAAATGCTAGGTGATGCATTTTGGTAGATCCAATTCAGATGGGAGCTGTAAAATAAATGGCAGAACAATCAGCAGCATAGACACATAGAGAGATCTGGGAGTCCAGGTCCACAAATTCTTAAAAGTGGCAGCGCGGGTGGTAAAGGTTGTGAAGAAAGCATGCTTGCCTTCATCGGCTGGGGCATCGAGTATAAAAGTTGGCAAATTAGGTTACAGTTATATAAAACGTAGTTGAGGCCACATTTGGGATACTGTGTCCAATTCTGGTCACCACACTACCAGAAGGACGTGGACACTTTGTGGAGAATACAGAAAAGTTTTACCAAGATGTTGCCTCGTATTAGCTATGAGGAGAGATTGAATAAAGTGGGATTGTCCTTCCTGGAAAGAAGGAGGCTGAGAGGCGACCTGATAGAAGTTTATAAAATTATGAGGGGCATAGATAAAATGAACAGATGGAATCATTTTCCCACGGCTGAAATGACAATTACAAGGGGGCACAAGTTCAAGATAAGGGTGGAAAGGTTCAGTAGAGATGGATAATGGAAGTTTTTCACAGAGGGTGGTGGGGGCCTGGAATGCATTGCCAAGTGAGATGGTTGAGGCAGTTCCGTTAGCGACATTTAAGACTGATCTGGATAGACATATGAACAGGCGGGGAATAGAGGGATTCAGGCGGTTGGTCTCAATAGGACAACGTGATCGGCGCAGGTTTGGTGGCCCGAAGGCCAGTTCCTGTGCCGTACTGTTCTTTGTACTTTGTTAAACCAGTGAGCAGGCACAAAAGAACGACAGCTGAGCCAAAGAACAAATAAGAAGAATCAGAATATACAGTGAAAAACATTGTTTCTTGCGCGCTATACCGACAAAACATACCGTTCAAAGAGAAGGAAAGGAGTGAGTGCGGAAAGTAGTTTTACAGTCATAGCTGGGGTGTCGAGAAAGATCAAGTTAATGCGAGGTAGATTCATTCAAAAGTCTGATGGCAGCAGGGAAGAAACTGTTCTTGAGTTGGTTGGTATGTGCTGTTAGACCTTTGTATCTTTTTTCCGGACGAAAGAAGTTGGAAGAGAGTATGTCCAGGGTGCGTTGGGTCCTTGATTATGCTGGCTGCTTTTCTGAGGCAGCGGGAAGTGTAGACAGAGTCAATGAATGGGAGGCTGGTTTGCGTGATGGACTGGGCTTCGTTCTTGACCCTTTGTATTTTACAGCTGTACAAAAGTTTAGTTCGGCCATAATTGGAATTTTATGTGCAGTTCTGGTCGCCACACTACCAGATGGATGCTTTGGAGAGGGTGCAAATAACTTTTGCCAGGATGTTGCCTGGTCTGGAGGGTTTTAGCTATGAGGAGATGTTGGATAAACTCGGATTGTTTTCACTGGAAGACGGAGGCTGAGGGGCGAACTGATCGGCAGAGGTCTCGAAAATTATGAGAGGCATAGACAGGGTGGATAGACAGAGGCTTTTTCCCAGAGTGAAAAGGTCAACTACAAGCGGTCACAGATTCAAAATGAGAGGGGGAATATTTTGGGGTGATGTTGGAGGTATGGACAGGGTGAATAGGAAGCAGCTGTTCCCCTTGGTTGAAGAGCCAATCACGAGGGGGCATAGTTTTAAGGTAAGGAACAGGAGATTCAAAGGGAATGTGAGGAAACATTATTCACTCAGAGGGTCGTGGGAATCTGGAATGCACTGCCTGGGAAGGTATTCGAGGCCGGAAACCATTCAACCTTTAAAATGTATTTGGAGGAGCACTTGCAATGTCATAACATTCAAGGATATGGGACAAGTGCAGGAAAATGGGATTAGCGCGACTTTAGTGGTCGTTATTGTCGGTGCAGATTCTATGGCCGAAGGGTCTTTTCTGCACTGTACGATTCTGTAACACACACTTATCACTCATTGCTGATGATTACATAATTGTTTATGATGGATTATGGATTAGCCCAGAAACCTGCACCAATCTGTAATCCTAATTTAGAACCACAACGTACTGCGCATGCACGGTTTCTATGCCTTTGTTCTCTTCCTGTTCATGTGTCTACCAAGAACATTGCTAATGTGCCTGCTTCCACCACATCCACTGGCAGTGCGTTCAAGCACCCGCCACCCTCTTTCGTGAAACACTTTCCCCACATGCCAATCCACCGAATCTGCATATTTTTTGGACACTAACGGACAATTTAGCATGGCCAATGCGCCTAACCTGCACATCTTTGTAGTGTGGGAGGAAACTGGAGCACCTGAGGGAAATCCACGCAAATACGGGGGGAACATGCAGTCTCCGCACAGTCAGTGACCCGAGCCGGGAATCGAACCTGGGTCTGTGATTCTATTATATTGGACCCAATAAATTAACTCTCAGGCTCGTCACTCTTTCAATATAAGGAAGTAAATTGAACAGATATCTTTTGTTGCAGAATACAGCGTCACATTCTGTACATCCCAGGTTACCAGGTGTAAAAGCAACTTACCAGGGACACCAACCGCAGCCAATATGGGGAAATAAATCTTTTGCACATCGTAAATTGCCCATAAAATCTTGAGTCTGGTCAGGAAATCCAGAGACATTCTTTCTCTGATATTGATGACTTGATGATTTGAACAGATGCTGAGAGCAATTGCTGCTCATTTATAGAAGAGCAAATCTGTCAGCTCAGAGAATTGGCTCCCCTGACGACTCAACTTACTTACAATCAGTGAACAAGCAGATGAGGTCAACGACTTTCCCCTAAATGTTTTTACCAGGAATAACAAAAATTCCAAACAGAAAATGGCACAGTGGTTAGCACTGCTGCCTCACAGCGCCAGGGACCCTGGTTCAATTCTGGCCTTGGGTCACTGTCTGTGTGGAGTCTGCACGTTCTCCCTGTGTCTGCGTGGGTTTCCTCCAGGTCTCCGGTTTCCTCCAACAGTCCAAAAGACGTGCTGGTTAGATGCATTGGCCTTGCTACATTTTCCCTCAGTGTAGCTGGAGTGTGGTGACCAGGGGATTTTCACAGTAACTTCATTTCAGTGTTAATGGAACATAGAACATAGAAACATACAGCACAAACAATCCCTTCGGCCCACTAGTTGCGCCGGTCACGTCCCTACCTACCTAGGCTTATATATAGGCTTACCTATGACCCTCAATCCTATTAAGTCCCATGTACTCATCCAGAAGTCTCTTAAAATACCCTACCGAGTTTGCCTCCACCGCCATTGACGGCAGCCGATTCCACTCACCCACCACCCTGTGAGTGAAAAACTTAACCCTGACATCAGCTCTGTACCTACTCCCCAGCACCTTAAACCTGTGTCCTCTCGTAGCAGCCATTTCAGCCCTGGGAAAAAGCCTCCAAGAATCCAACCGATCTATACCTCTCAGTATCTTGTACACCTCTATCAGGTCACCTCTCATCCTTCGTCTCTCCAAGGAGAAAATAGCGAGCTCCCTCAAACTATCCACATAAGGCAAGCCAACCAATCCCGGCAACATGGTTGTGAAACTTCTCTGCACCCATTCAGTCATTTCCACATCCCTCCTGCAATGAGGCGATAAGAACTGAGCACAGTACTCGAAGTGGAGCCTGACGAGGTTCTAAGTGGAGCCTGACGGGGCGGCACGGTAGCATAGTGGTTAGCACTGCTGCTTCACAGCTCCAGGGTCCTGGGTTCGATTCCCGGCTCGGGTCACTGTCTGTGCGGAGTTTGCACATTCTCCCTGTGTCTGCGTGGGTTTCCTCCGGGTGCTCCGGTTTCCTCCCACAGTCCAAAGATGTGCGGGTTAGGTTGATTGGCCAGGTTACAAATTGCCCCTTAGAGTCCTGAGATGCGTAGGTTAGCGGGATTAGTGGGTAAAATATGTGGGGGTAGGGCCTGGGTGGGATTGTGGTCGGTGCAGACTCGATGGGCCGAATGGCCTCCTTCTGCACTGTAGGGTTTCTATGTTTCTTAGGTCACCATCGGGAACATTCTTTCTAATAAAGCTGCATCATTATCTCCCGACTCCTAAAATCAATCCCTCGATTGATGAAGGCCAGCACACCATACGCCTTCTTAACCACCTCCTCTACCTGCGAGGCCGAATTAAGAATCCTATGGACTCGGATCCCAAGGTCCTTCTAATCCTTTACATTCCCAGGGTCTCAGCCTTGATATTATACTCCTTCATCCCATTTGACCTGCCAAAATAGACCACTACACATTTACCCGGGTTGAAATCCATCTGCCACTTCTCCGCCCAGTCTTGCATCCTATCTTTGTCACGCTGCAGCTTCTATCATCCCTCCAACCTATCCACAACACCACTAAACTTCGTGTCGTCAGCATACTTACCAACCCATCCCTCCACTTCCTCAACCAGGTCATTTATTAAAATGACAAACAGCAAGGGTCCCAGAACAAATCTCTGGGGCACTCCACTGGTGACCGACCTCCATTCAGAAAACGACACATCTACAACCACTCCCTGCCTTCTGCAGGCAAGCCAGTTCTGGATCCACAAGGCAAAAGCGCATTGGATCCCATGCCCTCTCACTTTCTCGAGAAATCTTGCATGGGGGACCTTATCGAACTCATTGCTGAAGTCCATGTAAACCACATCTACCGCTTTTCCTTCGTCAATGTGTTTAGTCACATGTTCAAAGAACTCCACCAGGCTCGTAAGAAACGATTTTCCTTTGACAAAGCCGTGCTGACTACTTTTGAGCATACTAAACTTCTCTAAATGTTCATAAATCATCAGTCATCATAAATCCCTCAGGACCTTCTCCATCAACTTACCAACTACTGAGGTTAGAGTCACCGGTCAGCAATTTACTGGGCTATCCCTATTCCCTTTCTTGAGTACAGGAACCACATCCGCAATCCTCCAATCCTCTGGAACCTCTCCCATCTCCATCGACGACGCAAAGATCATCGCCAGAGGCTCTGCAATCTCTTCCCTCGCCTCCCACAGTAACCTAGGGTACATCCCATCCGGTCCCGGCGACCTATCTATCTTGATGCTATTTAAAATTTCCAACACATTCTCTTTCTGAATGTCCACATACTCAATCTTTTCAGTCCGCCTCAATCCTGTAGTACAACCACCCAGGTCTTTTTCCACCGTGAATACCGAGGTAAAATATTCATTAAGCACCTCTGCTATTTCTTTCGGTTCTGTACAGACTTTCTCACCTTCACATTTCACAGGTCCTATCCCTTCACATCTCATCCTTTTACTCTTCACATATTCATAGAACACCTTAGAGTTCTCCTTAATCTTACCTGCCAAGGCCTTCTCGTGCCCCCTTCTGGCTCTCCTAATTTCTTTCTTAAGTCCCTTCCAACAAGCCGTGCACTCATCTAGATCCCTAGCTCTCTGAACCTTTTGTATGCTTTCCTTTTCTTTTTGACTAAGTTCAGCGCAGCTGTCGTGCACCACGGCTCCTGTAATCTCCCAAAACCTCCGTGTCTCATCGGAATGTTGTCATGCAGAACTCCAGACAAACATTCCTTGAAAGTCTGCCACTGTACTTCGGTACTTTTCCTCGAGAATGCCTCCTTCCACTTTACGCCTCTAATCTCCTGCCTGATGGCTTCATATTTCCCCTTACTCCAGATAAACACTTTCCGAGCTTGCCTGATCCTTTCTCTTTCCAATGCTAGCGTAAAGGAGATAGAGTTATGATCACTATCCTCAAGATGCTCCCCCACTGAGAGATCCAACACCTGTCCAGGCTCATTAGCCAGTACCAGATCGAGTACAGCCTCTCCTCTTGTAGGCTTATCCACATGCTGTGTCAGGAAAGCCTTCTGAACACACCTAACAAACTCCTTTCCATCCCAACCCCTCACCCGAGAGATATTTCAATCGATGTTTGGGAAATTAAAGTCTCCCATCACGACAACCCTGCTATTACTAAATCTCTCCAGGATCTGTTTCCCTATCTGCTCCTCAACATCCCTCCTACTATTGGACGGCCTGTAGAAAACACCCAGCGAAGTTATCGACCCCTTCCCGCTCCGATCTTCCACCCACAGAGACTCCATAGACAATCCCCCTCCACGGCTTCCACCTTCTCTACAGCTGTGACACTATCCCTGATCAGCAGTGCCACTCCCCCCGATCTTCTGCGTCCTTCTCTGTCCTTTCTGAAACATCTGAAACTCGGGACCTGAAGTATCCAGTCCTGTCCCTGTTCCCAAGTCTCCGTAATGGCCACCACATCACACTTCCAAGCATCGATCCACAATCTAAGCTCACCCACTTTATTCACGACACTCCTGGCGTTAAATTGGACACATCTCAAACCTTTGGTCTGAGCTCTCCCCTTCTCCATCACTCTTCTATTCTCCGCCTTACACTGTCTACAATCCATCTCTATTTGCGGGCTAAACTCCCAGCTCTCAGTCACCTCATCGCGATTCCTTCCCCCAACCTTTCTAGTTTAAAGTCTCCCCAGTAGCCTTAGCCAACCTTCCTGCCAGGATATTGGCCCCCTGGGATTGAAGTGCCACCCGTCCTTTTTGTACAGGTCACACCTGTCCCTAAAGAGGTCCCAATGATCCAGGAATCTGAATCCCTGCCCCTGCTCCAGTCCCTCAGCCACGCATTCATCCTCCACCTCACTCCATTCCTGCTCTCACTTTCCCGTGGCACAGGCAACAATCCTGAGATTACCATCTTTGCATTCCTCCTTCCCAACTGTCAGATTTACTCCCTGGATTCTATTTTCATGACCCCCTTCCCTCTTCCTACCTATGTCAGCGGTACCAATATGTACCACGACCTCTGGCTCCTCTCCCTCCCACCTCAGGATATCTGGGACGCGATCGGAGATATCCCGGATCCCGGCACCAGGGAGGCAGACCACCATCCGAGACTCCCATCCGCCTCCGCAAAAACGCCTGTTGGACCCCCTTACTGTTGAGTCCCCGGTTAATACTGCCTTCCCCCTCCTTTCCTTAGCCCTCTGAGTTACAGGGCCGGTCTCTGCTCCAGAGACACGGCCACGGCTGCTTCCCCCAGGTGGGCTGTCCCCCCCAGCAGTACGCAGACAGGAGTACTTATTTTGAAGGGGCACATCCACCGGGGTGCTCTCTATCACCCGAGCTTTCCCCTTCCTTGACGTTACCCACTTGTCTGCTTCCCGTGGGCCTGGTGTGACCACCTGCTGTTAGCTCCTGTCTATCACCTCCTAATTTTCCCTAACCAGACGAAGATCCTCGAGCTGCAGTTCCAGTTCTCTAACATGGTCCCTTAGGAACCGAAGCTCGACACATCCATCACAGATATGGACGTCTGGGAGGCCAGGAGCCTCCAGGACCTCCCACATCCTCCATTGGGAACAACAGACTGGCCTCACACTCATAATTTCCCTTCTTATTTCAAGGAACACAGAGAAATGTACTTAAGAATTAAACTTACCCTATCTCGCACTTTCCGCCTCAGCCGTTAGAGCCAAAGCCCTTCAGCTCTCACTCTGCTCCCTTCTCACTCCCGCTGCCCGCTCTCAACGCTGCCCGCTGGATACTGCGGCCTGCTTTTTAAACCTCCCGCGCGTTTAAAAAAAACTAAATGCCTTCCCAGGTCGCTCCGCGGGCGGCCTACTTCTGCTTTTCAAATTTAAACTACGAGAACAAGAAACCCGCGAAAAAGTCATTGCTACTTCACAGGCGGCACTGCAATTGGGTTAGGAGGCACTACTAATTGACAGGGGGCCTTGCCAATTGACAGGTGGCACTACTAATTGACAGGGGGCGCTCCTAGTTGACAGGGGGAACTCCTAATTGCCACGGGGCACTCCTAATTGACAGGGGCATTCCTAATTGGCAGGGGATGCACCTAATTGTCAGGGTGCGCTCCTAATTGACAGGGGGCACTCCTGATTGACAGGAGGCACTCCGAATTGATGGGCGGCGCTAGTAATTGACAGGGGGCGCTCCTAATTGACAGGGGTCACTCCTACTTTACAAGGCACATTCCTAATTTACAGGGGCACTCCTAATTGGCACAGGGCACTCCTAATTGGCACAGGGCACTCCTAATTGACTGGGGCATTCCTAATAGAGATGACGGGCACTCCTAATTGACACGAGCACTCCTAATCGACAGGGGGCGCTCTAAATTGACAGGGAGCACTCCTAATACAGATAGGGCACATTTCTAATTGGCACGGGGCACTCCTAATTGAGATAGGGGGCACTCCAACTTGGAGGGGCACTCCTATTTGACAGGAGGCACTCCCAATTGACAGAGAGCACTCCTAATTGAAACGGGACACTCCTACTTGACGTGGGGCACTCCAAATTGACTGGGGTCACTCCGAAATGAAGGAGGCACGACTAATTGACCCGGGCACTGTTAATATTTTGGAAGGCGCTCCTAAATGACAGGGGGCCCTCCTAATTAACAAGGGTCACTCCTAATTTACAGGGGACACTTCTAATTGGCAGGGAACACTCCAATTGACAGGGGAAACTCCTAATTGACAGGGGGATTACTAATTAACAGGGGACACCTGACTGACAGGGGACACTCCAATTGACCCGGGCAATCCAAATTGATGGGGTGCACCTAATAGACAGGAAGCGCTCCGAATTGAGATAGGGGGCACTCCTAATTGAAGAGGAGCACTCCTAATTGAAAAGGGGCACTCCTAATTGACAGGGGGCACTCCTAAATTACAGGGGACGCTCCTAATTTACAAGGGGCACACCTAATCGACAGTAGGCTCTGCTAGTTGACAGGGGACGCTCCTAATTGACTGGCAGCTCTCCTGATTTACAGAGAGCACTCCTGATTTACAGGGAGCAGTGCTAATTGACAGGGAACACTCCTAATTGACAGAGGGCACTCCTAATGGACAGGGGGCGCTCTTAATTGACAGGGACGCTCCTAATTGACAGCGAGAGCATCTAATTGACGGGGGAACTCCTAATTGGCACGGGGCACTCTTAATTGACAGGGGCATTCCTAATTGACAGGGGCGCTCCCAACTGATAGGGAGCACTCCGAATTGACATGGGGCACTCCATTTGACAGGGGGAACTCCTAATTGACAGGGGTAGCCAGCTTGACAGGGGCTCTCCTATTTGACAGGGGGACTCTTACTTGACAGGGGCGCTCCTAATTGACAGGGAGCACTCCTAATTGACAGGGGGCACTCCTAATTGACAGGGGCTTTCCTAATTGAGACAGGCGTGTTGTCAGCAAAATAATACCTCTGAGATCCTTGGTAAGTCAAAGTACAGTGGGCTCTATTCCAAAGCTTTGGGAGAAGCTGGTTCCGAAAAGCGGTCTGCCAAACCTCTCCCTGAATACAAAACGTGTGGGTAATGAGACATTATGGTTCCCAGCCCAAGTCACGACGCAGTCCCCGGTTCCCATCACGACCCTCAGGTCCTGGCTTCAGTCACGACCGGGTGTTCGTCTGGCGACTTCAGTCACGACGCAGTTTCTCCCTTGAAGTAACTTGTGTGGTTGCGGCAGTCGCAGCAGGGTTCCTCCTTTCAAACAGCCGTTATCGCGCTTTAACATCTGCAGCTGTTTTGCTATGTTTAGCTTGCAGATCGCACACTAGCCTGCACAAACAGGTAAGGTTTACAATGTCCTTGCACAGATTCTACATACAAAATTCATTCACCCTTTAGGTACAAAATTCATTAACCCTTTCCCTTCTTCAGGGGGCTCTCCTAATTGACAGGGGGCACTCCCAATTGACAGGACGTGTTCCCAATTGACAAGGGACACTCCTAATTGACGGGGGGCACTCCTAATTGACAGGGGGCACTCCGAATTGACGGGGGGCGCTCCTAATTGACAGGGGGCACTCACAACTGACAGGGGACCCTCCTAATTGACAGGGGCCAGTCCTAATTGACAGTGGGCACTCCTAATTGACGGGGGGCACTGCTAATTGACACAGGGCAGTCCTAATTGACAGGGGCTTTCCTAATTGAGATAGGCGTGTTGTCGGCAAAATAATACCTCTGAGATCCTTGGTACGTCAAAGTACAGTGGGCTTTATTCCAAAGCTTTGGGAGAAGCTGGTTCCGAAAAGCGGTCTGCCAAACCTCTCCCTGAATACAAAACGTGTGGGTAATGAGACATTATGGTTCCCAGCCCAAGTCACGACGCAGTCCCCGGTTCCCATCACGACCCTCAGGTCCTGGCTTCAGTCACGACCGGGAGTTCGTCTGGCGACCTCAGTCACGACGCAGTTTCTCCCTTGAAGTAACTTGTGTGGTTGCGGCAGTCGCAGCAGGGTTCCTCCTTGCAAACAGCCGTTATCGCTCTTTAACATCTGCAGCTGTTTTGCTATGTTTAGCTTGCAGATCGCACACTAGCCTGCACAAACAGGTAAGGTTTACAATGTCCTTGCACAGATTCTACGTACAAAATTCATTCACCCTTTAGGTACAAAATTCATTAACCCTTTCCCTTCTTCAGGGGTCTCTCCTAATTGACACGGGGCACTCCCAATTGACATGGGGCACTCCGAATTGACAGGGGCCAGTCCTAATTGACAGTGGGCACTCCTAATTGACGGGGGCACTGCTATTTGACATAGGATAGTCCTAATTGACTGGGGCATTCCTAACTGAGACAGTGGGCACACCTAATCGACAGGAGCCTTTCCTAATTGACAGCGAGCACTCCTAATAGAGAGAGGGCACAATTCTAATTGGCAGGGGAGACTCCTAATTGAGGTGGGGTACACTCTTACTTGGCAGGGGCAAGCCGAATTTGATAGGGGGCACTGCTAATTGAGATAGTAGGAACTCCCAAGTGACAGGGGCGCTCCCAATTGACAGGGAGCACTCCTAATTGACAGGGGGCACTCCTAATTGACAGGGGGCACTCCTAGTTGATGGGGTGCACTGCTAATTGACACAGGACAGTCCTAATTGACAGGGGCATTCCTAACTGAGACAGTGGGCACACCTAATCGACTGGGGCCTTTCCTAATTGACAGCGAGCACTCCTAATAGAGATAGGGCACAATTCTAATTGACAGGGGAGACTCCTAATTGAGGTGGGGGGCACTCTTACTTGGCAGGGGCACTCCGAATTGATAGAGGGCACTGCTAATTGAGATCGGAGGAACTCCCAAGTGACAGGGGCACTCCCAATTGACAGGGGGCACTCCCAATTGATAGGGTACACTCCGAATTGACAGGGGGTACTCATAATTGACAGGGGGCACTCCTAATTGGCAGGAGGCACTCCTAATTGATGGGGTGCACTGCTAATTGACACGGGCACTCCTAATCGACAGGGGGCGCTCCCAGTTGACAGGGAGCAATCCTAATTGAGATAGGGCACAACTCTAATTGATAGGAGGCACTCCTAATTGAGATAAGGGACAAAACTACTTGGTAGGGGCACTTCTAATTGACAGGGGGCACTGCTAATTGAGATAGGGGCACTCCATATTGTCAGGGGCACTCCTAATAGACGGGGGCACTGCTGATTGAGATCGGGGGCGCTCCTAATTCACAGGAGGCACTCCCAATTGACAGAGGGCACAACTACTTGACAGAGGGCACTCCTAATTGACAGGGGGCACTCCTAATTGACAGGGGGCACTCCTAATTGATGAGGGGCACTGCTAATTGATGCAGGGCACTCCTGATTGACAGGGGGCACTCCTAATTGAGATAGTGGGCACCCCTATTTGACAGGGGCACTGCTAATTGATAGAGGCACTACTAATTGAGACGGGGGGCACAATTAATTGACGGGGGCACTCCAACCTGACAGGAAGCACTGCTGATTGAGAAAGAAGGCACTCCTAATTCACAGGTGGCACTCCTGATTGACAGGGGCACTCCCAATTGACTGGAGCACTCCCAATTAACAGGGGGCACTCCTAATTGATGGGGGGGGAGCGCTCCTGATTGACAGGGGGCACTCCTAATTGACAGGGGCATTGCTAATTGAGATAGGGGTCACACCTAATTGACATGGGGCACACCACATTGACAGGGGCACTGCTAATTGAGGTTGGGGGCACTCCTAATTGACAGGGCGCCCCCCCCCCCCAATTGACAGGGTGCACCACCAATTGCCAGGGGGCACTCTAATTGATGGGGCTGCTCCTAATTGACATGGGGGACTGCTACTTGAGGTAGGAGGCACTCCTAATTGACAGGGGGCGCTCGTAATTGACAGGGGCACTCCCAATTGACAGGGGCATTCCTAATTGAGATAGTCGGCACTGCTAATTGACGTCGGCACTTCTAATTGACAGGGGCACTCCTAATTGACAGGGGGCACTCGCATTTGACAGAGGGCACTCCGAATTGACAGAGGGCACTCCTAATTGACAGACGGCACTCCTAAATGACAGGGGCACTTCTAATTGACGGGGGACACTTATAATTGACAGGGGGCAATCCTACTTGACAGGGATCACTCCTAATTGACAGGGGGCAACCCTACTTGAAAGGCATCACTCCTAATTGACAGGGGGCACACCACATTGACAGGGAGCACTGCTAATTGACAGAGGCAATACTAATTGACCCGGCAATCCTAACTAACGGGGGCGCTCCTAATTGACAGGGGGCGCTACTAATTGGGATAGGGGGCACTCCTAATTGAAAACGGGAACTCCTAATTGACAGGGGGCACTACTAATTGACAGGAGGCACTCTTATTTGACAGGGGGCTGTCCAAATTGACCGGGAACGCTCCTAACTGTCAGGGAAATCTCTTGATTGACAGGGGGACCTCCTGATTGACAGAGGCCCTGCTAATTGACAGGGGGCACTCCTAACTTTCGGGGGGGGGGCACTCCTAATTGACAGGTGTCTTCCTAATTGAGATGGGGGCGCTCCAAATTGTAAAGGGGCACTCCTACTTGAAAAGGGGCACCCCTAATTGACAGAGGGCAGTTCTATTTGACAGAGGGCACTCCTAATTCACAGGGGAGACTCCGACTTGACAGGGGGCACTCCGAATTGACAGGGGTCGCACCTAAATTGAGAGGGCACCCCTAATTGACCCAGGCGCTCCTAATTTTCGGGGACGCTCCTAATTGACAGAGGGCACTCCGAATTGAAAGGGAGCGTTCCTAAGTGACAGGGGTCACTCCTAATTTAAAGTGGGTATTCCTAATTGACAGGAGGCACCCCGAATTGAAAGGAGTCACTCCTAATTGACCGAGGACACTACTAATTGACAGGGGTCACTCCTAATTGGGACAGGGGGCGCTCCTAATTGAGGAGGGGCGCTCCTAATTGACAGGGGGCACTCCTATTTGACAGGGACTCTCCTAATTGACCGGGAACGATCCTAATTGCCAGGAAGTTCTCCTAATTAACAGGGAAATCTCCTGATTGACAGGGAGAGCTCCTGATTGACAGGGGCCCTGCCAATTGACAGGGGCACTCCTAATTGACAGGAGGCACTCCTAATTGAGAGGCGGCGCTCCTAATTGACAGTGGTCACCCCTAATTGAAAGGAGTCACTCCTAATTGAGCGAGGGCACTACTTATTGAAAGGAGTCACTCCTAATTGATCGTGGACACTACTAATTGACAGGAGCACTCCTAATTGATGGGGGAACACTCCGAATTGACATGGGCACTCCCCATTGACAGGGGGTACTTAATTGACAAGGGGCACTCCTAATTGACAGGGAGCACTCCTAATTGACAGGGGGTACTCCTGTTTGATAGGAGCACTCCAAATTGACAGGGGGCACTCCTAATTGAGACGGGACACTTCTAATTGACAGCGGCACTCGTAATTGACAGGGGACACTCCGAACTGACAGGGGCATTGCTAATTGAGATAGGGGGCAGCCCTAATTGACAGGGGGCACACCACATTGACAGGGGGCACTGCTAATTGATAGAGGCACTACTAATTGACCCGGCAATCCTAACTGACGGGGGCGCTCCTAATTGACAGGGGCGCTACTAATTGGGATGGGGGCACTCCTAATTGAAAACGGGAACTCCTAATTGACAGGGGGCACTACTAATTGACAGGGGGCAGTCCTATTTGACAGGAGGCTGTCCTAATTGACCGGGAACGCTCCTAACTGTCAGGGAGATCTCCTGATTGACAGGGAGACCTCCTGATTGACAGAGGCCTTGCTAATTGACAGGGGGCACTCCGAATTTTCGGGGGGCACTCCTAATGGACAGGTGCATTCCTAATTGAGATGGGAGCACCCCTAATTGGAAAGGGGCACTCCTACTTGAAAAGGGGCATTCCTACTTGACAGGGGCACTCCTAATTGACAGGGTGCACTCCTAATTGACAGGGGCTTTCCTAATTGAGATAGTCGGCACTCCTAATTGACGTGGGCACTCCCAATTGGCAGGGGCACTCCTAATTAACAGGGGACACTCCTCATTGACATCGGCATTCGTAATTGAGTCCCGAAGTCTCCATAATGGCCACCACATCACAATTCCATGCATCGATCCACACTCTAAGCTCATCCACTTTATCCACTACACTCCTGGCGTTAAAATAGACACATCTCAAACCTTTGGGCTGAGCCCTCCCCTTCACCATCACCCGCCTATTCTCCCTCTTACACTGTCTACAATCCTTCTCTATTTGCGGGCTAACCTCCACCTCACAGTCACCTCATCACGATTCCCTCCCCCCAACCTTTCTAGTTTAAAGTCTCCCCACTAGCCTTAGCCAACCTTCCTGCCAGGATATTGGTCCCCTTGAGATTCAAGTGCCACCCGTCTTTTTTGTACAGGTCACACCTGCCCTAAAGCTGAAAGAACATATATTTTGGTTAATGTTTTCATCTTCTCCTCATTTGGACTGTACACCACGAACAGCAATATCAATGGGACAGAACCAATTGATACTGTGTGAGAAGAATGCGCTGACAGTTTAGCTTGTTGGATGTGTTAAAAATTCTGTGTCATTCCTTTCGCTATTTCCATCTTTCAGTCCCTCAGTTGCTGTCATCCATCCCTTTCCAGACGGGGTAAATGCTGTACTTTACTGTGATATAAAAATGAATTGGGAATGAACAGGGCTTAAGTGAATCTGTTGATCAGTGAGCATCATTAGTGTCAGTCTCCATGGATTCTAATTATGCCACTGGAGGTTTTGAATCTTCTATTAATAAGGTACTTCTTTCAATGCGTTACCGCACAGTGTCAGCAGGAGCATCAACTTCAACATTAACATTGAACAACGGCAGCTGAACGAGGGAGAGGAGCTATCAGAGTCTGGGAACAATTGAATGGCGTGTTCAAACATTGGATCAGAATATGAGTAGAACAGATTTCGATGTCACAATGATGGATCCGAACCAATAACCACAGATAGGAATGTTCCAATAATGGATCTGAATCTGAGTAAAATGGGTTGGAATGTTTCAACAATGGATCACCAGAATCTGAGATCAAGCGATTGGAATGCCACAACAATGGACAGGAGTTTTTCCCTGAGCATTTACTATATTTCTTAAAATTGGATTTCACAGCACTTAGGATCGAAAATATGCTATGGGTTATTCAAGGGATTTACCATCCCTTCCTGGCTATCCTGTTAGTCTTCCTGGTAAATGTCGCTAACCTGTTATTGATACACAAAGTCCATTCAACACTATTGAAAGTTATTTCCTTTCCTCTGCCTTATTTTCTACAGTTGCACAGGGGATTTATTTTCCAAATGGGGAGCACTGCTGTCAAACAGCACTGGGGTCCGCATTCAATTCTGCCTTTGGATGATTCTATGTGTAGAGCTTGCTCATTTCCTCCATATCTGCATCTCTCATATTTGTGGAGATTATTGGATTCAATTATGCCGTTTCCGTTTGTTCTCTATACTCAGCTGCTCATTTAAAAAGCAATCCTTGGTGTTCTCACAGTTAGCGATAATCCCAATTACCTGCTGAATCGGACATGAGGCTGAAATAGGTTTTCCTGAAGGGAGTGATGGCAATTTGGAATCACGCAACCCGTCGGCAAACCAATCATTGTTTTGAGGAATCCATAGCTGTTAATCAGGTTTTGTGTCTCTGTAAAGTTACAGTTAGGAACAATATAATTATTTAGGATACATTCAAGGGAAATGAAACTGATCACAAATAATTGGAACCTGTGTCAAAATCCGCTAAGCTGTCAATGGAAGCGTTTTTCAACGCCCTCTACTTTGAAATTGTGAGAAATTAAAGTTTTCCAATGCATTCAAAAGTGTTTCAAAGGATTATCTTGTCTCGGAAGACTCAAAGAGTTCAAATAAAAGCTGTGTGCATACATTGGAGCTTGGTGCACAGCAGTAGAAAGTGGAAACCTCCCACCGCATCACCCCACCCGCCGCACAAGTTTAAATTAAGATGTCCTTTCTGCCAGAGGACTTCAATTGTTCTGCCCACACATGCAGTTTCTGACATGAGTGAAGGAGATTATTTGCAATGGAATGGCGTGCTGCAGAATATTAAAGTCTGCCAGATGACAAAGAACAAGGAGATTAAAGTGGCCTTGCCACTCCAAAATGTCTACAGCTCTCAGACAGTATTTCCGATGTTGTGCAAAGAAATCATGATGCCAGGAGTGAACGCCAGGTCTGTCAGGGCTACAAGGGGCAGTTGAGCCACGACACTCCCAGTGGCCAGTGGGGAGATCAATTCCTTGACACCAGGCTGAGCTCACCGGACACCAAGGAACCTTGAGGGGTATTTTCTCTGCAGTGTGGAAGCGGCAGTGCAGCAAATAGCTACGGCACTTACCGCCTTTTACCCGCCGAAGGCCAAAGGTGCCAGTCCAGGTTTAAGTTCTATGATTCCAGGGATTTGCGCACTTTTGAAAGCGCCGAGGCGTGTGTCCTAAAGGGGAGCCTGATGCGTTTCTGAGCAGGGAAAGGTGAATGAGTGGGAGGCAAAGAGGCTGAATTTGCTTTCGTGGGTATCTGAAAGGGCAGAGGATCTGTGTAGGACGAGTGTAATTGAGAGTTCAGTTTGGGGAAAATAAACATTTTGCCCGTGTGCTGTTGGGGAACGAATGAACCATTCCCTACGGGGGGAGGAGCAGGTTGTACTGCTTTGCTGAGAGATTGGTCGTTCTCACCTGGTCAGTGGAGGGAATGGGGCGGTTGTCACAATTTATTATATTTTTTCGCGGGTAGAGAGGCCTGTCTCGTAGTCCAGAATTAATGTGTTCTTTAAAAAAATTCACTTATCACTGTGGCACAGTGGTCTGAGGTGGGATTCTTGGGATGGTCACGTTTGACTCTGTCACGTGGGTGAATCGCGCTTGAAAGACTCTGTCAACGGTAACAGGAAACAATCTTGTTTTCCCGCTGACGGAAGCACTGAGAGTGATAAAGGGGCAGGAATGTGTCAACATTGCCCACAGCGTGGCTACAATGTAGATTTGTGTGAGCGCCAAATTGCCCATTCTCGTTGGCAGGGGAGGCCAGATGAAGGATATCGGAGAACCTCATCCCTGATTCATGTTCCTTTGAAATACTTGCTCCGTTATTAAGTTATTGGGAATATGAAGGAGATTCATTCAGTTCCACTCATAAATTATGTTCCGCATTACCTGACTCCATTCCTGCAACTCTTCTGCAATTTTTCCCTATCATGATTACTTTCCCCATATCCAGTCCATCATTAATCCTGCGTATTGCCACCCCCATGATATCACCTCCGGTTTCACCCCAGCTGCCACTATGGATTTTAAACTATTTCAATTCTCTGCTGACCACCGTCTGATTTAGGAAGATTCAGAATCAAAGTTAATCTCAAACTCTGCTGCGAATATGCGAACTCAAAGACAATCCTGTTCACCCACGTTCTTTGTGTTCGTTGCTTGCTATTACTAGCTGCTCTTGCAAGGCTTTGAGTTTCTCATTCATGTGACCAAATCAAAGAAGAGTTGTGGGAGAGGGGCTGAGTTGCTCTGCAAAGAGGACTATTCCATGTAACCCAGAAACAGACAGAAATGACTGGAACCCATGCAGGTACCTATGGCAACACTTTTTTTTATTTCCCGGAAATGACAAGAGTTAAAGGAGGAAATATTTTCTTGCAGAACAAGCTCACCCGAAGAGAAGAGAGTGATGAGTAGTGGTGGACATGAATCGTTGACTGTTCTGCTCGAGGAATATCATTGATCATAGGATATCTGCCATGCAAAGTTGCCGAATCGGCCCACCGAGACAGCAATGACCACAAACCCATCCTATTCCTATAATACTGGATATTTACCCTCAGTAGGCCCCCGACATATAGAAGCAAATTAACATGGCAAATCAATGTAACCCGCACATCTTTGGACTGTGGGAGGAAACTGGAGCATCCAGTTTCTATCATAAGTTCAGAGGTTGCCTGTTGAAGTTGATTTCACAGTTTGCGCTGCCACTCGTGACTCCTCAGACACTGACACAATCGATATCCAAATGCAGCAAGATTTGGACGATACTTGGTCTCACAAATGGCGAGTAACATTCACACCATTCAAGAGGAAATAGCCGCTGATATGGGGAGAATGTGCACACGCTGCACGGGCAGTCACCCGACGTTCAAATTGAACACGGGCCCCTGGCGCTGTGAGACAGCTGTGCTAACCACTGTGCCGCCTGAAGATGGGCAGTCCTCAGTCCTTGCTTCTGATCGATTCGGATGTAGAGGGATTTGGACGCCAGTAAGAAAGATGAGATGGCTAAGGTCCATCGGAGAGTTGATGCAAGCTCGATGGGATTTATGACTACCTCACACTGCAGGGATTGTATAGTATTTTCCGATATCGCGCTTGCGAATGTGGTGGGGAGCTGCCTTCCTGAGCTGCTGCAGTTCCTAATGTATGGCTACATGCAAATTTCCATATTCTACGTGATTGTCTCAGATAGCAGAATGGTTGTGTCGAAATTGAAGTCCAAATTACTTGAGTAGCGGTCAGGTGGTTAATTGACACTATTGGAACAATGCAATAGCTGCTTCTGGATTATCCTTCTCTTTTTTATCGTGTTAGTATTTTTTTAAGTGGTCCACATCTTTCCTTACTTTTCTTCATTGGATGCCAACTGGATACGGTACCGATAAGGATTTTCCCGGGAACCTATGCTGGACCAAATTGAAAATTCCTGCCGAATATCAACTGACAAACTTCGAATGACCGTTGATCTTCAGGAAGTAGCATGACATCGCTTTCCTTCCACATTCGCACATTAATAAAACGCAGAAAGTGGCAAGTATTACCTCTCCGAGTCCCAACAATTTTCAGCTGCTTCGGAAATACAATTTTTCTATCATAAGTTCAGAGGTTGCCTGTTGAAGTTGATTTCACAGTTTGCGCTGCCACTCGTGACTCCTCAGACACTGACACAGTCGATATCCAAATGCAGCAGGATTTGGACGATACTTGGTCTCACAAATGGCGAGTAACATTCACACCATTCAAGCGGCAGCCAAAGATCATCTCGAACGATATAGAATTTTACCGCTTCGAGTCCACATTACCCACCCTTGATGATGAATGTCATTGCATTCGGGAAAGAAGACTATCAACATCCGGAGCTAACAATTGACAAGAAACTGAATACGCTCTGTAACTTAATGCATGATTACAGATTTTATCTAAGTGTGTGCGCGTATTTTCTCTGGCCATGTTTGTGTCTGTGTGTGCGTCAGTTTCGTTCAGCAAATGTGATTTCGTGAGTGTATCTGAGTGTTTTGGTTCTATCTGCATGTGAACCTATTTGTTTCTAGGTGTATTGAAAGCACGCGCTGTATTTACATATATTTGAGTGCCTGAGTCTGTGTTTTTTGTTGGTGCATGCCTGTGTGTGTCAGCGAAGCGTGTGTTCATCTTACTGTATGTATTTGCTCTTAAGAAATGTGAGTCTGAATGTGTTTGTATGTGTTTACCGTTTACTGTGTTTGTATGTGTGTTTTTTGTATGAGAATACATGTGTATGATTCGGTGACCCTATTAATTGTTCTTACTTGTGTACACGTAGGCGCACATGCGTGTGTGCGTCGTGAATCTGTATGTCTTTAGGTGCATGCATAATTTTGTCTGTTGGTGTCAATGTATCCTATGTTTCTTTATGTTAATGCGCCAAAATGTTTATTTTTTGTGCAAGTGAACGTCTGCGATTGTGATTTCGTGTCTTTGTAGCGAAGTGTAAATGTGTATGTGTTTTCATCTGCGCGTGTGTATGTGTCTGTATGTGTGTGTGTGCGTGCATGTGCGTGTGTGCGAGAAAGAGAGAGAGATCGTAATCATTGCGATTCTATGTTTATGTCACCAGGGGAGTGTCGAGTACGGTTGACAACTTTGCTTCTCACTTTCAATCCTCTTCTCACAGTATTCACTGTTTCCTCTGCTTTCAGCCCTCCTCCAGTCATGTGATATTCCAATAGCACTTGATAGAGGATGGAAGATAGTTTTGCTGCTTGCTCACAAACCGAATGTTATTGTGTGCACAATTGAAATCCAACATCACGGTCATAGACCAGAGAGACAGATCATTTCAATGTTAATATGTGAACAGTGGGAATCTGAAACCCTGTCACGGGACAGAGAGACAATTTCCGTTAATATTACACAGTGAGAATCCAACATTATGGACTGAGGGCAAAGAGAGTTTGTGTTTAAAAAAAAACAGACTTCATAACTGAAAATTCACAATGGATACTTCTAATCATTCCAGAACTGGTATATTTTTGAAAGTACAGAAAGGAAACAAATGCATTTTGCGAAAGAGGGAGATCCTCATGGAGGAGTTCCTGTTATGGCAAAGGGAATATTGCAGTTCAGAATTCACCTCAGTGCGCATGAAATTATATTCCTTCACCACAGAGGCTAATCTACACTTCAGACTAAAAACTGTTGCTGTCTGTCGTGAAGTGGAACAAATCAGGAATGATCACATATTTTTAATCGGGACACACGCAGCACGACATACATTTCACTGTCACACTGGACTCCCCATTCCTTCACGTCCCTACATAATTCCCCAGTACCCAGATCTCCCAATACTCCTGCCTCCCCTCCCTCCACACCTCTAAATGTGGTGTTTGATAGCTGTTTTTTTCCCCGATTTTAATAGACGTTTAAATCTCCAGTTTTAGGTCCATTCATCTTAATACAAAATGAGATGCAGCAACACTTTACAAAATACCATTCCTTCCTCCACCAAGGTCGTAACCTCTTCCCCAGCCTGAGGCATAACTTGATTGGATATTTCATTTCTTACAGTGAACGTGATCACAATTGTTATCCCGAAGATCAAAAACTGTGGTCTGTCCAAATGTGTCAAATGTTACCTGCTGATCATGGTCGTGGGGGATCTACTGGTCCTGGGAACTGTGACAGTGCTTAGCTGTTCAAAAACCATTTTCTGGTATTTTATGCTATTAGGTCGATATTCGCTTAATAATGACCCCCCTGGTTCTGTGTGTTTGCAATGGGAGTTCTCCTCTCCATGTTCTGGGGAGCATTTGAGTTCCTTCACCACATTCTAAATCCATGCGTCCCATTTGTCCTGATTCTTCTACCCAATGCGGATTCGGTTGAGTCTTTTAAGAGACTTTTGGACAGGTTCATGGAGGTGAGTAAGCTAGAGGGTTATAGATGAGCCCAGAAGGTAAAGAAATTGTTCGGCGCAACTTTTGGCCAAAGGGCCTGTTTGTGCTGTAGCTTTTCTATGTTCTAATGCTTTCACCATCAGACATATTTTAGTGAGCAGCATTGTGACCTCTTTGTGTATCCCAGTGAGTTATAGTAAATGATTAACATCCAATTTAGAACTTACGTGGAAAGTAACTGTTAACCAATGCCAAGCAGTCTCCTCTTCTTTGGAGAAGAAAAATAATGAATATTGTTCACACTGAAAAACATAAAATACAATTGTCTCCTTCCCCCTTTCTTCATACGCATTACTGGAAAAAAATACTCACACAGAAAGAAACGCCTTTTCTTAATAATGTCAAAACGATTATGCGAACTAGCCCCTCTCTTAGTAAAACATTCATAAACTGACAGCTACTATCAATCCACTCTAATTTTGATATTTCCCCCTTGTCCAACGTCTGCTTTAAGATGGCTGTGTCTACCCTCAACATTTTTTCATTTACACTCATTGCGGAATGCACATTTTCCCAAAGGGACTTATTGCCAACGTGATCTTCACTGGGTATGTCATACAAATCCCTTGACCCCAAAATTTCTGTTAATATCTGGGATTTGAAAAAAGGCCATATCCATTGCCTCCATAAGTCAATGTGTTTTTTTTACCACTCTGCTTATTTTCTTTCTTAAACAGATATGAGGGAAACATTTGCAATGTTCTCCCAAAGGAAAGATCGTAAAATCTCCCACGCTTGAAACCCCAT
This sequence comes from Mustelus asterias, assembly GCF_964213995.1. Lineage (NCBI taxonomy): Eukaryota > Metazoa > Chordata > Chondrichthyes > Carcharhiniformes > Triakidae > Mustelus > Mustelus asterias. The sequence continues at coordinate 497,428 of NW_027590186.1, forward strand.
CACACAAATTAGCATAGGATGAATCACGAAAAACAGGTGCCTAACATCACCGAAAAACCGGAACCTCAAAACAGACCTGCATTTTTATTTTGGCCAACGTTTTGTTGCTCTCACTATGTCTTCCACCGTAGGATGATTAATGTGTTCTCTACCATAGGACATCAAAACTAACGTCCCATATGGTCTGTGTATCTAGCCAATTCAGTTGGTCAATCAAATTTTGTAGTTCTTCTTTTTCCATCTTTGATATCACCGCTTCCTTTTGTGAAGCATTACCGTGGCTAATTGCTATTGGGCTGATACTATCGAAAAAAGATTGCTGGCGTAACGTGACACCTGACTCAGTCTGTCCAATTTCCAGCTCAATATATTTGAAAACCCCTGAAGCCTGACTTTCAACCTTAAGTTCCTTCCTCAGCAAGAAATTACTGAGCTTCAAAATCACTGCTACTTACCCACAAAACATCATCGGCATGGATCATAAAGATGGGGCGGCAGGGTGGCAAAGTGGTTGCCATTGCTGCATCACAGCGCTAGAGACCAGGGTCCGATTCCCAGCTTGTGTGCCTGTGTGGAGTTTGCACGTTCTCCCAGTGTCTGTGGGTTTCCTCCGGGTGCTCCGGTTTCCTCCCGCAGTCCAAAGATGTGCGGGTTAAGTTTATTGGCCGTGCTAATTTGCCCCTTTGTGTCAGGGGGATTAGGAGGGTAAATACATGAGGTCACGGGAATAGGGCCTCGGTGGGATTGTGGTCAGTGTAGACTCGATGGGTCAACAGGCATTCTATTACTCTATACCGGATAGTTTTCTTTGATAGTGCCAGCAGCACTTCACAGGATCTGTTTTCATCTTGGAACAGCCTAACTTTAACAATACCTACCATACCTAAAAATGCCAAAATCTAGACGCATCATATAGCCCAAAGGCAAATTTATTTAACTTCCAGGGTACCCCTTTTTATTGTTAGCTGCCTCTTTACGAGGACGAAGAAGCATACCTCTCTGAAAGTGATGCCCCGGCCCAAAGGGAGCATTAATGCCTGTTGATTAGCATTCCCAGGCCTTTGTAGCTAAGAGAGCGAAGAAGCTGTTTTAAATTACTTCCTGCCATGAGTGAATCCACCCTTATCTCCTGGTCTCCTGACTTTTCTTCCAATCCCCTTGCCACAAGCCTGGCGTTCCCTTGTAGGTTCCATCAGGAAGCATCTTTTTTCTGTGCAAACCCCTCTGTGAGATAAAGCTCCCTTCCCCTATCTATCACCTCGTGTATACCCTAAAATCAATCCACGTATGCAGTTCTTACTGTGGAACTAAATTTTATGACATTTTCACCTAATTTATTCAAAGCCACCAAAATCTCACAAGCATGTGGACTTCTACTCAGAGTAGCATACGTAATCTTACCCGTATTCCGAGATCTTGTCAAGCTACCCTGCCGAATATTTCGTTCTGAACTACCACTGCTTGACTTTTCATAACCTGTTATGGGATGTTCTTTCAGTAGTTTTCGATATTTTTCTGTGAGCTCGTTCGCTCTCAGACTTACTGTCTGAACTGCATTGAACGCCGGTCTATGGCGTTGTGAGGCAGCAGGGTTAACCACAAAGCTGCACTTATGTATGAGGACAGCAAAATTCCTAACACTGGAGCATTCGGAAGTTTTCCCCCATGTAATTAATAATTTATATTTTTTTAGCACAATGGATATCCTTCGTACCAATATAACGACCACGCATTTTCCACGGTTTAGCCCCACACTTTGAACTCAAGCTTGCATTGTTTATCATGGCAACTGCTGAAATTTAGACACTGAACAAAGATTAGCCATTTCATTGTCCACAGGTATGAGCAGTGTGCTGATACATCCAATTCATGGGATGATTTTCTTTGTGTCAACATTCAGCAAAGCAAGCGGGGTGGCACGGTGTCAGAGCGGTTTGCATTGTTGCTTCACAGCGCCAGGGACCCGGGTTGGATTCCGGGCGTGGGTCATTGTTGTGTGGAGTTTGCACATTCAAATCGTGTCTACGTGGGTTTCCTCTGAGCACACCGGTTTCCATCCACAGTCCAAAGATGTGAGGATTACATTGATCGACCATGCAAAATTGCCCTTTAACGTCCTGGGAATTAAAAAAAAATCAAACTTCTACAGACTCTGGAAGATTGGAGGGTCGCGTATATAACGCACTATTTTAAAAAATGAGGGAGAGGGATAGCAAAAAAATTGTAGACCATTAAGTCTGACGTCGGTAGAATTCATCATCAAGATTTTGTAGCAAAACTCTTGGAAAACAGTGGCAGAATTGGACATAGTCACCGTGGATTTATTAAAGGGAAATCATGCTTGACAATTATACTGGATTTTGTTTGAGGATGCAACGAACAGAGTGGATGACAGGGGGAGGGCGGGGTGGTGGGGGCATTGGACGTGGTTTATTTCGACTTTCAGAAGGCTTTCGACAAAGTGTCACATAAAAGATGTCTATAAAATTGAAACAAATGGGATTGGTGGTAGTATGTTTCAATCGATATAAAAAGAACTTGTTGGCAGACAGGAAACAACGATTAGGAATAATTAGATTTCCTTCCCAAATGGCAGGCAATGACATTCTGGTATTGGAGGAATCAAAGCTGGGATCCCATTTATTCACGATATTCATTAATGAATTTAATGAGGGACCTCAATGTAACATCTCCAAATTTGCAGATGACACAACGCTTGATGGCAGAGTGAGCTGTGAAGAGGATGCAGAGATTCTTCAGTGTGATTTGGAAAAGTTGTCTGAGTGGAAAATGATTGGTCGACAAAATGTATTTTGGATTCATGTGAGCTTATCCACTTCGGTAACAAAGTCCAGAAAGAAGATTGCTGTCTGTATGGTCATAAATTAGGAGAGGGGGATGTGGAACAAAAGCTAGGTGTCGTCGTACACCAGTTTCTGAAGGTCAGCCTTCAGGCGCATCTAACAATATAAAGGGAAACGTGTATGTTGGCCTTCATATCATAGTTATTTGCGTGCAGGAGCAGGGATATCTTGATGCAAATGTAATTGGCCTCGGTGAGGCCACGCCTGGAATATTGTGTGTAGTTCCGGACTCATTATCTGAGGAAGGATGTTCTTCCTCTGGAGAGAGTACAGATAAAATTTAGCATACCGATTCCTGGGCTGACAAGACTGAGGAGAGATTGAGTCGGTTCGGATTATATTCACTAGAGTTGTGTTCGCTGAACAAATACACATTATTTCATAGAAAGGGGATGATATGATAAATTAGGATTGTTTGCATGAACTGCATACTTTGTGTAATCGAAGAAAGAATGAAATGATAGCGTTGATCCAACTGCGAGTTTGCAGATCCCCGTAAATGACAGAACTCCAGTATTATTCCCGCGTGTCGGGAAAAAAAAACATTTGAACAGCAAATCCTAGAATCCCTACGGAGGGGAAAGAGGCCATTTTCCCCATTGTTCATGCACCAACTTTCTGAAGGAGCATATCACCAACGTCCTCTCACCGAAACCTACGTATTTACCCCCCTCGGGAGGCGATGGCCTAGTCGTATGACTGCAACACTATTAATTCAGAAACTCAGTTAATGTTCTGGGGACCCGGCTTCGAATCCCGTTCCAGCCAATGGTGGAATATGTATTCAATAAAAAATGTCTAAAATTCCGAATCCACCGTGAAAGCATTGTCGATTGTCAACAAAAAACCTGTCTGGTTTTCTAATGTTCTTCAGGGAAGGAAATCTGCTGTCTTTACCTTGTCTGGCCTACAGTTGAATCCAGAGCCACAGCAATGTGGTTGACCCTCAACTGCCATGCAAGGGCAACTAGGGATGGAGCATATATTCTGATGTGGAGATGCCGGCGTTGGACTGGGAGTTTACAGTAAGAAGTTTAACAACACCAGGTTAAAGTCCAACAGGTTTATTTGGTAGCAAAAGCCACACAGGCTTTCGAGGCTCTGAGCCCCTTCCACTCACCTGAAGAAGGGGCTCAGAGCCTCGAAAGCTTGTGTGGCTTTTGCTACCAAATAAACCTGTTGGACTTTAACCTGGTGTTGTTAAACTTCTTACTGCATATATTCTGGCCAGCCAGCAACGCTCATGCCCCACGAATTAATGAAATTTGGAAAAAAGAACATCGTACACAGCTTGGGACAGCAAAAAAAAAAAGGCTATTCCACATAACCTGCTCATCCTTGGACTCGAAAGACTGTCTATCTCAATGTTTCTCAAGAACCCCATGACATCCTCCTTTTTGATCTCAACATGGCAAATTATCTACATACCCTTTCCTAGACTCCTAATCCACCAGTCCTCCTCCTTGGTGAATACTGACGCAAAACACTCATTTAATATCTCGCCCATTTGCTCTGGCTCCACGCCTAGATTCCCTCTCTTGTCATTGAGTGGGCTAACACTCTCCCTGGCTGCCCTCTTGATCATTATATATGTATAAAACGCCTTGGGATTTTCCTTAATCCTGCTGGTCAATGTTTTTTGTGACCCCTTTTAGCCCTCCTTACTCCTTGCTTAAGTTTATTTCTACTTTCCTTGTATTCTACACTTGCTTCGTGTGTTCCCAGCCTCCTAGCTTTGACAAATGCTTCATTTTTCTCTTTCACTATGCTCGAAATATCTCTCGTTATTCAAGTTTCCCAAACCTTGAATAACTTATCCTTCTTCCTTCCAGGAATGTGCCAGTCCTGAATCCCTATTAACTTACACTTGAATGGATCTAGTTCAGCACATGAAAAATTAAAGACTGCCAGACCACGTTCAGGGAATGAGGAGAACTAAATGGATCAGCTGTCAGTCGCCAAACACTTAACGGAGATGATGATCTTATAATGAGCTTCAAGGTGGCTGTGCAAAATGGCAGTGATCAATTCTGAGTAAGAGTAATGACTGGGAGGGAGGCGTGACTACAAATTCGTCTTGTAAAAAGGGGCGGCACGGTAACACAGTGGTTAGCACTGCTGCATCAAAGCGTCAGGGACATGGCTTGGATTTCCGGCTTGGATCACAGTCAGTGTGGAGTTTGCACGTTCGCCCCGTGTCTGCGTGGGTTTCCTCTGGGTGTTCCGCCTTCCCCCCACAGTCCAAAGATATGCGGGCTAGGTGCATTGGCCATTCTAGATTCCTTACAGTGTCCTGGGATGCGTAGGTTAGAGGATATAGCAGGGCAAATATATGGAATTACGGGGCTACGATTGTTGTCGGTGTTTAGTTCGGCTGAATGCCCTCCTTCTGCACTGTAGGGTTTCTATGAAAAGACGATGTGCAAAAATAAGTTGGCAGATAAGTTGTTAGCATCAAACAAGTGGTGCACCTCGCACAGTTAATGCATCTTCATTCAAAAGATCAAGGTTTGCAAAACAAATGCAGAGCTCTCTTGGTGACAAAGAAGGTAGCAATTAAAAGGAAGAAGAAACAACGTGTTTCTGACAGCAATCAGGGAGGAAATGCAATTGGCAATCAGGCTGAACGGTGAGTCATGACAGACTGTGAGGGGTGCTTTTGGAGGAGGGTGAAGACAGGGAGTGGTATGTTATAAGGAGGTAAGTAGTCATTAAACTTGCTTTCGGCGTGAGTTAAATTAGTTCTTATTTTGGAAGTTTAACGCTGCACTTTAGTGCATTCTTGCATCAGGAATCAGCTGAGTCAGCTCTCAGCTGAACTTGGCTGGTTGTTTTACAACTAGTTAAAACTAGTCCCAGGGCTTTGCAACTTGTGCCTTTAAAAACAGAGGCCTCAAAGTGCTACTCTGACTGCACAGTGAGTGCTGCCAGACGGGGAGGAGTGCTATTGGATTTGGGTGAACACAGGGAGTTAGGCGAAACAGGCAGCAAAGGCCAAAAGGGAGAGTGCTGATTGGTCAGTAAGTGTGATTTTTTCTTTTTGCTCTTGGCATTGTAGTTGTTGTTGTACACTACAAGAGTGTTTCTGTGTAAGTTCTGTGGTTTATGGTTTGAAAAGATTATATTTCTTGTAACAAGAAGCAGGAAAGAAGGGCCCAAGAAAATCTGAAACAAAACATTTTTCAAAAGTTTAGTTTAAAGGGGTTGACAGGAGTTGCCCAAGCCGTGGTTTGCTTCTCTTGCTCCATGTGAAAGGCTGGGGACAGTTCCAATCCCCTGGGTCAGCATGTGTGCATGAAGAGTGTCCAGCTACAGCTCGTGGAAGCTCGCGTTTCAGAGCTGGGGCGGCGGATGGAGGCGCTGTGGAGCAAGCGCGAGTAAGAGAGTATTGTGGATAGAACGTATAGAGAGGTGGTCGCACTGCAGGCTCAGACTCCGCAGGCAAGAAGGGAATTAGTGACCGCCAGACACAGCAACAGAGATAGGCAGGTAGTCTACTGTGGCCATTCCCCTGCAAAACATATGTACGGCTTTGGATACTGTTGAGGGGAATGACCTCTCTAGGGAAGGCAGCAGCAGCTAAACTCGTTGCAAAACGATTGGTCCTGCTGCAGAGGGGAGGGGAAAAAGTTGTGCTAGTGCAATAACTATAGGGGATTCAATTGTAAGGGGAACGGACAGGCGTTTCTGTGGCTGCAAACGAGATTCCAGGATGGTATGTTGCCTCCCTGGTGCGAGGGTCAATGATGTCTCAGAGTGGCTGCAAGACATTCTGAAGGGGGAGGGTGAACAGCCGGCGGTCGTAGTACACGTTGGTACAAACAACATAGGTAAAATAGGGATGAGGCCCTAAAAGCAGGACACAGAGAAATAGTTAAGAAATCGGACCTCAAAGGTAGTGATCTCAGGATTACTACCGGTGCCACGTGCTAGTCAGAGTAGAAATGACAGGATATATCGATTACAAACGTGGCTGAAGAGATGGTGTCAGCGGAATTGTTTCAGATTCCTGGGGCATAGGGACCGTGTCTGGGGGAGGTGGAACCTGTACAAATTGGACGGGTTACACGTGGGCAGGATTGGCACTGATGTCCCAGGGGGAGTGTTTGCTTGAGTGGTTGGAGAGTGTTTAAACTTATATGCCTGGGGGATGGGAACCTTTGTAAGGAGACCGAGACGGAGGGAGCAAGGACAAAATGTGGGGAGAAGGTTCCAACTGCATCAAAAATCAGGAAAAAAATGTTAAAAGGAAGGAAAACTCAGGAGATGTTAATAATGGATGGTGTTAGAATTCAAAAAGAAGGTAGAAAAACGAGCACAAGGGCACTTTATCTGAATGCTCATAGCATTCAAAACAAAGATAAATGAGTTGACGGCACAAATCATTGCGAAGGAGTATGATTTGATGGCCATTACAGAGACACAGTTGCAGGATGGTCACAACTGGGAGTTAAATATCCAGGGGTATCAGACTGTTCAGAGGACCAACAGGAGAGTAAGGGAGGTGGTGTCGCTCTGATATTTAAAGATGACATCAGGGCAGTAGTGGGAGGTGATATAGGTTCTATGGGGGAAAAAAAGGTTGAACCATTTGGGTGGAAATTGGAAATAGTAAGAAGAAAAAGACACTGACAAGCGTAATCTTTCAGCCACCAAAAAATAAAATCATGGTATGGCGAGAAAGAAACAAATACATAACTGGTGCATGTAAAAATGCAATAATCATGGGGGATTTTAATCTACATATCGATTGGTCAAACCAGGTCGGTCAAGGCTGCCTTGTGGAGGAATTCATAGAATGTATCCGCGATAGCTTCCTTGAACAGTAATTAATGGAATCTACGAGGGAGCAAACTATCCTAGACCTGGTCCTGTGTAATGAGACAGGAAAAAGTAATGATTTTACAGTTAGGGATCCTCTCCGAAGAAGCGTTCAATTTCAAATACAGGTGGAGGTATAATTCAATACCAGTGTCTTCTGCTTAAACAAAGGAGACGACAAAGGGATGAGGGAGGCGTTGGCTAAGGTAGACTGGGAGCAAAACTTTTTGGCCGGACAATTGAGGAACAGTGGAGGACTTTCAAAGCAATCTTTCACAGTGCTCAGCAAAATTACAGACCAGTGATAAGGAATGACTGTAGAAAAAGAGATAGTCATCCATGGATATCTAAGGAAATAAAGATGGGTATCAAATTGAAGGAAAAGGCATGAGAAGTGGCAAAGAATAATGGGAAACTGGAGGATTGGGAAATCTTTGAATGTCAACAGAAAGCACAAAAAACTATAAAGAAAGGTAAGATGGATAATGAGAGCAAACAAGCTCAGAATATAGCAACAAATAGCAAAAGTTTCGATAATATATAAAACGAAACAGAGTGGTTAAAATAAACACTGGTCATTTAGAAGATGAGAAGGAGGATGTGATAACTGGAAATGAGAAAATGGCTGAGGCATTTATCAGGTATTTTGTGCCGGTCTTCACAGTGGAAGATATAAATAACATGCCAAAAATTGATGACAGGAATGCTTTGGCAGGTGAGGACCTAGAAACCATCATTATCACGAAAGAGGTCGTGCTTGTCAAGACAATGGGGCTAAAGGTAGACAAGTTTCCTGGTCCTGGTGGAATGCATCCCAGTGTACTAAAAGAGGTGGCGGGGGAAATAGCAAATGTACTAGCAGTAATTTACCAAATTTGGCTGGACTCTGGGGTGGTTCCTGCAGATTGGAAAGCAGGAAATGTGACGCCACTGTTTAAATTAGGAGGCAGACAAAAGGTGTGTGACCATAGGCCAGTTAGCTTAACTTCTGTAGTAGGGAAAATGCTTGAATCTATCATCAAGTAAGAAATAGCGAGACATCTGGATATAAATTGTCCTATTGGAAAGACGCAGCATGGGTTCATGAAGGGCAGATCATGTTTGACTAATTTGGTGGAATTTGTTGAGAACATTACATGTGCAGTGGACAATGTGGGTCTGTGGATGTGGCGTTTCTGGATTTTCAGAAGACATTTGACAAGGTGGCGCATCAAAGATTGCGACATAAGATAAAGGTGCATGGTGTTACGGGTAATGTATTAGCATGGATAGAGGATTGGTTAACTAACAGAAAGCACAAAATTGGGTTAAATCGGTGTTTTTCTGGTTGGCGATCAGTGACTAGTGGTGTTGCTCAGGGATCAGTGTTGGGACCGCAATTGTTCATGATTTACACAGATGATTTGGAGTTGCGGACCAAGTGTACTGTGCCAAAGTTCGCAGATGACACTAAGATGAGTGGCAGAACAAAGTGTGCAGAGGACGCTGAAAGTCTGCAAAGGGATATGAGAACAAACAAAGAACAATACAGCACAGGAACAGGCCCTTCGGCCCTCCAAGCGCGCGCCGCTCTCTGGTCCAAACTAGACCATTCTTTTGTATCCCTCCATTCCCACTCCGTTCATGTGGCTATCTAGATAAGTCTTAAACGTTCCCAGTGTGTCTGCCTCCACCACCTTGCCCGGCAGCGCATTCCAGGCCCCCACCATCCTCTGTGTAAAATACGTCCTGCTCATATCCGTGTTAAACCTCCCCTTCCTCACCTTGAACCTATGACACCTCGTGAACGTCACCACCGACCTGTGAAAAGGCTTCCCACCGTTCACCCTATCTATGCCTTTGATATTTTTATACACCTCTACGAGGTCGCCCCTCATCCTCCGTCTTTCCAGTGAGAACAACCCCAGGTTACCCAATCTCTCCTCATAACTAATCCCCCCCATACCAGGCAACATCCTGGTAAACCTCCTCTGCACTCTCTCTAAAGCCTCCACGTCCTTCTGGTAGTGTGGCGACCAGAACTGGACGCAGTATTCCAAACGTTCTATACAACTGCAACATCAGACCCCAAATTTTATACTCCATGCCCCTTCTTATAAAGGCAAGCATGCCATATGCCTTATTCACTAACTTCTCCACCTGTGACGTCACCTTCAAGGATCTGTGGACTTGCACACCCAGGTCCCTCTGCGTATCTACACCCCTTATGGTTCTGCCATATATCGTATAGCTCCACGCTACGTTAGTTCTACCAAAATGCATCAGTTCGCATTCATCTGGATTGAACTCCATCTGCCATTTCTTTGCCCAAATTTCCAGCCTATCTATATAGTCGAAGTGAGTGGGCGTGGGTCTGGCAGATGGAGTACAATGTTGGTAAATATTAGGTCAGTCATTTTGATATGAATAACAGTAAAATGAACTCTTATTTAAATGGAGGAAAATTGCAGCATTATGCTTTGCAAATGGACGTCAGCGTCCTTGTGCAGGAACCTCAAGGAGTTGGTTTGCAGGTGCAGCAAGTAATTAAGAAGACAAATGAAATGTTGTCCTTCATTGCTAGAGGGATGAAGTTTTTTTTTTAAAAACGAGATTATGTTGCAGCTGTGTAGGGTGCTGGTGAGGTCACACCTGGAGTACTGTGTACAGTTGTGCTCCCCTTACATGAGAAAGGACATACTGGCACTGGAGGGGGCGCAGAGGAGTTTCACTAAGTTGATTCCGGAGTTGGGAGGGTTGGCTTATGAGGAGAGACTGAGTAGACTGGGGCTATACTCATTGGAATTCAGAAGAATGAGGGGACATCTTACAGAAACATTTAAGCTCATGAAGGGAATAGATAAGAGAGAAGCATGGAAGTTGTTTCCACTGGCAGGTAGAGTAGAACTAGGGGACATTGCCTCAAAATAATGGGGAACAGATTTAAAGAACGAAAACAAATGCAATTACAGAGCAGGAACAGGCCCCTCGGCCCTCCAAGCCTGCACTGACCATGCTTAACTAAAACCCCCTACCCTTCCAGCAACCATATCCCTCTATTCCCATCCTATTCATTTAATTGCCAAGACGCACCTTAAAAGTCACTATCGGATGTGTTGTCACTCGCTCCCCCTTCAACGAGCTCCATTCAACCACCACCCTCTTTGTAATAAATCTGCCTCTTACATCTCCTTTAAACCTTGCCCCTCGCACCTTAAACCTGTGCCCCCTAGTAACTGACTCTTCCATCATTTGACAATGCTTCTGACTATCCACTCTGTCCATGCCCTCATAATCTTGTAGACTTCGATCAGGTCACCCCTCAACCTCCGTCGTTCCCGTGAGAACAAACCAAGTTTCTCCAACGTCTCCTCATTGCTGGTGCTCTCCATACCAGACAACATTCTGGTAAATGTTTTCTGCAACCTCTCCAAAGCCTTCTGGTAGTGTGGCGACCAGATATGAGCACTATATTCCAAGTGTGGCCAAACTAAGGTTCTATAAAACTGCAACATGACTTGTCAATATTTAAACTCAACGCCCCTGCGTATGAAGGCAAGCATGCCGTATGCCTTCTTGACTACCTTCTCCACCTGAACTGCCACTTTCAGTGACCTATATACCTGTATAAAGTCCCTTTAAGGACTGGGTTGAGGAGGCACTTCTTCACACATAGGGTTGTGAATCTGTGGAATTCTCTGCCCAGAGAAGCAGTTGAGGCTACCTCAATGAATGTTTTTAAGGCAAGGATAGATAAACTTTTGAACAGTTAAGGAATTACGGGTTACGGTGAACGGCCGGGTAAGTGGAGCTGAGTCCACGTAAAGATCAGCCATAATCTTATTGAATGGCGGAGCAAGCTTGAGGAACCAGATGGTCTACTGCGGCTCTTAGTTTTTATGTTCTTATGTTCTTATGAACGTTGAAAGTTCAGAGATTTTTCTGACAGCGATCAGGGATGAAATGCAATTGACATTCAGGCTGAAAATATAAAGTTCAAAGTGCATGTGCAAATGCAAAAGAGAAAAGGAGAGAAACAAGCGGGAGTATGAAATAGCCGGTAAGTAAACATTAAAAAAAGAAGCGCAATGCCTTCTACGGCAAGATAAAGTGCAAATGAGTGAAGACTGAAACAGGGTATTTGCAGCGGCTACGGCTGAGTTGACAAATTTCAAATTTTCTTTACCAACTAAGAAAAGAAATCTTTCATTGTCATGGCAAAAGATGGGGAAATTGGATCATGGCAAGAGCTTGAACTTAATAAAGATGAGGTATTGAATTGTGTGCTGCACTTAATGCAGAACGCACCAGGAACAGTCTTTTTTTTGTTTCTTGTTACTTTATCAAGAGATGTCTGCTTTGCTGACAATACCAGCATATTTTGCCCATTACTTGTGAAAGTGGAGGTGAGTTGTCCTGTTGAACCGTTGAAGTCCATGTAGTGTACGTATACCGAGAGTGTTGCCAGGGAGCGAGTTGCAATATTTCTGACGTAGCAGAGGTCACTGAGCAGTCGAATTTTATATTCGAAATCGGGGCGGTGAGTAGATTGCAGAAAAAGGTGCATGTGGTGGTGTTCCCATGAATGTTCGACCCTTGCCTTGTCGTGGGGTTGCAATATTAGTTGATACAGTTTACCTTTAACATGATACACACTGCTGTAACTGATTTTCAGTGTTTCTTTGAGTGAATATTTGTGAAATGTGCCAATCGAGTGAGGCGAATGTCTTTCATGATATCAAGGCGTATGTTGTTGGAGCTGCATGCATCCATGCGGGGGTCGATTATTCCATTACAAGCCTGACATCTGCCCTGCAGATTTTGCACAGAACAGGCGTTAAATTGCTCGACACACGATTCCAAACAACTGATCTGCTCCTGTAGATGCAGCATTTATTTATTTGTATAGCTGAGGAGGTGCTGATCAATAGCAATCACCAGAATATTTATATTTATGGATCGTATAATTGCAATGTCATTTCATGTCGAGGGGCGGATTTTCCATTCTCTCTTGTTGGAGGTGATCGCACGCTGGTGTGAATATTATTTGCCACAAGCTTGAACATTGCGTTTGTTTCCTTCTAATGTTAATTTTCATTCAATGCCACTGAGTGTAGAGGACGTGGAAAATGTAGAGACGCTGGTGAATTTCTTGTTCAGACTTCTTTCGAATCTGTTGTGCTGTTGGAAGTCTAGAGATTTACAAACATTTCGCAGTATTTCACTGCCGATGCTTTGTTGGAAACACAGCATTTTTGAAACATAACGAGTAGTTTAGTGGATGGAAGGAACAGACTGTAAATGTGGTGGGAGCAGGTACGATGTGGTATTTCAGAGCAAATCGGATGATTACCTGAAATAAGGGAGTTTATACTGAGTTATGGAAACAAGAGAGGTAAATGCCACGAAAGGAAATATTCCTGAAACACACACAATGAGCCGATTTTTCTCTTAACTGTACCAATAACTGACATTTTCCACCATGGTGGCGAGGTGGTTGTGGCTGGCGAACGAAGCTTTTCAGGCAGACTGTAAGTAACTTTCCAAGCAGAACTTTCCAATGAAACGAACGTTTTGGTGTGAGGAAGGATTGTGATGACAAGCAGTTGTATCAGCCAATGGGAGTAAAGTGATGCTGGACTCGCAATGCAATCTGTGCCTAATTCTAAAAGCCTGACCCTCAATTATTAAATAAGTCATATTACCACAGTAAGTGGCCACACATTTGTTTTGTTACGATAGCAAGACTAGACACCCGTACTCTTTTGTCATAGTGCTAGGCCAGCACAGCTCTGTTAGCACACTTTCCTCCCCCACTCTCTCCGCTATATGACTACACGGACAAGCCAAATCCATAATCCGTGGTAGCAGAGTGCATATTCCCCCCAAAATGTGAAATATAAAGAGAACATTCTGGAAAACCCCAGTGATTGAGTTTTTCTCACTATTATATCAATCGAAGAATTTGTGTAAAAGGATAGTTTAGAATACTCTTCACCTGCTCTCTGAACTTATGCTGGGTCACGGCATAAATGGCAGTGTTTGTAGTGCAACTCAGGAGCTGCAGAATGAAGCCCAATTCCATCATAAACCTATCAATCCAGCCAGTCCAGTATCCCGAAGCCCACATCCTCCACCATATAGAATAAATCATTATGGTTGACCATAACATGATGAAATTAGCCGAGATAACAAAGAGCAAAATTATGGACTTTCTTCGGCTCTCCATCTCTGGGTCTCTGGCACACAGCCCACTGTTGTCAGCCCGGAGTCTCCTGCGGGCTCTGCTGCTGACTAAAATGAATTTAACGGTGACAACATTGAGCAGCACAACAAAAATGAAAGGGACCCCAGGTGTTAGAATGTTATGGAGAAATTCGATGGCTGCCCACGCTGGTGAATCCAGAACAATCATATTTAGTGGGCAAAACCAGGGGTTGTTTGCCAACCAATACCGAGATTGTAACATGAAATACCAGGTAATGTTCTTCAAGCAGCTCAGCACAGCGATTGTACCTATCACCACCAGCGCTGTTTTCTCTACGCAATATTTACTTTTCAGATTCTGGCAACAAATGGCCACAAATCGATCAAAGGTGAAGGTGACGGTGAACCAGACAGAACAGTCAGTCACTGTATAAAGCAGGATGGCATGGATATTACAAACTCGGACGGACCGCAGAAAATCAAACTCGTCTTGATAAACAATTGGAATCTGTCTTAATATCAGGTCGACAAGAATGACGAGTAGATCCGCCACAGCCATGGCCACCAGATAGGAAGTGACGCAACGCGAGAGACCACATTGCCCACGAGATAAGATCGAAATCGTCACGAAATTAACTGTCCGGTACAAAAGAACAAAAATGAATTATGCTACAGATATAGAACAACGTTACAGCTTTGATTGGGGCCTTAAATTTATAAATTATGTTCGTTTTTCGAATGATGCATTAAAATGAAGTTAAAGAACAATAAAACAGAAGGTTCAAATTGACATTTGGCCTGGAGCGAAAAACAATAGTCGAGATCTGGATGAAGCTCTTGAGGAGAGTGTTTATTTATGAGGGAATTAGTGGTCACGTGGGAAAACAGTCCCCATAATGTATGCAGGATTCACAGCAGCGAGGGCGGGCGAGAGATAATAACAGGTTTCATAGTCCAATGGGTAGCTGGGAATGATGGGTCTTGCAAATACGGATTCAGGATTAATCTGGCATCGATTCGGTCATTTGGCTTGAATCAGAAGTAATATTAAGACACCTCCATTACCACCACCGCACCCACCTCCCCTACCATCACACTCACAGTTACACAGTGTTCATACTTAGAGAACCCCACATATGCACATAAAGAATATATGCGAGCGCGCACACATATAGCCAAACAAACACACACGTGTTCACACATACAAAATTACACATATACACCGACACAGACGTGGCAGATATGCACAAGCACAAGAACACATGCACACTCACGCACAATCATACACAAACAGAGTTGGCACATTTATACAAGCATGTACATCAATAGAGAGTGGCATGCATATTGTGTAGTTAAGATGGAGTATTCTGATCAGTTCTGAACAGGACCCTTAAAAAATAGGAATTCTTGGGCCAAAATGCAGCAGAAATTTTCGAGTATTGTATCCAGAACATGAGACTCTGATTATATTAAAATAAAATGAAATTTTGGGTTGTACATTTTTAAAGCAATATTTAGTAGGGGAAATATAATCCTCAACATCAAATTGATTAACTGTTTTCTAGAGTAATTTGTTCATTCAACCGCCACATTTCCATGATTTCCCCATGAGCCAAGCACTCTCATCCCCAAGCGCAAGGGAAGGAGGTCCAACGCTGGGTGTGGCTGTCATGTGATTGAGCTCCGAATGTTTGTCAATCTTTTGAAAGGATAACGGCACGAATCAAAGCTGCTGCATTGATTGTTGCCACACGGGTCGTGCTGAATGGTGTATGGTGATGGAGAGATGAGGGACTGGAGTCAATGTTTCCCGTGGGGAAATTATGATTCTCAAGGGGTACTCTCGTAATGAGTTGAGGCCAGATGGCCAGGGAAGTAAATGCAATATACCCAACTTGAGGGCTTGGCAGCAGTTCCACTTATTTAAATTCTCAATGGATGGACACATTCAGTGAATTCATCTACACATGGCATCATATACCAAACACCCGGCAACCTCTCAGCTCACTCAGTAATCTGTATTCCTTACTTTCCAAATGCAGAGTAAGCCTTTACACTCAGGACACATACCTAACTTCCATGTATTTCTCGGCCCCAGAGAGCTTTTAGTGAAGTGTCTGAGTGAGAAGTAAATAGGAAGTGAGGGATAGAGAGAGAGGGGGAAATAGAGCGAGTGAGATAGAAAGAGAGGGGCGGGTGTGGGGTGGGGAGGGAGGGAGAGAGACAGATATATATTCAGAGAGAGAGAGAGAGAGAGAAAGAACATGGGACGATAACGCTAACATTATGCGGGATCTCACTCTCGCAGGCACCGGCTCATTAAAGACACTGTAAATTCGAGGCAAGTACAGAATCGGAACCCGTTACAGGGCAATCACAGAGTAGCAATGGGATGCAGCTCCACAGCGGGTGAGACCACGAAGACAGTCCCATATGTTGGACTTTGATGGCCCTTGTGGAACTGCTCACTCCAATAGAATGGTTAGAATCAGGTACAAAATCAGAAAATGCTGGAAAATGTCAGCAGGTCAGACAGCATCACTAGGGAAAGAATACAGCCAACGTTTCGAATCTGGATGACCCTTCATCAGAGCTCGCTAGAATCAGACACTTGGCGGAAATGTATTGCTCAAAGGTTATTGTAAAAGGGTGTTGTGATAATGGGAGGCATTAAGTCCGGTCACTGGATGTAATGTATTGTCTTATAGCCATTACTTTTCTTTCAGAGATCACGCCAAGGTGAAGACCCTGTAAGACTTTCCAAAAAAAAGATATTAGTTTCCTTACGTGAGCCAAATCTCATATATTCAGTCCAGTTCCACAAGATCAAGGACATTAGATGGTGACAGGAGTGAAATGTAATTTTATATACGTATATTAAACGGAACTTTCTAAGACATTAGAAGTTACCTTCAGCATCTCGCAGGGAGGGATCAAGTAGACACTTGACTGGAACTGCCCGAGAGATAAAGCCAACTTTGCACTGCACTGCGCCTCACCACAACACAGGGCAGGGCAGGCTGGTATTCTGTGTGAAAGCTGCCAGACCATGAACTAATCAGGCAAAGGACAACGATGACAATGTTAAATATCATGGTGTCATAAATTTCCGTGTTGCCTGCTTCAATCTGTGAATGGATGCCATTACTGGGCGAGCTAAATTTGACAAGAATCTCCAATGACAATGGGTAACCTCTGATGAATTTAACAATGGTTGATGTCGACTGGAAGGGGACTGGAAATATGATAATTTGAAATAAGAATTATGCAGTGACATGCTGCCGGAGACATTAATGAAGCATTGTCTGACCACTTTCCATCAGTGGCTGCGCTAACCCGAACAATGGCAATTCAACACAAGGATGTGAGGTTAGAGAGCAATTGGATCAATGACCCGGAAATAAGAGAGACCAAATCACCCAAAAAATGACAGACTCACTGGAGTGCAATAAATTTACAAGCAGAGAGGATATTGTTAAAAACAAGCACTGAAGACAAGAAGTGCACAGATGAACAATGCAACTTTATCGTTGCGAGTGTTGTACAGCAAACTGGCAAGAACAGGAGGCAACATGCAGAAAATTAGTGGTCTGATTTCAGTAATTGGATACATATTAGAATAATTTGTTGAGGTGGAAAAGCGGTAGCGCCAACGGGACTCAAAAAGTCAGCTCTTTTCCCTCCTGACAGATGCTGCCAGAGCTGCCGAGATTTTCTATCATTTTCTCTTGTATTTGTGGGAACCTTGAAATCTGATCAAGCAGAGTGAGCATTATTTTATGAAGGGAAATCATGTTTGATTTCTCTGCTTGAGTAATTTCAAGAGGTATCGGATAGAAGAGATAGAGAAGAAGCAGTTGAAATTGCCTAATTGGATTTTCAGAAGGCATTTGATAAGCTGCTACACAAAAGCTACGACGTGAGAAAAGAAGTCATGGTGTTGGAGGTGAGATGCTGGCATGGATGGAGGATTGGCTAACAAACAGAAAGCAACGAGTAGATGTAAGCGGGTCTTTATCAGGACGGAGGACAGTAACCAGTGTTGTTCCCCAGGAATCAGAGCTGGGACAACCGCTCTTCACAAATACCTTAATAAGTTCCTGCAAGTAACAGATTGTAATTCCACCTAATATATGGACGATGCACAGGTGCGAGTGAAGCAGGTTGTAAAGAGATAGAAATACATTGCAAAGATATATTGGGAGAGGGAAAAAAATGCAAATGTGACAATGTTCATTGTGGAAGAAAAAATGAGAAAGCCGATTTCAGTAATAGACTGCAGAAAGAAGGCACAACCAAAACTGTGTCATAACCATAAATCTAGGCCACACTTGGAATATAGTGTTCAGTTCTGTGAGCCACACTACCAGAAGGATGTGGAGGCTTTGGAGAGGGTACAGAAAAGATTTACCAGGATGTTGCCTGCTATGGAGGGCATTAGGTACGAGGAGAGTTTGGAGCAACTTGATTTGTTCTGACTGGAACGACGAAGGTTGAGGGGCGACCTGATAGAAGTCTAAAAGATTCTGAGGGCCATGGACAGAGTGGATAGTCAGAAGCTTTTTCAAAGGATGGAAGAGTCAATTACTCGGGGGCATAACTTTTAGGTGCGACAGGCAAGGTAGAAGGAGATGTACGAAACAAGTTTTCTGCATAGAGGTTGGTGTGTGCCTGGAACTCGCTGCCGCGGGAGGTAGTGGAAGCGGATCCGATAGTGACTTTTAAGGGGCCTCAGGACAAATTCACGAATAGGATGGCAATAGTGGGATATCGTCCCTGGAAGGTTGGGGGCTTTTAGTTCAGTCGGGCAGCATGGCCGGTGCCGGCTTGGAGGGTCGACGGACCTGTTCCTGTGCTGTAATTTTATTTGTTTGTAATTCTTTGTTCTTTCATACATTGCTGACGTTTCTGCAAAAGTTAAATGGATTGAAGTTTTTTTTTTAAAGAATTGAGCCTATTGTGGTAAAGGAGAGTTGCTTCATCGTTTCAGCGTTGAAATGAGGACACATTATTTCCGGAAATATATAATATTTTTGGAGGCAGTACAGATCAGGGTGAGTCAGATTATCCCGAGTACCGAGGGACTGCCGTATGAGGAAAGAATATGCAGTTTCGTTCTGTATTCCGAGTGGTTCAGAAGAATAAGAGTTGATATGTTTGAATCATGTCAGATTACCAATGGAACGAGGAAAGAAAATCAAGTAATACTGGAACAAAAGGAGGTTTTTCAACATCATTTAGCCAGTTCAACAGAAACTAGAAAGTGTATAAGCAAAATGCTGTGGGTGGTGGAATCTGAAACAAAAATAGAAAATGCTGTAAGATCTCAGCAGCTATGACAGCATCTGTGGGGAGAGTATAGAAAATAGAACATAGAATATAGAACAATACAGCACAGAACAGGCCCTTCAGCCCACGATGTTCTGCCGAGCTTTATCTGAAACCAAGATCAAGCTATCCCATTCCATGTGCCTATCCAATAACCGCTTAAATGTTCCTAAAGTGTCTGACTCCACTATCACTGCAGGCAGTCCATTCCACACCCCAACCACTCTCTGCATAAAGAACCTACCTCTGATATCCTTCCTATATCTCCCACCATGAACCCTATAGTTATGTCCCCTCCATCCACCCGAGGAAATAGTCTTTGAACGTTCACTCTATCTATCCCCTTCATCATTTTATAAACCTCTATTAAGTCTCCCCTCAGCCTCCTCCGCTCCAGAGAGAACAGCCCTAGCTCCCTCAACATTTCCTCATAAGACCTACCTCCAAACCAGGCAGCATCCTGGTAAATCTCCTCTGCACTCTTTCCAGCGCTTCCACATCCTTCTTATAGTGAGGTGTCCAGAACTGCACACAATATTCCAAATGTGGTGTCACCCAGGTCCTTTACAGTTGCAGCATAACCCCATGGCTCTTAAACTCCAACCCCCTGTTAATAAAAGCTAACACACTATAGGCCTTCTTCACAGCTCTATCCACTTGAGTGGCAATCTTTAGAGATCTGTGGATATGGACCCCAAGATCTCTCTGTTCCTCCACAGTCTTCAGAACCCTATCTTTGACCCTGTAATCCACATTTAAATTAGTCCTACCAAAATGAATCACCTCACATTTATCAGGGTTAAACTCCATTTGCCATTTTTCAGCCCAGCTTTGCATCCTATCAATGTCTCTTTGCAGCCTACGAAAGCCCTCCACCTCATCCACTACTCCACCAATCTTGGTGTCATCAGCAAATTTACTGATCCACCCTTCAGCCCCTTCCTCTAAGTCATCAATAAAAATCACAAAGAGCAGAGGACCAAGCACTGATCCCTGTGCCACTCCGCTAGCAACCTGCCTCCAGTCCGAAAATTTTCCAGTATCGAGCCAACGTTATGAGTCTAGATGACACTTCATCAGAGTTGTTGAGCCGATAGATTCTGTTAAGAGTTAACAGGAGGAAAGCGTTGAGCATACTCAACCAGCTGATGGGGCCAGGGTGATGGTATCCATCCCATCCATCCTGTTGAGTGTGAACTGATGGAGATCTTACAGCTCTATAAGCAGTTGGCTGAGGCATATGAGTAAGCGATTCAGCCCAGTAAGTCTGTCCAGCGAGGTACAGCTGGATAACGATGTATCACCAAGTTAAGCCAGATGGACAGAAAAACCAGGAGTCCAATCAGTCTCTCGAGCCTGTAACACAACAACAGGGAAATTCAATACTGTAATTTGCAGCTTTAAAGGCCAATAGCCATTTTATCAGGAAGGCCAGAGTCCCATTCCGCTCATCGATCTTGTTGCAGAGGAACAGGCGGAGTCCATTCAGAATCACACAATCAGTCGATATCTACACCGTGTTACTTCACCAAGTCCTTGTCCTTTATATATTTGTGTTGCTACTCACAACATAACCTCCAGCAGTGTTCACAACCTATCATCTCCTGAAGCCGACGTGATTAAGACCTTTAGCGGCAGTTTGGTCCTGGCCTGGACACATGATCAGTTCAGAGTGACGAATACGGTGTGCAATGGATCGTCGCAAATTTTCAAAGGCCTGTTTCATTGCTGTTTGAATATGCTGGCTCACCTGGGACACAGGGCTGGAGAAGCCGTGAAGTGAATCGGAGAGACACGGAAATCTTTATATTTACGGAGCTTTGGGAGCCATATCTCATGGCAACGGAAAGAGATAAATGTGAATAAATTAACTTTACACAGAGCAGTGGACACACATTATTTATGGAGATCAAGTTGCATCAATATTGATAAAGGGAAATAAAATTAAGTCATTGTCAGACTGGTTGAAATGTTTACTTGATGTCTCATTCAAATCCTGCCTCAAACATCCAGCACACGCATGCCGCACCCGGCCAGCTATCTATCAACCACGCACAGATTTGCATGCCATGTTGGCAGAGGGCTGCATTACAACACGCAACATTACAATACAATGTTTTCTGGATCCAGACTTCTGGAGCAGAAGTGGAAGCGGCGCTTTGGAGGTGAAATCCGCTGCAGAGAGAGAGAGAGAGGTGGCTGGTGGCTGGAGCGGTGTAGTCCTCAGTGCAAAGTTAAACAATTGAAAATCTTATGGGACACGAAAGGGACAAAGAAAATCAGAGATAAATCAACATGGAGGAAATTGATCTAAGTAATGAGATTTCTCAAATGGGGACACGGCCGATGCTGAGAGCAATGTTGTTCCGCCAGCACAAGGATGGTGTTTGAGTGTGATACGATGAGAGTTTGAATATGGACAATAGACCATTGGATAAGCTTTGCTCAAAACGCCTTATAACTTAACGGATTGTCATCGACATTTGGGGGAGATTCCTTCTCGATTATTTTTTTTAATGCAGCAGTAATTGTTTAAATGGATGTGCAACAAATGCTGCATCAGTGACACCCTGATCTCCATCAATTAAACATAAATAACATTTTGAGATTAAGTATAATGCAATAAGATAGAGGCATCCGGAGACGGCTTAGCATTAACAGAATGGTGGACGCTCTGTGTGGTCTGGCTCAGCCTCAGTTATGTTCCTGATCAATATTCCACCACCAAGAGTGGATCGGCAGCAGCACTACTGATCGAGTTGGTCCGCTCCTGAAGGCTATACCTCCTGGACTGGGTCTGCAGCAGATGGTGAAGGATCCAACAAATGCTTGACCGCATGTTTAGTAATCTGCCAGCTGCAGATGCATCTGTCCATGACAGTAACGTTAAGAGTCACCACCGCACAGACGAAGTTCTGCCTTCACATTGAGAATAACCTCCATTGTGTTGTGTTGTTTGGCACTATCACCGTGCTGAATGAGAAAGACTTCGAACAGTCCGAGCAACTCAAGACTGGGCATCCATGAGGTGCTGTGGGCCATCATCAGAAGCGGAATTGTACTCCAGCACAATCGGCAACCTCATGGCCCGGCATATCACGCACAGAACCATTACCATGAAGCAATGGGATCAACGCTGATTCAATGGAGAGTGCAGGAGGGCATGCCAGGAGCAGCACCAGGCATATCTAAAAATGAGGTGTCGACCGGGTGAACCGAACAAAAAGGACTACTTGCATGCCAAATGGCAAAAACAGCAAGTGATAGACAGAGCTGAGCGATCCCTAAACTAACGGATTCGATGTAAGATCGGCAGTTCTTCCACATCCAGTCGAGAATGGTGGTGGGCAATTAAACAGCTCACTAAAGGAGGAGGCTCCACAAATATCTCGATCTTCATTGATCGAAAAGTCCAGCACATCAGTGCAAAAGATACGGCTGAGGTATTGGCAGGAATCTTCAGCCAGAAGTGCCGAGTGGATGATCCATCTCGGCCTCTTCCAGTGGTCCCCAGTATCCCTGATGCCAGTCTCCAGCCAATTCGATTAATTCCACGTGGTATCACGAAACCGTTAGAGGCACTGGATACTGCAAAGGCAATGGGCCTAATAATCATTCTAGCAATAGTACCGAAGGCTTGTGCTCCGGAACATGCCACTCCCCTAGCCAAGATCTTCCAGTACAGTTACAACACTGGCCTCTATCCGACAATGTGGAAAACTACCAATGTATGACCTGTACACAAAAAGCAGGACAAATCCAAACCGGCCATTCACCTCTAAATCAGTCTGCTCTCGATCATCAGTAAAATGATGGAATGGGTCATCCACAGTGCTATCAAGCAGCACCTGCTCAACAATAACCTGCTCAGTGACGCCCGGTTTGGGTTTCGCCAGGGTCACTCAGCTCTTGACCTCATTACAACCTTGGTTCAAATATGGACAAAGGAGCAAATTCCAAAGGTGAGCGTGACATTGACAGCTGTTGACATCAAGGGCACATTCGACGGAGTGCGACATCAAGGAGCGCCAGCGAAACTGGCATCAATGCGTATCGGGGGGGGGGGGGCGGGGGGGGAGGGGGGCGGCTCTATGCTTGTTGGAATCATACCTGGTACATTGGAAGATGGCTGTGGTAGCAGAGGGTCTGTCTTCTCAGCTCCAGGACATCTCTGCAGGAGTCCCTCAGGGTAGTTTCCTACGCCCAACAATCTTCAGCTGCTTCATCAATGACATCCCACCGTCATAATCTCAGAAGTGGGGATGTTCGCTGATGATTGTTCAATGTTGAGCAGCATTCGGAATTCCTCAATTGCTGAAGCAGTCCATGTTCAAATGCAAAAAGATCTCGACAATGTCCAACCTTGGGCCGTCAAGCGGCTTGTTCGCCTATGATTCCACAATGTTCAGCACCATTCGCGTCTCCTCAGATACAGAAGTAGTCTGTGTTCAAATACAACACGATCTGGACAATATTCAGGTTTCAGCTGACAAGTGGCACATAACATTCGCGCCACACAAATGCCAGGCAATGGCCATCACCAATAAGAGGCACTCTAACCAACATCCCTTAACATTCAATAGTGTAACCATCACTGAGTCCTCCACTGTCAGCATCCTTGGAGTTACCATTAACCAGAAACCTAACTGTCCTCACCACAGAAACACAGTGGCGTCAAGAGCAGCTCAGAGGCTTGGAATACTGCGGCGAGTATTTCACATCCTGACTCCCCAAAACCTATCCACCATCTACATTGTACCAGTGAGGAGGGTGATGGAAAACTTCCACTTGTCCACATCCCCACTTCTGAGATTATGACGGTGGGATGTCATTGATGAAGCAGCTGAAGATTGTTGGGCGTAGGAAACTACCTTGAGGGACTCCTGCAGAGATGTCCTGGAGCTGAGAAGACAGACCCTCTGCTACCACAGCCATCTTCCAAGGTACCAGGTATGATTCCAACAAGCATAGAGCCGCCCCCCTCCCTCCCCCCGCCCCCCCCCCCCCCCGATACGCATTGATGCCAGTTTCGCTGGCGCTCCTTGATGTCACACTCCGTCGAATGTGGCCTTGATGTCAACAGCTGTCAATGTCACGCTCACCTTTGGAATTTGCTCCTTTGTCCATATTTGAACCATGGGTGCAGCTCCAGCAACACTGAAGAAGCTGGACAAGGCAGACTGCTTGATTGGCACCAGATCTACAAACATTCAATCTCTCCATTAACGACGCTCAGGAGCAGCAGTGTGTACTATCTACAAGATGCACTGCAGCAATTCACCAAAGATCCTTGGACAGCACCTTCGAAACCCACGACCACTTCCATCTAGAAGGACAAGGGCAGCAGATAAATGGGAACACCACCACCTGCAAGTTCCCCTCCAGCATCCTGACTTGATAATTTATCGCCGTTCCTTCGCAGTCGCTGGGTCAAACTCCTGGAATTCCCGACCTAACGGCATTGTGGGTCAACCCACATAACATGGACTGCAGCGATTCAAGAAGGCAGCTCACCAGCACTTTCTCAAGGACAACTAGGGATGTGCAATAAATGCTGGCCAGCTAGCGACACCAATGCCCCACGAATGAAAAAAAAACAGAAAATGACACAAGGATGCGGCCAGTGAACTTGATGGTTTTGATTAGAAATGAAGACAGTGAACTTACTGCTCCCAAAGATAAATTCGAAGCTCCGTAGTGGAATGAATCACGAATTACAGATATGGTGCTCGGATACACAGATTTAACAGGAAGCCCATTCATGCAAAATGGAAATAATGAATTGACTAGATCATTTATAATGTTAGCAATGATTTGCAGAATTAATTCGTGAAGAACGAGTATCAGGAGGAACAGCAAGCAGGCTCAGTAAATCTCAAGACCAGTAATACCGTAAAATACTTTGAAGAGACTTACCTGGAATACCAACAATCGCCAGAATTGGATAATAAAATAACTGAAAAACTTGCAGTGCAAATTTGATCCTGTCAGCTAATGTAATCCACCATTCATCTGCAGAAATAAGGTTAATCAAATGCTGCAATCTTCTCTCCGTTGGTGCAACAATCCAGTCAATAGCTCTTAGGTTCTGACCTATTATTGTAACATTCCAGACTATTACACGCAGGTTCTGGTCCATTGTTGTACCATTCCAGCCGATATTTATCTTCTTCTGATCCATTGCTTTATTATTCCAGTGTATTGCTCTCAGCTTCTCATCAATCCCCTCCCACTCTTTGGAGCCTCTGATCGCTGTTGCTTTCTTAGGTGATGTTTCTGCTGACACTATAAGGTGACACTTCGAAAGAAATCTCTTATTAAAAGAAGCATGTGACAGAATCCATGGAGACCGTCATTAATCACAGCCACTAAACAAACAGTTTTCTTTAACGAGCTTCAACAAAACATGTTTTGCTCACAACAAATCAGAATATTTACTCAGTTATGATGTGATTAATACAAGTCGTTGATTAGGAGATTGCGGGAAATAGTGGAAGGATTGTCAGCAATGTTTCAACTTTCACTGCCAGTGCACGAGCGTTTGTAATCCATCTTCACAGAAGGGCAGAGGGATAAACCATGGAGAAGCAATGGCCTTGTGGTATTGTGACTAGACAACTAATCGAGAAACAGAGCTAAAATTCTGGGGGTGCGGTTTCAAATACAGTCACGACAGACGGTGCAATTAATATTCTATAACAAACCTGGAATGAAGAATCTACTGATGACCTCGAAAGCATTGTCAATTGTCAGAAAAGCCGATCGGGTTCAATACGGTCCATTGTCTGTCGCCCTTACGTAATCTGGGCAATATGTGACTCCAGAGCCACAGCAAAGTAGTTGACTCTCAGTTGCCTCTGAAATGGATTATCAGGTCACTCAACTAGCCCAGATGGCAGCTCAGCACCACCTTCTCAAGGTAATACAGCAATGGGCAATAAATGCTGCCATCCAGGGACGCCCATGACCCAACATAGAACTTAGAACACAGAACATTACAGCGCAGTACAGGCCCTTCGGCCCTCGATGTTGCACCGACCAGTGGTACCAATCTAAAGCCCCTCGAATCTACACTATTCCAATATCATCCATATGTTTATCCAATAACCACTTGAACGCTCTCAACTTTGACGAGTCCATAACATAAGAACATAAGAAATAGGAGCAGGAGTAGGCCATCTGGCCCTTCGAGCCTGCCCCGCCATTCAACAAGATCATGGCTGATCTGAAGCGAATCAGTTCCACTTACCCGCCTGCTCCCCATATCCCCTAATTCCCTTATCGATCAGAAAACTATCTACCCGTGATTTAAACATATTCAACGAGGAAGCCTCCACCAATTCAATGGGCAGAGAAATCCAGAGATTCACTAACCTCTGCGAGAAGAAGTTCCCCCTCAACTCTGTTCCGAAACGCCCCCCCCCCCCCTTATATTGAGGCTGTGCCCTCTAGTTCTGGTTTCCCTTCTAAGTGGAAAGAATCTCTCCACCTCTCCCCTATCCAGCCCATTCATTATCTTATATGTCTCTGTAAGATCACCCCTCATCCTTCTAAACTCAAATCACTGCTGCAGGCAGGGCATTCCACGCCCTCACTACTCTCTGAGTAAAGAATCTACCTCTAACATCTGTCCTATATCTCTCACCCCTCAATTTATAGCTATGTCCCCTCGTGCTAGTCAACACCATTCGAGGAAAAAGGCTCTCACTATCCACCCTGATCATCTTGTATGCCTCTATTAAGTCACCTCTTAACCTTCTTCTCTCTAACGAAAACAACCTCAAGCCCCTCAGCCTTTCCTCATACGGTTTTCCCACCATACCAGGCAACATCCTGGTAAATCTCCTCTGCACCCTTTCCAACGCTTCCACATCTTTCCTATAATACGGCGACCAGAACTGTATGCAATACTCCAAATGCACCAGAGTTTTGTACAGTTGCAGCATGACCTCCTGGCTCCGAAACTCAATCCCTCTACCAATAAAAGCTAACACACCGTACGCCTTCTTAACAATCCTATCAACCTGGGTGCCAACTTTCAGGGATCTATGCACGTGGACACCCAGATCCCTCTGTACATCCACACTACCAAGTATCTTACCATTAGCCCAGTACTCTGTATTCCTGTTACTCCTTCCAAAGTGAATCACCTCACACTTTTCCGCATTAAACTCCATTTGCCACCTCTCAGCCCAGCTCTGCAGCTGGTCTCCGGTTTTATTAATTTGACTCTTGTTGGAGCTTCTTGCCAAGTCCCTTGTTGACCTTGTTGACACTACATTGGTACGACTGCGCACAGTTCTCGTCTCCATTCCCCTTGGTTAGTCCACACGTTGTGTTCTGTACATAGTTGCTCTCTTCAGATGCGCTGATTTGCTTACCGAGATTAAATAGAAACATGGAATCATAGAAACGAGAAGCAGAAGTTGGCCATTCAACATCTCGAGCCTGCTTCAGCAGTTATTTTATAATATCCTGATCGCCCTCCCCTTTACTCCATATCCCGTTGGGGACATTCTTTCTGACTCTGCAATGTCTATTCCTATTAGAACTGTATTCTTCTCTATGAGATCCCCTTTCACTGAACTCAAATGAATATAATCCTAGCACAATAGTCTCTCCCCATAACAGAGCGACCATTCTAGGAATTAGCCTTGGAAACCTTCGCTGTACTCCCTCTGTAACAAGGATATCCTTCCTCAGATAAGGGCACCAAAACAGAACACAATACTCTACTTGTTTTCTTACCAACGCCCTATTCATTTGTCGTATGTCATCCCGATTCCTGTACTCAAATCTTCCCGCGGTGACCACTAACTCATCATATTCTGTCTCTGTTTTCTGCTATACCTACAGTTTTCCTTCCAGCGACTGTTCCAGGAGGACACCAAGAATCGACATCTCTCAATCTGCACCCATTAAAATAATAGACTATATTCCTATTATTTCTAAGGAAGTGGATAAGCTCACATTTATTTACTGTCTTGTGTATGTGTCATGCATATGTCCACAGACTTAGCCTCTTCAAATCACACTGAAACAGTTACGCATCCTCCTTACAGCTCACACTCCCAACCAACGTTGTACCATGTGCAGATTTGGAGATGATGCATTTCGTTCCCTCTTCCACATCATTAAAATATAATGTGAAAACTTGGGGTCCCAGAACAGATCCCTGCTGTAACCCACTAGTCACTGCTTGCCAATCGGAAAAAAATGATATATGCCAAGTCTATGCTTCCTATCCGCTAACCAGTTTTCTATCCATCTCAAGACATTACTTGAAATTCCATGCGTTTTTACATTACACAGTATTCTATTATGTGAGACCATGTTAGAAACCATCGGGAAGTCGACATAAAAAGCAGCTTCTCTTTCTCCTCAAACAAATCTACTAGCTATTTCCGCAAAGAATTGCAATAAAATTGTCTAACATTATTTTCTTTCTGAGAACCCATGCTGATTTCGTATGATTACACCATTGCTTTCCAAATGCTGAGCTCCGAAATACTTGATACCGGACTCTTGCAACTTCTCCAGTATTGACGGTAAGCTCACTCGTCTATTGTCCCCTGTTTTACCTCTACCTCTTTTTTAAAAAATTAGCTGGCTTACCAAAGCTACCCTCTCACCTCTCGGAACTTTTCCATAGTGCAAAGTATTTTGGAAATTGTCCACCAATGGATTTACTATACATAGAGCAAACTCCTTAAGTTGTCGACTGTGGAAAGCATCAGATCATTTAACTAATATTTGTATTGAAATTATTTTCAAATTCCAAAAGTGTGAAATGCGTTGTACATCGTTAAAATATTTTTTTGTACTTTAAAAAAAATTTCCAATGGACTTTGGTGAAATAACACAAGGCTATTGCAAGTCCCCGACATATTGCAGAAAATGAAACTGAAGAAGTCCACTAAATTAATAGAAATCCTGAAACTGATGGCGCTTTGGTAATTAATGCAGATCTGAAAATGTTGCTGACACTAATATTAGTTACTTAATGATCGCTCGAAAACCGACTTTTGAAGGAATGGAGCCCGGAAATTAAATCTGACTCATAAACTAGTATTGGCCCTGAACCCATGAGGTTAAAGAAGCTCCTTCTAAAAGGACGACACCCATTGGAGTAAAATTACATCGGTATAATTACCGACCCTAACTGGAATACAATCGCTGATATCAATAGAATTTTTGAACTTAGTGCAAACCTGAAATCTGTGCATAACTTAACTTTTCATGATGTTGAACACTTGGTGCAATTCAGTGGGAGAATCATAGCGTATTTGTGGATCGCTTTATGTACCCCACTGCAGATCTGCCCATGCATGTGTTGAGTAACAACTGGCAGACGAGATGCCTCACTGCCATTCCAGCAAAATTGACCTTGGAGGAGTTTTTTTCGCAGAGTTTGTTGGAATGGCTTTGAGGAGTTTGATGCAGCCGTTCTGATATTCCTTCATTGAATCCTTTTCTGGTAAAATTATTCTGGTGGTCTACTGTTTCTTTCTGAAAAATATCAAAGACCAGATAGAGTCTTGGATTGCATTTAAGACAACATCTCTGCACACAGACAATCATTGATTTGCAATCTTGCTTTATTTTCGCGGAAACATGGGTTCGCTGTCCTTCCAAGAAACAAAGTGCGTCAGTGAGAATGGATGGTTCCCTGTGTGACAAGCCCTTGAGGACGTTTTTTGAGAGATGCACCAGTCGGATATTGGAGAGTGTGGTGCATACTTATACTGAAGAGCAGAATATCCAACGAACGTTGTTTTTATTTATCTTTGCATTTTTCTCTTTCTTTCGAAAACCCCAAACTTGCAGCAGTGGTGTTTGGAATGGCAATAAGCACGAAGTTAGAGCTGCATGTGATGAGGGGATATGGGAGATAATGAGTGATTTTAATCTGCACAGAGATTGGGAAAGTCAAATTAGCCAAAATGTTTTGAGCTGGAATCTTTGGAATGTATACGGAATGGTTTTCTTGAGCTATATATGGTGGAACCAACTAGAGAGCAGGGCATCTGAGAATGGGAATCATAGTCAATCTACCTGTGCGAGGCCGCTTGTGGGTCAGCGACCATAACATGATAAAATATTGTTTATGAAGATAGAGAGTGAAGTATTTAATTCACAGACTAGGGTGTTGAATAATTCGAAAGTAAACTATGAACATATGTGGCATGAGTTGGCCTTGATAGATTGGGGAGAGTTACTTCAAGTAGTGACAGTGATTAGGCAATGGCAAACATTCAAGGAATGTCCCATTCAAGGAATGGGATTCAAATGTTTCAGGAAGGATAGGGAAGGAGGCAAGAGAGGGGGTGGAGTGGCACTGCTGATCAGGGATAGTGTCACAGCTGTAGAGAAGGTGTATGCTGTGGAGGGATTGTCCACCGAGTCTCTGTGGGTGGAGGTTCAGAGTGGGAAGGGACCGGTCACTTTGCTGGGAGGTTTCTAAAGGCCGCCCAATAGTAACAGGGAGGTGGAGAAGCAGATAGGGAAACAGATCCTGGAGAGATGCAGTAATAGCAGAGTTGTTGTGATGGGAGACTTTAATTTCCCAAACATAGATTGGAATGTCCCGAGGGTAAGGGGATTGAATGGGGAAGAGTTCGTTAGGTGTGTTCAGGAGGGTTTCCTGACACAGCATGTGGGCAAGCCTACAAGAGGAGAGGCTGTACTTGATCTGATACTGTCCAATGGACCTGGACAGGTGTCAGATCTCTCAGTGGGAGAGCATCTTGGGGATAGCGATCATAACTCTATCTACTTTAGGCTTGCATTGGAAAAAGAGAGGATCAGGCAAGCTAGGAAAGTGTTCATATGGAGTAAGGGGAAATATGAAGACATTATACAGCAAATTAGAGGAGTAAATTGGAAGGAGGTATCCTCGGGGAAATGTACTGAAGAGAGGTGGCAGTTTTTCTCGGGTTCTACAGGACAACGTTCCGAGCAGACAGGGAGGTGTTGGTCGGTTAAAGGAACCGTTGTGCACGAAAGCTGTGCCGGACTGAGACGAGAAGAAAGGGAAAGCTTACAATAGGCTCAGAGAGATTGGCGAAGATACGGATTTAGAAGAGTATACGGCTTGCCGGAAGGGACTAAAGAAGGAAATTAGGAGAGCCAGAAGCGGTCACGCGAAGGCCCTGGCGGGTAGGATTAAGGAGAACCCCAAGGCGTTCTATAAATATGTGAAGAGTAAAAGGGTGAGACGTGACGGAATAGGGCCTATAAAAGGTGAAGGCGGGAAAGTCTGTACGGAATCAGTAAAAATGGCAGAGGTGCTCAGTGAGTATTTTGCCTCCGTTTTCACAGAGGAGAAGGACCTGGGTGGATGTACTGGGGGCGTGCGGTGGACTGAAAGGATTGAGTATGTGGACTTTAAGAAAGAGGTTGTGCTGCAATCTTTGAATGGCATCAAGATAGATAAGTCACGGGGTCCGGATGGGATGTACCCCAGGTTACTGTGGGAGGCGAGGGAGGAGATGGCAGAGCCTCTGGCGATGATCTTTGTGTCGTCGATGGAGACGGGAGAGGTGCCAGAGGATTGGAGGATTGCGGATGTGGTTCCTATTTTCAAGAAAAGGAATAGGGATAGCCCAGGTAATTACCGACCGGTGAGTCTAACTTCAGTGGTTGGTAAACTGATGGAGAAGATCCTGAGGGACTGGATATATGAGCATTTAGAGAGGTTTAGTATGCTCAAGAATAATGAGCATGGCTTTGTCAAGGGCAGACCGTTCCTTTCGAGCCTGGTGGAGTTCTTCGAAAATGTGACTAAACACATTGACGAATGGAAGGCGGTAGATGTGGTTTATATGGATTTTAGCAAGGCGTTCGATAAGGTCCCCCATGCAAGGCTTCTAGAAAAAGTGAGAGGGCATGGGATCCAAGGGGCTGCTGCCCGGTGGATCCAGAACGGGCTTGCCCAAAGGAGGCAGAGAGTGGGTATAGATGAGTCTTTTTCTAATTGGAGGTCGGTCACTAGTGGTGTGCCCCAGGGATCTGTTCTGGGACCCTTGCTGTTTGTCATTTTCATAAATGACCTGGATGAGGAAGCGGAGGGATGGGTTGGTAAGTTTGCCGACGACACGAAGGTTTGTGTGGTTGTGGTTAGTGTGGAGGAATGTCAGAAGTTACAGAGGGACATAGATAGGATGCAAGACTGGGCGGACAAGTGGCAGATGGACTTCAACCCAGATAAATGCGTCGTGGTCCATTTTGGTAGGACAAATGGGATGAAGGAGTACAATATAAAGGGAAAGACACTTAGTACGGTAGAGGATCAGAAGGACCTTGGGGCCCGGGTCCATAGGACTCTAAAATCGGCCCCGCAGGTGGAGGAGGTGGTTAAGAAGGCGTATGGTGTGCTGGCCTTTATCAGTCGAGGGAAGGAGTTTAGGAGTCCGGGGATAATGATGCAGCTATATAAGACCCTCGTCAGACCCCACTTGGAGTAATGTGCTCAGTTCTGGTCGCCTCACTATAGGAAGGATGTGGAAAAGATTGAAAGGGTGCAGAGGAGATTTACATGGATGTTGCCTGGATTGAGCGGCATGGCTTATGAGGATAGGCTGAGGGAGCTCGGTCTTTTCTCCTTGGAGAGACGAAGGATGAGAGGAGACCTATTAGAGGTGTATGAGATGTTGAGAGGCATAGATCGGGTGGAATCTCAGAGCCTTTTTCCCAGGGTGGAAATGTCTGCTCCGAGAGGACACAGGTTTAAGGTGCTGGGGGTAGGTACAGGGGATATGTTAGGGGTAAGTTTTTCACACAGAGGGTGGGGGGCGAGTGGAATCGGCTGACGTCAGAGGTGGTGGAGGCGAACTCAATCGGGTCCTTTAAGAGACTCCTGGATGAGTACATGGAGCCCAATAGGATGGAGGGTTATAGGTAGGGATGTGTTGGGAAAACTTGTGGGCCGAAGGGCCTGTTTGTGCTGTAGTTTTTCTATGTTCTATGTGAACGCATGGGTCAACTGCAGCTCCTGTTTATTCCTCTCTGGCGCAATGGTGAAATAGATTAGAGGGCGAATCCATGACTTACAAGGAAAATTAGAGGCAGTATCAGATCCAAGAGAGCAGATTTCAGATTGGCCAAGAAAAATAATTGGTCTGATGATTGTTAACGGTATAAGTTCAGCAAAGAAGGAACAAGGGATTGATTAAGAAGTGGAAACACAGTTTAAGGTAAGGATGCTGGGAACATAACGTCTGACACTAAGAATTTCCATAGATATGTGACGGAAAAGAGGTTGGTGAAGACAAATGTAGGTCCACTGCAGACAGAAACGGGGGAATGTATAATCGGGGATAAAGAAATGGCTGAGCAACTGAATACATTCTTTGGTTGTGTGTTCACAAAAGAGGACACAAGTCAGATACGAGAAATGTTGGAGACTGCAAGATTTGTGAGAAGGAAGAACCGAGGGAGATCAGATCGGCAGGGTAGTGAAGTGTTTTGCACTGCTGCTTCACAGTTCCAGGGACCCGAGTTCAATTCCCGGCTCGGGTCACTGTCTGGGGGGTATGTATGTATATGCGAGGCCGAGAGAGAGAGATAAAAAACATTGGTAGTGTGAAACTAAAAATGTTCAATAATGAAGCCATTATTGAATATTGATGATACATTCTTTTTCTTAAGGGGCAAGGTGCAATGATACTGTGCTTTCCATTAGCAAGGGTATTTGAGCCATGTTAGGTGCAAGATCTGCCTTAGCATTTTGTATAGACACGGAGCCGCAGTGGCCACTGGAATGTTGTATTGTTTTTGCAGCAGACAAATTGTATCTAATGGCTAAAATGCTGATTTTAACATGAATGAATGCTGGTCTGCTGATTGCCCCTGGGATTTTCCGGAGTGGGGCTTCAGCGGGTTGACAGGTGTAGTCGTGTGGCGGGAAAGCTGCGCTTTACACAGAATATGCAAACTTAGATGCTGCTTTTGAGTTTAAAGGGAGCAGTCTCTATCTTTTCTCCTCCCTGAACATAGAACATAGAACATGGAACAGTACAGCACAGAATAGGCCCTTCGGCCCACGATGTAGTGCCGAGCTTTATCTAAAACCAAGATCAAGCTATCCCACTCCCTATCATCCTGGTGTGCTCCATGTGCCTATCCAATTACCACTTAAATGTTCCTAAAGTGTCTGAATCCACTATCACTGCAGGCAGTCCATTCCACACCCCAACCACTTTCTGCGTAAAGCACCTACCTCTGATATCCTTCCTATATCTCCCACCATGAACCCTATAGTTATGCCCCCTTGTAATAGCTCCATCCACCCGAGGAAATAGTCTTTGAACGTACACTCTATCTATCCCCTTCATCATTTTATAAACCTCTATTAAGTCTCCCCTCAGTCTCCTCCGCTCCAGAGAGAACAGCCCTAGCCCCATCAACATTTCCTCATACGACCTACCCTCCAAACCAGGCAGCATCCTGATAAATCTCCTCTGCACTCTTTCCAGCGCTTCCACATCCTTCTTATAGTGAGGTGACCAGAATTGCACGCAATATTCCAAATGTGGTCTCACCAAGGTCCTGTTCAGTTGCAGCATAACCCCACGGCTCTTAAACTCCAACCCCCTGTTAATAAACGCTAACACACTATAGGCCTTCTTCACAGCTCTATCCACTTGAGTGGCAACCTTTAGAGATATGGACCCCAAGATCTCTCTGTTCCTCCACAGTCTTCAGAACCCTACCTTTGATCCTGTAATCCACATTTAAATTCGTCCTACCAAAATGAATCACCTCACATTTATCAGGGTTAAACTCCATTTGCCATTTTTCAGCCCAGCTTTGCATCCTATCTATGTCTCTTTGCAGCCTACAACAGCCCTCCACCTCATCCACTACTCCACCAATCTTGGTGTCATCAGCAAATTTACTGATCCACCCTTCAGCCCCCTCCTCTAAGCCATTAATAAAAATCACACAGAGCAGAGGACCAAGCACTGATCCCTGTGGCACTCCGCTAGCAACCTGCCTCCAGTCCGAAAACTTTCCATCCCCCACCACCCTCTGTCTTCGATCAGACCGCCAGTTACCTATCCAATCGGCCAACCTTCCCTCTATCCCACACCTCCTCACTTTCTTCATAAGCCGACCATGGGGGAACCTTATCAAACGCCTTACTAAAATCCATGTATATGACATCAACTGCCCTACCTTCATCAACACACTTAGTTACCTCCTCAAAAATTTCAATCAAATTCGTAAGGCACGACTTGCCCTTCACGAATCCGTGCTGACTATCCCGGATTACTCCGCATCTTTCAAAATGGTCGTAAATCCCATCCCTCAGGACCTTTTCTATCAATTTACCAAACACCGAAGTAAGACTAACCTGTCTATAATTACCAGGGTCATTTCTATTCCCTTTCTTAAACCGAGGAACAACATTCGCCACTCTCCAGTCCTCTGGCTCCATCCCCGTGGACAGTGAGGACTCTAAGGTCAAAGCCAAAGGTTCTGCAATCTCATCCCTTGCCTCCCCAAGAATCCTAGGATACATTTCATCAGTTGGAGACTGGCATCTACCAAGCGTAATGTTTATTTATTGGAGATTCTGCTGCATGGCGTTTTTTGATGGGGTAACAAGGAAGGTAGATGACGGCAGTGCAGTTGATGTTGTCAACATGGACTTTAACAAGGCCTTTGACATGGTACCGCATGGTAGGTTGTTGCATCAAGTTAAATCTTACGGGATCCAGGGTGACGTAACTAAATAGATGCAAAATTGGCTTCTTGACAGAAGCCAGAGCGCAGTTGTCGAGCGTTGTTTTCCAAACTGGAGACCTATGATCAGCGGTATGCCTCAGGGACCAGTGCTGGACCAACTGTTATTTGTCATTTATATTAATGATTTGGATGAGAATATAGGGGGCATGGTTAGTAAGTTTTCAGATCGCACTGTTGACTCTTATCTGCCGCACAGTCTGTTTTATCCCTTATATGGTGGACAAATAACAACGAGTTGACATCTCGTTAGTAGAAGCAATATTTATTTAAACCCACACAATCAATAATCACCCACCCAACAAACAATAAGTTATCTTACAGGAGAATAGTAGAATTCAAGTCCAATACAAGAACTTAACTTAACTTTGCCTACACCTTTGCTTAACTACATCTAATCGAGGTGTAGAAAATTATGAAACGCATAGATAGGGTGAACGGTGGGAAGCTTTTTCCCAGGTCGGTGGTGACGTTCACGAGGGGTCATAGGTTCAAGGTAAGGGGTGTGGGGAGGTTTAACACGGATATCAGAAGGACGTATTTTACACAGAGGGTGGTGGGGGCCTGGAATGCGCTGCCGGGCAAGGTGGTGGAGGCGGACACACTGGGAACGTTGAAGACTTATCTAGATAGCCATATGAACGGAGTGGGAATGGAGGGATACAAAAGAATGGTCTAGTCTGGACCAGGGAGCGGCGCGGGCTTGGAGGGCCGAAGGGCCTGTTCCTGTGCTGTATTGTTCTTTGTTCTTGTTCTTTGCGTAACTGGCAAGTACCCAAGCAGGTATTTGCCTTCATCTGTGCGTTGGTCTCGGTCGTCCTCTGCGTAGTCTGGTCCTTTGTTCTGGTCTCGGACTCTGGCTCTGGTCTTCCTTCCTTCCTTCTCGGGTGTGGTGGCTCTCCTCGTGCTGGTTGTCGCTGGTGATGCTCACCGTTGTTGTAGCTCGTTCGTGGGCTCAGAGGGAGAGAGATTCCTGCTTGTGCAGGACCCTTTATACCCCGTTGGGTTTCACGCCCCTTTTTGGCCATTGCCAATCAAACAATCAGGACTTGATCACCCTGATCGATAAGTGCCCAATCAGGTGCTGCCACACCGATCTCGGGGTGTGTACCCAACGGCCATGCCTGTAGGCGCTGGAGGCACATAGTTTTCACACCTTCCCCCCAAACAAGGGGCCACGGCGGCCCCATGTCTTGTACACAACCCAGGGTGACCAGAAAGGCTCTTCATCCTGGAGATGAAACAACCCAGTGTGACCATAAAGTCTCTTTCATCCTGGAGATGAAACATCTCCTGTTTATGCACCCGTCAGTGTTGCAGTCTGTTTGTCTCTGTCTTCAAACTGCAGCCTGTCGTTTTACTTCATGCCCAATTGTCCCAGAGTGCTTTGCAAATCGCCATTTTAGGTGGCCCGTTTAGCGACAGTCCCCCCTTTTATCCTGAACGTGAAGCGTGATGGATCACAAACTCAGTACCAGTATCCGTCAGGAATTCCC
Organism: Mustelus asterias; assembly: GCF_964213995.1. Lineage (NCBI taxonomy): Eukaryota > Metazoa > Chordata > Chondrichthyes > Carcharhiniformes > Triakidae > Mustelus > Mustelus asterias. Next base: position 534,872 of record NW_027590186.1, read on the forward strand.
CAGTCACTCAACAATCAAACAAGGCCCAGGCATTGGCATGCACAGTGATAATACGTTCCTACAACGTATTGACATTCCAGAAGCTACATTAAACAACATTCTACAAATAAAAACAACCACATATTCTAAGCCCCATGATTACAAGAAGCTAGTTACCCAAAAATACAAACAATCATCTATTCAAGCACCATTATTATAATAAACTAATTACAAAACGAACATTTAAACAAACATTAGAATAAAGTATTCGCAGATCTGAGGCACATTTTGGGAGTAGAATTTCCAATGGCTCATTCGTACAAATCGTAAAACCGCAGGCTTCCGATAAACATTGTTCTACTGAATTAGAGGAGACCGTAGTTCAAGGGCGAACTCTATGTCCTGCCTCCGGGTGGTCCACATTTTCCGTCGGCTGAATTGTACTGTGAGGATGACGAGGTATACCAGGGTGAACAAAATCAGTACTACTGCCAGGTGTGACATTATGTGGACAAATGGAAGATTTGGATGTTTGAGCCCCAATTCCAAAAGTCATCCCAAGAGGTGACTTTAATTTCCTTAATCCTCCTTTTTACCGCTTGCGTCTGCTGTTCTACTTCGGTGAAGTTTCTGTGTGCTGTAGCCAATTTTCCCCGAATCAGGTTCAATTCCTCCGGCAGGAGGTTGAGACTTGTCTCATATTTCTCATGGAGCTCCCCGAGAGTCTGTCGGAGCTCGTCAGTGGAGTTGAAATCTACCCTCTCCCTCTTATGGATGTCTATTAGTTGACTGAGACCCACGCTGGCTGAAATGTCTGGTTTGATGTAAAATGTAGTGTTAGTCATGTTACAATGTGTCGCGCCATACTGATACTGTTTTAGGGAGGTAGCGAGACAGTATCTCCCTGCTCCCTTGTAGGCCAGCCGAGTTATGTCCGTGTCCAGGCTACGAGCTTCTACTGAGCAATTTAGGCTAGTGTTTGTTCGGAAGCCACACAGTGCATGCTCATTTAAGTAAACTGGGTATGGGCATGCGATTATTTCGTGAGTTTGCTGACATCTGTCCAGAGTAGTGCCTTTGAGTCTCCCTTCTTTCTCCACTTCATATGTTAAAGTGTCGTCGTGCCCTATCCAGATATTCTCATGGATAGTCCCTATACTTTCCAATTCAAAGTACCTCAGTCCGATCCGGTCGTCAGTAATTATGGGGAGCCCTAATATCATTCCCCGGGCTTTCCCTGGAGTCCCTTTGCAGTCCTCATTGAACCAGACTTTGGTCAATTGTCCCATCTGGCAGTCAGACAACTAGGGGTTTTCTCACCTGTAAATAAGTGTTCCATCTGTTCGTCACTAATCCAAGATAGAACCTGCCCACTGCGTACCTGCTCAAGGTTTTCCCTTAGCTGCTCTATCATCCACTGTCCATATGCACTACATAAAGTCCGGTCCTGTTGCCGGTCATCATCGTCTAATTTTCCCCTGATATTTTGATTAATTGTCTTGGTGTGGGCCTTCCAATACAGCTACCATGTGGCTGTTGGCTGTGTTCCCAGTCAGTTCCCCTTCAGCATCTTGCTGATTGTCCTCATTGATGGAACCTAGTGTCTGGTTAACCTGTTGTGTCGAAACTCTAAGCTTATTGTCCAGGTCAGCTAAATCAAGGGCGTTGATGGTTGCTGCCCCTGCCCCATATGCTGTGGCCATGTCATTGACTAACTGGGTCTCCTGGATCTTTCCTGTCTTTCGTCCATTCCTACCTTCCATCCGAATACTCTGCGAGTTAAGTGGAGGTACAATCTCTTAAGTTGGGGAGAGCACCACTCTGGCAGTTGGGTCCCAGCTCTATCCACCACCACAGGTAGCAATTCGTGGTGAATGTTGTCATACATGGTGTCCCTGTGGGTTTCAGCCTCAGTCCATTCTGTGGTCCCGGGGTGGCTTCAGTACAAATAGAGTTGGATGGGTCTGGGGTTGGCTTCGGCCTTGTTCTTATTTCGTACAATGCAAAGGTCCCCTCTATGAGCATCCTGGGGCACCGCCGCCGAAGTTCCAATCCTTTTCCTGGGCCATTGGCCAGACCTCCAATTTCAGGGCACCCATTATTTGAAAATCCGCACCAATTCCCTTCCATGGTGACACTCAGATAACATTCAGTTGAACTGCCATTTGGTTTTCTGTATACCAGCCGCTGGTTGTTACACCTAAACATTATACTCTTCTCGGGGGGCACCCATAACACACCCGCCACACATTCCCCCGCGTCAGGTGGGGCAAACCATAAATAACCTGGATACCACAAGTTCATATTGCTTGTGTCCTATGTGCTTATCCCGATGATGAGTCTGATGAGGTAGATCGTGGGTTGCATCTCTGTTGTCGTCCGTCACTGTCCTGAGAAAACCAATGTAATTTCTGCTGTTGCCGTTTCTAATGTTTCATGTATACGCATATATTTAAAGCGTCCATGATTCCCCGCCCCTTTTTTGAACATTTATTTGAGAGTGGTGTGGTCAGGAAGACCCGGGTATATCAAGTTTCGCTTGAATTTCGTAATTTTTTATTCTAAATGTGGAGCACTACGGAGCAATTTTTCTTCAGATCGATGAGTAGACGAGTCGTGGGTTTGTCAGAAAAGAGCTTAGTTTAACTGGCCAGCAAAATCAAGGCGGCCGTCTTTAGTCTCGCAGCAGTCACCATTAACTATAGGGATTCGAACAGCACTGGAGTCGGTCTGTAAAGACCTGAAGAAGTGTTTGTTCTGTTAGTGTGTTGGAGTTTGAAAGCGGACCGCATGTAAAATTTAGCACAAGTGCCTCTAAGAGTTGAAATGTGTCCCTTTAACCTTAGGGGTAAAGAGATGGCCCTTCTATCATTTGAACACTGGAAATAAAATGTTCAGTGTCACATGGAACGCAGAGCAGCTGCATTTTGTACCAGACTTTTGCACTGTAAGAGTTTTGTTTACTTCATTTCCTGTTGAGAATGAAGCTCAGTCGCCTTGAAGATTTTAAAATTTAGCGCAGCTGCCTCAATGACGTTAAAATTTAGCATATCTGCCTTGAAGATGTGAAAATTTAGCGTGTCTGCCTCAAACACTTTAAAATGTAGCATAGCTCCCTCAAAGATTTTAAAACGTCGCATAGCTGCCTCAAAGATTTTTAAAAGGAGCATAGCTGCCTCAAAGATTTTAAAATGTAGCAAAGTTGCCTTAAATATTTTAGAATGTGGCATAGCTGCCCAAAAATATGTATAATTTGCTCAATATGGTCTTAACTGGAGAAAGCTAGCAAAAGAGTTGGCATCGGGTTGTGTGAGTAGCCCGCTTAATCGTACAATAGTATGAAACCGCTTGTAGACTGGTTCTTTCATCAGAGATTCATGTACCTTGCATTGGTCTGTGCATCTCGGCTGAATGTCATCATCAGGAGCACCTTAGATTCATTGATTCAGCTTTTTTGTTAACCAATTGCCCAACAGAGACTCATCTTCTGAATCATTTGTCTCATGGGGTTCCATCATTATCTCCTCACCTGGTTTCTATACCCGTGCTTGTTCGTTGGACTGCACTGTGAGGTCTGCGTTTGAATCAAGGTTCAGGTGCCTTTCATCCTCGTGTCCCAGTCTAATTAATCTGTGTGTCTGGTGCCTTATCCATGTGGGGGATGCAGCATCGGGTGTCCCCATCAAAATAACACGGTGTCGTTTAGTCAGGGCCTCACTGTTGGGTCTGGGGATGTTAAGGCTTATGTTTATGGGAGAATCCATAATGCTGCAAGGGTCGATATCTGGCGAATCGCGCCAGTCCGCTAGGGTGCACAAGTCTGCTGTTATGTCTGGGTCGATCAGTACCCCGAGGGGCTCTTCAGGTGTGGACAAGGCACTGGGCTGTAGTGTGGTAGGGGTAAGGGTCTGGTCTGAACCTGAAAGTGAATGAGAAGGTGTCCGAGGAAATACATTTCCTGGGTGGGGTCATTCCGGGCGCCTCATGTCATCCTCCCCTATCTCTAATGAGAAATGGTGGAAGTAATTATTCTGAGTCCCGTAAGCTTTCAGTTGATTGATGTGGAACCAACCAGTTTTCCTGTGGCGATTAGGACTGTAGATACTGAGGGGCTTATTTTGTCGACGATGGTGTGCGGACCTGCATATCTCGGGGACAAGAAAGAACTGGGGTTGTTGAGGGAAATCATTGCCTGCTGGCCAACTGGATATTCTATCGGGTGTACCCTTTTATCGAAATATGCCTTGCTCTGTTTCTTTTTAACTCCTAGTCAGACAGCCGCGGCTAACTGGGCTGCTTTAATGTTTTCGGTTAGCTGCTGGACGGCTTTCTCGTGGGTGAGCGCTGTTATAGCAGACTCAGTTAAATCAAACCCCAATAAATGTTCAGCTCCCCTCATAGGTCGGCCAGTCATTAATATGTGGGGGGTGAATCCAGTAGAACTGGAAACGGTGTGACATACCATCATGAGGGCAAAGGGAAGTACTGTATCCCATGTTGTGTTGTTTTGCTGCAGTGTCTTTCTCATGATCCCTTTTAGTGTTCGGTGCATGCGCTCTACGATTCCACTGGATTGTGGATGGTAGGCGATATAGAATTTCTGCTTAATACCAAACATAGCGATAACGGTGAAATGTGTCCCTTGGTCGGACTCTATACTGCGGGGAAGACCCGAGCTTGTCAACACCTACTGGGCTCATAACTTTGCGGTGGCCTTAGCTGTGTCGGATCTCGTGGGGAATGCCTCGACCCATTTGGTGAAAGTGTCTATTATTACCAGGACGGATTCAAATCCATTCCTACATGGCGGTAGTGGGCCGATATAATCAAGTTCGAGATTTGTCCAGGGGCCTTCTACTGGGCGTGTATGTCTTCGCTCCGCTTTTCTGGCCTCCCGATCAGGGTTGTTCTGGGCACAAATTAAACAATTGTCGATATAATAGGCAACATCACCGTGCAGTTCGGGCCACCAACATAATTCTTTTAATCGCTCGATTGTTGTCTCGATGTCCGGATGGCCGTGTCCGTCATGGTGCTGGTAGATGAGATGATTTCTGTCCTGGGTATGGAATACGTGTGCGCCTGCTTTTAGTCAAACCATCCTGAATCTGTATTTTGTCTTTCCACTTCTCATATGGAGCTGGGTAGACTCCTAAAATTTGTTGAAGGGAACTGTCAGTGCGCTGCGCCTGGACCAGGTCAGCTATATTAGTTTGGCAAATGGTCACAGTGTTTACTCACTCTCCTTCACGTGGCTGCCAAAACTGTCCCGTACCAGCACCGGCTTTGGCTAATGCATCAGCCTTACAGTTACCAGGTGGGGAGGTCCTAAGGTGGCTTCTAACCTGAATGAGTCCACATGTGCGCCCTTCGGTGGCCTGCAGAACGTATTTTGATAAGGGGGCTGATGGTAGGGGCTTTCCATCCACAGATACGAAGCCTCTGGCTTCCCATAACGGTAGGAATTCAGTCAGGCTGTTGCACACGTACATGCTATCGGAGTGTATGTTGGCAGGGGTTGGAAATAGGTCTGAGTGACTCACTACGTATGCGACTGCTGCTAGTTCGGCAGCTTGAGCACTCAAATGGCTGGGTAGCTTGAGGGCGAGTCCTATTAGTGGATGTCCCTGTTGATTTTCTACATTAATGCCACATCCTGTCATTCTGGTCCCATTCTTATGGTGGATGAACCGTCTACATAAATTCTCATGGCTGAGTCAGTCCGTTGGGTGCCTGTTTATTTTGTCCCTGATCGTCTCTTCTGTTGTTTCGGAATAAACGGACCTGTTTAAGAGGGGATCTTATTGAAACATATAAGATGATTAGAGGTTTAGATAGGGTGGATAGTGATAGCCTTTTTCCTCTGATGGAGAAATCCAGCACGAGGGGGCATGGCTTTAAATTGAGGGGGGGTAGTTATAGAACCGATGTCAGGGGTAGGTTCTTTACCCAGAGGGTGGTGAGGGATTGGAATGCCCTGCCAGCATCAGTAGTAAATGCGCCTAGTTTGGGGGCGTTTAAGAGATCCGTAGATAGGTTCATGGACGAAAAGAAATTGGTTTAGGTTGGAGGGTCACAGTTTTTTTTTTTAACTGGTCGGTGCAACATCGTGGGCCGAAGGGCCTGTTCTGCGCTGTAATGTTCTATGTTCTATGTTCTATGTTCTATGTGGGGTCCTTTGTTTCTCTAACCTGACACTCATGCGGATCTCCCACATAATTTAAATTATCTGCCAGGATCGTGGGCACCTTAGTTCGCTTTACGGTGATGTCCCTACCCTGGAGTAGTAGTGTCCAACGGGCAGCCCGGACGTGGCTTACTGAGCCGTCTTTAAGGTGGCCATCCAGCAGAAGCTGTGCAGGGGTGTGTTCAGTGAGGATGGTTATTGGGTTCAGTCCGACGATAGAGGCGAAATGCTGCACGGCCCAAAATAGCACGAGCAGGTGTCGTTCACACCCGGAGAAGCCTTGTTCGACTGGGTCCAATATTCGTGACGCAACGGCTACAGGGCCTGGTCTATCATGTTTTTCTTGTAATAATGCTGCTGAAAGTGTGTGGTCGGTGGCTGCAACTTCTAAGGCGTATGGTAGATCTGGGTCAGGGACTAGTAAGGCTGGCGCTGTGGCGAGGGCGCGCTTTAAATCGGTTACTGCAGCTGTGTGCTGCACAGTACACTTTCAGGTCATGTTTTTCTTTCGCAATTCGGAAAGTGGGGTTGCCTTGGTGACGAAGCCGTCTATATGGTTCCGACAGTACCCTACTAGACCAAGGAAAGATCGGAGGGCACTCACATCTCGGGGCAGTGGAAGGTGCACTATGGAGTCTATCGTTTTCTGTTCAATCTCCCTCTTCCCATGGGTAATCACTGTACCTAGGTATATAACCTTGGGTTGCAAAATTTTGGTCTTTGTGGGGTTGACTTTGCAGCCTAATGAGTGGAGCAGTGCGAGTAATTCACCCAGCAATGTTATATGTTCCTCTTAGGTGTTAGTCTGTAACAATAATTCATCCACATATTGGATCAAGCACTCGGGTCGGGAAAAATTTTCTAGTCTGGTAGCTAGTCGCCTGTGAACGATGGACGGGGAATTATGGAAACCCTGTGGGAAGCAAGTCCAAGTGTATTGCTGTCCTTGGAATGTAAAGGCAAACTTGTACTGGCAAGACCGATTTAAAGGGATGGACCAGAAGCCGTTACTAATATCTAGTACCTTTTAAAATTTTGCCTGGGCTCCCTGTCTCATCATGGTGACGGGACATGTGGCTACAGCGGGGGCCATGAGTGGGGTAACCTTATTTAATTCCCGTTCGTCGACCTTTAACCTCCATGATCCATCTACCTTCCTCACGGGCCATATCAGCGCATTATTTGTGGATGCCACTCGTCTCAAATCCCCCTGCTGTAATAGACTATCAATTACTTTGGCCACCTCCCCCTCTGCCTGTCTGGGGAAACCGTATTGTCTCTGTGGTTTCGGATCCGGCCCTTCAACTAACATCTCCCCAGGAATCTGGCGCAAACACCCCATTGTTTCTTTGAAGCACCTCCCTAACGGCTGGATCACTGCTAATCATTAAGGGATCAAACCAAAATTTCCCTATTGTGCTAACCCTATTAGCATATGTCCCGGCTGGGATTATTGATGGCGCTCTGCTAATCGTAGCCAACTGCCAAATGCATCGATTAGCTGGATCGAATGAAAGATTACATTTATTGATATAATCGGACCCCAGGACTTGTTCAGCACTTGGGGGAAGGTCAACTAACACTACCGGATGGTCACAAACCATGATACCTAGACGGACCGGAACAGGGCTTATAATGCATCCCTCTTGCATGTGTCCTTTGAACCCACTGAGTGTAATTGTGCCCGTAGTTGGCCAAGGGATGTCTGTTTTTAATTTTGATACATTTGGAAGCATAGAAACATAGAAACACTACAGCACTATACAGGCCCTTCAGCCCACAAAGTTGTGCCGAACATGTCCCTACCTTAGAGATTACTGGTCTTACCTATAACCCTCTAGCTTACTACGTTTAGGGCAGTTCGGGAGCCTCCGGTATCCCAAAGGAATGGCCTCTTACCTCGCCGTTAACTAGCGGTCTCCCGACACTATCCCAACTGGTGCTACAGATCTAGGTTGGGGAGGCCGGGCACCGTGAATCTGGGGTTCAGTAGGCAGGGATAGTTGGATACAGTGATGGCCTCGTGCTTAAGGTATGCATGGGGTGCCGGGACCTTCCATCGGTGGTGGGCGGTGTTCTCTATCATACCGAGGAGCTGCCCTAACTGGTGGAACCGGTGGTCCTGGTCGTCTCAGGGACCGTGTAAATGGTGGCGGGGGTCTCCTACAATCTCGAGCAAACTGTCCTGGCTGCCCGCAATTAAAACATGTCTGTGTATCTCTCCCTGGGGCTGCTGTGTAAGGTGGAGCCGTACCTCTCTGATTTGGTGATCCCCTCTACCCTCGTTTCTCCATACTGGCGCTGGCTAGCCCTCATCGGAAGCATTCTCGTCTCGCTTTCTGACCGTGACAATGGGGATCTCTGAACTTCCTGTTCCCAGACTCGAGCTAAGCGTTGGAGAACCTATGTTTTATTGTGTGTGGTCTCTGCGGGGTCAAAATTAACGCAGGCTTTCTTGCCTTCCTCTGTGGTGTATGAGACTAATGTCCTAGCCCATTTGGATGAATCAGCTTCATTTAATCTAGCCCGATCTAATTCTCCATACACTCCCGGTGAAGTGGATCCATAAACGACCGGCAAAGGCAGTCGGATGTTCCCCTTTCCTCTGACTACATTTATTTAACCCATCTACAGGATCCCCTTTATTAAACCCTATCGCGGTCAATATCGCTTCCTTAATTTCATTTAAGGTTCCTTCCCCGACATTTTGAGGGGTTGGCAGGGCAGACCGTACAGGCGTGCTTAAGCACATGACTATCAGCTTCACCTCTTCCCTTTCATCGAGCCCATGCATTAACTTCTTCTCCCCAACGTCCTCAAAGAAACTGTGTGGATCAGCCGAAGGCTCAAAGGTTGTGATTTTATTTGCGACTTCGGCCAATTGTGCCACCGTAAACGAGGTTGTATGTAACAGCTGGGGCCTGAGACTCTCCTACCCGACGTTCAGGCATCACTGGGTGCATCGGTACTGGAGGTGAATCTGGGGGCGCAGTGGGTATGAATTCCCCTGGGAAAGATGGTGGTGGACCCCAATCCTCAGTTTGCGTAACGTAAAGTTTTGCATTCTCCTTTAACTCTCCCCAATCTGCATTCTCTATCTCCTCTTCCTCTACTGTCCCCAAGGTACACATAAATCCGTTCTGAACTGATAATAGGGATTCCAGCCCTGAAACTTCTCGCTGGCATTTGGAGTGGTCAGCGGTTGCCTGCCTCTGTTCTTTACTGGCTTGATGTAACGCTTTTAGTGCCGCCTGCAGATCAGTGCACTTAGCTTTCAATCATGCTACTGCCTGATCGGCTGCACCTTTGGCCAAGACAGCGCGCTGGGCGTCTTGGTAGGCTCTCTCATAGTGGGTTTGAAAATTGCCCAGATGTAATAAATTTGCCTGGTTGGTTCTCCTTAATTCATCCACCTCTCGTCCTTTTTGGATCTTATCTGCCTCTATCTTCTCCGACTGTTGTTCCTTTAGTTTCTTAAACTCCTCCTCCTTTTCCTCCTGTGCTTGCTTCGACTCCTCCAGTTCCATACGAACTGTGTTTAACTCCTTTCTGATCCCAGAAGCTGTCCTAAGCAGCTCACAATAGCAATTTCTTTCTCACTTCTGTCTGCCCGTTTTCCCTGGACTTTCCGGAGATCATCCCTTTCCTTCTGCCCTGGGATCCCTGTTCCATCGCAGTATTGGCACAGGATTCTGCCCATAGAGGCCACCCTTTCGTCTTCTTAAATTCCCTGATTTTTGCTTCCCATATGGGACACTTCTCTGTCTCTGTGATGTTTCCTGCCATTCTATATTCAACGACAAGGCGTAGGGAGCTGATCGGACTGTGGGTACGGCTTTGGGCTATGTTCCGGTCCTAATCCCTCCGGATTCTAATGTAAACCTGTGGAGTTCACCCTCTCCTCCCTGTTAGTAACAATGCATGCCCAATAAACAATTTCCTGAAAGCAGCTATTTGTCCAATCAGTAGTTTACACCTGTTGGCTCTGCGTTTTAAAATATGATTCAATATAGATCCTGCGGGATTCGATATCAGAGCAACAAAGTTAATTCTTGTCGATGTCCCGGCGCAGTCGCCAATTGTTGTGCCTGCTGCACAGTCTGTTTTAACCCTTATACGGTGGACAAATAACTGCGAGTAGACGTCTTGTTAGTCCAACCAATATTTATTTAAGACACACAATCAATAATCACCCACCCAACCAACAATAAGTTATCTTTACAGAAAATACGAGAGCTCAAGTCCAATGCAAGACCTTGACTTAACTTTGCGTGACTGGCAAGTACCCAAGCAGATATTGGCCTTTATCTGTGTGCTGGTCTTGATCATCCTCTGCGTAGTCTGTTCCTTCGGTCTGGTCTGGCATTCTGGCTCTGGTCTTCCTTCCTTTTCGGATGTGAACAAAGAACAAAGAACCAAGAACAATACAGCACAGGAACAGGCCCTTCGGCCCTCCAAGCCTGTACCGATCATGTGTTCCTAACCAGACCATCCGTTTGTATCCGTCTATTCGCAGTCTGTTCATGTGGCTATCTCGATAAGTCTTAAATGATCCTCGAGTGTCTGCCTCAACCACCTTGCTTGGTAGTGCATTCCAGGCCCCCACCACCCTCTGTGTAAAAAACGACCCCGCCTATCTGCATTGAACCTTGCCCCCTTACCTTGAACTTGTGACCCCTTGTGTTTGTCATTTCCGACCTGGGAAAAAGCTTCCAACGGTTCACTCTGCCGATGCCCTTCATAATTTTATAAACTTCTATTAGTTCGCCCCTCAACCTCCGTCTTTCCAGGGAGAATAACCCTAGTTTACTCAATCTCAACTCATAGCGAATACCCTCCATACCAGGCAACATCCTGGTAAAACTTTTCTGCACTCTCTCCAAAGCCTCCACGTCCCCCTGTTAGTGTGGCAACCAGAATGGGACATACTATTCCTAATGTGGCCTGACCAACGTTCTATATAACTGCAACATCATATGCCAACTTTTGGACTCTATGCCCCGTCCAATAAAGGTAAACATGCCATATGCCTTCTTCACCACCTTTTCTACCTGTGCTGCCACCTTTAAGGATCTGTGCACTTGCACACCCAGATCCCTCTGTGTGTCTATACTCCTGATGGTTCTGCCATTTATTGTATAGCTCCCCCTGCATGAGATCAACCAAATTGCATCACTTCGCATTTATCTGGATTAAATTCCATCTGCCATTTCGCCGCCCAATTTTCCAGCCTGTCTATATCCTGCTGCATTCTCTGACAATGTTCATCACTATCTGGAACTCAAGGAGTATTTGTGTCCTCCCCAAACTTACTCATCAGACCAGCAGTGTGGTGGCTCTCCTCGTGCTGGTCGTCGCTCGCGATGGTCACCTGGGTTGTAGCTCGTTCGTGGGGTCAGAGAGAGAGAGATTCTTGGTTGTGCAGCACGCTTTGTACCCCGTTAGGTTTCCCGCTCCTTTTGGCCATTACCAATCAATCGATCAGGACTTGATCACCCGGATCAATAATGTTCAATCGGGTGCTGCCAAACCAATATCTGGGTGTGTCCCCAGCGTCCATGTGTGCAGTTGCTGGAGGCACGTAGGGTTCACACCTCCCTCCCAAATAAAAAGAACAAAGAACAAAGAACAGTACAGCACAGGAAACAGGCCCTTCGGCCCTCCAAGCCTGTGCCGCTCCTTGGTCCAACTAGACCAATCGTTTGTATCCCTCCATTCCCAGGCTGCTCATGTGACTATCCAGGTAAGTCTTAAACGATGTCAGCGTGCCTGCATCCACCACCCTACTTGGCAGCGCATTCCAGGCCCCCACCACCCTCTGTGTAAAAAACGTCCCTCTGATGTCTGAGTTATACTTCGCCCCTCTCAGCTTGAGCCCGTGAACCCTCGTGATCGTCACCCCCGACCTGGGAAAAAGCTTCCCACTGTTCACATTATCTATACCCTTCATAATCTTGTAAACCTCTATTAGATCTCCCCTCATTCTCCGTCTTTCCAAGGAGAACAACCCCAGTCTACCCAATCTCTCCTCATAGCTAAGACCCTCCATACCAGGCAACATCCTGGTAAACCTTCTCTGCACTCTCTCCAATGCTTCCACGTCCTTCTGGTAGTGCGGCGGCCAGAACTGGACGCAGTAATCCAAATGTGGCCTAACCAGCGTTCTATACAGCTGCATCATCAGACTCCAGCTTTTATACTCTATACCCCGTCCTATAAAGGCAAGCATACCATATGCCTTCTTCACCACCTTCTCCACCTGTGTTGCCACCTTCAAGGATTTGTGGACTTGCACACCTAGGTCCCTCTGTGTTTCTATACTCCTGATGACTCTGCCATTTATTGTAAAACTCCTCCCTACGTTATTTCTTCCAAAATGCATCACTTCGCATTTATCCGGATTAAACTCCATCTGCCACCTCTCCGCCCAATTTTCCAGCCTATCTATATCCTGCTGTATTGCCCGACAATGCTCTTCGCTATCCGCAATTCCAGCCATCTTCGTGTCATCCGCAAACTTGCTGATTACACCAGTTACACCTTCTTCCAAATCATTTATATATATCACAAATAGCAGAGGTCCCAGTACAGAGCCCTGCGGAACACCACTGGTCACAGACCTCCAGCCGGAAAAAGACCCTTCGACCACTACCCTCTGTCTCCTGTGGCCAAGCCAGTTCTCCACCCATCTAGCCACTTCCACTTGTATCCCATGAGCCTTAACCTTCTTAACCAACCTGCCATGTGGGACTTTGTCAAATGCCTTACTGAAATCCATATAGACGACATCCACGGCCCTTCCTTCATCAACCTTTTTTGTCACTTCCTCAAAAAACTCCACCAAATTTGTAAGGCACGATCTCCCTCTTACAAAACCATGCTGTCTGTCACTAATGAGATTGTTCCGTTCTAAATGCACATCCTGTCTCGAAGAATCCTCTCCACCAACTTCCCTACCACGGACGTCAAACTCACCGGCCTATAATTTCCTGCTACCCTTCTTAAACAACGGGACCACATTCGCTATCCTCCAATCCTCAGGGACCTCACCCGTGTCCAAAGAAGCGACAAAGATTTCCGTCAGAGGCCCAGCAATTTCATCTCTCGTCTCCCTGAGCAGTCGAGGACAGATGCCATCAGGCCCTGGGGCTTTGTCAGTTTTAATGTTCCCTAAAAAACCTAACACTTCCTCTCTTGTAATGGTTACAGCGCCCTTGTGTCTGGTAAGCCACCCAGTTCGCCCAGGAAGTTTATTTTCCCTTGGAGATGACCCATATCCTGTGTATTCACACGTCTTGGTTGCAGCCTGTTTGTCTCTGTATTTTAGGCCGCAGCCTATCGTTTTAGTTCTTCCCCAATTGTCCCAGAGTTCTTTACAAATCGTCATTTTAGGTGGCCCATTTGGCCACACCCCGCAAATATTTGTAAATATTGGAAATATTTCCTTTCATTTTCACAAACAAATTTCTCTTGAAGTCCCTGATGGAACCGGAGAGCAACTCAAATTCAGACATTTCATTAAAGATACACGCTGCTTACCGCAACCTGAAGTGTTGAGTTGAGAGGAGTCAGGAGAAGTGACGGGGGGAAATGTAAAGTTGAGATGGGGAATTCTGAAGTCGGACAGGGAGTGAGGAGTTGAGGGGGGAGTGCGAGGTGAGGGGGAAGTGCGGGTGCGGGGCGGAGTACGGGTGCGGGGGGAGTGCGCGTGTGAGAGGGGGGAGTGTGGGTGCGGGAGGGGGGTGTGCGAGTGCGGCTGGGGGAATGCGGGAGTGGGGAGTTTGCGTGCGGGGTGGAGACGAGTGCAGGTGCGGATGGGGTCTGCGGGTTCGGGGGTGAGTGCGGGTTTGGGGGGGCTGTACGGATGCGTGAGTGGGGGAGTGCGGGGCGGGACTGCGGGTGCCAGGTGGGCGGGAGTGCGGAAGGGGGGGTGGAGTGAGCGTGCGGGGGGCGCTGTATGGGTGCATGAGTGGGGGAGTGCGGGGGTGAATGCAGGTGCGAGGTTTGGGGGAGTGCACGGGGGGAGTGCAGGTGCGAGGTAGGGGGGTGCGTGTACGTGCGGGGGCGGGGACTGTGGGTGCGGGGGGAGGCAGTGCACGTGTGGGGGGGGGTGCACGGGTGCGAGAGTGGGGGAGTGGGGGAGTGCGGGGGGGGAGTGTGGGGGGGAGTGTGAGGGGGAGTGCGCGTGCGAGATTGGGGGAGTGCGATGGGGGAAAGGATGACTGGAGAGGGAGGGGGGACGCCGACGAGAGAGGGGGAGGATGGACAAGTGTGGCAGTTTTGAGTTGAGATGGAAATTGTGGATGTGAAAAGGAACTTTTGAGGTGGGAGGAAGTGAGTTCAGGTGAGGAGGAGCGTGTGTTGGGGTGAGGGGAGCGCGTTATGGTCAGGGAGTTGTTTCGGGGTGAGAGGGGAATGTCCCGGTGAGTGGAGGATGTGCTCAGATTAGCGGCGAGTGTGTTCAGATGAGTGAGGGAGTGTTGAGGTGACAGTTGGAGAGTTAATAGTAGGAATGTTGAGGTGAGGGGGGAGTTTGTTCAGGTGAGGAGGGGAGTGTGTTGGAGTGAGTGGGGGAGTGTGGAGGTGAGAGATGTGAGGGTGTGAGGGTGAGAGATGTGTGGATGTGATGGGGAGAGTTTTTGAGTGAGAGGGGAATGTCCTGGTGAGTGGGGAATGCTGAAGGGGATGTGCTCACGTTAGCGGCGAGTGTGTTGGGATGGGTGTGGGAGTGTTGAGGTGACAGTGGGAGAGTTTAGAGTGGGACTGTGGAGGTGAAGGGCAGTGCTGAGTTGAGGGCCATATTTAGGTGAGAGGGGAAGCTTCAACATTGGAGTGGGCCAGTGCGGTTGAGAGTGGATGAGGTTTACAGTGAGAGGGGTTCTTGTTGAGGACAGAGCGGGTGAGTGTTGAGTTGATACATGGTGAGTGTTGATGTGAGGGGTGAGTATTGAGGGTAGACGGAGTGTTTTAAGTTGAGAGCAAAATATTGAGGCGAGACGGGGAAGTGTTAAGGTCAGAGGGGGAGTATTGTGCTGAGGGGAAGATCATTGAGGACAAAGGGGCTGGCGGATATGAGACAAAGTGTTTTAAGTTGAGTGGGGGAGGGCTCTGTTGAGATTGTTAGTATTGAGATGACAGGAGGAGCTTTGAGTTCAGGCGGGATTGTTAATGAGTCTGTCAGAGCATGGTGAGGTGAGACTGGGAATGTGGAGAAGGGGAGGCGTATGGAGGAGAGAGGGAGGGGAAGTGTGGGTGTGGAGGAGAGAGATTGTTGAGGTGAAAGGAGCGTGTGAAAGTGAGAGAGAGAGAGTGATGAGATGAGGGGGGTGTATTGCGTTGAACGGGGTTTGTTGAGGTGAGAGGGGAAAGTTAAAATGAGATGGCGGGAGCTCAGGTGAGGCAGCGTGCTGAGATGAGAAGAGAGAGCTCTTGTGAGAGGGGGAAAATGTTGTGGTGAGACAGAGGGAGGATTTGACCCATGTGCTGACCCCTAAATTGGATAATCCCGACAGAGGTATTGGGATAGTTACATGGTCTGTGCCCTACTGTTCCGACTGCCTTGCAATGTGGGACAGGAAATTTATCTAAATAGGGATCCTGAGGTGAGAGTGTGAAGCTGGTTTGGAGTGTAGAGATTAGATGGGTAGTGTTGTGGGAAATGGGGTAATGTAGATGTGAACAGGGAGGATTGATGTGGGAGGGGAATGCGTTAAGGTGGGAGGGGTGGATTGTGTTGAGTGGGGGAGTGTTGAGCTGAGAGGGGGTGTTCTGGTGAGAGGTGCGATGTTGACCTCAGTGGGAGAATTTAGATGTGAGAAGTTCAGTGCTGAGATGAGAGCTGGCCTAATGCGATGAGAGAGGATGTGTTGCGGTGCGGGGGATGTGTGTTGAGGATTGGGGAGGTGAGTTGAGGTGGTGGAGTGCTCAGTTCAGGGGAAGTGATTTTGAGGGCTGAGAGTGATGAGGTGAGAAGGGGAGTTTTGACATGAGAGGGACATTGTTCCATTGAGGCACTGCAGTGTTAAGATAATGGGGCATGTTGAGCTGAGACGAGGAATGTTCACGTGAGAGGGCTGTGTTGAGGTGTGAGAGAGAGTATTGAGGAGAGTGGGGAGTGTTTAGATAGGAGTGTTCGCTGAAATCAGAATGGGCGGGTTTTGAGATAAGGGAGGTGTGGATCGCAGGCGGTGAATTCGGATGCGAGGGGGAGAATTTAGATGCGAGACAGATAGTGTTGAGGTGAGACTGAGAGTGTTGAGGAGAAAGGGTGTCATGTCTGTGTGATAGGAGTTGCATAGAGAGGAGAAGGGGATTATTGAGGTTAGCGGGAGAGTTTTGAGATAAGGGTGTGTATTGAAATGACATGATAGTGTTAATGTGAGAGGGAGAGTGTTGTGGCAATGGGGAATGTTGAGTTGAGAGCGTGAGTGTTAATGATGTCATGTGAATGCACCCTTAATAATGTTTTTTTGAATCATGCAGCTTGCATGTGGAGATAAGCTGTGGCAGTCAGGTGCTCATTGTTTTCCCTTTTCGTCTTTTAGTTTAGTTTTGGTAAGCAGTTTAGCAGGAAGCTAAGAAGCAGGTTCTCCCTCTCCCTGTCCTTCTCTTTTAATAAAAGCTGTGCTTGACGACATAGATACAATTACAATCTCTTCTGAGTTTCTTCTCAAGCGGTTTTGAGCATTCAATGCAGGAGGCTAGACACGTATATTGAGTAGGCATTAACCGACGCTGTATTGTGGTGATTTGGAGGGTTTTGTGGATTTTGTTGGCTTTGGTTGGAACACACGAGAGGTATTTCCTTCAGAGTTGTACATTATTGTGTACAACTTGTATTATATTGTTTGTAATTGTTAAAAGTTCTTGCTAATTGTCTTACTATACATGTCAACAATATTCTTAATTAAACTTTGTTTTGAACAAAAGTTCCTCGTGGGTCAGTTGACTCACATCTGAAGTGAAACCACTCATGCTCCTTCCAGCCAAATTCAAGGTAAAATGTGACAGGGCAGTCGAGCTTCATGGAACACCTGGAAGTATCCAACCTGACTGACAACAATTGGGGGCTCCGGGATTGAAATCTGAATATCTTGATTGATTTGGGATGAGTGAACTCAAAGACAGTGAGTGGTGCACAGATTTGTGTTTTCTTTTCAGGTGTTGTATTCAAGTTTAAATAGGGAGTGTGGTTTGGATTAATGACTCTTTCAGAGGTTCAGAAGTTTCTGCAGGTGGAGGAAGTCACGCAAGTTACCTAACAGAATGTGACGAAAGCAAAGCTTTTGGAATTGGGAAACACATTGCGGTTGACATTGCCTGACAGAGTACGGAAAGGGGAGATGATTGTAGCGATAGCAGAGCATTTGGAATTGTCAGAAGCACAATAACAATGATTGGCAATGGCGAGAATTCAGTTACAAATAAAACTGACTGAAATATGAAAAATAATTTAAACTCTTTGAAATACAGGCACGAGAAAAAAGGAGGTAAGGGGAAGGGAAAAATATAAATAGAGAGACTTTGAACATCGGAAACTGGCCTTCAAATGTAAACGTCGGTCACAATTGGCGGACGAAAGGGCAAAGCACAGACTGAGGGTTGTGATGAGGATAGTGAGAGAATGAGGGGCAGAAACAAAATCAGGAGATAGAAAAAGCCGATACAAATGGCAATGTTACAATAATCATGGGGAGACTTCAATATGCAGGTGGATCCCAAGAAAAGGAATTTGTGCAATGTCTAAGAGATGGTTTTTTGAAGCAGCTTGTGACAGAGCCGACGAGGGAACAAGCATTTCTGGATTTGGTGATATGAAATGAGGGAGAATTGATTAGTGAGTTTAAGGTGAAGGAGCACAAATTATAGAATTTACCCTGCAGTTTGAGAGGAAGAAGCTGGAATCAGATGTAATGTGTTCCAAGTAAATTACCACTCCGTTCATATGGTTGTCTAGGTAAGTCTTAAACGTTCCCAGTGTCCCCGCCTCCACCACCTTGCCTGGCAGCGCATTCCAGGCCCCCACCACCCTCTGTGTAAAATACGTCCTTCTGATATCTGTGTTAAACCTCCCCCCCTTCACCTTGAACCTATGACCCCTCGTGAACGTCACCACCTACCTGGGGAAAAGCTTCCCACCGTTCACCCTATCTATGCCTTTCATAATTTTAGACACCTCTATTAAGTCTCCCCTCATCTTCCGTCTTTCCAGGGAGAACAACCCCAGTTTACCCAATCTCTCCTCATAACTAAGCCCCTCCATACCAGGCAACATCCTGGTAAACCTCCTCTGTACTCTCTCCAAAGCCTCCACGTCCTTCTGGTAGTGTGGCGACCAGAACTGGACGCAGTATCCCAAATGCGGCCGAACCAACGTTCTATACATCTGCAACATCAGACCCCAACTTTTATACTCTATGCCCCGTCCCATAAAGGCAAGCATGCCATATGCCTTCTTCACCACCTTCTCCACCTGTGACGTCACCTTCAAGGATCTGTGGACTTGCACACCCAGGTCCCTCTGCGTATCTACACCCTTTATGTTTCTGCCATTTGTCGTATAGCTCCTCCCTACATTATTTCTACGAAAATGTATCACTTCGCATTTATCAGGATTGAACTCCATCTGCCATTTCTTTGCCCAAATTTCCAGCCTATCTATATCCTTCTGTAGCTTCTGATAATGCTCCTCACTATCTGCAAGTCCTGACAATTTTGTGTCGTCTGTAAACTTACTGATGATCCCAGTTACACCTTCTTCCAGATCGTTTATATAAATCACAAACAGCAGAGGTCCCAATACAGAGCCCTGCGGAACACCACCAGTCACAGGCCTCCAGCCGGAAAAAGACCCTTCCATTACCACCCTCTGTCTTCTGTGACCTAGCCAGTTCTCCACCCATCGAGCCACCTCCCCCTTTATCCCATGAGATCCAACCTTTTTCACCCAGCCTACCATGAGGGACTTTGTCAAACGCTTTACGAAAGTCCATATAGACGACATCCACGGCCCTTCCCTCGTCAACCATTCTGGTCACTTCTTCAAAAAACTCCACCAGGTTAGTGAGGCATGACCTCCCTCTCACAAAACCATGCTGACTTTCGTGAATGAGTTTATTCCTTTCGAAATGCGCACACATCCTATCTCTAAGAATCTTCTCCAACAACTTCCCCACCACGGACGTCAAGCTCACCGGCCTATAATTACCCGGGTTATCCTTCCTACCCTGCTTAAATAGCGGGACCACATTAGCTATCCCCCAATCCTCTGGGACGTCACCTGCGTCCAGTGACGAGACAAAGATTTGCGTCAGAGGCTCAGCGATTTCATCTCTCGTCTCCCTGAGCAGCCTTGGATAGATTCCATCAGGCCCTGGGGATTTGTCAGTCTTTATATTCTCTAACAAACCTATCACTTCCTCCCTTGTAATGGAGATTTTCTCCAACGGTTCAACACTCCCCTCTGAGACACTCCCAGTCAACACATCCCTCTCCTTTGTGAATACTGACGCAAAGTATTCATTTAGGATCTCCCCTACTTCTTTGGGCTCCAAGCATAATTCCCCACTTTTGTCCCTGAGAGGTCCGATCTTTTCCCTGACAACCCTTTTGTCCCTAACGTATGAATAAAATGCCTTGGGATTCTCCTTAATCCTGTCTGCCAAGAACATTTCGTGACCCCTTTTTGCCCTTCTAATTCCCCGTTTGAGGGAGGAGCAGGCCAGAGTTGATTGGGAAGGGAGCCTAGCAGGTAAGACAGTGGAACAGCAATGGCAGGAATTTCTGAGTTATTCGGGAGGCACAACAGAAAACCATCCCAAGGAGGAGGAAACACGCCATAGGGAGGATGAGGTTTCCATGGCTGACGAGGGAAGTCAAGGACAGCATAAACGCAAAAGAAAAAGCATAGAAAGTGGCAAAGATTAGTGGGAAGGCAGAGAATTGGGAAGCCTTTAAAAGCGAGCAGACGACAACTAAAAAAGCAATAAGGGGGGAGAAGATGAAATACGAGTGTAAGCTAGCTCGGAACATGAAAGAAGATATGAAGATTTTTTTCAATTTATAAAAGGTAAGAGAGAGGCCAAAATAGCCATTTGACCACTGGAACATGAGACTGGAGAAGGAATAATAGGAAACAAAGAAATGGCAGAGGAACGGAATAGTTACTTTGCATCAATCTTCACGGTTGAATACACCAGTGGGATGCCAGAGCTCCAGCAGAGTCGGAGGGCACAGGTGACTTTAGGGGCCATCACTAAGGAGTAGGTTCTGGGGAAACTGAAAGGTCTGAAGGTGGATAAATCACCTGGGCCAAATGGACAACAACCCAGGTTTCGAATAGAGATAGCTGAGGAAGTTGTAGAGGCATTGGTGGGGATCTTTCAGGAATCACTGGAGGCAGGGATTGTACCAGAGGACCGGAAAGTAGCTGATGTAACATCGCTGTTTAAGAAGGGAGGGAGGCAGCAGACGGGAAATGATAGGCCGGTTCGCCTGACTTCGGTCATTGGCAAGATTTTACAGTTCATTATTAAAGATGAGATCGCAGAAGTGCATGATGAAATAGGACTGAGTCAGCACGGCTTTATCAAGGGGAGCTCATGTCTGACAAATCCGTTAGAGTTCTTTGGGGAGGTAATAAGGAAGTTAGAAAGGGAGAATCAATGGACCTGTTTCATTTCGATTTCCAGAAGGCCATTGATAAGGCGCTGCACAGGAGACTGTTAAATCAGTTAAGTGCCAATGGATAGAGGATTGGCTGACTGGCAGGAGGCAGAGAGTGGGGATGAAGGGATCTTTTTTCAGGATGGCAGCCAATGACTAGTGGTGTGCCTCAGGGGTCGGTGCTGGGAACACAAATTTTCACAAATACAATAATGTTTGGAAGAACGAAATGAAGGCACTGTTGCTAAGTTTGCAGATGTTACAAAGATATGTAGACGGACAGGGAGTATTGAGGAAGTCGGGGGGTGGGAGGGCTGCAGAAGTACTTGGACAGGTTCGAGAGTGGGCAAAGAAGGGGCAGATGGAATACAATGAACACAAGTGCGGGATTATGCACTTTGGAAGGAGGAATGGAGGCATAGACTATTTTCTAAACGGGGAAATACTTAGAAAATCAGATGCACAAAGGAATTTGGGAGTCCTTGTTCAAGATTCTCTAAAGGTTAACCTGAAGGTTCCATCGGCAGTTAGAAAGGCAAATGGCATGCTGGCATTCATGCCGAGAGGGCCCACACCAGGTTCAGGCCCACACCAGGTTCAGGCCCGCACCAGGCTCGGCCCCGCACCAGGTTCAGACCCACTCATGTTCAGACAGAGACGCGGTTCAGATTCACACAAAGTTCGGAATCAGACGAGGCTCAGAGTTACACAAGGTTCGGACTCAGACCATGTACAGACTCACCTCAGCTTCACAATCATAGAAACATTGAAATATGGTATAAACAGGAGTAGGCCATTCAGCCCTTCAGTTTGATCATAGCTGATCATCAACTTCAATATCCTGATCATCCCTTCCTCCCATATCGCGTCATCACTTTAGTCCCAAGAGCTATATATCATTTCATCCTGAAATCACAAAGTTTTGGCCTCAACTACTTTCTGTGGTAGTGAAGTCCAAAGATTATCTGGGAGGATAAATTGCTCCTCATCTCTGTTGTAAAAGTTTGATGGTTATCCTCAAACCATAAACCCTACTCCTCAACTTTCTGAGCATCGGGAGCATTCTTTCTGAATCTCCCTGTCTAAACATATTATATGTTTCACCCTAATAAGCTGCAATGTATAAAGCCCTAACCGACTTAGTCTCTCTTCAATTCACAGATTGCCATCCCAGAAATCAGTCTGGTAAACATTCGCTGTACTCCCTCTGTAGCAAGGACATCCTTCCTCAGATAAGGATACCAAAACTGCACGACTCGAAGTGTGGCCTCAGCAATGCCCTGCACAACTGCAGTTACACATCTCTATTCCTGTACTCAAATTTTCTCCCTATGAAGGTCAGCATAGCATTGGCCTTCTTTACTGCCTTTTGTACATGCGCGCTTACTTTCAGTTACTGATGCATACGGACACCAATGTCTACATGAGTATCCATCTATCTCAATTTACACCCATTCAAATAACAAACTGTCTTCCTATTATTGCTGCCAAAGTGGATAACCTCACATTTACTCACATTTTACTGCAGCTGCTTTGCACATGCTCACACATTGAGCCTGTTGAAATCACATTGAAGCATGTCTTCATGCTTATCATAGTTCACCCTCACCCAACTTTTATCATCTGCAAATTTGGAGATAATACATTTCGTTCCATTTTCAGAATAATTAATATATAATGTTTAACAGTTGGGGTCCGTGCACAGATTCCTGCAGACACGAGACTAGACACTAGACAAGACACTAGAAACTGACTGCTGATCAGAAAAAGGCCCATTGATTGCCAACTCTTTGCTTTCTATCTGCTTTCTATCCATCTCAAAACATTACCTGCAGTCCCATGCGTTATCACCTTACATGGTAGTCTGTTATGTGAGACCTTGTCGAAAGCCTTCTGAAAGTCTCAACAAACCCATCTGCTCACATCACTTTCTGAACTGTAATGTCTGGGGGACACCTGCCGCACTGGATCTGGTCGTAAGGCACCGGGTAGTAAGGGACACAAGACACAGCAACACCAATCCATCGACTTCCCAAAATTCCCACAATTACCCCAAATCTCAGTGCTTCACTCTTTGCAGCTTGGAGCTCCTTGTGGAGCTCCCAGAGTGTGCAGATTTCACAGCCTCAGTTCGGTAGTTTATATTTGCTTATGTCCAACTGTGAACATGTTTGAAGTCATTGCACCCCTCCCCCTCCAGATCTGAGTAACCGCCGAGGGCTGACCGCCTTGGAGCCTTTTTTGGAGTTTCAATGCTGGGTCCGGTTCCTCCTGCTCAGCCTCGGAAGTGAGTGCTGTTCAGCAGAGTGGAGCTCGCCTGTTCTGTCATGAGCGTTGTGGCCCGAGTTCCCTTTATCGGGTGACAATGTGGTCGAGAGTCTAAGCCTGCTGTGTCCATTTCAGACTCCGAGGTTCCCACTGGCGGAGGTGGAGAGCAGTAGCCGGAGTGCCTGGAATTCTTTTCAAAGTTCCAGGTGTGCTGGGAATTGATTTTTCCTGCATGGCTTGGGGTTTCATGGCTTGGAGATGATTGAAGTATTCCCCTGGAATGGTATCTGCCAAGCGGTTTTGATAGGAAACTGGTTCTATTCCGGATTTGAAAGTGCCTTATAAACACGCAGATCCACTGCCATGATTCTTTACTAATAACCTATCAACTGCCTTTAAGTGCCTCTCCCGGTTGGTGGGCACGGCACTGGGTGACAACTCCCGCCCTCGGAAGATCAGACTTAACTTTGGGCGGAGTAATCTTCCCTTGAGCAACTCTGCTTGGGCGCTTCCATTTGATGAAGAGTGGTGCGGGGGCGGGGAAGGAGGGGGTGGTTGGGGGGGTGTTGTCCTGTAATTGAAGATGAATATGGGTGTTCTGGTGTCCAAGGACGCTGTGGGATGATTTTCTGAACCTGTTTTTACTGTTTGGGACGCTCTTTCTGCCAGGTCGTTGGATCATGGGTAATATGGGCACTGTCCGAACTTGTCAAATTCTGTTCAACTTCATGCAATGCACAAATTCCTCACTGAGGAAGAGTGGTCCATTTTCAGAAAACAAAAACCTGCGGCATCCCGGGTGTCAAGGAAGAGGCGTGAAGTATTTCCACTCTTGTCCTTGTGTTTGATTAACTCACCCTGTGTACGGCCATCCATTATCATGAACATAGACCCCATGAACGGCCGGGCACCGTTCATGTGCAGCCACGTCTAGGGCCGTCCCAGCCATTCCCAAGTGTGAAGAGTAGTGACTGGTGATAGTTCTGCCCTTGTTGATATTGCCAACACTGACCCACGAGCAAATATCTGTGTCCATACGTGGCCACCAGACATGGCAATTTGGAGGATCTTTAGTTTGTCACTCCTGGGTGGCCATGATTAGACTCAGCCAGGATGGGATGGTGAACGTGGCTCAGGATGACACTCGTGAACCCCATGGAGTGTGTCATCTTCCACAGTCAGCTGCTCTCTGCCACTCCAATATGGGTGCCATTCAGGCTGTAACGGCCTTTCGGTATTCCCCATCAGCACTAGCTACTTCAATTCATTCAGGACTGGGTAATTTCGCGTCCAAAGCCGAATATTATTGTCTGCCACTGGGAGAGTTTTGAAAAAGGTTCATGATTACCGTCTCTTCCATTGGGAATATGACAAGTGTCTGTTAATTGTAACCAACTCAAAGTTCTACCTTCGCGACTCGGCCTCCTAGTTGCCCATGTTCAGAGGGGAATTAAGTGTGACTAACATTGCTGTGGCTCTGGAGTCACCTTTAAGCCTGACCACGGAAGGACGAGAGATTTCCTTCCCTGGGACATTGGTGAATCAGATGGGCTTTTCCGAAAATCGACAATAATTTTATGGTCACCAGCGGATTCGAAACTCCAGATATATTTATTCAAGTTCCACCAGCTGCCATGATGGGATTGGAACACATGTGCCCAGAACATTAGCTGCGTTTCTGTATACATAGTCCAGTGATAAAACCACCAGTCAATCACATCCACACCCTCAGTGTATACACCCTGAGTTCCGGTAACCTAGACACTCTATGTTACATACATCTGCAGGGCTCCCGGATTGGACTGCATTAACTGCCTCAATCAGGGAGCTCATATTCCAATAACTCCACCCGATTGTTAAGATTAAAGTTATTAAATATGTCTCTACCTCTTTCTGTGTTTCTGTGTGTGTCTCTGTCTGTCACTCTTTCTCTGTGTCTCTCTCTGTGCCTCTATCTCTCTCGATGTTTCTCTCCGGCTCTTTCTGTCTCTCCGCCTCTCCCTCAGTCTCCCTATCTCTACTCTCTTCCTCTGTCTCTCCTGCCCCCTCTCAGTCTCACTCTCCTTCTCCCGCTCTGTCCCTGTCCCGTTTTACTTATTTGTCTGTGTGTCACTCTCTCTCTCTCTACCTCGCTCTGTCTTTTGCTCTTGCTGTGTCCATTTTACTCTTTCAGTCTCACTCTTTCCCATTCGCTCCCGCTCTCTTTCTCTGTATCTCTGTTTCTTTCTGTCTCTGGCTATTTCCCTCTGCCTCACTTTTTGTCTCCCGTTTCCCCTTCGTCTCCCTCTCCCTCTCATATTGCAACCTCCAATCTGTCTTCCTCTGTCTCCTTTTCTCATTCCCTGTATATCTCCCTCGCCATTTTCCCCACTCTCTAACCCTGTCTCTCTCGCTCTGTGAGAGATTCTCTCTCTCTGTGTCTCTGTTCTTTCTCTCTGTCTGTCTGTTTCTTGCCCTGTATCTGTTAGAAAGTCTTTCAAACTCTGTTGCTCTCCATGTCTTTGTGCCTTTCCCTCTCTCTGTCAATCTCTGTCTTTCTATCACTCTCACTGTTGCTCTCACTGCCCTCTCTCTCACGCGGTCTGTCACTCTTTCTGTCTCTGTGAGGCTGTTTGGTGATTTACAGTTTGAATGTCCAATAGGAAGAGTCTTGTGGTTGTAGTTTCCTCTCAGCTGTAATGAGTTGATGAATTGAAGTAAGGGGATATTTCAGTAGATTTTTTAGCTGCTGTCTGAAGTGAGTCTGTGTCACAGCATAAATGGCGGTATTTGTGCAGCAACTTGTGAGTTGCAGCATGAAGCCCAATTCCATAACAAAAAGATCTAATGTTACCGACCGAAAGCCCAAATCATACATCCGACCCCATATTGAATAAACCATTAATGTCGACCATAAGAGGATGAAATTTGCTGAGATAACAAACAGTAAAATGATGGATTTCCTTCGACTCTCCATCTCTGGGTCGCTGGGATTTTCCCCACTGCTGTGAGCCCGGAGTCTCCTGCGGGCTCTGCTGCTCAATAAAATGTGTCTGACGGTCAAAGCATTGAGCAGCAGAATCAGGACGAATGGGACACACGGGGTTAGAATGTGGTGGAGGAACTCGATTGTTCCCCAGACCGGAGACTCCACAACATCCGACGTGAAATCACAAAGCCAGGGGGCGTTCCCCAGCCAATATCCATTTAATAACGTAAAATACCAGAAAATGTTCTTTAAACAGCTTAGCACCGTCACTGTTCCCACGACCACAGCCGACGATTTCTCACTGCAATATTTACTTTTCAGCTTGGGGCAGCAAATGACAATAAATCGATCAAAGGTGAAAGTGACGGTGAACCAGACAGAACAGTCAGTGGCTGCATAAAGCAGGACGGCGTGGATATTACACACGGGGAGAGATAGCAGGAAATAAAACTGTTCTGGATAAAGAATGGGAATGTGTCTCAATATCAGGTCGAGGATAACGACCAGCAGATCCCCCACTGACATGGCCACCAGGTAACGAGTGACACATTTGGACAGACCACAATTTCTGCTCGACAGTGTCACAATTGTGATTATGTTCACTGTCAGGAAGGAAATAAAGAATAAAATTAGACATGATTCATGGGAAGAAGTTATCATATAGACATCGGATGGAATAAAATTTTAAAAATGTGCTCACACACCAAATCACTTAAATCTCTTTTTATGATCCGACAGATCTTTTGGCGTGTGAGAGGAAAGTGGAGCATCTGGAGGAAACTCACGCAGACACGGGGAGAAAGTCCAAACTCCACAGAGACAGTGACCCGAGCCTGGAATTGAACCCAGGCCCCTGATGCTGTGAGTAAGCAGTGTTAACCACTGTGCCACCATGTTGCTCCATGGTAGGGACAAAATGGTATACATTTGAGAAAGAGTTTTCCGGGGAGTCCTCAACATTGACCCTCAATCTGCTGCAGGTAATTAACTCCTCTACCTTGTGGGGGATTTGGAGGGTAAGAAGGCTGAGGGAGTAAACCCTGACAGAAAATCCGGAGTGGAGTCCTGTAGGTGGTTATCTGTCGTCTCTCAGACAGCTTACAGACAACACCTGCAGCAGAGCTGGTACCAAACAGTGCTGGTTTCACCCTTCCCTCTGGACAATACTAACAGTTGACAGAGGGAGATTGTGGTGACTCGACAGCTCAGAATCTCTATTATTTCTACACAGGACTGTACCCTGGAGAGGAGACCACAGCATTGTGGCCGCCGTTCGCACAACACAGGAAGAAACAGTAATCTCACACTCGAATGGCACAGAACACAACTACCAGGGTTTGCTTTCATAGCTTTAGCGTTCATTGTATAGCTACGGTCCATCGTGCCCAATGTGTTTGCTGCTGCCCCACTATGATCTACTGGACCAGTGAAGCTCAGTGTGTCCTCTCTTAGTAGGAAAGTTGCTGATCTATGCACCAGGTAAGAAAAGCTCAAACCAAGGCCGCTTCCAAAGAAAAGCCAAGCAGCCTGCCTGAATTACTATTGTCCAGTGACACTGATATCAAATATTATGTGGTGCATCAAAAGGCTAGTCATGGCATGAATCAATTCCAGCCTCCCAGATTGCCTGGATCCACTACAGTTCACCTATCTCTGCAACACGTCCACAGACGCTATCGCCCTGGCCCGACAGTCAACCCTGTAACACAGACTCGTGTTTACCGACTACAGCTCAGCCCTTGACACCATTATTACAAGGAAACTCATGAACAAAGTCTGTGACCTGGGGCTAGGCTTCTGCTTCTGAAATTTGATCCTGACAGACAGCAATAATTAAGCTCAGTCAAAACACCTCCTCCACAATCATCCTCAACAGCGGTGCCCCACAACACTGTGTCCTCAGCCCCTTACTATATTTCTTGTACGCCGATGAGTGCGTGGCCAAATTTCCCTCCAACTTGATTCCTAAGTTTACTGATGACACCACTGCAGTGGGTCAGATCTCAAACAACGATGACACCAAGAACTGGGAAGAGACAGAGAATCTGGTGAACTGGAGGGACCACAATAATCTCTTCCTCAATGTCAACAAGGCAAAGGAAATAGTCATCGACTTCAGGAAGCAGAGTGGAGTACATGTCCCTGTCTACAACAATGGGATGAAGTTGAAATGGTCGAGAGAATCAAGTTATTCGGGATGTAGATCACCAACACCCTGTCCAGTACCCTCCATGACGACCCAATAGTTAAGAAAGCGCACCAATGCCTCTACTTTGTCAGAGGTTTAAGGACATTTGGCATGTCAGCTCCGATTCTCAACAACTTTTACAGAAGTGAAGATTTACGAACTAAGTAATGGCAAGAGGGGAAAATTGGTCAACTATTTGGTACAATATAAACGGCTGACCAAAGCTATTTCAAAATGCCAGACCCCAGTAAGACTTAATAGCGCTGTATGAGTAAGACAAGATAATGTCAGGGATGAAGGAGTCACCGATCTTTTTCTGTTCAATCAAAGGACAAGATAAGGATATGAATGATGAGACCACGACCTCCCGGAGGTCAGCAAGTTATGACATGATTAATGACATTGCTTATAATTCTATTACCAATTGAATTCCTGAATTTGCTCTGGTCACGCAAACTGATAATCATAGAGATCATAGAAACCCGACAGTACAGAAAGAGGCCATTCGGCCCATCGAGTCCGCACCGACCACAATCCCACCCAGGCCCTACTCCCATATCCCTACATATTTCCCACTAATCCACACATCTCAGGACACTAAGGGCAATTTTTAGCATAGCCAATCAACCTAACCCGCACATCTTTGAACTGTGGGAGGAAACCGCAGCACCCGGAGGAAACCCACGCAGACACGAGGAGAATGTGCAAACTCCACACAGACAGTGACTAAAGCCGGGAATCAAACCAAGGTCCCTGGAGCTGTGAAGCAGCAGTGCTAACCATTGTGCTACCGTGCCGCCCCTAATGATTATGTATAAATACTGAACTGATTCTTTGTGTAAGTGCCCACTTGAGGAGGAATTAGCAAGTTGTACCAACTGTACTCTCAACTCAAGTTTTCAGCCAAAACTGCATGCAGTCTTTCGTAAATAAATTCTAGTTGTTTTGTCAGAACGAGCTTTGTTGAGTTTTTTTTATCACAGTCAAGAAGTAGGAATGTTTCCATTACAACAGATGCACCATAGAAAACATTCTTTCTGGTTGTATCACAGCTTTGTCTGCCTCCTGCTCTATCCAAGACTGCAAAAACGTTCAAAGCTTCGTGAATGAAGCCCAGGCCATCACTCAAACCAACTTCCCACCCATTGACACTGTTTACACTTCCGGCTGCTCCGCAAAAGCTTCCAGCCTAATTAAGGAAACAACGCATTACAGACATAAACTCTTCCACCTTCTTCTGTCGGGGAAAAAAAAGATAAAACCTACTGAGGACATGTACCAACCAATGCATAGAATCATAGAAACAATACAGTGCAGAAGGAGTCCATTCGACCATCGAGTGTGCACTGACAACAATCCCAGCCAGGCCCTATCCCCAAAGTCCCACATATGTACCCTGCTAATCCCTCTATCATACACAGCCCAGGACCCTAATGGGCAATTTAGCATGGCCAACCAACCTAACCTGCACACCTTTGGACTGTGGGTGGAAACCGGACCATCCGGAGAAACCCACGCAGACACAGGAAGAATGTACAAATTCCACATAGACAGTGATCCAAGCCAGGAATTGAACTCAGGTCCCTAGACACATGAGATAGCAGTTCCAGCCACTGTGCCACCAGGCTGCCAACTCAAGAATAGCTTCTTATCTGCTGCCATCAGACGTTTGAACGGACTTACATCGCATTAAGTTGATTTATATTTCACCCTCGCCATGACGGCAACATTACATTCTGAACTCTCTCCTTTTCTATGTACAGTATTTCTTGTATGTATAGTACTCAAGGAACAATACTTTTCACTGTATACTAATATATGTGACAATAATAAATCAAAACAATTCAATCAAATCAAATCGGTCTTTCACATCTCAAGCTGGAACATCAGCACGATGTGCCCTGGTCTTACCAATGACGTTATTTGTTGTCGATGTACACGGGACTGCTGTGATCGGGAATGAATTTACAAGGCTCAATGTGGACACTGGGGAGATGCGAGAAACTGGACTGAAGCAAAGTGGATCCTTTCCAGCGAAACACCACACCTGCTTGTAACAGGAGAAATCCCAATAGGCAATATGTGAGAATGGAGCTGGTTTCAAAGTAAAAATAAGCTTCACTCGTGATGATGGAATCCCCGGGATTGAACCAGTGTCCCTGATTCTGTGAGGCAGCAGTGCTAACCACTGTGCCATATTACTACTCTACAAGGTGTCCTGGAGACATCCGAGAACACGCCCAAGACACCATCGTCACCATATCCGCGGTCGGGAAATGATCGGAAAGCTATCTGTTGGACAGAATTAATGTCCACTTAGAGAGGGAAGGATTTATGAACAATAGTCAGTATGGCTTTGTCAGGGGGAGACCACGTCTAACAATTTGCTGGAATATATTGCGGATGTGACTGGATGAGTAGATGAGCGAAGTGCAGTCGATGGAGCCTACATGGACCTCAGAGAAGCTTTTGACTTATTCCGTATGGGAGCGTGAACAAGAAAGTGATAGCCGATGGGATCCAGAGCAATTTGGTAAATTACATTCAAAATTGGCTGAGTGGCATTAGGCAGAGGGTAATGGTCGGAGATGGCTTTTGTAATTGCAAGCCTGTGTCCAATGGGGTTCCACAGGGGTCGATGCTGGGTCCGTTGCTGTTTGTAGTGCAAATTGATGATCGAGACATGAATGTGTGAGGTCTGATCAATAAGTTCGCAGATTACATTAAAATTGGTGGTGTGGTGAATATTGAGGAGGAAAGCCTTAGATTACAGGAATCATAGAATCCTACAGTGCAGAAGGAGGCCATTCGGCCCATCGAGTCTGCTCCGACCACAATCCCATCGATGCCCTATCCCCATAACACAATTCGTTCACCCCAGCGATTCTCCCTGACACTAACGCCTACTTTTTCTGGCCAATCCACCTAAACCAAATGTCCTTGGAATGTGAGAGGAAACTGGAGCACCCGGAGGAAACCCACGCAGACACGGGGAGAATATGCAAACTCCACACAGACAGTGACCCAAGCCAGGAATCGACCACACGTCCCTGGCGCTGTGGGGGAGGAGTGCTAAACACTGTGCAACCGTGCCGAGGAAATTGACAGGCTGGTCTGATGGGCAAATCGAATTTAAACCTGAAAAATGTGGGGCGATGCATTTGGGACGACGAACAGGGCAAGGAAATATACAATGAACAGGAGAGTGTGAGGAAGTGAAGTGGCCCAGAATGAATTTGGGGTGCACATATGAGGAGCCCCGAAGGCAAATAAACGGGCAGACGATGTGGTTATGACGACATGGAGGACAGTTACCTTCAGCAGCCGCAGCATAGAATATAAGAGCTGGGAGGTTACAATGGAAGTGTTTGAAATGCTGGTTCAACCAGAACAAGAGTACTGTGTGCAGCTCTGGTCACCAAACTGCAGTAAGGATGTAATTGCACTGGAGACAGTGGAGAGGAGATTCACCAGGATGCTACCTGGCCTGGAGAGTTTCAGCTATGAAGAGAGGCTGGTTCGGCTGTGTTTCTTACCTGAGAGCAGAGATTGCTGGAGGCGGACCGAGTGTAGTGGGTGGTTGTGGGGAATGCTTTCAGGTGGGGGGGACCTGAGTGATATGTACAAAATTATGTGGCACCTAGATAGAACGTAGAACATAGAACAGTACAGCGCAGAACACGATGTTGTGCCGAGCTTTATCTGAAACCAAGATCAAGCTATCCCACTCCCTATCATCTTGGTGTGCTCCATGTGCCTATCCAATAACCGCTTAAATGTTCCTAAAGTGTCTGACTCCACTATCACTGCAGGCAGTCCATTCCACACCCCAACCACACTCTGAGGAAAGAACTACCTCGGACATCCTTCCTATATCTCTCACCATGTACCCTAAAGTTATGCCTCCTTGTAATAGCTCCATCCACCCGAGGGAATAGTCTTTGAACGTTCACTCTCTATCTATTCCCTTCATCATTTTATAAACCTCTATTAAGTCTCCCCTCAGCATCCTCCGCTCCAGAGAGAACAGCCCTAGCTCCCTCAGCCTTTCCTCATAAGACCTACCCTCCAAACCAGGCAGCATCCTGATAAATCTCCTTTGCACTCGTTCCACCGCTTCCACATCCTTCTTATCGTGAGGTGACCAGAACTGCACACAATATTCCAAATGTGGTCTCACCAAGGTCCTGTACAGTTGCAGCATAACCCCACGGCTCTTGACCTCCAACCCCCTGTTAATAAAAGCTAACACACTATAGGCCTTCTTCACAGCTCTATCCACTTGAGTGGCAAACTTCAGAGATCTGTGGATATGGACAGCAAGATCTCTCTGTTCCTCCACAGTCTTCAGAACCCTACCTTTGACCCTGAAATCCACATTTAAATTTGTCCTACCAAAATGAATCACCTCACATTTATCAGGGTTAAACTCCATTTGCCATTTTTCAGCCCAGCTTTGCATCCTTTCTATGTCTCTTTGCAGTCGACAACAGCCCTCCACCTCATCCACTACTCCACCAATTATGGTGTCATCAGCAAATTTACTGATCCACCCTTCAGCCCCCTCCTCTGAGTCGTTAATAAAAATCAGAAATAGCAGAGGACCAAGCACTGATTCCTGTGGCACTCCGCTACCAACCTACCTCCAGTCCAAACATTTTCCACCCACCACCACCCTCTGTCTTCGATCAGATAGCCAATTACCTATCCAATCGGCCAACTTTCCCTCTATCCCACACCTCCTTACTTTCATCATAAGCCGACCATGGGGGACCTTATCAAACGCCTTACTAAAATCCATGAATATGACATCAACTGCCCTACGTTCATCAACACACTTAGTCGCCTCCTCAAAAAATTCCATCAAATTTGTGAGGCACGACTTGCCCTTCACGAATCTGTGCTGACTATCACGGATTAATCCGCATATTTCTAAATGGTGGTAAATGACATCCCTAAGGACCTTTTCCATCAACTTACCAACCACCGAGGTAAGACTAACCGGCCTATAATTACCAGGGTCATTTCTATTCCCTTTCTTAAACAGAGGAACAACATTCGCCATTCTCCAGGCCACTGGCACCATCCCCGTGGACAGTGAGGACCCAAAGATCAAAGCCAAAGGCTCTGCAATCTCATCCCTTGCCTCCCAAAGAATCCTAAGATATATTTCATCAGGCCCAGGGGACTTATCGACCTTCAGTTTATTTAAAATTGCTCGTACATCCTCCCTCCAACATATACTTCCTCCAGCCTCTTAGCCTGTATCACCTTCTCTTCCTCAAAAACATGGCCCCCCTCCTTGGTGAACACTGAAGGAAGGTATTTATTCATCAACTCTCCTATCTCTACTGACTCCATACACAAGTTCCCACTACTGTCCTTGACCGGCCCTAACCTCACCCTGGTCATTCTTTTATTCCTGACATGAGAGTAAAAAGCCTTGGGATTTTCCTTGATCTGGCCCGCCAAGGACTTCTCATGCCCCCTCCTAGCTCTCCTAAGCCCGTTTTACTGCTGTCCTAAGCCCCTTTTTCAGATAGGAAGAAACCTTTTTCCGTTTAGTAGAGGTGTCAATAACCAGAGGGGCATGGATTTAAGGTAAAGTGCAGATTTTTGTGTGAATTTGTGGAAAAATGTTTTCATCCACGGGGTGTTGGGATCTGCAGCTCAGGGCGTGAAAGGATGGTAGAAGCGGGAACAACCACAAGAGGCATTTAGATCAGCAATTCAAATACCAGAGCACACAAGGCTGTGTATCGAGTGCTGGAAAATGGGATTTGATTGGATAGGTGTGTGATGACCAGTATAGACATAATGGGCCAAAGTGCCTCATTTTGTGCTGTTAAAACTCGATGACTGTGAGACCACCCTCAACAGTGGCCCCATCACTTGTAGCTCTCACAGCGCTGGCTGGGATACCGACCACGTACCAAACTTATGTGGTTGCAAATGCGTTATCCCAGCCAGCAGTGAGTTGCCTGGTCTGAGAGAGACATCTGTCAGCTCTCTGCTGCTGCAGCTAGCGTCAACACAGTATCTGCCCTCAAATAGTCCGGGGACCGTAGCTTTTCGTCAGCAACCCCCAGCCGGATATAGCCCCACCCCCACCCCCACCACATGGACCAATCACCCCTCTCTACACACCAATTACATGCAGAGAGGCGAGAGCACCTCCCTAACCCACTGCCCATGCAGCGAGACAGCGAGACCCCCATCCCTACCCCACTGTCCATGCAGATAGGCAGCGAGACCCCCTCCCTACCCCACTGTCCATGCAGAGAGGCAGTGAGGCCCCCTCCCTACCGCTCTGTGCACGCAAAGAGGCAGCGAGACCCCCTCCCTAACCCACTGTGCATTCAGAGAGGCAGCGAGGCCCCCTCCCTACCGCCCTGTGCATGCAGAGAGGCAGAAAGACCCCACTCCCTACGCCACTATGCATGCAGAGAGGCAGAGAGGCCCCTTTCCTACCCCACTGTGCATGCAGAAACGCTACAAGGCCCCCTCCATAACCCACTGTGCAAAGAGGCAGCGAGACCCCCGACCTACAGCACTGATCGCGTGCAGAGTGGCTGTATGACCCCCTATCCCCACCAATCAAGTGGAGAGTGGCAGCGGGGACTGCCCCACCCCACCCAACAGACAGCATGTAGAGTGGCAACGGGAACCTCTGCCACAACAACTGAACGAAGGGTGGCGTGGACACCATCTTACCTCACCGACCGTGTGCAGAGTGGAAGTGGGACACACTGCGCCCCTAAAATTCACGTGCTGAGCGGCAGGAGGGCCACGCTCCCGACGCCACCGATCGCATGCATTGGTTCTCCCTCCCTACCGGTTCGGCCCTCTACCCAAGGGCCAAGTTACCGTCAGGGTCAGGTCCCGCCCCTTCAGGTCCCGCTCCTGCAGGCCACGGTCTGTAGGCTCCGCCACCTTTAGGCCCCGCACCTGTAGACCCCGTCACCTCATGCCCCACCCCCTTGTACTGCCCGGTGGGCACTGTTCAAGGGGTACCTACCTTTGCCATTGACCATGCCCGGTGTCCTCAATGGCCTTGGCTTTGACCGGCGAGGTCCTCGCGACTCGTCATCGTACCATTATATCTGTTTGTTCTATAATTCTACCCAACGCCCTGCCATTAACTGTCCCGATTCGATCTACCAAATCAATCATATCACATTGATTCAAATTATACTCCATCTGCCATTCATTAGTGCACTGGCTAAATAGACCAAGATCCTGCTGCAATCCCAGATAGCCTTCTTCACTATTCACTATGCCACCAATCCTGGTGTCATCTGCAAACTTACTAAAGCACCGGATCCTTGAGGCACACCGCTGGTTAAAAGCCACCAGATTGAAAAACAACCCACGACAAGCATCCGCTGTCTTTTGTCATCAAACCAATTTGGTATCCGTTTAGCTACCTCACCGTGGATCCTGTGAAATTCAACCTTCCGCAACAAGCTACCACGCGGTTCCTTTTCAAAGGCCTTGCTAAAGTCCGACGTCAACTCCACTGCCCTCATCTACTTGGTTGGTTACTCCTTAAAATCGGTGGGAGCAGAGTCTTTGAATATTTTTTAAGAAGGCGGTGTGAATATTATCAGGGGTTGGAAAGATTGTGGGCTTGACTTTACAATCAGATCTTGAACTTTTTGAATAGCACAGCAGGCTTGAGGGGGTGAATGGCCGACTCCTGCTTGTAATATGTAAATGTGTAGACAGTACGAGAGAGCCTCAATTCTGCGGTTGTCCAGATCACCAACAACCTGTCCTGGACGCTCCAAGCCCACCGATGCCTCTACTTTCTCAGATGATGAGAAAATTTGGCATGTCCGCTACGACTCTCACCAAGTTTTACAGATGCAATATAAAAAGCATTCTTTCTGGTTGTATCACAACTTGGTATGGTTCTTGCGCTGTCCAAAACTGCAAGTAACTGCAAAAGGTGGTAAATGCGTCCCAGTCCATCGCACAAGCCAACCTCCCATCCATTGATTCTGTCTACAGTTCCCGCTGCTTCGGAAAAGCAGTTAGCATAATCAAGGACCCCAAGCACATTGGACATTCTCTCTTCCACCTTCCTCCATCGGGAAAAAGATACAACAGTGTGGGGCCATGTACCAACCGACTCAAGAACATCATGGACCTACCATATATTATGTTGATCTTTCTCTACATCCTAGCTCTGAATCTCTGATTCTCTACATCCGAGCTACACATTCTGCACCCACCATGTAAAAACAAATTAATGTGGATTCTGGAAACTGAAACCAATCAGCTTTGAAAAACGATCATCTGGACTCGAAACATCAGCACTTTTCTCTCCGTACAGATACTTTTGAATTGTGCACCCTATCCTTTCTTTCCCTATGAATGGTATGCTTTATCTGCATAGCGGAAGAAACAATACTTTTCACTGTATGCTTATACATGAGGCAATAAGAAATCTGTTCAAAAAGAAGTTATGATAAACAACAATAAAAGTCTACTTTGATCCCACATGGAATACCGTGTCCAATACTGAGCTCCACCCTTTGGGAAGGATGGAGAGGCTTTGGAGAGGGTACAGAAGGGATTTACTAGAATTGTTCAGGGAGGACGGATTATACAGGTTAGACTAGAGAAGCTGGTTTTGTTCTCCATAGAGCAGAGGAGAATATTAGGAGAGTTGATCGAGTGTTCGAAATTATAAAGGGTTTAAATGAATTAAATAATGACATGGGGGGAATTTTCCCGTCCCGCCCATCACGGGTATCGTAGTGGACGGGACACAGACCATGGAAAGGTTCGTTGAACTCAGATGGGATTTTCCAGTCTTGGTGTAAGCATGGCCAGTGGAGCCCAAGCATAATGTTTCCACTGTCAGAGGGTCGATAACAAGCAAAGATGGATTAGTTGAAGAAGCCTTCAATTCTGGTCGCCATGTTACAGGAAGAATATGGAGGCTTTGGAGAGGTACAGGAGATGTTTACCAGAATGCTGCCTGGATTGGAGGGTCTGAGCTATAAGGAGAGGCTGGAGACGTGATGTTTTCTCTGGAGGGGCGGAGGCTGAGGGGAGACCTGATAGAAGTCTATCAAATGATGAGAGGCATAAAGAAGGTTGACAGTCAGAATCTCTTTGCCCGGGTTGAAATATCTAATCACAGAATCCCGACAGTGCATGAAGAAGCTCTGTGGCCCATCAGGCCTGCACCAACGACAATCACACCGAGGCCCTATCGGCATGACCCCACTTTATAACCCTGCAAATTCCACTGATACAACAGGGGCAATTTGGCATGGCCAATCCACTAAACTTGCACATCTTTGGTGTGTGGGAGGAAACTAGATCACCTGGAGGAAACCCACGCAGACACGGGAGAATGCAAACTCCACACTGATTGTCACCCAAAGCCGAATTGAACCCGGTCCAGAGTGCTGTGAGGCAGCTTTGCTAGCCACTCTACCACCATGTCACCCCTAGTACTAGTACTCGACGACACGCACTTAAAGTGAGAGCCGAAATGTGCAAAGGAGACTTGAGGGGCAAGATATTTTACACAGAGAGTGATTGGTGTCTGGAACGTGCTGCCAGGGATGGTGGTGGAGGCCGAAACGATCGTGGCGGTTAAGGAGTGTTTACATAAGCACATGAATATGCAAGGACCACAGGGATATGGGCCAAGGAGAGGCAGAAGGGATTCGTTTAACTTGGCGTCATGCTCGACAAAATATCGCAGACCAAAGGATCTGTTCCTGTACTGTACTGTTCTATGTTCTATGTCAGCAGAGATTACATCAAGAAACTCAGTAATACTCAATGGGTGGTTTGGATTTGGGATGTACCACCCGACTGTTTGCTGGATAGAAATTCTGTCATGTCCTTTGAGAGGATATTATGTTTTACCCTTGGGCTCAATGCCTCACAATGTATATTGTCTTAGAATTGTATATTGTAAAATCAAGAATATTACAATTGTATTGAGGGAACTCAGAGTGAGACATACTCTTTGGGAAGAGTGAATTTTACCCTAATAGTTGTACCCAATGTGAATGGTTAAGACTGTGAAGAATGCAGTATTTTCCAATTTTACCAAGTTTAATTTTCAAAGTAACAGATTAGTTCCCCAGCATTTTTCTTCAAATTGACGCAATGGCAAAAAACAGAAGAAACGAGTGAATGATTCCTTTTTCAGGTTACGGGGAACTGTCGAGTGTGAGAGGCTGGTGGTTCTGATTCTCGCTTGGAGCTAGCCTCAGCTTTGGCCCTGTGGGGCTCCGATGCAGATGGTTTCTTTATTTCCAGGATATGAAAGACTGGGGCTGGCACAGTAAGATGTCTCATAACACCAGCTTTAAATACCACGTTTATTTCACTCACCTGATGAAGTAGCAGCGCTCTCAAAGCTCCTCATTCCAAATAAAACTGCTGGTCTTGAACCTGGTGCTCTGAGACTTCTTATTGAGATTAACTAGATAAATTGTGCGGCACGGTAGCACAGTGGGCGGCACGGTAGCACAGTGTTTAGCACTGCTGCTTCACAGCTCCAGGGACATGGGTTCGATTCCTGGCTTGGGTCAGTGTCTGTGTGGAGTTTGCACATTCTCCTCGTGTCTGCGTGGGTTTCCTCCGGGTGCTCCGGTTTCCTCCCACAGTCCAAAGACGTGCTGTTTAGGTTGATTGGCCATGCTAAAAATTGCCCTCAGTGTCCTGAGATGCGTAACTGAGAGGGATCAGTGGGTAAATATAAGGCGATATAGGGGTAGGGCCTGGATGGGTTTGTGATCGGTGCAGAGTCGATGGGCCGAATGGCTGCTTTCTGTACTGTAGGGTTTCTATGATAGAACAGGGAGGCAGAGACTTCAGCTTCTTTCTTGTTTGATGCCCCTGCTCAAACTAAAAACTAAACTGCAGGCACTGTCAGCATTTGGGGACAAGCCCAAATTATCCATGAGCTGAATTCCAGCCGGAGCACTTTGAGACAGGAGTTAAGGGTCATCACCCTGTGGGTCTGGAGACAAATGTAGGCCAGACCAGGCAAGGATGGCAGATTTAAGTGTGATGTTAGTGCCCCTTTTCGAAAAGTTAATTTAAAAAAACATGATATATCAGCTCACAGTTTCAGTGATGTCATTGTTGCTGGGCTGACTACAATGAGCCCCGTTATTACTCTGAAAGTGGTAAATTGGGTATTTTGTGTTTACTCTTGGTTTATTTTTCTGATCCTGCATTGTTAGAAGAAAAGGTCACGTGTTTTTGAACAATTGTTTTTCAGTGAGTTGAGGCTTAATTTTTAAGAGTTCTAAGCCTGTAGTTTAGATTTTAGTTTTCGCCGGGGCACAAAGCAAGAAAGAAGCTTAAATCTCTGTCTCCCTGCTCTATATGGAAAATGTGCTGGTTATCTCAATAAGAAGTCTCACAACACCAGTTTAAAGTCCAACAGCTTTATTTGGAATCACAAGCTTCACCAGCGCTACGCTGTCATCAGGTGACTGATGAAGGAGCAGCGTTCCAAAAGCTCGTGATTCCAAATGAACCTGTTGGACTTCAACCTGGTGTTGTGAGATATCTTACTGTACCTACCCAAGTCCATCGCCGGATTCTCCACATCATGATTATCCCAAGGCAACATTTTATCTTCCAGAAACTAAGTGCGGGCCTCAAAACATCTCAATTCCATTCAAGTGAGATTTTAATCTATGCTGTTTAAGCCAGGAAAAAGGGTTTTGACAATGAAAGGTTTTGGTTTTTTGGAACAAGTTTACTGTTCAATGACGTGTTAATTCATCATTGTGGTTGTTCTTTTTTTGTTGTTTTTGTTTGTATGCTGGGGGGTAGGTACAGGGGAAATGTTAGGGGGAAGTTTTTCACACAGAGGGTGGTGGGCGAGTGGAATCTGGGCCGTCAGTGTTGGCGGAGGCAAACTCAATCGGGTCTTTTAAGAGACTCCTGGATGAGTACATGGGACTTAATAGGATGGAGAGTTATAGGTAGGCCGAAAAGGTAGTGATATGTTCGGTACAACCTGTGGGGCCGAAGGGCCTGTTTTGTGCTGTAGTTTTCTATGTTTCTAAAAGTTGTTGCTAATTTTCTGTCTACACATGTTTATTGTATTCTTAAGAAACTTAGTTTGATAAAAGCTCTCCGATCGGTTGGTGAATCATACCTGAAGTGAAACTTATCCTGTTCATCCTCGCCAGATTTAAGATGCAAAACGTACGGGTCAGGTGGTCTCCAAAAAGTACTTTGAAATTTTTAACCTGAACCATGACAAAAGGACATGAGGGAGCTGGATGGGTTCTTACAACAATCGACTAACTTTCAATTGCATGTTTGTCAATTGAATTTAAATTTAAACAGCTCTTGTGATGGGGTTTGAACCTGTGCACCAGGGCATGAGCCCGGGTTTAAGGGTCCTCCTGCGTGGAGAATTATGATCTTCGCACTGTAAATACCAGCTCTTGCCGTTGATGATTGAGACATTGTTGTCCTGTGAGAGTTGGCCCATTAGGAATCCTAATTTCCTCATTGAAACATAGAAAATCGGAGCAGGAAGAGGCCATTCAGCCCTTTGACCCTGTCCCACAACTCATAAGAAAAAACGACAAAAACGTATAGCACAGGAACAGGCCCTTCGGCCCTCCAAGGTTGTGCCGATCTGTGCCTGAACTAAAACCGTATGCATTTACAGAGTCCATATCCATATGTTCTCATCCTATTCATGTATGCATAGATTCCCCTTAGATGCCGCTATCATGTCTGCTCCCTCCACCTGCTCGGGCAGTGCGTTCCAGACATTCACCACCCTCTATGTAAAAAACGTGCCTCACACATCCCCTCTAAACTTCTGCCCACACACCTTATCCATATGTCCCATTGCACATGACGTTTCTACACTCGGAAGGGGGATCTTACTCTCCACTCAGTCCATGCCACTCATAATCTTGTAAACCTCTTTCAGGTCACCCCTCAAGCTCTGTCGTTCCAGTGAGAACAAACCGAGTTCATTCAACCTCTCGTCATAGCTAACACCGTCCACACCAGGCAACATCCAGACAAAACTCTTCTGTACTCCTTCCAAAGCATCCACATCCTTCTGGTTGTTTGGCGACCAGAATTGTACACAATGTTCCAAATGAGGCCTACATAAGTTTCTGTATAGCTGCAGCATGACCTGCCATTTTTTTACATTCAATGCCCCGAACGATGAAGAACAAAGAACAAATAAAATTACAGCACAAGAACAGGCCCGTCAGCCCTCCAAGCCTGCACCGACCATGCTGCCCGACTGAACTAAAGCCCCCTACTCTTCCGGGGACCATCTCCCTCTATTCCCATTCTACTCCTGTATTTGTCAACATGTTCTATGCATTCTATACTTATCCACCTTCCTTACCACTTTCAGCGAACGGTGGACATGTACGCCCAGATCTCTCTGCCTGTCAATACTCCAAACGGTTCTACTATTTACTGTATAATTCTGGCAGGTATTGCGCCTTCCAAAATGCATTATCTCACATTTGTCCAGAATAAACTCTATCTGCCAAAGTCTCTAACACATCTATATCTTCCAGTATTCTGTGAATCTGGTGAACTGGTGCGCCGACAAAAATCTCTCTATTTCAACAAAGTGAAGGAGATTGTCATTGACTTCAGGAAGCACAGGGGAGAACATGCCACTGTCCACATCAGCGGGGACGAAGTAGAAAGGATCGAGAGATTCAGGTCGTTAGGTATCTAGATCATAAATAACCTGTCCTGGTCCACCCCATGCCGAAACTACAATTAAGAAAGCCCACCAACGCCTCCACTTTCTCAGAAGACGAAGGAAATTCGACGTGCCAGCTACAACTCTCATCAACGTTTGCAGATGCCCCATAGAAAGCATTCTTTCTGATTGTATCACAGCTTGGTATGGCTCTTCCGCTGCCCAAGACCGCAAGGAGCTACAAAAGGTCGTGAATGTAGCATTTCTGAGTGTCCAACACGGAAAACCTGTCGTAGTTCCTGCATGCTGACGCCATGGTTAAGAAAGGTGGCGAAAGAAATTTAGCATGTCCGCTACGACTCTTTACAATTTTTATGAATCAATGTTTCTGGTTGTATCATAACTTGGTATGACTCCTGCTCTGCCCAAATCCGCAAGAAACTACAAAGTGTCATGAAAGAAGTCCGATCCCTCACTCAAACCAGCCTCCCATCCACTGACTCTGTCGACACTTCTCGCTGCCACGGGAAAAGCAGCCAGTATAATCGCGGACCCCACACAGCTTGGACATTCTCGATTCCAAATTCTTCCATCGGGGAAAAATATACAAACGTCTGAGGTCACGAACCAACTGACTCAAGAACAGTTTCTTCCCTGCTGCCATCAGACTTTTGAATGGACCTACCTTGCATTAAGTTGTTCTTTCTCTACACCCCAGCTATCACTGTAACACTACACTCTGCAGTCTCTCGTTTCCTTCTCTATGAATGGTGTGCTTTGTATAGCGCGCAAGAAACAATACTTTTCACATGCGACAACAATAAATCAAATTAAATCAAATCAAATCAAATCAAAAGACATCGGGCCAGATTTTACCAACAATTTGCGCCCGTCTTCGGGCGCAAAAATGTGGTAAAGTCGGGGGTGAAGCCTTCGCCATGATCTGCACCTGCATCCGCGCAGATCGCCACTTTAACGAAACCCGGGAATGGCAGCGAATCGATCCGTGCCC
Organism: Mustelus asterias; assembly: GCF_964213995.1. Taxonomy (NCBI): domain Eukaryota; kingdom Metazoa; phylum Chordata; class Chondrichthyes; order Carcharhiniformes; family Triakidae; genus Mustelus; species Mustelus asterias. Next base: position 577,834 of record NW_027590186.1, read on the forward strand.
AAAACGGGCGCAACGGCGATTTAAATGCATTTGCATGCATTTAAATTGAATTATTGAAGTGCCCGCCCAACTTTATCAGCATTTCCCCCTTTTCCACCGATCCGCAACCGCGCTTTTAGGTACCTGCTGAATAAAAGTCTGAGTTGGGTGCTCCAGCTTCTGAGAGCGCGTTCAGTGCTTCCAACGGCTCTCTGCCTCAGATCAGTGGTGGGGCAGAGGAGGGAGGCGGGTCAGATCATTCTCTGGTTGGAAGGGGGAGGAGGTGAGTGAGGTCAGATCGATGTCTGGGAGGGTGGCAGGAGGAGGAGGAGGCGGGTCAGATATTTCTCTGGAGCGGGGGGGGCGATCATTATGGATCTCTGGTGGGGGAGGCAGATGGATCTCTGGTGGGGGGTGCAGTGGGGTCCGCTGCCACTCTGCGGCCGATCGTTGGGGGGGAGGGGGGCACGGGTGGCGATCTGTCTGGGTAGCGGGGGGGTTGGACAAGGTGGAACCCCCTCACTACCCAGACCGATCGCCACCCCTGCCCCCCGTCCCCCCCCCCCCCTCCCCCCGAGATACACCCTCACTCCCATTTGTCGATCGCGGGCCGCTTTCTCGGCTTTCTGCGGCTCGGGAGCGATCTGGCGTGGATGCGATCTTTCAAATGTTTTTCGAACTGCGCATGCGCAGTTCAGAGCTCCTATCGTTCCGCGCGAAGCCCCGCCCACAGCGCCAATCGGACTGGAGATGGCTCAGAGCGCATGGGGGCGGGGGGGGGGGGGGCTGAAAGCAGACTTCTAAGTCGGATCTGTACTACGCCCAGATTCAGCACATACAATGCAAATGGTAACATCGGGCCCATCAACTTCACTCTCCGCAACTCCACCAATTTTTGTGGACGTTTTGCAAACTTACCAGCTATATTTTCCTCCAAATAATTTCTACATACTACAAACAACAAATGTCCACATACTGATCCCTGTGAAACAAAACTAGTCATAATGTGGAGTGTTGTTGTCAGACTTCTTACTGTGAAACAAAGCTAGTCACAGCCTTCCATTCAGAAAAGCATCCTCTACTGCTACCCTCTGTCTCCTATGGACAATCATGATGTGGAGATGCCGGCGTTGGACTGGGGTGAACACAGTAAGAAGTTTAACAACACCAGGTTAAAGTCCAACATGTTTATTTGGTAGCAAAAGCCACACAAGCTTTCGTAGCTCCAAACGCCTTCTTCAGGTGAGTGGGAATTCTGTTCACAAACAGGGCATATAAAGACGCAGACTCAATTTACATGAATAACGGTTGGAATACGGATACTTACAGCTAATCAAGTCTTTAAGATACAAACAATGTGAGTGGAGAGAGAATCAAGACAGGCTAAAAAGATGTGTATTGTCTCCAGACAAGACAGCCAGTGAAGCTCTGCAGGTCCAGGCAGGCGGTGGGGGTCACAAATAGTGTGACATGAACCCAATATCCCGGGTGAGGCCGTCCTCGTGTGTGCGGAACTTGGCTATCAGTTTCTGCTCAGCGACTCTGCGCCATCGTGTGTCGTGAAGGCCGCCTTGGAGAACGTTTACCCGAATATCAGAGGCCGAATGCCCGTGACCGCTGAAGTGCTCCCCAACTGGAAGAGAACAGTCTTGCCTGGTGATTGTCGAGCGGTGTTCATTCATCCGTTGTCGCAGCGTCTGCATGTTTTCCTCTGGGAGCGGACCTGCGGGGTGGAGACTGTGAGCGGTGAGAGAGAGAGCGCGGACTGTGAGTAAATTCTGGGTTTTTTTTTTGTCTAATTTTCGGGAGGTTTTTTTTTGTAATTAACGGAAACCGGAAGGCCGCATCGCGAAGCCTGCCGGTAGCTGTAGTTTTTTTTTTTCTCTCACTTACCTTATAAGTACTCGCCTCGGGGTATCGGCCTCAGTTTTCCTCTGGGAGCGGACCTGCGGGGTGGAGACTGTGAGCGGTGAGAGAGAGAGCGCGGACTGTGAGTAAATTCTGGGTTTTTTTTTTGTCTAATTTTCGGGAGGTTTTTTTTTGTAATTAACGGAAACCGGAAGGCCGCATCGCGAAGCCTGCCGGTAGCTGTAGTTTTTTTTTTCTCTCGGGCCCCTAGCCCTATAAATTGGTGCAGAGGAGATACCCGATCCTCTACACTGGTAGAGGATCCCACCCTTCCATCCTCCTCTAACCTAATTATAAGTGTGGGGAAGTTTTTTGTTTTCTTTTTTTTCTTGCTGGTAATGGCTTCAGGGATGGCAGTTCAGGCAGTATGCTGCATCTCCTGTGGGATGTATGTGGTGAGGAAATCCAGTAGTGTTTCAGGAGATTTTAGTTGTAAGAAGTGCATTAGATTGCAGCTTCTGGAGGAGCGTGTAAAGGAGATGGAGGGGGAGTTAGAGGAACTCCGCATAATTCGGGAGGCGGAGGTGGAAGTTGATAGGAGTTATAGAGAAATAGTAACTCCTAGAAATGAGGCTTGGGTCAATGCCAGGAGGAGGGGTAAGAAGCAATCGGGAAGACAATCCCCTGGGGCGGTTCCCCTCCATAATAGGTTTTCGGTGCTGGAGGCTACAGTTGAGGAGGAATCAACTGAGCATAGAGAGCAGATCTCTGGGGGTGAGCCGAGTGAGAAAGCTCAGGTGGTTAGGGGCTGTAAAAGACTGGGCCTTGTGATTGGGGACTCCACAATTAAGGGGACAGATAGGAGGGTCGGAACTAAAGGTAGGGACTCAGGGTTGGTGTGTTGCCTACCAGGGGCTGGGGTCCGGGATGTGTCTGACAGGGTATTCAGGACTCTTAGGGGGGAGGGAGATAAACCACAAGTTATTGTACATGTGGGGACACACGACATAGGGAGGATAGGGGAAGGGGATATTAGGCAGGGATTTATGGAGTTGGGGTGGAAACTAAAGGCCAAGACTGACAGAGTGGTTATCTCTGGACTCTTGCCTGTACCACGGGATAGTTTAGAGAGGAATAGGGAGAGGGAAGGTTTGAATTCATGGCTGAGGGGATGGTGCAGGAGGGAGGGGTTCAGGTACTTAAGCAATTGGGGCTCGTACTGGGGAAGGTGTGACCTCTATGAGAAGGATGGTCTACACCTTAATCAGAAGGGGACCAATATCCTGGGGGGTAAATTTGCTAAGGCCATGCAGGGAGGTTTAAACTGATTCGGGGGGGGGGAGGGATCCTGAGTAGTGGGGCTGAAAGTGAGGGATGCATGGATGGGGACTGCAATGCACGGCATTGCAGAGGTGGGGTGGAGCAGGGTTTGAAATGTGTATACTTCAATGCCAGGAGTATTCGCAATAAAGTGGGTGAACTTGCAGCGTGGATCAGTACCTGGGACTTCGATGTTGTGGCTATTTCAGAGACATGGATAGAGCAGGGGCAGGAATGGATGCTGCAGGTCCCGGGGTTCAAATGTTTTAGTCGAAGTAGGGAAGGAGGTAGAAGAGGGGGAGGGGTAGCATTATTGGTCAGAGATTGTATCACAGTGTCAGAGAGGAGGTTTGATGAGGACTTATCTGTTGAGGTAGTATGGGCGGAGATTAGAAATAGGAGAGGAGAGGTCACCCTGTTGGGAGTCTTTTATAGACCTCCTAAAAGTTCTAGAGAGGTTGAGGAAAGGATTGCGGAGTCAATCCTGCTTAGGAGTGAAAGTAATAGGGCAATTGTTATGGGGGATTTTAACTTGACTAATATTGACTGGAATTGTTATAGCTCTAGCTCGTTAGAGGGGTCAGTTTTTGTTCAAAGCGTGCAGGAAGGTTTTTTGACTCAGTATGTAGACAGGCCAACTAGAGGTGAGGCTATATTGGATCTGGTGCTGGGAAATGAGCCAGACCAGGTGCTAGACTTGGAAGTTGGTGTGCATTTTGGTGATAGTGACCACAATTCGGTTACGTTCACCTTAGTGATGGAAAGGGATAGGCATGAACCTCGGGCCAGTGGTTTTAGCTGGGGGAAGGGTAATTATGAGGCTATTAGGAGAGAATTAGGAAACATAGGTTGGACTAGGAGTTTACAGGGACTGGGAACGTCCGACATGTGGAGTTTTTTCAAGGAGCAGCTACTGCGAGTCTGTGATAGGTATGTCCCTGTCAGGCAAGGAGGAATTGGTAGGGCTAGGGAACCGTGGTGCACCAAAAAAGTTTCTTTGTTGGTTAAAAAGAAAAAGGAGGCTTATGTTCGGATGAGACGTGAGCACTCGGGTAGTGCACTAGAAAGCTTTAGATTGGCTAAGAGGGAGTTGAAGAGCGAGCTTAGAAGGGCTAAAAGGGGACATGAGAAGACTTTGGCGGATAGGGTTAAAGAGAATCCGAAGGCGTTCTATAGGTATGTCAAGAACAGAAGGTTGGTTAGGGCAAGTTTAGGGCCAGTTATAGATGGCAGAGGGAAGTTATGTGTGGAACCGGAGGAGATTGGTGAAGCATTGAACCAATATTTCTCTTCGGTGTTCACGCAAGGGGACATGAATATAGCTGAGGAGGACACTGGGTTGCAGGGGAGTAGAATAGACAGTATTACAGTTGATAAGGAGGATGTGCAGGATATTCTGGAGGGTCTGAAAATAGATAAATCCCCTGGTCCGGATGGGATTTATCCAAGGATTCTCTGGGAGGCAAGAGAAGTGATTGCAGAGCCTCTGGCTCTGATCTTCAGGTCGTCGTTGGCCTCTGGTATAGTACCAGAAGATTGGAGGTTAGCGAATGTTGTCCCATTGTTTAAGAAGGGGAACAGAGACTTCCCCGGGAATTATAGACCGGTGAGTCTCACTTCTGTTGTCGGCAAGATGTTGGAAAAAATTATAAGGGATAGGATTTATAGTTATTTGGAGAGTAATGAATTGATAGGTGATAGTCAGCATGGTTTTGTGGCAGGTAGGTCGTGCCTTACTAACCTTATTGAGTTTTTTGAGAAAGTGACCAAGGAGGTGGATGGGGGCAAGGCAGTGGACGTGGTATATATGGATTTTAGTAAGGCGTTTGATAAGGTTCACCATGGTAGGCTTCTGCAGAAAATGCAGATGTATGGGATTGGGGGTGATCTAGGAAATTGGATCAGGAATTGGCTAGCGGATAGGAAACAGAGGGTGGTGGTTGATAGTAAATATTCATCATGGAGTGCGGTTACAAGTGGTGTACCTCAGGGATCTGTTTTGGGGCCACTGCTGTTTGTAATATTTATTAATGATCTGGATGAGGGTATAGTTGGGTGGATTAGCAAATTTGCTGATGACACCAAAGTCGGTGGTGTGGTAGACAGTGAGGAAGGGTGTCGTAGTTTGCAGGAAGACTTAGACAGGTTGCAAAGTTGGGCCGAGAGGTGGCGGATGGAGTTTAATGCGGAGAAGTGTGAGGTAATTCACTTTGGTAGGAATAACAGATGTGTTGAGTATAGGGCTAACGGGAGGACTTTGAATAGTGTGGAGGAGCAGAGGGATCTAGGTGTATGTGTGCATAGATCCCTGAAAGTTGGGAATCAAGTAGATAAGGTTGTTAAGAAGGCATATGGTGTCTTGGCGTTTATTGGTAGGGGGATTGAATTTAGGAGTCGTAGCGTTATGTTGCAACTGTACACAACTCTGGTGCGGCCGCACTTGGAGTACTGTGTGCAGTTCTGGTCCCCACATTACAGGAAGGATGTGGAGGCTTTGGAGAGGGTGCAGAGGAGGTTTACCAGGATGTTGCCTGGTATGGAGGGGAGATCCTATGAGGAGAGGCTGAGGGATTTGGGATTGTTTTCGCTGGAAAGGCGGCGGCTAAGAGGGGATCTTATTGAGACATATAAGATGATTAGAGGTTTAGATAGGGTGGATAGTGATAGCCTTTTTCCTCTGATGGAGAAATCCAGCACGAGGGGGCATGGCTTTAAATTGAGGGGGGGTAGTTATAGAACCGATGTCAGGGGTAGGTTCTTTACCCAGAGGGTGGTGAGGGATTGGAATGCCCTGCCAGCATCAGTTGTAAATGCGCCTAGTTTGGGGGCGTTTAAGAGATCCGTAGATAGGTTCATGGACGAAAAGAAATTGGTTTAGGTTGGAGGGTCACAGTTTTTTTTTTTAACTGGTCGGTGCAACATCGTGGGCCGAAGGGCCTGTTCTGCGCTGTAATGTTCTATGTTCTATGTTCTATGTTCTAATGTACCATGCCTCGGGACATCCTTTCCTGCAGCGTATCAGGTAGACAACTTTGGCCGAGTTGCAAGCGTATGTACCGTGTACCTGGTTGATGGTGTTCTCACGTGAGATGATGGCATCTGTGTCGATGATCCGGCACGTCTTGCAGAGGTTGCTGTGGCAGGGTTGTACGGTGTCGTGGTCACTGTTCTCCTGAAGGCTGGGTTGTTTGCTGCGGACAATGGTCTGTTTGAGGTTGTGCGGTTGTTTGAAGGCAAGAAGTGGAGGTGTGGGGATGGCCTTGGCGAGATGTTCGTCTTCATCAATGACATGTTGAAGGCTCCGGAGGAGATGCCATAGCTTCTCTGCTCCGGGGAAGTACTGGACGACGAAGGGTACTCTGTCCACTGTCCTCTGTCCTCTGTCCAGTCAGTTCCAACGCGCCACAGCGAAAAACGGCACCGACTTCCTCAGAAGACAAACACGGGACACAGTGGGCAGAGTACCCTTCGTCGTCCAGTAGATGCTGCGACAACGGATGAATGAACACCGCTCGACAATCATCAGGCAAGACTGTTCTCTTCCTGTTGGGGAGCACTTCAGCGGTCACAGGCATTCGGCGTCTGATATTTGGGTAAGCGTTCTCCGAAGCGATCTTCGCGACACACGCCAGCGCAGAGTCGCTCAGCAGAAACTGATAGCCAAGTTCCACACACATGAGGACGGCCTCAACCGGGATATTGGGTTCATGTCACACTATTTGTAACCCCCACAGCCTGCCTGGACCTGCAGAGTTTCACTGGCTGTCTTGTCTGGAGACAATACACATCTTTTTAGCCTGTCTTGATGCTCTCTCCACTCACGTTGTTTGTATCTTAAAGACTTGATTAGCTGTAAGTGTTCGCATTCCAACCATTATTCATGTAAATTAAATCTGTGTCTTTATATGCCCAGTTTGTGAACAGAAGTCCCACTCACCTGAAGAAGGGGCTTGGCGCTCCGAAAGCTTGTGTGGCTTTTGCTACCAAATAAACCTGTTGGACTTTAACCTGGTGTTGTTAAACTTCTTTCCATGGCCAAGCCAGTTATGAATCAATTTTGTCAGGTCCCATCTGATCCCGTGCGACTTCAACTATCATACCAGTCTACCACAAGGTACCTTGTCAAAGCCTTTACTGAAGTCCATATATACAAGATCCACTGCCTTTCCCTCATTTTACATCTTGGTCATTTCCTCGAAACTCGATCAAGTTAATGTGGCACGAGCCCCCCTTCACAAAATCATGTTGTCAGTCACTAATAATTCGATGTTTTCTCGAAATGTGAGTAAATCCTGCTGCTTGGTACGTTTTCAAATAATTTCTGTACCGCTGACAGAAGGTTCACAGGCCTATAATTTCCTGGAATTTCCCTGCTGCAATTCTTCAACAATGGAACAACATTGGCTATTCTCCAGTCCTCCAGAACTTCACATGTAACCAATAAGGATACAAGATATGTGTCAAAGCCTCTGCCCCCTCCTGCCTCTGTAGTTGCTCCACTAAAATACCGTTACATCTAACTCCAGCCTCTCCCTATCAAACTGCAGGGTAAATTCCATCAGACTGTGGACATTGGCTCCGTATCCTAACCTCCCATCTCAAAACTGCCTCATTTAACATCACCAAAACCTGAATTCCCTGTTTACTCGTGGGCTCCACCACAAGCTGCTCCAAAAACCCATCTTGCAGACATTCCACAAATTCATTTTCTTGGGATCCACTACCAACCTGATTTTCCCAGCCCACCTGCATATTGCAGTTCCCCCATGATCACAGTAACCTCGCCTTTCTTACACACCTTTTTTCTCTTCTGGTGTATTTTGCCCCCTACATCCTGACTCCTGCTCGGAGGCCTGTACATAACTCCCATCAGTGTCTTTTTACTTTTGAAGTTCTCGAACTCTGGCCACACCGATTCTATGGCAAGACTTTTACTGTCCTGCCTGCCACAGCAATCGGAGCGGGCGATGGGCGGATGACGGAAATGTCTGTTGACCTCGGGCAGGAATTTATGGCTTTGGGGCAAGCGAGACCATAAAATCCTGACCTGTATCATCTGACCCTATATCCTCCCTTGTTATTAACCTAATTTATTTTCTCACGAACAAAAGCAACGCCGCCCCCTCTCCCCACCTGCCTGTCTTTTCAATAGGATGTGTCCCTTTACATATTTAGTTCCCAGACGTGGTCCCCTTGCAGCCACGTCCCTGTGACGCCCACAACATTGCACCCACAAATTTCAATCTGCACTACAAGCTCATTGACTTTATTTTGTATACTTCATGCATTCAAATACAACACCCTCAGTCCTACTTTAACCACCCCTTCTCATTGTCCTCTCATTATCTGGTGTGCAGTCTATGGGTCTTACAATATCCTGGCGTTGTGCTGAAGACATACTAATCGTGGGGGGTTTGGTTGTCTCTGTTGAAATGGCAACAAAATAAAGCGTTTCGGAAATCGATAGTGTGAGACCATAAGGTGGACAAAGTCATGGAGGTTTTAGTTCAGGTGAGTGTGAAAATGAGGGCTTTGTCAGTGATGCGGTGGATAGCACAGGAACAGCCCGTTGGGCCCTCCAAGCCCATGACAATCATGACTTACCTGGTTTACCTGGCTGATTCCAGGGATGGCAGGATTGATTATGAGGAGAGATTGATTAGGTTAGGATTATTTTCACTGTAGTTCAGACGCATGAGTGGGGATTTCATAGAGACTTTAAAAATTCTGGAACTGGACAGGGTAGATGCAAGATATTCCTGAATGCTGGGAGAATCTGGGACCAGGAGTCACAGTCTGAGGATTCGGGGTTAGAACATTTAGGACAAAGATGAGGAGACATTTCTTCACCCAAAGAGTGGTGAACTTGTGGATTCATTGCGGCAGGAAATAGTTGATGCCAAAACATTGAATGTATTCAAGATGCAGGTGAATATCGCACTTGGGGCGAATGGCATCAAACGCACTGGGGAGAAAGCAGGATTGGGCTATTGAGTTGACGATGAGCCATGATCGTAATGAATGGCAGAGCAGTTTCGAAGGGCTGATTGGCCTCCTCCTCCTTCTACATTTCTCTGTTTCTATAATGCCCTGATGAAATGAAAAGGAAAAACTGCTGCCCTTACTCTGACCGTATCTCTCTATTCCACCACATCCTCTGGCAGTCCGATCCAGGCACCAACCACACTCTGCGCGAAACACCTTCCCCGCACATCTCCCTTAAATTCTCTCCCTTGAACCTGTGCCACCTTGTAATTGACACTTCCACCTTGGGAAGAAAGCCTCTGACTATCCACCCTGACTTTTCCTCTCATCATTTTGTAGACCTCTATCAGGTCTCCTCTCAACCACTGTCTTTCCAGTGAGACCAATTCTAGTTTATCCAGCCTCTCCTCATAAACAACACCCTCGAGACCACGCAACATATCTTTAAATTCATTTGTTGGACATGGGCGTTGCTGGGTGGCCAGCATTTCAAATTGCCCATTCGCAGTTGTTCTTGCGAAGGTGGTTGTGAGCCGGCTTCTTGAATCACTGCAGTCCATGTGCTATGGGTTGACCCAGTATTGTATAATGTTTAAACCGAGGTTTGCAGTGGGGATTGAAGCAGGGACTTTCTCCTGTAAAGTTGCAGTAATAATGAGTTTCCTAGGGAAATGAGTGTGACTCCCCCAGCCCCGGATACAGGAGAACTGACCATCCAGCTCCAGCTCTGATTCCCAAACACGAAATGCTGCCAATAATCAGCGAGTCAGCCTGAGGCTGTGGCCACGCCCACCATCTGCCCCCAATTCCCGGCTGATTGACGGCAGCTCCGGACCAATAGGAAGAGATGTGCGGGGCTGGAGGACCGAACGGGGCGGCTGCTCCTCCAACCAATCGGAATGAATGAGGGGCGGGTCTCGGAGTGGAGCATGCGCACCGCGAAGAATGGCGATGGGGAGTGATGTGATGTCCAATCGGTGAGTGAAACAATGGCGGCTCCGGGCGGGGAGGGGGGGGGGGGTGGGGGCGGGTGGGGAACGGTGGATCCGGCGGGTGGGCGGAGACGATTCACAGCCACGTGCTGTAAAACGGAAACACAGAGAATGAAATCCCCGGTTCCCCGTTTGTACCCAGCGGAGACCAGTATTGTTCGCCGTTTCGGTCGAGTCCAAGGCCGCCATGTTTCCAGCAGGGCTTTGTGCCTGTAGATCACAGTGATAGTGCAAATAAATTGATTAATATCAATTGGTATTGAGGGGGCGAGGGTTGCGGGGTGGGGGGGGGGGGAGGCGTGAGGGGTTGCGGGGGGGGAGGGGAGAGGGGTTGCGGGGGGGAGGTAAGGGGCGAGGGGTTGCGGGGGAGAGTGGGCGAAGTGTTGCGGGGGTGAAGGGGCGAGGGGTTGGAGAGCGGTGAGTAGTTGCGGGACATGGGGCGAGGGGCAGGCGGTGGTGGGTTGTGGGTGAAGAGGTTGTGGAGTGAGGGGTTGCGCAGAAGCGGTCGAGGTGTTGGGGGGTGAGTAGTTGCGGGTGATGGGGGCGTGTGGCAGGGCGTGATGGGTTCCGGGTGGAGGTGTTGTGGATTGAGGGGTTGCGGAGAAGCGGGTGAGGTGTTGGGGGGGGGGGGTGAGTAGTTGCGCGGAATGGGGGAGAGGGGCAGGGGGTGATGGCTTACAGGTGGAGGGGTTGTGGAGTGAGGGGTTGCGGAGAAGCGGGCGAGGTGTTGGGGGGTGAGTCGTTCCGGGGGATGGGGGCGAGGGGCAGGGGGTGAGTGGTTGAGGGGGAGGGGTGGCAGGAGAATTGTTGAAGTGGGGAGGGTTTGCGGGGGATGGGGCGAGGAGTTGCAGGGGAGGGGGCTCGGCGTTGCGGGGCAGCGGTTGAAGGGGGCAAGAGGTTGCATGGGGGAGGGTTTGCAGGCGTGAGGGGGTGGGACAGGGGTGGAGGAAGTCGTGGGACTGGGGGAGGAATTGTGGAGGAGGGGTGAGTGATTGCTGGGGGCGATCTCTCTTCAATAGATCGGTTGATGACTTGGGCAGAGTGATGCCAGATGGAGTTTTATCTGAACAAATGTGAGGTAATGCATTGTGGAAGGTCATCTGCCATCTCTCCGCCCAGCTATGACAGTCATTGAGCTAGTTTGATTTTTAAGTTGTTTGGTTACAATTTGCAGATGAGGAAAGGTTGCTGGTCATTGATGCACAGCAGCATCCCATGGACAGCAATGTGACCATATCCGGTGAGGATAATGTGGAATCTTCCTTTGGAAGATTTTTGAAATCAGCGTCCCAGCATTTATTTATCACGTTCGATTCTCGGCTTTGGTCACTGTGTGTGGAGCTTCCACGTTCTCCTCGAGTCTCCAGGGGTTTCCTCCGTGTGCGACGTATAATGTGACCTCAATATTGTAATTTTGGAGTGCTGCCATCACTCTGTGCATACGAAGATCCCAAAAATAGTGGGAATTTTAAAATTCAGTGCAGGCTTTCTCAGAGTGGAGCTCTCTCTCTCTCTCTCTCAAGTTCTGCATGATTGTAATGACAAAACTGACAGGCATATTGTTTGCAAAGATTTTATTATTGAGTAAATGTTTACAGACAGAGAGAGAGAGAGAGAGAATGAGACAAAGGGACTGCAGCAGGCAGAGATAGAAGGAGCTATAGAGGCAGAGGCAAAGAGACTGAGACACGCCCCAACGGGCCCTCAGAATTAAAATGCAGAATGTATCCCTGATTGAAGCCCCGCTCCCACTAACAGCCTCAGTTTAACCCATCACATCCAGCTGTTTGCATCTCCCCATCATTTCTCCCATTACTCTCTCTGTCTCTCTCTCTCAATCTGCTTCTGCTGCATTTCGGGCTTGAATTGAGGCTGCATTGAATCTTGGGGCAAAGAGCTGGATTCGCTCCACTCCAGTGAAACATACCAATTCTCTCGAGCCCGGAAAGCTGGAGTGACAGAGGCAATGATATTAATTCCCTGTCCTGAGTCCCTGCCCCTGGCAATTCTCCAATTCACACCACCCCTTCTAAAAACACAATCAGGACTCTGGAATTGGGAACAAGCCATTACATAAGAACATAAGAAATAGGAGCAGGAGTAGGCCATCTAGCCCCTCGAGCCTGCCCCGCCATTCAATAAGATCATGGCTGATCTGACGTGGATCAGTACCACTTACCCGCCTGATCCCCATAACCCTTAATTCCCTTACCGATCAGGAATCCATCCATCCGCGCTTTAAACATATTCAGCGAGGTAGCCTCCACCACCTCAGTGGGCAGAGAATTCCAGAGATTCACCACCCTCTGGGAGAAGAAGTTCCTCCTCAACTCTGTCTTAAACCGACCCCCCTTTATTTTGAGGCTGTGTCCTCTAGTTTTAACTTCCTTACTAAGTGGAAAGAATCTCTCCGCCTCCACCCTATCCAGCCCCCGCATTATCTTATAAGTCTCCATAAGATCCCCCCTCATCCTTCTAAACTCCAACGAGTCCAAACCCAATCTCCTCAGCCTCTCCTCATAATCCAAACCCCTCATCTCCGGTATCAACCTGGTGAACCTTCTCTGCACTCCCTCCAATGCCAATGTATCCTTCCTCATATAAGGGGACCAATACTGCACACAGTATTCCAGCTGCGGCCTCACAGGTGCATCAAGACATCCCTGCTTTTATATTCTATCCCCCTCGCAATATAGGCCAACATCCCATTTGCCTTCTTGATCACCTGTTGTACCTGCAGACTGGGCTTTTGCGTCTCATGCACAAGGACCCCCAGGTCCCTTTGCACGGTAGCATGTTTTAATTTGTTTCCATTGAGATAGTAATCCCATTTGTTATTATTTCCTCCAAAGTGTATAACCTCGCATTTATCAACGTTATACTCCATTTGCCATATCCTCGCCCACTCACTCAGCCTGTCCAAATCTCTCTGCAGATCTTCTCCGTCCTCCACACGATTCACTTTTCCACTTATCTTTGTGTCGTCTGCAAACTTCGTTACCCTACACTCCGTCCCCTCCTCCAGATCATCTATATAAATGGTAAACAGTTGCGGCCCGAGTGCCGATCCCTGCGGCACGCCACTAGTTACCTTCCTCCAACCAGAAAAACACCCATTTATTCCGACTCTTTGCTTCCTGTCGGATAGCCAGTCCCCAATCCACTTTAACACACTACCCCCAACTCCGTGTGCCCTAATCTTCTTCAGCAGCCTTTTATGGGGCACCTTATCAAACGCCTTTTGGAAATCCAAAAACACCGCATCCACCGGTTCTCCTCCATCAACCGCCCTCGTCACATTTTCATAAAAATCCAACATGTTCGTCAAGCACGACTTTCCCCTCATGAATCCATGCTGCGTCTGATTGATCGAACCATTTCTATCCAGATGCCCTGCTATCTCCTCTTTAATAATGGATTCCAGCATTTTCCCTACTACAGACGTTAAGCTGACCGGCCTATAGTTACCCGCCTTTTGTCTCCTTCCTTTTTTAAACAGCGGCGTAACATTAGCCGTTTTCCAATCAACCGGCACTACCCCAGAATGCAACGAGTTTTGATAAATAATCACTAACGCATCCACTATTACCTCTGACATTTCTTTCAATACCCTGGGATGCATTCCATCCGGACCCGGGGACTTGTCCACCTTCAGTCCCATTAGTCTACCCAGCACTGCCTCTCTGGTAACATTAATTGTATTAAGTATTTCTCCTGCTGCCAACCCTCTATCGTTAATATTTGGCAAACTATTTGTGTCCTCCACCGTGAAGACTGACACAAAAAACTTATTTAAAGACTCAGCCATATCCTCATTTCCCACTATTATCTCCCCCCTCTCGTCCTCCAAGGGTCCAACATTCACTCTAGCCACTCTATTCCTTTTTATATATTTATAAAAACTTTTACTATCATTTTTTATATTAATTGCTAGCCTAGCTTCATAGTCTATCCTTCCTTTCTTTATCGCTTTCTTAGTCTCTCTTTGTTGTTTCTTAAATTTTTCCCAATCACTTGTTTCTCCACTATTTTTGGCCACTCTGTACGCAGCTGTTTTTATTTTAATACTCTCCTTTATTTCCTTCGTTATCCACGGCTGGTTCTCCCTTTTCTTACAATCCTTGTTTTTTGCTGGAATATATTTTTGCTGAGAACTGAAAAGGATCTCCTTAAAAATCCTCCACTGTTCCTCAGCTATCCTACCTGCCAGCCTGCTCTCCCAGTCTACCTTAGCCAATTCATCCCTCATCCTATCATATTTCCCTCTGTTCAAACAGAGGACACTGGTTTGAGACCAAACTTTCTCCTCTTCCATCTGAATCAGAAATTCGACCATATTGTGGTCACTAGACCCAAGAGGGTCCTTCACAATAAGCCACGGCTGGGGAATTTTAATTTCAACCCTCCCTCGTCCCTCATATGTTTTACAGTCAGTTCGATTTTAAATTTGCGTGCTTCGAAGTTGCAGCTCAGGGAAGGCAGCTGGTTATTGATACACACGATGCGGAGATGCCGGCGTTGGACTAGGGTAAACACAGTAATCAGTCTCACAACACCAGGTTCAAGTCCAACCGGTTTATTTGGTAGCAAAATCCACGAGCTTTCGGAGCGCTGCCCCTTGGTCAGGTAGTTGGGAGTTCTGTTCACAAACAGGGCATATAAAGACACAAACTCAATTTACAAGATAATGGTTGGAAGGCGAGTCTTTACAGCTAATCAAGTCTTAAAGGTACAGACAATGTGAGTGGAGAGAGCGTTAAGCACAGGTTAACGAGATGTGTATTGATCCACAACCAGATCCCATGGGCAACAATTTGACGATATCCGGGCGGGACAAAGGGGAGAAATTTAATTCCCCCAGCCTCATGCCTGATGTAATCCTCCCACACAGCCACTGAACGCCATGTATATTCCGAGTCTGAATAGACAACATCTTAGTCACAGAAAGAGATAAACTCCTCTCTTTAACTGGGAACAAGATGTATCTATTTCTTGGGGAAAGTTTTTGAAATCAGCCTCCCAACATTTATTTGTCAGTACATTCAATTGTTTATTTCTGTAAATCAGGAATCCCAGAGGGCTGTGACTGAGGCTTTTTTCCAGAGACAAGGAGCTGGGTGCTGACCCCACACTGGACACCCCCCAGATCCTGTGTTTCATCCCACCACCTCACTTCAACCCACACCTCTGTTTTGCTGTCAATGTCTGTATTTCTCTCACCCCCACCCTAGATTTCTTTGTTCTGTAACTCTCCCCAACGCCCTACCATTAACTGAGCAAGTCCTGCCCTGATTCGATCTACCAAAATGCATCACCTCGCATTTACCTAAATTAAACTCCATCTGCCATTTGTCAGCCTACTGGCCCAATTGATCAAGATCCCGTTGCAATCCGAGATAACCTTCTTCACTGTCCACTATGCCACCAAGCTTGATGTCACCTGCAAACTTACTAACCATTCCTCCGAAATACTCATCCAAATCAATGAAACACGGGACATGGAGAAATCAGACATTGATACAGATAATTCTGGTATTTGGCATCATGCTTCAACGCCGCAATCTTTGCTTGACCTGACATAGATGCTCTATTCAGAAATTATTCAACACTAGTGTATTCGTAGAGGAACAGACAGACTTTGCACAGTGAAACTTTATGCTATTGATGACAGTCTAGGATCAGAAAGATTGAAGGAACTCACAAGGTCAATCCTATTTTGATGTGAGTGGGGTGATAGAGGGAGTGTTGAGCTGAAGGGGAATTTTGAGGTGAGAAGGTCAGTGTTGAGGTGAGGGGTATTGCTGCGGATGGTGGGAGTTGAGCTGAGAGGCGGTGTGCTGAGGCGAGCGGGAGCGTGTTGATGTGAGGGGGGAGCTTTCAGATGAGAGGGGAACAACATGGTCTCTCAATACACACTGATCCAGCAAACACTCCCAGAATATTTGCTGCAGGGATTAGGTGCGAATTCAGTCTGTCTCCTCACGCTGCCATCTAGAGTGCGGAGGGCACGGTGACAGCCGTTAAACACAGAGCAAACATAACCTCCACCATCCCATCAAACACTCCAATGTTAGCGACAGAGGTCCAGTGTCAGGCTAATGCCCATCACCCCCACCCCATCTTAACTGTATGATCAGGCTGCCCCATGGCTGGTAAAGTGAAGGTTCAACTCCAAGGATTAGTCAGGCAACCTTCAGGCCAGATATCCCGCAAGCTTGCACCCATCAAACATTTACAAGATAAGCTGCCTCCACACTCTCCCATTAGATACCCTATATGCAGATGCAGCACAGGCCAAGATACAAAAAATACCTCCCTCTACACTGTCCAAATACGAATCTCCAGTGCAGGCAAAGCAGAGGGTGGGATGCAGTATGTGCAGGTGAGAGGGGGAGAGTGTTGAGGTGAGAGGTGGGAGAGTTGAGGTGAAAGTGGGAGTGTGGAGGTGAGAGAGGGATTCTTGGTGAGTGGGGATGTGTTCAGTTTAGGGGGTGGCACAATAACACACTAGTTGGCACTGCTGCCTCATGGCACCAAGGACCCGGGTTCGATTCCAGCCTCGGGTCTCCGTCTGTGTGGAGTTTGCACGTTCACCCCTGTCTGCGTGGGTTTTCTCTTTGTGCTCCGGTTTCCTCACACAGTCCAAAGATGTGGAGTTAGTTGAATTGGTCGTGCTAAATTGAGGTGCGACTGGGAACTTTGAGGAGAGGGGCAATGTACAGGACGGGGTTAGATACAGTGAAAATTTTCCTCTCCAATGTCCCCATCAAACAGTCCAGGACGTGTACAGCATGGGAATAGACATCGAGTAAATTTCCCTCTACAATCTCTCCATCAAACACTCCCAGAACAGCTCCAGCACAGGGGATAGATACATAATAGACATCCCTCTACATTGTCCTCATCAAGCACTCTCAGGATAGGGATAGTATGTGGTTAGATGCAGAGTAAATCTCCCTCTATACTGCCCCCATCAAACTCTCCCAAGACAGTTACAGTACGGGGTTAGATACAGAGTTCAGCTCCCTCTGTCCCCATCAAAAACTCCCAGGAAAGTTACAGTACATGGACAGATGGGAAATAAAGTTTATTTTACTGCCCCCATATAGAAATAGGAGACGTATTAGGCGATTGCTCGTCCAGTCTATTAGATAATGGTTGATTTGATGTCTCTCCTCTTAACGCTGTACATATTGTCCCTTCAACATCCCATCCAATTTCCTGTTGAAGTCCTTGATGGAATTTGCTTCCACCTCATGGTCAGATAGTACATTCCAGATTCTACTCATCACGACATTGCAAAGGTTTCTTCATGTTGCTTCTGTCTCCATACCCATGAAATCAGCATTCCCTGGCTGAAAGGAGGAGTGTGCAGCCGAGAGGAGACGTGTTGCAGTGAGAGGGGCGTGTTGAGGCGAGAGGGGAATGTAGATGTGGGGAGATGGTTAAAGTGAGAAGTGTTTTGAGGTGAGGGGGTAGTGTTGATTTGAGGGAGGGAGTGTGTTTTGTTGAGGGGGAGAACATGGAGTTATATCACTCTACACTCGTCCACCAAACACAAAGTATTTGCAGCAATGGTGAGATGCAAGTGAATCTGCCTCTTCGGATGCCAACCAGAGTGAAGCGGGCAGCGAGAGCGCAGGTTAGCACTGGGCAAATGTAATTTGCACCATCCATTAAACACTCCTATGTAAGCTGCAGACTTACAGTGTCACGGTATTGCCCACATACCCACAGCACCTCTAAACTGTACGGCCCGCCAACCTGTGGCTAGTAACATGCAGGTTCAATTCAGAGAATTAATCGTGGACCCATATCCAAATTCAGACCTGACAGCCCACAAGTCTGCACCCATCGAACATTCACACGGTAAAATTCCCTCTGCACCACTCCCATCAACTCGTGTGAGTTCAGATGCAGCTCAGGCTGAGATTTCCAGAAAAATAACGAAACACTGTTTCACCACGAAGTTCAGAGAAGGTGTAGCAAGGGTGAGATGCACAAAATATGTCCGCATATGCTGTCCAATCACTAAAGACCTGTGTGGAGCAGCACAGGGTAAGGTACACAGAAAATCTCTCTACACTGTCCCACCAGGAACCCGAGCGCAGGTGTACACGGAGATACATTTAGTTCTGAGCTCCCTGCATATTGCCAGAAAAAAATCCCAGAAATGGGTGAAGAAAAGTTCAATACAGATACATCTACTCTTGATACTGTCCTCTGAAACCCTCCCAGAACAGTTACACACTGGGGTTGCAGACAGAACAAAGCACACTCTGCAGTGTTCCATTGAATAGTTCACTGCAAGGGGTGTTTACTCTGGTTCGAACCCCATTCTGAACCATGTTTCTGAATTCGCCATTGGGTTACTGTAAATTGTGCTTCCATTGAACATTTCCAAGGATAGGGAGAGCACTGGGTAAAGTATATAGTCTTGCTGCACTGCCAATACAAACAGGCTGATAAAAGGGACGTATATCTTCTGTATAAAACATGTTTCCATCACTGTACATGAAGGAATCCCAGGACAGCCCCACTGACATTGCTATTTTCCACTCGTGCTTTCACAATAACGGTTTTCTGTTAAAATTTGTTGTAATAGTTTGTGAAATACTCCTTCAGATCGTTGCTAAATACAGTTTAGACACTTTGGAATTCAAATAAATTAATTGCAAACATTTTCTGTTGTATGTGTCGAGAGCGAGTAAAGTAAATAAGATTGCCCAACTGATTGCAATCAATGCCAAATGGGGAATAATTGTCCTGTGTAGAAGTGAGAGCCCGTTCCGTATTGTGATTGTTTGCAATATTGGGACAATGAGATGACCCGATCCAACACAAGAACACTTTGCAATATCTCCCAGTAACAGTGAGTCTGCGTGTCAGCGTTAACCAAGCGGGATGGCATTCCCGGAGTGCTGACATCTCCCGCAGTGTGAAAACCATAATTCAATTGGTGGGGGTTGCCTTGTTAAATTCAGCTGGGGATTTATTTCGGGCATTTGTGAAAATGCATGTGGAGATCTTATACAATCTAAATGAAAAACTGAATGTACAGACCAGAAGAGGCACATTCACGGAGATCTCAAGGTGGATAACATTAGTTCCAGTCACTGAACACCAGCATTAATTTTTTAATGCATATCATTTTATACATGTTTCACATGTAGCGAATATATTTCTTTTAATTCCGGTCTCTGAGAAGTCAGATATTGATACAGATAATTCTGATCTTTAGCACCATGCTGTCACAATGCGATCTGTTCAGCAATTATTTAAACGAACTGTATTCGTGTAGGAACAAATTTACTTTCAGCATTCAAATTTTAGGTTGTTCATATCAGCCTAGGAACAGAATGATTGAAGGAACTCAATGTTTTTGAAACAGTTTGTGCAACGCTGCTGCTGTGCTGCCTTTCTTCGTTCTTGTAATGTGGGTGTCGCAGGGAATCAGTAGCGAATATAAGAGTGAGGTCAGTGATGTCTTTGTTTGTCAGTTGGTAATAAGAATGAAGTCGGTGATACACCTGTAATGTAAAGGCAGTTGGGATGAGATTAGCCATGCACCTGGATGTGTATTGACAATAAGAGCAATTCAGTAATGTAGCTGTGCAGGTAGTGAAAGGAGAGTGCGGTCACTGTTGATCCTAAATACCTGGTTCTAATAAGAATCAGGTTATTTCCGCATATGCAGGGACAGGTGTAGCATAGAGGAAACAACATTAAACTCCATCTGCAATTTCACAAGCAAACACACCCAGGACAGGGACAACGGGTGGATGTTTGGGGTTGTGGAGTGGGGGGCTGTGTGTGTGGAGTGTGGGGTTGCCTACAGAATAGAAGTAATGCTACACTGTCCTTATACATCTCTCCTGGGTCAGGTACAGCACCGGTTGGACACATAAGACTTCCTCTGCACTCCCCCATCAACGTTTACTGTATAGAGACAATATTAGATCTCTTCGAGTTCCCAAAATGGACAACACGGGGTTAGTTACAGAGTAAAACTCCCGCTACACTGTCCCACCTCAAACACTCCCAGGACAGGTACAGCACGGGGTTAGATACAGAGTAAAGCTCCCTCTACACTGTCCCCCATCAAACACTCCCAGAACTGGCACAGCACGGGGTTAGATACAGAGTAAAGCTCCCTCTACACTGTCCCCCATTATACTCTCCCAGAACAGGTACAGCACGGGGTTAGATACAGAGTAAAGCTTCCTCTACACTGTCCCCCATCAAACAATCCCAGGACAGGTACATGCGGGGGGAAGGGGGGGGAATGAGGGTGAGGGGGAGTGAGGGTGCAGTGGGGAGTGAGGGAACTGAGGGGTTGTGAGGGTGATGGGAGGAGTGAGGGTGCGGGGGGAGTGCGGGAGCGAGGGGTGGGTGTGAGGGTGCAGGGGAGGAGTGAGGGTGCGGGGGGGAGTGAGGGTGCGGGACCCGGGAGTGAGGGTGCGGGACGCGGGAGTGAGGGTGCGGGGGGAGTGAGGGTGTGGGGGAGTGAGGGTGCGGGGTGGAGTGAGGGTTCGGGGTGGGACTGAGGGTGCGGGGTGGGAATGAGGGTGCGGGGGGAGTGAGGGTGCGGGGGGAGTGAGCGTGTGGGGGGAATGAGGGTGCGGGGGGTGAGTGAGGGTGCGGGGGGGAGTGAGGGTGCGGGAGGGGTGAGTGCCGATGCGGGAGGGGGGAGTGTTGGTGCGGGAGAGGGGGCGTGCCGGTGCGGGAGCGGAGTGAGGGTGCGGAAGGGGGGAAGTGCATGTGCGGGAGCGGAGTGAAGGTGTGGGGGGGAGTGAGGGTGCAGGGGGGGGAGTGAGGGTGCGGGGGGAGTGAGGATGCGGGGGGATATTTGTGATAAGATGCGAATTTGATGGAGGGAGGATAATTTTGTAGTTAAAGAGAAAGATTGTAGGGGTGAGAGGGGGAATGTTGAGCTCTGTGGTGGCTGCCGAGTAGAGGGGGTGCGGGTCGGGGGGGGGGGGGGGGGAAGGGGTTGAGATTAGAGGTAGTGTGTTGAGGGGAGAGGGGATTACTGAGATGAGATGGCAGTGTTTTGTGATGAGTGGAATGTTTGGTCCTGAGAGGGGGAAAGCTGATGGGTGAGGGGGGAATGCTGATGGGGAGGGGGAATGCTGATGGGAGAGGGGGGAATGCTGATGAGTAGGGGGAACGCTGATGGGAGAGGGGGTAATGCTGATGGGAGAGGGGGAATGCTGATGGGAGAGGGGGAATGCTGATGGGAGAGGGGGGAATGCTGATGGTAGAGGGGGAATGCTAATGGGAGAGGTGGGAATGCTGATGGGAGAGATGGGAATGCCGATGGGAGAGGGGGGAATGCTGTTTGGAGAGGGGTGATGCTGATGGGAGAGGGGGAATGCCATTGGGAGAGGGGGGATTGCTGATGGGAGAGTGGGGAATGCTGATGGGAGAGGGGGGAATGCTAATGGGAGAGGTGGGAATGCTGATGGGAGAGATGGGAATGCTGATGGGAGAGGGGGGAATGCTGATTGGTGAGGGGGGGATGCCGATGGGAGAGGGGGGACTGCTGATTGGAGATTGGGAATGCTGATGGGAGAGGGCGGAATGCTGATGGGAGAGGGGGGAATCCTGATGGGAGAGGGGGGAGTGTCGGTGGGAGGGGGAGGTGAATGCTGAGGAGGCTGTGCTCAGGTTAGCGGCAAGTGTGTTGAGCTGAGTGTGGGGGTGTTGAGGTGACAGTGGGAGAGATTCGAGTGGGACAGTTGAGGTGAGGGGGGAATTTGTTGATATGAGGAGGGGAGTGTGTTGGAGTGAGGGGGAAGTGTGGAGGTGAGACGGGGAGTTTGGGGTGAGAGGGGAATGTCCTGGTGAGTCGGGAATGTTGAAGGGGATGAGCTCAGTTTAGTGGCGAGTGTGTTGAGATGAGTGACAGTGGGGGCGTTTAGAGTGGGACTGTTGAGGTGAGGGGGGAGTGCTGAGTTGAAGGCAGTGTTTTGGTGAGAGGGGAAGTTTCGACATTGGAGTGAGCCAGTGCAGGTGAGAATGGGTGATGTTTACGATGAGA